>NC_059113.1:104017964-104617964 GCF_020740685.1 Jaculus jaculus | reverse complement strand
CACGTGTTTGGAGTTTGTTTGCAGAGACAAGAGGCTCTGATGTGCCCTCCTGTCTTTAAGTAAATACATTTTAAAGCAAGTATTAGAAGTAAATCTTTTTTTTTTTTTACTGGCATAGTGTTTTAAAGACTTGGACTCAAATCTCTTTTGTAACTCTTTTTGGAAGTTGATTCCAAGAATGCTATAATATCTTTCATTTCTAGTTTTTTTTTTTCTTTTTACTGTGGAAAGTGGGAATATCTCATAAATTATAAAGATGAGATGTTTGTACGGCATTTAGCATGATTCTTGGTTCATGAAAAACTCTCAGTAAATGGAAAATATCAAGCCTACCACACCCATCACCATAAGCCTTGACACAAATGGTTTCCATGCTTGGGTTTTCATACAACAGACTAAACGTAAGTGGAATGCCCAGCTCCCAGAAGCCCCATTTCACAAGTTTGCTCTGATGTGGGAAGTTATGCTTGAGCACCTATTTTGTTCACACACATAATGATGTATTTTCCTTTATGCAAATGGTAATATATTTGCCCAGGCTTATTTTTTTTTTCTGTCTACTTGAAATGTAAAAATGAGTCAAAATTCAGAGTTAAGAACAACATAAAATTTTTAGCAACCTTTAAAAAAGTTAAGTTGGAATATTAGATATTTCTCTGGTTGGCATGTGGGCAAATTCATTCTCCCATGTTTTAGACATACATACATATGTCAGGGTGGGCCATTTTCCATGTGCTCATTCAGCTGAAGGGCTGTTGTGGAGTGGCTCTGTTTTTCCCTTCTTCAAGCATGGGAGAAGAGAGGATTTTTTTAAAAAATTTTTATTTATTTATTTATTTATTTGAGAGTGACAGACACAGAGAGAAAGACAGAGGGAGAGAGACAGAATGGGCGCGCCAGGGCTTCCAGCCTCTGCAAATGAACTCCAGACGCGTGCGCCCCCTTGTGCATCTGGCTAACGTGGGACCTGGGGAACCGAGCCTCAAACCGGGGTCCTTAGGCTTCACAGGCAAGCGCTTAACCGCTAAGCCATCTCTCCAGCCCAGAAGAGAGGATTTTTCAGAGGTGATACCTGTCATGTGGGGCCGACACAAAGTGCAGGTGGTCTGTTGAGTGTCTGTGGGGGTCTGTGAGTGGCTGGCCCTGAGCAGCGGGCCAGTCCTGGTGACGTTCTACAGTGGGTCAAACTTATTGCTTGAGTTCCTTTTACTTCATATTCCTTCTTGTTTACGGCCTCCCTAATGCGTCAAGTAAAGCGATGACCTTTCATAATGATATTGTTTAATAAGTAAGGATTTATGATACAGCTCTAGGGATTATGATACAATTCTGGAGATTGTATTATGAACTAGAATTTTTATTTATTTATTTATTTTTGTTTTTCGAGGTAGGATCTCACTGACCTGGAATTCACTATGTTGTCTCAGGGTGGCCTCAAATTCATGGCAATTCTCCTACCTCTGCTTTCTGAGTGCTGGGATTAAAGGCGTGTGCCACCATGCCTTGCTTAAACTATAATTTTTAGATATAGACTCACAAGAAGTTGGATAAAATGTTACAGTGGAGTTCCATATGCCCTTTATCTACCCTCCACTCATGGCAAAATCTTACCTAATTATGCCAGCATGTAAACTGGAGTTTAACATTGCTATAATACAGTTATCTTGACTGTGGGCAGAGGAATTTTTTCGAAAATGAAAATTCTCAGGACTAAAGGGCAATCTTTTCTGAGCTCCAATGTCATGCTCTGTGTGCACCTTCTCTTCTTTAGATTAAACCTCGTTTCTGGTGTGTGCGTGCGTGTGCATGGACACACTTGCGGGGGGGGAGGGTGTGTGTGTGCGTGTGTGCATGGACACACTTGCGGGCAGGGAGGACAACTTTCAGGTGTCCATTCTTGCCTTCTACCTCATCTGAGCAGAGCTTGGGGGGGGTCTCTCATTGTTCTCCACTCCATTCATGTGCTCAGCTGGCCCACCAGTGTGCCCAAGCCCTCGGGCATCGCCAGGCCCACGTTGGCTTTTGCATGTGGCTCAGTGGGTGGCAACGCCGGACCAGCGAGCTGAGTTCTCTCCTGGCTCCCGCCCGAGCAGGGTGCTGCGGTAGCCATCCTTTATTCCTACGGCCAAAGCATGGGCATTCCGTAGGCCCTTTTGGTTAGAAATGACTAGCCAGTGTTTTCATCTACAAAGGGCTTCAGCGTTTCTCAGGCTGAATTATTCGTGCCATCTCTGAAAGTCACCGTCAAGGAAGGGCATGGACTCACATCTTGGGGTCTATCAGCCCAAATCTTGTGGCAAGGCGCAAGCTGGTCCTGGGTCTTGCTAAATTATGGCTGCCTAATAATTACTGTGGAGATCTGAAGAGGTAATGCCAACGACAAGGACTCTGGGAGGTAGATATGGTAAAAGATTGGATTTCATTTTCATTTTGTTTATTTATTTAATTTATTTGATAGCGACAGACAGAGAAAGAGGGAGGGAGGGAGGGAGAGATTGAGAGAGAGAGAGAGAGAGAGAGAGAATGGGTGTGCCAGGGCCTCTAGCCACTGCAAACGAACTCCAGATGCATGCGCCCCCTTGTGCATCTGGCTTACGTGGTTCCTGCGGAATCGAGCCTCGAACCGGGGTCCTTCAGTTTCACAGACAAGCGCTTAACCACTAAGCCATCTCTCCAGTCCTTAATTTCCACTTTACGAACTAAGGCTCAAAGAGTTAATGGCCTAAAAATCATAGACTTAGTACATGGGATGGCCTTCGGTGATTTCACATTGCTTTTCCAAGATAATGGAAGAGCGAACCCAAACAACACGACCATGCCTAAGAAAACCAGGCCAGGGCCAGGGCGCAGCACCGTGGGCGCAGCCCCGGGCAGCGGCACAGGGACACTGCGCTCCCGCGGTGACATTTGCGCTGTGAACAGGAAACCCTCAGATAGAAGCCGAGCGAGAGGCTGTAATCAGGGCGATTGCTATGGGCTGTTATGTTAGGGTTCCTGTTGTGGGTCCCCCACACTAACTCCCATTTAATGCCAGGAGTCTTCTTGGCTCACATCTGTGTGTCCCGCATCCCAAGTGGAAGACTTGGAATGATGCAAATTTGGAGTTCTCAACTACTCATGTTTTTTGTTTTAATTTTTTTTATTTTAAATTTTACATGAGCAGGATTTGGACAGCCTCTTCTTATTCTTACCACTGTTTATTTTATTTTATTTCTTGTTAATGAAAATAATGTATTAAACAAAGCAATACATGGAGTTTGTTTGTTTTTTTTTTTCCTATCCTGAATGCTTTTAGTACCTCAATAGTCAATGGCCAAAATTGCTTTTCAATCTGCCCTGACCACCTGGCATACACCTGTGAGTTCTCCATGCTAGAATGACTAAAGAGGAATTTCACTGACGCATTCAATCTGGTCATGTCATTGAAATGAAATCAGGGATGGGAAAATTGGTCATTAATTTCCAGCGTCTGTTGCTGCAAATGTCAAATGCCCTGAGACCTTTAGCACTTGGGTTATAATTAGAAAGATCCAATCTTTGGTGGCGATTTGCAATTTGAGGGATTTTTCCCCCCTGCAGTTAAGATATTAGAATGTAATCAACATTAGATGTGAGAAAAGAAAACTATTTTATTTTTTTATTGTGAAAAATAGCTAGACTATTTCTCAGTGACTCTAAGTAGCTTCTTCTGTCGTAATTTCTTTCTACCTCTAACCAAGCAGAGGGGTTGGGCTACCATGCAGACTGGAAGATGGAAGGAGAAGATGAAAAAAGAATCACCTTAGTACATGCTACCAGAATTAAGAGATTTAGTAACTGAAAGTTACCTTCAGACAGTCCTTAAAAGAATATATACTATTACAAACAAAGCTATTGAGAGCATTGAAGAAATAGCAGAACATCACATGTTTGTGACCTCTAAATCTGTTGATATTTACATCCACAGAACCCTAAGGTATTAAAGGTTCTCAGAAACTTCCACACTTGGCTCAGCCTCAGCTCTCTCACTGGGTACTGTCTAACAACAGCATTGTCTTTGCACCCCACCAGATCATTCAAATGGGGCTTATGCATAATTTTCTCCCTTCAGTTTAAAACAAGATTTTTTTTTTGAAAAATAAATAGTGACATACATAAAGCAGGCAGAATTTGTCATTACAGTAAAAGTACAATGGATATTTTATTTTCTCGTGGATTGATGGTTTGCTTCGTGCTTTTCCTTGGTTTTCTTTCAAGGAATAACCCTGGCTAAACAAGACTTATATGGCTGGATTTCTGCGTCAAATCACAGAGGATGACAATGTGTTAAAACTCCACAGAACAAATTCAAAGATTTCCCAGGACAGTTCCACAGACATATTCCTTGCCTAGGATTTCCTTAAGTACTATTAGTTTTTAATATTCAAACATTACTTCTAACATCAACCACACCACTTGGCTCTTGGGAAGCACAGGTTTATAAAGGCATAGTTTTACTTAACTTTTGACTATAGCAATACATTCCAGTCTTTAGTACAAATGTCAGAAATATGCTCAGAAAAACAATTCTGAATTAAGATTTCAATTGTGTCAGAAAATGCCCTTTTAGCTTAAAGACGTACATGTAAGCAAAGAACGTTTTGTATTTGTGATGATTTCACACACCACTATTCTGCACAGAATTAGATGCTGAGCATACTCACAATATTTTCCAATAACGAGGATGGAGAAGACGACGGCAGGACCAGATGTCATTTCTTCTTCCCCAGCTTCTTTCTGAGCAACTGGTTAATGAAAGGGGATAAAACGTGGTCTTGGTTTCTGAGTTGCGCACAGCTCACGGTGGTTGTGCTATTTCTGTCTGCAATCTTAGAGCTATAAGGCAGCTCTCCTTCTCTCTCCCCCTTCCCTCCCTCTCTCCATTCCCTCCTCTCAAAGTCCTGATATCCTTCTACACACACACACACACACACGCACACACACGGCACAAATGAAGCTGGGCAGTGAGGAAAAGTTTTTGAGAACACACAGGCTCTAATTACCCTAAATATCTTGTTTCTACCACAGTCTACAAATACGTATATGAAGACTGACAGATGCCTGACCTGATCCAAGTCACACTGTTGGAAAGAAACTGAGCTAGAGAAGATAGATTCTAAACAACAACAACAACAACAACAACAACAACACACACACACACACACACACACACCCTATGATTCAGGCTGGCGTGGGTCGAGATGCACCCCAGGTGACTGCCTCACGGGAGCCCCTCATGGAGCGGGGATTCTTATCTGACCAAAGAACAGACAAGCAGGCAAACACAAAGAATGTTTCCATAAACTGCATTGTCTCTTAACTGCACTTCGTCACCCTTATTTTGTGACTTGGTCATATAGTTCCAGAACAAATTGTTAGCACACTGACGGGAAGAATTTGCGAGGTTAATGCCCTTACTTGTAGGCTCTAAAAGTAGCATTTGCTTAGGTTGCATATCCCTGTCTCCCTGATTTGAATATGAGAAACCTATTTCTAAAAAGTGGTTTAAAGATTCATTTAACAGTTTTCTTTTTCCTTCCCCGTAGGTATAATTTAACCTGTGAACATAGAAATTCCTTTCTGAAATCCTTAGAAATCCTTGTTCATTTATTTAATGAAGACCTTTGGTAGAAATGTTTATGGTTGGTTGCATTTAAGTGCCCATTAAATGTTTAATATTTTAAACAGCAGTTGGACTATTTTAAGATTATGGTGTGAGCGGTTAGTGGACTGTTTTATTATGCTTTTTTAGAACTTATGTTTCCTGAAAGGGGACTACGAAACAATGAAGCGTAGTGCCAGCAGGGACCGCAAGAGCCTCTCAGCAGCAAAGTGCAAAATCTTGCCTTGTGGATTGTCTCCGTGGGGAGTATGTTATTAATGCAAGAGGTTTTCAAAGTCACTCTGCTGGTCATTTTTAAGCTTTGAAGTCTCTTGTCTGAGCATCTGTCATAGATGTATTTTATTAGTTTAGTGGGCCAGCAGTCAGGTTGTATTTTGGAGTAATGTATTCTATTCTATTTTTTTAAAAATATATTTTTGGAGAGAGAGAATGATAATTGGCACACCAGGGCCTCAGCCACTGAAATTGGATGCCAGCTGCTTGCACCACCTAGTGGGCATGTGTGACTTTGCACACTTGCCTCACCTTTGTGTGTCTGGCTAACTTGGGATTTGGAGAGTTGAGCATGGGTCCTTAGGCTTTGCAGGCAAGCGCCTTAACTGCTAAGCCATCTCTCCAGCCATATATATATATATATATATATATATATATATATATATATATATATTTTTTTTTTTTGAGGCAGGGTCTTGTTGTAGCCCAGGCTGACCTGAAACTTTCTCTGTAGCCCAGGCTGGCCTCAAACTCACAATGATCCTCTGACCTCAGCCCCTCAGGTACTGGGATTAAAGGCCACCAGGAGCCACCATGCTTGACAAGCAGTGCATTTTTAATGTGCTCAAATTACCTGTGAGAAATTTCAGGATCATTCCTTATTTTATTAAGAATATTGTAAATTTTTCTGAAATTCTTAACTGAAGGGATAATAAATTTTAATGTTTTTCCTTATGATGCATTAATGTTATATGAGGACATTAGTGGAAAAAATCCCAAAGTGATTATCTATATCTATATCTATATATCTACATATATATCTATATATTTGCGTCAAGTGCTAATGGGGAACTTTGGGCTGGGAACTCTTTACTGGAGGGCTGTGAGACCCCTCCTTGCCATGCACTGGGTGCGGGCAGTGCCCTGCCCTTGGGACAACTAAAGGTGTCTTTTGACACTGGCAAATGTCTCGTGGAGGGCAAACACGACGCTGATTGAGAACTCTGCATCATAGTCAAATACTCTCTTGAGTAATGTTTGGATAGTAATTTTTTAACATGAAGGTCTTCTTAACATGAAAGCTGACTTAAAGTGTTTTCTCACTCTCTGTCTCTCTTTTTAAAATACTTCATTTATCTATTTGCAAGCAGAGAGAGACAGAGAAGAAAGACAGAGAGATTGGGTGTGCCAGGACCTCTAGCTGCTGCAAACAAACTCCAGATGCACACACCACTTTGTACATCTGGCTTTCTGAGCATACTGGGGAATCAAACCTAGGTCATTAGCTTTTCAGGCAGGAGCCTGAAACACTGAGTCATCTCTGCAGCGCTCATTCTCTTCTTCTGCAGTTTGAAGATAGTGTGTGTTTGTTACGCCTTTTCCTCCTGATCACAGTATTCAATTGCAAACTTGCACAAAGGGCTCAGTATAATCGGTGATCCCAGGGCCTCCACTTGGCTGGGCTTTTCCACCCAGATTGGGTGCTGACATAGGCCCATAAAACTATATCCTCCCTTATCTCAGAACCTGTTCTTAAAGTCTTATCGAGGCTGTCTGAGCAGTATCAAAACCTCCCATTTGAACATTAGTTCTTATAACAACCTAGTGATTCAAGCCAGACAAGCACCCGGCCCTGCTTGCACTTTCTAGATCTACAAGCCCTGTGGCCTTTCCACGTCCTCACACCCGAAGGCCACTGCGTTCTCTCACTCATACTTTTGAATCTGCCAGTCACCATAGCATCCAGCACTGGAGACAGCCATTTTATAAAACACTTTTTGGTTGTGGACCTGAGATTTCCCAGTGCAAGATGCTGGTGAACTCTCAGTCAAAGCCTTTTGACGTAGAGATATTTAAGTAATAATTCACCAAATACAAATTAAGAGCATCAAGTACATTCCAAGGGCAAAAATGCGTGCTGTCAACTTGCTTGCCCCATGGATCTACTTCTAGGTGACAGCTGTCATTCAGCCAAGACTCTGGAGGCATTCATCATCTCTCAGCACCTCCCCAATATGATTTTTGCTATCTTAATTTAGCACTAATTAAACAATTCCCAAATGTGTTGGCTTCTGAGCAGTGATGCTAATATATTGCAAAACATGCGATTCAAACAGAGCAATGAACGGGTACAGGTGTTCCAAAAGATCTGCTATACAAAATCAAAACAGCTTAGTCCCCCATGAAAAGTGATCAGATACTAATATGTCATTTTCATAGAAAATTAGCCAGCAAGTGATAAGCCACGTTACAAATGTCTCATTGAGGAATATAATAGGGTAGTAGAATTTTGTGGATCTCTGAAAAATTGATAGTGTGAAAATGATCAGTGCTAACAAGCACAGTTTACAGAATGGAAGAAAAAGCTTTGACAAGAGATGGATACTCAGAACCTAAAAATAACTGAAAAAGAAAAAAATGGAACAGCCAAAGAACAAGCAGTAGGTGGACAAATGAACTGAAGGGCCGTCTCTTGCCAGTGCGAATGTCCGAGATGTCACAGAGACGAATGTCCGCAACCTTATCCGTCAGGAAAGTACAAACCAGATTACGCTGAGATTCTAGCTCATCTCCGTGACGATGGCGACCATGAGAAAAGAAATGGCACCAAATGCTGGTGGGGATGTCAGGAAAAGGAAACCGTATACACTGTGCTGGGAGTGTAAACCAGAGCGGTCACGACGAGAATCAAAAATGGAACCACTGTGCTATCCAGCTCTACTGTCTATTCCAAAACAAAAAATAAATAAATTGCGGTCTGGAGGAATGGCTTAGCTGTTAAGGTATTTGCATACACACCAAAGGACCCAGGTTCGGTTCCCCAGGACCCACGTTAGCCAGATGCACAAGAGGGTGCGTGCATCTGGAGTTTGTTTGCAGTGGCTGGAGGCCCTGGCACGCCCATTCTCTCTTTCTCTCCCCCTTTCTCTGTCAGATAAATAAATAAAAATAAGAAAATGCAATCAGCATACTACAGGGATATATGCATACCATGTTCATCATGATACCTCACATTGGTCAAGTTATGAAATCAGCCTAGCTACCCTTTGGTGGATAAATCAAATGTGCCATCTACACACCATGGGGCTGGAGTCAACCACAGAGGGCTGCAGAGATGGCTCAGTGGTTAAGGCGCTTGCCTTCAGCCATAGAGAAAAGCAAAGTCATGTTGTTTGCAGAAAAAAATGGATGGAACTGGGGATCATTATGTTAGGTAAAATGAGCATGACCCAGAAAGACAAGTGTCTGGTGTTTTCCCTCTGTGTGGAATCTAGACCGTGAAGGAGGCTTGAGGGTAGCAGCAGGACAGTTAGAGAAGAGGAAGAGGAGTAGGAAGGGGGCTGGAAGAGCGTAGGGCAGAGGAATAGAGCGGATAAGATCATCTGCTTGTGTGAGACTTTCGCAGTCAAACTTACTATGCATAATTAATATGCTCTAATAAAATACACAAAAATGAGAATGTAGGGACTGAGAAGATAGCCCAGTGGTTAAAGGCACTTGTTTGCAAAGCTCGCTGGCCCGGGTTCAATTCCCAAATCCTCATAAGTCAGATGCAAAACATGGCCCCAGTGTCTGCCATCTGTTTGCAAGAAGCAAGAAGCCCTGGTATGTCCCCACCCCTACGTGTGTGTGTGCACACGCACACCCACACACAAATAAATAATTTAAAAATATTTTATTTTTATTTATTTATTTATTTGACAGAGAAAGAGATAGAGAGAGAGAGAAAATGGGAGCTCCAGGGCCTCCAGCCACTGCAAATGAACTCCAGACGCGTGCACCCCCTTGTGCATCTGGCTAACGTGGGTCCTGGGGAATCAAACCTGGGTCCTTTGGCCTTGCAGGCAAACGCTTTAAATGCTAAGCCATCCCTCCAGCCCACAAGCAAATAATAATAAAAATTATAACAATTATTTATAACAAAAAGAGCAAGCTGTGCCCTCCTTCTCTCATTTCTCACAACCTCATTGTACCTGCTATCCCTGGAATGAAGCTCGGCCTCAGATGGCTGACTCTCCACTGTGGCTCTGGGTCACAGTAGCAGCCTTGTCTCTGCCCTGGGCTCATGTGCTATGGATTTTTAGCCTCCCTTCTCACCTCAGAACCAGCCCCGCAGGAGAGTGCTTGCTTTGCACTGAACCTCAGGGTCCCCAGCCTCTCCCCCATGCATCTTTAGCCTGCTGTGCCTCATTTGAGGCTGCCTGAGTCACACAAGGAATATCTCTGACATGCTTGGAGGCAGATCACATTAGACTAGTGAAGTGGCTTGTTAAAAAATATCGGAAGCTACCATCCTGTTTTGGTTACTAATGAAGCATGTAGCTGCTTAAAAACTGTGGTCTTCCATTTCCTCACTTGTTAAACAAATAGTTGATCTTTTAGAAGCATTACTTGTGATCTTATTTTATGAAATATGATAATCTGCTTCATAGCAATGTATAAATTATTTATGAAGACAGAAAGTACACACATGAATTGCTTAGCATATATATATATATATATATATATATATATATATATATATATATATTTGTAATTAAATCTCAACAGATGCAAATTCAAGGTATGGAAACAATACACTGGAGGAGACTTACAAGGTCTAGTGGAGATTAGCTCAGAGAAGTGTGTAGGGCCCGTCACAGAGTGTTTCCTAGGGAAGGAAAGTTGTGCAATGTGTGGAGGACAGAGAAGCACGTGGACAGAGAGGGAGTAATGAAACAGTATTTCTTGTCTGTGACCATGTGCAATGCATGAGCATGTGCAAACAGCAGGTCTGGATGGACCTCCAGCTAGCAATAGCACACGGAACAAAGGGTTTTATTTTGGCTTCTGTCTTTGGTGAGAAGCACTATCACGGCGGGGAAAGCAGGCCAGGACTGCACAGGAAGCCTGTGTCTCATCTTCACATTAGTGGCTAGACTAGTAACCCTCAAGTTCTGCCCCCAGTACAACACCTCCTTCAGAAAGACTCCACTTCCCACAGGCTCCAGCAGCTGGGCATTGAGTGTGAGGCTTAATCACACAAAGAGCTCTAGGGGACATTGCAATAAAAGATAATTTATTCTAAGCCAAGTCTGAGTGATCATGGCTTGGGAACATGGATACAGGTTGCCTCCAATAACATGTTCCAATGTGGAAGAGGTTGTTTTTATGATTTCAAAACAAAATAAAGTCACAAAGCAAGGCATTAAAAAAAAAAATACATTCGTGCCGGGTGTGGTGGCACACACCTTTAGTCCCAGCATTCGGGAGGCAGAGGTAGGAGGATCTCTGAGAGTTCGAGACCACCCTGAGATTACATAGTAAATTCCAGGTCAGCCTGAGCTCGAGTGAGACCATACCTCTGAAAACCAAAAAAAAAAAAAAAAAACAAAAAACAAAAACAAACAAACAAACAAACAAACCCCCACCAAGAACAAACATGCAAACATTCATGGGACTATCAGACACGCTGGCTACAGTGAGGCAGGGAAGTCTATGTTAGATGTCTCAGCTGTTATCAGGTTGGTGGAAGCCAGTGGTCTGTTAATACATTCCAAATATTATGCCTGCCAGCTCCAAGGATGTCAGGTCAGACACAGAGGTCAGCAATGAATGACTGTTAAGTGAGCTGAGGAGAGCCCAGGATAACCTGGCTGTGGACCTGTAACATTCTAACTCTCCACTGTCCAGGGGTTTTCAACAGTCAGTGATCATTGTGGAATCCTTAGTACAGATGTAGCTCTTTTCTTCTAGGAACTTCAGTCGACGCACCCTCTTTTAAGTCTGCTTTGCTCACATTTCGTCACGTGTTGCTGGGATAATCTTCTTTTCATTTTTGTCTTCTCCGGGACTCGCTGGGGGCAGGGGGCAGGAATCCAACTCAGCTGAGGCCCCCAGGTCCTCAGTGTCCGTCTCTGCTTATGTGTTTATCTTTGACCTCTGTCCCCGCCCTCTGTGTCCTCTTTACTCCCTTATCTTGGTCCTTTTGTCCTATTTTCTCTTGTTGTGGGCATACTTTGTCTGCATTATTAACACAACGGCTGCTGGAGAGCTCTGGTGTTTCTCTTCTTAGCTCCATGGTCCTCACAGCTAGGAACCATCTTCAAGGCGATGTCAAGACCAAGTGGTGCGGGTCTCTGATTTTAGGTCACTTGCTTAGTCTTAAACTCAGCTCTGGGTCCTAGTGCTTTAATGATTACCAAGAGTCTTATAATTAAAAGAGTCGGTGATGCGCTTTTCCTGAGACATAACAGTAGTAGTAGACAGAGGCTGGCAAAGTGGGGCAGATCTACAGTTTGACCACTGTATTAAAGTTTCTTAGCTCAATAAAAGTAGAAGAAGAAAAAAATCATCAAGGCTGAAAATGCTGTAGAGGATATGAAGAGTTGCTGGGACTGGATGTTATGACTGGTATGTTATACATCTGTAATCCCCACACTCAGGAAGTTGAGGCCAATATGGGCTACATAGCAAGTTCTATGCCAGCCTGGCATAAACAGCAGACCCTGTATCCAGTACTGAATAAAACAGGAAGACAACAATAAAAAGGAATAAACAATAACAACAGCAAACAAAAACCCCAGTGGGTCTGAGTAAGAGAAGAATGGAGTAGAGAGAGGAGAATGGAGGATAAGGGAAAGATTGTTAGAAGAAAAAACCAGCTGGGAAATCAGTAGATTGCACATGTTTGTTGAATAAGAATGTTGTACTTCATGAGTCAGCGTATGAAGAGCCTATGAAATATGACTGTTGTTACTATGGTAGTTACACATGCAAATATTAAGAAAGTAATATGTAATCATGCAATTAAGTTTATGTTTTGTATGTGAAGAAAGATCGGTTTTGTCATATTACATTTCTCCTGGTGAGATAACATTCTTCAGGCTCTACTAAAAATAAGAAGGTGCTGGAATAAGAAATCCTAGTTGTGAAAACAAAAATGTGTCTCCTGTTTCTCATTGAATCTTCCTTTAGGATGAGCAGTTCAAAGTGGAGTTCCTAGGACTTCTAAATTATATGGCAGGAAAAGTCTGTTACTCACCCTGGTGTGTCATGAAATAGCTACAGGGAATTTCTCAGCTATTGGGCCTTCCAGAGCCTGACCAGTCACTGCACATAACTGCATCGGACTGGGAGAAAACCTAATGAAGGGAAGCCCAGGTGACTATGTGCTCCTATCTTGCTTGTAGACTGCTCTTCACTTTCTGACCTACAAATAGGCTTTTCCCACAGCTTATAGATGTGTTTCCATCATTAGTAAACACCAAATAGTCACGCACTCACGAAGCAGGAGTGAGAGCTCTGTGGGCTTACAACTTCTACAGCAGCTCTCAAGTCTTGGGTTCTTATTTATGTTAATGATTTGGAACTGCAAATGATGTGTGATAACTTATCTTAGATTTTTTTGTACTCATATGTTTTTATATTTATTGGAGCATTTCTGTAAGGAAATAACATGTGTTTGTTTTTGTTTTGGGGAGAGTTGCTGCCTTTCACTGCTCAGTTCATTGAAATTTATTCTTTCTTCTTCTCACAGATTACAAAAGATAAAGAGAATTTTGCTGTGATAAGGATATCTCTGCTGTTTATACTATTTCATTTAATAATCAGCCCCAGTCTTAATAATAATCATGTCTGCCAGGCATGGTGGTGCACTTCTTTAATCCCAGCACTCTGGAGGCAGAGGTAGGAGGATCCCCATGAGTTTGAGGTTATCCTGAGACTACATAGTGAATTCCATGTCAGCCTGAGCTAGAGTGAGACTCTACCTCAAAAAAGAAAATAATAATAATAGTAATAATAATAATAATAATAACCATGTCCAACAGCTTGTTCTAATAATAGTGTGTCCTTGCCTCTCAAAGGCATGAAAATTACTGTGATATCACCTGCAGTCTGTCAGAAACATAGATGGATACGTCTGTGTTATTCAACAATGTCAAAGTTTATTGACCAGCAATAAATTCACAAAGTACATCAGTTTTATTGGCTACAACTTGCCAAGCAGTCTCTCTTTCCTTGCTAGCCAAGCCAAGGCTAAGACAGGTTCGCTTATTCCAGTCATAATTACTAACATTAACTCTCAGATCAGATATTACCCATCACACAGTCAGTATCTCTGTCCCCGTATGTATGTGTATGAGTCCATACACATGTGCACGTGGAGGCCACAGAATGGCAGTAAGGGGCTCAATAGACCCCAGCCGAACTCAAGAAGTTTCTAAGAGGCCTGAGAAGCAATGCCTGATAGGGGTGTAAAGAGGGTCTCGGCGGAGGTCAGATGATCGGAGGCAGAGATCTGCTGGAGACACTGGGGAAGGGTCCTTGGCCACAGATTTGAACAGAGCGGTAGAGCCGAGTCCAGCTGCAGAAGTGAGGGGCCAGACCAAGGAGACCACATAGGGTGAAAGGCAGGAGCGGCTCCGGGTGGATGGATGGACAACCAGGCAGACAGACAGATGGCAATTCAAGTAGGCCACATCAGTAGCAGAGGCAAAGCTGAGCAGAAGCCACTCTGACAGTCAGGACTTCTCTGTCATCCCTCAACATAGGTCAGGTGAGCAAACAGTTGTTAGTCAGCATACAGGAACAACAAACAGAAAAAAAGAAAGCACAGTCGTTATAGGTATGCATGTAAGTAAAGTTGGCCATCAGTCCTGTCTATTGGCAGCACAGTCTTACTGTATTTCAGGTCTTATTCACTGGGCTTTTCGATTTCCAACACTTCTATCTTTTTTTTTTTTTTCTCAAAATCTCAAATTCCTTGTTAAATTTCTGTTTTTTCTTTCTTTCTCTTTGTTTTTTTTTTTTCGAGGTAGGATCTTGCTCCAGTCCAGGCCGACCTGGAATTTACTGTGTAGTCTCAGGGTGGCCTCGGACTCACGGAGATCCTCCTGCCTCTGCCTCCCAAGGCCTGGGATGGCGGGCGCGCGCTCGCTCACCACGTCTTTGCGCCCACGGGGCTTGCGTCGCTGCTGACCCCTTCTCTCCGTTAACCTTTGGCTCTGCTTCCCAACCTGAGGTCCCTGTCATCCACTGCTGTGTTTCTATGCATCCCTAGATCACTAGCATGTACTCACTTCAGTATTTTTGGATCTAGTATTTGGGGAGACCGGATGGTCCCACGGAGTCACACTGCCTTCCGTTGAGATGGGTGCACCTGTTGCTTGCCCACCTTTTCTGGTTTTCCCTGGGGATCTTTCCAGGGTTGAGCAGCACCCAGGAGGACAACACAACTGTGGTGAACACGTTGAGCCGAACACATTGGTGTGTAAACTGAACAAGATACAGAAATACAATTATAATGGATTAAAGTCAATGACTATATTATGCCTGATGTAAGTATAACCAACTTTGATTTCTCCTTCTCTCTCTGTGAGAGAGGGGGGGGAGTGGGGGGGGACATACACTGTTCTTACCAAAAATGGCAGTGTCCTCTGCTCTTTGAGAAGGAACAGTAAGTGTTCACTCCCTGTCTGCGTTTTTGTCTGTGAATTACGGCCCTGGCCCCCGCCCGTGCCAACATAAAGCTGCCCATAGGAGCCGGTTCTCTTCTCTCCTTTCTTGGCTCTTAGGAGCCTGGGCCGAAATGAGGATGTTACAGCTTCTGTGAAAACACTGCTGTGCCCCAGAGTGTTGGTTTAAGCATGGCATTAGTGAGGCAGCCCTTCGGGTGTGTCTACGATAGAGTTTCCAGAGAGGACTGACTGAGGGCCGAGACCTGCTCTGAAGGCGGGCAGCGCTGTGCCAGGAGCTGATGTCCAGGTCTGAGTCGGGCGGGACACGGACTCCCGGGGCAGCGGGACGCCAGCAATCTCGCACTCCTGTGCCACAGCCAAGAGCTCCTCTGCCACAGTGCCTTCCCTATCATAGCTGACTGTGCCCTCCAAGACAGAGCCAGCAGGGCATTTTGCAGAAGAGGGCGCAGAAAGACTGCAAGAGCCCCAGGTAGGGAGGCACCCACAGAGGCATCCCCCCCGCAGTAACTGACTGCTGCTCCCGCAGTGCATCACCCGAACCTCACCGGGAATCCCAGGCACCCCGCTGAGGAGGGCCAAGCAGCCTGCGAGCAGCCAGGGGGAAGGAGGGACCCACGCATGATGGATCCATACAAACTATGCTCCTGATAGAAAGATAAAATTAAAAAAAAACCACCAGTGAACCAAGGTAAAACCTTCCTTCCTTACATTGCTTCCTGTCAGGATTTTGGTCACAGCAATGAGACAAGAAACTAATACCGGGGGAAGAAGACATGGGTTTTCTGTGCAGATTAGCAAAAGGAGTGTAAAAAGCTGTACGCTGTTTTTAAAAAGTTTTTAATTTATGTGAGCGACAGCGAGAGGGAGGAGAAAGAGGCAGATATATATATGTGTGTGTGTGTGTGTGTGTGTATATATATATATATATATATATATATATATATATATATATGGAGAGAGAGAGAATGGGCGTGCCAGGGCTTCCAGCCACTGCCCATGAGCTCTGGGTGCACGTGCCCTCTTGTGGGTCCTGGGGAATCGAGTCTGGGTCCTTCAGCTTTGCAGGCAAGCACCTTAACCGCTAAGCCATCTCTCCAGCCCCATACACAGTTTTTAGGGGATTTTGAGAACCTCTCACGACTGCTCACAGCACCCAAGGGAGTCTGCGGAACTGAGTGGCGGTCCTCTGCTTGCTGTCTGCCCTCACTTTCAGTCACATCCACCCTTCCTCTCGGCTCGCGTCCACACCTCTGTGTCTGCCTGTGCTCCGGCCGTTTCCACTGGTCCTCTCAAACATTCTTGGCTCAGGAGGTTCAGGAGGAACATGTCACCCCATCCTCCGTCATGCTTTCCTTCCCCATTCCCCTTTGACTCCCGCCAGCGTGCTCCGTTTTGGGGATCAGCAGCTGCAGTTGTGGAACTGAGCAAAACAGAACCTGATGTCACCAGCACAGGAGTCAGCCCTCGCTCCCACCACCAGAGACCACCACTGTCCTTCTGCGCCCCCCTCTCTCCCTCGGGATCCTTTTCTTGCCTATCCTCGTGCCCTGAGACAGGAGGGGACTCTCGTAGGCTGTGGTGGATGCTTGGAGGCCCTGCTCGGTGGCATTGGCTGATTTAGGACTGTCCGATAGCTCTGGGGTGCGGTCAGTTCTCATTAAGAGGAAATTCTCTCTTTTCTCACTAAAAATCTCTCGAAGCCTAGCAAAGGTTAAACAGTTCTTACTAACCTGAAGTCAGTTATTAGATTTCTCATTGCCTTTTCACTGGCCGGTGAAAGTGATTCCGTTTCTTTAATTTCCACACATTTGCATCTGCATGGACTATCTTTTGGATCCTTTCAATATTTTCCTCATACATATTAATGTTTAATTTAGACTAGGTGTTGAGTCCTGGTAATTTTGTCAATTCATCAGTTGTGTGTTCTTTCAGGAGGTCTTATGGTAGATAAGCGCTAGGGAAATACAGATTAGGTTCTCACAGAATACAATTAGGTAGAGAAATTCAGAGCAAAGGATGCCACATAGACATGCCCCCACCGCACACGTAAAGCTCTGAGAATCACTGTGAACGGCATGGAGATGGGCAGACAAAAGAATCAATCAGAAGCCATTGATTGAATGTTAGCTATACTCAGATCAGCAATTTGTGGTTTCAGGAAAGCCTTAATGGGAAAGTCTGAGGTGATGGAATGGTGCAGAGATGAACCCTTCCGCACCATCTTTCCCTATTCGTCTCAGCCTCACCTGTGGTCTGATGAGCGTTCTCTGATTTGTCCCCCTCATGGGTGTGAGTCCTCTTCTTCCACAGCAAGTCTGCCTCCATTTGTTTTGTGTATTTGTCTTCTTCACAGGATCATACTACAGTACAGAGCTCCAAAAAAGAAAATTAAAGAAAATCAACATTATAGGTGATGGGATAAAGTTACTCTCCATAAATTTTTTTTGGTTGATTCATTTGTCAGAAGTTAAATGTTAACATTATAGGGCTGGAGAGATGGCTTAGTGGCTAACGCACTTGTCAGCAAAGCCAAAGGACTCAGGTTCAATTTCCCAGTACACACGTAAAGCCAGGTACACAAAGTGGTGTATGCATCTGGATTTTGTTTGCCAGTGGCTAGAGGGCCTGGCATGCCCATTCTCTCTCTCTTTCTCTGCCTCCCTCTCTCTGAAGTAAATAAATAAAATATTTATTTAAAAAAACTTCAGGGGCTGAAGAGATTGCTTAGTGGTTAAAGTGCTTGCCTACCAAGCCTTAGGACCCAATCTTGATTCCCCAGGACCCACGTAAAGCCAGATGCCCAAGGTGGCACGTGTGGCTGGAGTTAGTTTGCAGTGGCTGGAGGTACTGGTTTGTCTATTTTTTTTTCTCTCTCTCTCAAATAAATAAATAAAAATAAAAATGTCATTATAGCTGGTATCACTCACATTCACTACATGATGGTGTGCTGTGTCTGGGCTGTGAGGTGTATGGATTCCAGGATTTTACTATGCATCTCAAAAAACTCCTTTCATTTTTTCTTAGCTGTGATTTTTAGAACCATAGGCTTTGGCAATGAGAGAAACAGCAAAGAGTGTCTCCTGCAGCCTTCTGACTTTCACAATAGGCATCAACAAAGCAACTTACCTGATATGTCTGGATAATTAGTGCTAGTAAAAATCAGACCTTTCACGAAGACTTGTACAGATTTTATATAAAGTAGATTCAGCATCTGTGTTGCCTCCAGTGACCTTCATTTTTGCCTGTCATCTGTGATCATGTTGGATATTATTGAGGAATTTTCCACCTATGCATAAAAATAATGATCTCACTTTTGGCTAATTTACCAATGCTAGAAGGTTGGCTGACATAGTCCTGGTGTATACTGCACAATCTTATAATTTGTGACCAAAATTTTTGTGACAAAAAATCATGTTCCATTGCTATTTACTTATCTGGAGAGAGAGAGAGAGAGAGAGAGAGAGTGGCGGGGGGGAGAGGGATAAGGAGAGGGAATGGGCATGCCTCTAGCCACTGCAATCAAAGTCCAGAACCACGTGCTTGCACCACTTTGTGCATCTGGCTTATGTGGGCACTGGAGAAGTGAACCTGGGTCATTAGGCTTTGCAGGCAAGCACCCTAACCACTGAGACATCTTGCCAGCCTCTCTATCATTAATTTTCTTATTGAATTTTTTTGAATCATTATTCTAACAATCGCTAAGAAAGGAGCGCCAAAATCTCCAACTACGATCCTGGAATCATCTGTTGTACCAATGATTCTCATTTTTTCTCATGTAAATACATGCAGATACATGTATATAATCTTTTGATCTTCCTGGTGACTGGTCATTTCATTGTTATAAATATTTTTTGTCTATAATGATGCTGTTGGTATACTTTATTTCATGTTAATATAGACACTCTAGTCTTCCTTGTGCATATAGTCACATACTTTCCCCAACTTTAAAATTTTAGTATGTTTTATTTATTTTTTTGAGAGGGGGCAGGAGAGGGAGAGAATGGGCACGCCAGGGCCTCCAGCCACTGCAAATGAACTCCAGATGCATGCGCCCCTTGTGCATCTGGCTTATATGGGTCCTGGAGAGTCAAACCAGCATCTTTTGGCTTTGCAGGCAAACACCTTACCCACTAAACCATCTCTCTAACCCTTTCCCCAATGTTTTAAATTTTTTTGGTTCATTTTTATTTATTTAGTTGAGAGTGACAGAGAGAGAAAGAGGCAGATAGACAGAGAGAATGGGCACTCCAGGGCTTCCAGCCACTGCAAACGAACTCCAGACACTTGTGCCCCCTTGTGCATCTGGCTAACGTGGGTCCTGGGGAACCGAGCCTCGAACCAGGGTCCTTAGGCTTCACAGGCAAGCGCTTAACCACTAAGCTATCTCTCCAGCCCTCTTCAACATTTTAATTTCATCTTTGTAAGTTTTTATTTTTCAAAAAATTTTTATTTATTTATTTGTAAGCAGAGAGAGAGAGAGAGCAAGAGATAAGACACACACACACACACACACACACACACACAGAGAATGGCATGTCAGGGCCTCTTGCTGCTTCAAGGGAACTCCCGATGCATCCACCACTTTGTGCATCTGGCTTTACGGGTGCACTAGAGAATTGAACCTGGGTCATTCAGCTTTGCAGGCAAGCACCTTAGCCACTGAGCCATTTCTCCAACCCTATTTACATTTTCCTATTTAAAATTCATTTTTCCCTTGGTATGAGTATGCTCATGTGTGTGAGTGTCAGGGTGACCACACCGCGGCACGTGTGAGGAGGGCGGAGGCAAGCCTTGGTGCTGGCCTTTACACCTCACCTTGTTGGTGGCATATCCTCCTCTCCGCTGCTCCGGTCTCTGGTCTCAGCAAAGCCCAAATGGCCCTGAGGAAGCTTGAGGGTCAGAGGAAGTGTCCTCGGGCCTCCAGAATAAATTTGGTTCCAGAGGAAGGAATAAGTTCTTATCTCTGACTTTCTTGGGAGAGAGAGGAGTGTAAAAGGGTTAGTTCTTTCCAAAACACCTGGCATCCCCAAATCAGGCAGCAAACTTAGAAGACCTCAGCCTGGGTTTCTAGATGGACTTTCTCATTTTCTAGGAACCCTGCTTTGGTTGGGTTGGGCCCTATTCCTTCCTTCTCTTTAAAAGTAAAAATATTTATTATTTATTTATGAGAAACCACTTTTTTGAGGTAGGGTCTCACTCTAGTCCAGGCTGACTTGGAATTTACTCTGTAGTCTCAGGGTGGCCTCGAACTCACAGCGATCCTCCTACCTCTGTCTCCCAAGTGCTGGGACTAAACGTGTGCGCCACCATGCCCCGCTTGTACAAACCACTTGTGCATCTGGCTTTATGTGGGAACTGAAGAACTGAGCCTGGACCATCAGACTTTGCCAACACGCACCTGTAACTGCCGAACCATCTCTCTCTTCAGTCCTCCTTTCTCTTAAGCTTTTTTTCTTAAGCCCTATGTCCAAGCTCTCCATACAATGTAACTTTTCTAAACCTTATCCTCTGGTTTCATTCGTGAAAATTCATAAGACAAGAGTCCAGGAGAGGCCACTCAAAAGTTTTCAGTGAAAACTTTGGGTGACTGTTGAGCTTCTGTCATCCTAGCTCCTGAATTATTGCCCACCCAAGAGCCAAGATAAGGTTCTGATGCTCTCCAAGACAACCTAAATTCCTATATCTGCGGCAGCTCCGGCAAGTGCGCTGTTACATAGGGTGATGGTAGGAGCTGGCATCGTGTGCACATGTGAGTGTGTGCGTGTGCGTGTTGAAAACCACAAGGTCAGACGTGGTGTGTTGGTGACCTAGCTGGTACTCCAGCACTGTGTTGCATCACCGCAGAGCATGCTTAAGGGAACAGGGCTGGAATTGCTTCTGTGAAATAGCCATTTTGTGTAGCCGGGGTTCAGAAGAGAGGGAGACGATAGGTGCAGAGGTTTGCGTTAGATGTCCCCCATAAACTCACGTGTGCTGAATGCTTGGTCCCCAGCTGGTGGCAATTCGGGAACTGGAGCCTTGCTGGAAGAGGCGTGTTGCTGGGGGAGGGCTTATGGGTGTTACGGCCAGCTTCCCCTTGCCAGTGTTAGGTTCACTCTCCTGTTGCTGTTGTCCACCTGATGGTGGCCAGGAGGTGATGTCCACCCTCTGCTCATGCCTTCATTTCCCCCGTCATCATAGAACTTCCCTTACAGAGTGCAAACCAAAATAAACCCTTTCCTCCCTCAAGCAGATTTTGGTTCGGTGCTTTGTGCCAACTATGAGAAGGTGACTGAGACAACGGGACATAAGGAGAAAGACAAACAGTCTGCAGTAGAACGTAGCAGACTTCACTATCCTTTAAAAAATGTACTCTTAATCATAGCAAATAAAACACGTGCATTCCGTAGCCAAGAAAGAGTTAAATGGAGAAGCCGTCCTTTAGGGACCTCACGGTCATTGAAAGTCAGAGCTCAGACTTGCCTCCACCTGAACCTCTGATTTTGGCAGCAGGTACACCCCTCCGCAGAGGTGAGGGGCTGACCTTAGGAACACTGTTGACCTCGCCTCACCTCTGTTCAGTGTGCCCCTCCCCAAACTACCTGGACACCAAGACCCCTCCCAACCTCTCTCTTGCAACACAGCTGCATTTCTACACTTTCCAAGCACGGTTCTCTGCTGATAAGGGACGCAATGCCAAGCCCCCGTGGTTTAGCGCTATGAAAGCCTGGAACACATTGTCAAGACTGCTTGAACCTGTGCTTTTCCAGACTGTAGTCCTAATTAACCCCAAGTAAATGTTGTTTTTTTTCTTTTTTCGGTTCTGCACCAGATTGATTTTATCCTTAGATGACACTGACAATCAAGGGCTTATCATGAAAAACTCTTAGTCATTCCTTATTGGGTTCTCTTCTTCTATTCCAGAGAGGGAAGGTATTTATAATTTTTTTTCTTCCACAAGTCTCAGCCTATCAGCCAGAGAGTAGGCTCCTATCACTGTTACGTGATTTATTAATTTGAGACATGATCTATGGCTTTTTTGCTATGGTGGATAAAATATAGCATGCTTACATAACTTATTAAACTTCTTTTTCACAAATGCCAATGTGGCTATTATTCTGCCTTTTTCACTTATAAAAATTTAAATTATACTTCATAAAATATAGGCAATCAACCTTTGACTCTGACGTTGGTATGTGGATTTTCTTCACCTTTTCTATCTCTCGTACACAATGTTCCTGAGTTTCATGCTTATTTATTTATTTATTTATTTATTTTGTGGTAGGGTCTTGCTGTAGCCCAGGCTGACCTAGAATCTATTATGTAGTCTTAGGGTGGCCTTGAACTCATGGCGATTCTTCTACCTCTGCCTCCCGAGTGCTGGGATTAAAGGCATGCACCATCATACCTGGCTTGCTTTTTAAAATTATTTTTATTACAGTGAACAAATATCAACTATAAAAATTAAGGGATTCACTGTAATATCTTCATGCAGGTCTATATTGTGCATTGATCACGTTCATTGATCCGTCTTTATTTTCTACCCTCTTTTCTCTCGCTTTGCCCCTCCCTCCTCTTGACCCCTGATGATGCAAAAATGTAGCTCTTGCTTCAAAGAGAATGAGATACTTTGAGCTGGAGAGTTGGCTTAGTGGTTTCAGTGCTTTCCTGAGAAGCTGAAGGACCCAGGTTTGATTCCCCAGTACCCATCTAAGCCAGATGCACAAGGGAGGACACACATCTGGAGTTCGTTTACAGTGGCTAGAGGCCCTTGCAAACCCATTTTCTCTCTGTCTGTCTCCTCTCTGTCTCTGTCTCTGTCTCTCTCTCTCTCCCTCTCTGCTTACATATAATAAATAAAATAAAATCATCATGAAGAGAACGAGATACTTTATCCTGGAGCCAGCTATGAGTGACCATGGCCTGGGAATACAGATTTAGTAGGTTGCCTCAAATGCTATATTCCAATACAATAACAGTGCCATGATGTTTTTATAGTGATATAATGAAAGAAAGGCTTTTTTTTTTTTTTTTCAAGTACACTGGTGGGAACAGCAGCTCCATTAGGTTACAGCTAAGTAGCAAAATCTCTTCTGTAGGGTTCAGGTGCTGTCTGATGACACTCAGCTTTTGGGTTGATCAAAGCCAGGCTCTGTAGGTACAGTCCAAAAGGACTTTCCTAATAGTCACAAGGCTGTTGGCTCAAACACACAGGCGAGCAATAATGTCTATTCAGTGGGCTAAAGATAGCCCTAGATAATTTGGCTCTGGACGTGCATCATTCCAACTCTCCACCAGCCACCAGCCATGGAGGTTCTTGTAAGTCAGTCAACCTTCTAGAATCTTGAACCCCAACGTGAGTTTGTCTGTTTTCCCCTTCTCCGGGATCAGCTCATACCTTGTTGTGCTTTAAATAGAAAATGTCCCCTCCTATGCTCATGTGTTTGAACACTTGGCCCCCATGTGGTGGCACCGTTTGGGAAGGTTGTGGAATCTTTAGGTGGAAACTTATTAGAGGAAGTGGGTCACTGGGGTGGACCTTGTTGTTTTTTTTCTGTTTGTTTTTCAAGGCAGGGTCTTGCTATAGCCCAGGCTGACCTGGAGTTCACTGTGTAGTTTCAGGGTGGCCTTGAACTCACAGCGATCCTCCTACCTCTGCCTCCTGAGTGCTGGGATTAAAGGCGTGCACCACCATGCCTGGGTTGGACCTTGGGGTTTTATAGCCTGGCTCCAACTACCTGTTTGTCCTTAGCTTTCTGTGCCAGTGTGATGAGCCCACCCTGCCCCCATACCTTCCCCACATGATGGGCTACAGTCCCTCAGAACTGTAAGCCAAATGAAGCTCTTCCTTGAAGGGGCTTCTGGTCAGGCAATTAACACATTAGAAATTCATTATTAAATAGTTTGTATACTCTTGTTAGTGCCTTTTGGACTTTAAGGTCTTTTTTTTATTCTTCCTTTTTCTTTTAAATTTTCATTCATGAGAGAAAATATGTGGTCCTCGACTCTCTTATTTTGGTTTATTTCACTTAAACATAATGCCTTCCAGTTCCATCCAGTTGCTATAGAGGACAGGATTTCATTTTTCTTTGTGTCTGAGAAAAACTCCACTGTTTTTCTATTTGACGTTTTCTATGCCCATTCCTCTGTGAATGGTCATGTAGACTGGTTCCAGGCCTTGACGGTGGTGAGCGACGCCTCGGTAAACACGGATGTGTAGGCATCTCTGTGGGACGCTGGCTTCGGCTCCTCAGAGTATGTGCTAAGGAGCTGCATCACACTGTAGCTCGGTTTTAGGATTTTTTTTTCTCTTTTGGATTTTCGAACTAGGGTCTCACCCTAGCCCAAGCTGACCTGAAATCCACTATGTAGTCTCAGGTGGCCTCGAACTCAGTGATCCGCCCACCTCCCAAGTGCTGGAATTCAAGGTGTGCACCAAGACAGCTTTCTAAGCTTTAGGTTTTTTTTTTTTTTTTGAAGAAACCCTATAAATTTTTTAAAATCATGGCTGTGGAAATTTTCATTCCTACTCTCACCAGAGTTTCATGTCCAAAGATCTACTTCTGGTAGCTCTAACAGGCTCAGCTTGGCCACCTTCCCCTAACAAACTACTGAAAGAGCTAAGTATTGGTGAAAAGCAGAGAAAAGGTGTGTGTGTGTGTGTGTGTGTGTGTGTGTGTGTGTGTGTGCAAGAGAGAGAGAGAGAGGGAGAGAATGGGTGTGTCAGGGCCTCTAGCCACTGAAAATGAACTCCAGATGTGTGTTCCACTCTGTGCGTCTGGCTTTATGTGGGCATTGGGGAATCAACTTGGGTTGGTAGGCTTTGCAGCCGAGTCCCTTAACTGCTGAGCCATTTCTCTAGCCAAAGAGGAGTTTTTTTTTTTTTTGTTTGTTTGGTTTTTAGCACGTTGAGGAAGGTACAAATAAAGGGGCCCTGTGACTGCTATTTTGTCTTTAGGGCACTGACATGAGCTTTAATTCTGAATAGAGGAAGAGGGGCCAGGGGACAAGAGGCAGAGGCAGGCACAGTTCATCAGTCCAGTCCTATCATGGTGTGGTCTGGATGGTCATTGTCTCACTGTGATTCTACAAGGTGGTCCAAAAACATGTTCTCACTGTCCTTGCTTGAGGGGATGAATCAGATTCCTACAAAATGTTTCTTTCTGCCCAGCGTACAGCACAACCCTCACTGGTAATTGTCTTGATCTGTGTGTGTTGTCCTTGAAATTTTCTTCTCTCTGTGATCCAAGATGATTGCAAGTTTAGAATAATGACATGTCATTGTGCCTTCCTTCTTGAGGGGATATGAGATAGGTCAGGTAGAAAGACACACTCGGAGTGATTATTGCGCCTATTGAGAGCCGGAGAGCAGCCTGGCCGAAGGAGGCAGAGGCACCGTGACGGCGGAGACGCACGGCTTCAGCCTGCAGCCAGGCGCTTTGCAGTCCTGAGTGAGGCGTCGGTGCTTTTAGTGAAAGCCATTTACACCTTCCAGTTACACAACCAAAGTTTTAGGTCTTAGGACCAAAGCCTGGCCTCTGGCAGTCCCGACAAGCTATCCTCCGAGCCACCCGTCCCCAATTCCAGAGATAATTCACAGTAGAAAAACAGAGAGGAGATTGCTCAATGAAGCTGCATTAGAAAGCTGAAGAAATAAGCGTCCAGCAATACCCTAGAGACCAGGGCTGGGGACCGACACACACAGTCCCACGATGCTGGGACAAACCTCCAGCTACTTTTACTGGAGGAAGAGACTCATTTGAGGCTCACAGATCCGGGGGGGGGGGGGGTCCACCAATGGCAAAAGAAGCTGGTGCTCATTTACAAACCCAAGCAGAGAGAGGAAAACCACCAGCAGCCAGCAAACACGAAAAAGCAGCAAATGCAAACAGAGTGAGCAGCAAGTAGGACTCCCCCCCCCCCCCCCCCACTGAGCTCAAACCTCTCTGCACACCTTTGGCCTGAAGTTCAGACCTTCTGTCCCAGGGACACGTTCTCCTGTAGCAAGAGTCTGCCTGCTAAGAGCTGAAGCTGCAAACGCAATTTCAATAGAGCCCCTGAGTCTATGGGGGACATATGTTCAAGCTACCACAGGTGCTAACGTGGGGTTTAGGTTTAAATAGAGAGCAAGAGGTATGCGTAGCCAGTCAGTCCTGGGCAAGGTATGGTCCTGCCCATCATTGGTGTCTGAGCTCGTCATTCCAACCAGGTGGCGTGACAAGCTGTCAGCACTGTGGGGCTTCTCTTCCTGGCAGACAGGCTCTTCCTCCAGCTTCAGCCTTTTCCGTTCCTGGGGAAAGTTTGATTCCTTAGGTTCTGTTGTTATAATAATCAAATACTACAAGGGTCTTTCTTTAAAATATCTTGTCTTCTGCCAGCACAGTCATACCAATGGTATGTAACGGTCCTCTATTTTCCCCACAAACTTGCCAGAATTTATCAATTTCTATGTTTTTTTTTCAATACTCATTTTAACTTGAATAAAATGGAATCCATCTTTTTATTTATTTTCTTCTTTGTGTGTGTTTGTACACATGTGTACATCAGAGGCTGGAGGCCAATCTTGGGAATGGTTTTATATATATATATATATATATATATATATATATATATATATGTATGTATGTATATATATGTTGCAGTCCAGTTCGCCTTGCTGGTAGAAATCACTCAACCAAGAGCAGCTTCTGGGAAAAAGAGATTTATTTTGGCTTACAGGCTCGAGGGGAAGCTCCACGATAGCAGAGGAAAACAATGGCATGAGCACAGGGTGGACATCAACCCCTGGCCAACATAAGGTGGACCACAGCAACAGGAGGGTGTGCCAAACACTGGCATGAGGAAACTGGCTATAAAGCTCATAAGCCCGCCCCCAACAATACACTCCCTCCAGGAGGCATTAATTCCCAAATATCCAACAGCTGAGGAGCTAGCATTCACAACACCTAAGTTTATGGGGGACACTTGAATCAAACCACCACTATGTATATGTGTGTGTGTGTGTGTGTGTGTGTGTGTATGTGTATGAGAGAATGAGAGAGAAATAGGGATAGAGAATAGGTGCTCCAGGGCTTCCAGCTACTGCAAACAAACTCCAGATGCATGTGTCCCCTTGTGCATCTGGCTTATGTGGGACCTGGAGAATCAAACCTGGGTCCTTTGGCTTTGCAGGCAAGCGCCTTAACCACTAAGCCATTTCTCCAGCCCAGATGTCCATGATTTTTGACACAGAGTCCTTCATTGGTCTGGAATTTGCTTAGCAGGCTAGAGGAGGTAGGCAGTGAGCCCCAGAATCCTCCAATCCCTACCTCTTCTTTTCTTTTCTTCTTCTTGTTTGTGTGTGTATGCACATGTGTGTGTAATGTGGTGTGTGACGTATGCGCATGTATGTGCCCTTGCAGCACCCCTTAGCTTCCGGTAGCAGGGATCACTCTGCCATGGAAGGCCAGAGTAGACTGACAAGTGAACCTCTCCTCTGCTCATCCTCTTGGTCTTGATAGGAGTCTCCTTTTTTTTTTTTTAAATTTTATTTTATTAGTTTTCTTTTCAGTAAATATAGGCAGTTTGGTACCATTATTTAGGCTCATCTGTGATCTACCCCTTCCCATTAGACCCTCCTTGTTAATGAAAATGGGTCGTGCATTGTGGAGTTAGCCCCCAGTTATAAGTTTGTGGGACTCCAAAGATTGTTGGGTCTCTGGTCCTTGTGGGACTGGGGTTAAAGATAAGTCTAGCTATACCCAGCTGTTTTTACAGGGATCTGGAGATTTGAACTCAAGCAATCTCTGGCTCTCTCAGGACCTCATGCTTGTGCAGGAAACACACCTAACCACGGAGTCATCTCTGCAGCCCTATACCATGCTTTTTTGACATGGCCTATGGGGCTTGAACTCAGATCCTCATGCTTCGAAGGTGAGCACTTTACCAACTGAGATGTCTCCCAGTCCTACTTTTGCTTTAAATTGTCATGGGTGATAAGATATAAATGGGGTTAGTAATCCTTATTATTGCTTTTAGAATTTGTCAAGTGTTTGCATCTGAAATTTACAAAACAGTAAATACTATTCACTTTCTAGCTATGCAACTAGTTTTTGCTCTGGCTGATGGTATGCTACTATGTTATTTTGTTTTTAGGAATCTTTCCTTTTTCTGAAATGTTCACTTGTATTTCTAACACATGCTGAGTTCTTTTACTACATTCTGAGATTATTAGTGATTCTCAAAGATTATACATATCAAACTTGCATATCGTTTCTTTTTCTCCCCAGTAGCTTCCTCTTGGAACCCTGTATCTTTCTGCTACAAGACTTTTTTTTTTGGGGGGGGGTGCATGAAATAAAAGCATGACAGCCCATTTTTGATTTATAAAGGTGCCTTACATATGACTTGAGTTACTTAATACACAAGGGCTAGAAGGCCCACTCCCTACCCCTAGCCTTGGAATGGAAATTTACAGACAGGTTATGAAGACTAAATGCCTGCATGGTTGGTTAGGGTCTGAACCCTCAACCACAGGGTGTAGATAAAACCTCAGACTCTTGGAATGTTAGACCAAAGTGAAATGAAGCTCAAGACAGTCAGGGTGAGGGTGTATTAGAAAACCAGAAAGATAGCACCTCCCCAAGTAGGTCAGCCAATGGGAAAAAAACAGGGAGCGACAAGGAAGTTACCCTCTTTCTTTTCTTTCTTTCTTTCTTTCTTTCTTTCTTTCTTTCTTTCTTTCTTTCTTTCTCTCTCTCTCTCTCTCTCTCTCTCTCTCTCTCTCTCTCTCTCTCTCTCTCTCATTCTCTCTCTCTTTGTTTGTTTCTTTGTTTCTCTCTCTCTCTTTCTTTTTGATTTTTCAAGGTAGGGTCTTACTCTGGCTAGGCTGACCTGGAATTCATTATGGAGTCTCACGGTGGCCTCAGACTCACAGTGATCCTCCTACCTCTGCCTCCCCAGTGCTGGGATTAAAGGCATGTACCACTGCACCTGGCTCCGAGGTTATCCTCTTTCTTTGCTCAGACTGCCTGCCTCTGTTTAGTTGTGGTTTGGAGGGGGATCCTGCGAAGTCAGAAAGAGACTGCCTCCCTTTAACTGCTCAGAATTGCTCAAACTTGTCATTACGAGTCAGGGGTCTTACTCCCCAGAGAATTATGCCTATTTTGTTCCTTCACTAAAATCCTAGGAGAATTCAGTAAAATGGTTGATAAATGCTCATGGTTACTCCCCCAGGTTGGCCTTTGAACCTCTTTGACATGAGGGGACTTTTTGGGAGCTCATTCTCACCTGACTTACTTTGGGGGTTCTTCAGACCCCTCAAATGTATACATGAGACAGAACTTGTTTCCTGCCTCCCCATCACCCCCACCCACACCTTGTTCAAATGAAACCGTTTTCTGAAGGAGGCGAGTCTCCCTCAGTCCCCAGCTGCTTTAGCCTGGCTCATTTCTCTCTCTTTCTTTATTTTTTTGTTTTTTCAAGGTGGGGTCTCACTCTAGCCCAGGCTGACATGGAATTCACTGTGTAGTCTCAATGTGGCCTCAAACTCACTGCACTCCTCCTACCTCTGTCCCCAGTGCTGGAATTAAAGGCATGTGCCACATGTTTAGTCTTGGAAATTTCATGTCCATCCTGCCATTCGTTTGTGGAGAAGTCCTGAGTGAGCATGTCCAACCGAGAGCTCTCTTTTCATCTCCATCCTGGCCTCTGGACAGACCATCTGGCAGCCTCACTGGCACCCTGAGCCAGCCTCCCCGCCCTCTGCTCTTCTGAAACTATAACTGACTTGCTCAAATCAGGGCTGCTATCCCTCTCTGAGGATTTGCTGGCATGGACCGATGACATAAGAGATGATGGTCAAAACAGGAGAAAAGATACACAAATTTTATGACATTCATGAAAGCAATCACAAAGTAAGATTACTCAGTAGACCAACATGAGTCAGAGGCCCATATAGTTCCTTTTCGTAGGGAATAGGATGGGCAGTTTCTAGGGAGATAGAAAATAGGTTTTAAGGGAAACTTTCTGGGCTTGGAGAACCATGCAGTGGCCTGAGGCACAGTAATGCTGGCGAGTTGGTAAATGACTCCCTGGAGCAAAGGGACAAGAATAGAAGACAATGTTGTGTCACAAAGTCTTAGTGTGTGAGGATAGACTACAGTCTTTCTTCCTATGATATGAAATTATTAACCAGTACTTGGAGAAGGGACCAAAGGTAATGTTTTCTTCTTAAGCAGGTCTAGACTTCAGTCAAAGGGGATGCTACTGTTAGATTTTGGGGTCACAATAGAAACACTGAGACAAAGCATTCATGAGTTTAAGACTTTATTGTAATGGGGGGGAGAGAGAGAGAAAGAGATAGAGAGAAAGGAAGAGAGAAGAAGGGGGTGCAGATTCCAGGGAGAGAGCAAGAGGACCTAACATAGTGAGAGAAGTGAGAGAGGAAGACAGAGAGGGAGAGAGGAGGAGGAGGAAAAGGAGGAGGGAATACATGCACTTGGAGCAGCAAATCTACGAGAAACAGAGGACCAGAGACAGGGATATGGGAGGGGAAAGGAAATTGCCCTTTCAGAGAAGACCCTGCAGTTGCGACTAAGGCAGGAGGTGGGGCAGAGGGGTGTCCTGTGGCATTCCCTTTCTCAGTGCAGAGGCACCCTCAATTACCTTAGGAGGGGGTGGTCCCAGAATCCCAGGCCTGGGTAGAGCCAGGCCGGTAGGATGGGGAGACAGGAGGATGGGCAGAGAGCTGTGGGACTCCAACACTTACTGGAGGCCTCTGGCAGAAGTCCGACCCTGGGGCTCCCACAGTCCCACGGCAGGCTTGGCCACTGTTCCCAGAAGAAAGGGCAGGCAGAGAAATTAGTGGTGAAATTAAAATAATATGGGCTGGTGTAGCTATTTCTCTTATCTCAGAGGATTTCCTTTTGTCAATGAGATTGTAAGGTGGTTTTACGAATTGTTCAGATTGGTCGACTTCTTCCCACCCCCCCCCCCAGGTAGAGTCTCACAGCGAACCTCCTACCTCTGCCTCCCAAATGCTGGGATTAAAGGCGTGCGCCACCACGCTTGGCTCCCATGTCTTGTTTTGCCACTCCTGTTTGAGCTGGTTCTTGGGAAATGGGATGTAGTTACTGAGTTTGTCATCTGTGTTGAAGTTCTTGCTTCCTAGACACTGAAAAGGGTGCCTGTTTTTTTTTTTTTTTTTTGGTACCACAGTCTCTGGCCTCCTTCATCAGGGTTCTGGGAGTCACTCTTAACTCCTTTATTTTTCTCACTCCCTGACCATTAAACATTTACCTATCACATAAATCTGTCCCAGATCTCATTCCATCTCCTGATTCCCTGCTGCCACCACCACGTCAGGCCCCAGTCTGAATAATTCCAACAGCTCCCCAGTCGGTTTCTTTAGCTCTCCTCCCTTGTTGACTGGGCTAATCTCTGCTTTCACACAGTTTTCTGTCTAGCAGACAGGAGGGACCCTGACATTTGAGTTACCCAGCTCTCTCTGTAAGTCCTTTCACACCCTAGGAGTCTCCTCTCTGCAACAGTCCTTCACTTGTGCTACAAAGCTTTCTTGCTAGCCTGATCTATAGCTGTACAAGATAACATCTGTCTTGCTCAACATTCTGTTCTTCTTGGTGTCTACTACTGGACAGTCATGATATGACTTTGGAATCCCATAATCAAAGTTTTCAGCCCAGTTTTCTCCAAACCATATTGATAGCATAAAGATTATTTCTCCTTCTAGTCTTTATCTAAAAAAGGGGTAATAGTAATCATTTTTTATTATTTAATTTTTTTTTTTTCAAGGTAGGGTCTTACTCTAGAATAGACTGACCTGGAAATCACTCTGTAGTCTCAGAGTGGCCTCAAACTCACGGCAATCCACATACCTTTGCTTCCCAAGTGCTGGGATTAAAGGTGTGCACCACTACGCCTGGTTTATTATTGAGTATTTTTATGCTTGGGGATTATAAGAGGGTGAGAGTAGAAGGAGATGACGAAGAAGGAAATGGCAAGGATGGAAATAAGAGACCAGCCTTGTGAGAAATCAGAATTCCAAATGAATTGGTGAGTACATTAGGCAGGTTACAGCAAACTGAGGATACTCCACTATAGGTTTTAGATGCTAGCTGATGACACTCTTAGCTTTTGCAGTGGTGGAAAACCTGTTTAATCAATACATTCCAAAGATCTTATCTGATAGCTGAAAGGATGTTAAGTCAGACACAGAGGTGAACAATGGATGGCTATGAAAGGGACTCAAGAGAGCACACGATCATTAATCTCTGTAACTGTAACGTTCCAAATCAGTCCAGAAGAGTCTTTAACCTAGGCATCTCTCTCTTCTAGGAATTTCAGTTCATGGTTTCCTCTGTTGGCCAAACATCCTGTTTTGTGCACACAGAGGCCAAATATGTTGTGACCCACACACTAGAAAGGCTCATGTCTATAGCAAGTTTGGTATGATGCTGAATATCAGGAGAGCAGCCTTCAGGAGAGAGAGATGGTTGGTGTGGTAATTAAAATGGATTCCCCCCAATAGATATAAGAATTTTGTTAATGCTTCTTAAATCTACAGCCACCTGGGCAGAGAAAATATCACTGGGAAGATGCCCCAAGGTATGGTGGCAGACTTAAAATTCCAATCTAGAGATATACAAAGTGCCTAAGTTCTGCCTAAAATTCCTAAATGTGCTGCATGATGTGGCCTTTGAGTTTTGACTTATGGTTATTCTCTCTCTTTCTCTCTGCTTAGACCTGTAAAATGGGCCAGCTCCTTCTGCCATTATAAAACTTCCCCTTTATCTTCAATAAATCACTCCCTTCATAATGGTGCCTAATCTAAAAGTTTATCTCAATAAACCTAAAGCTGTCTACCACAGAAATTAGTACCAGAAGTGGGGTGGGATACATTTGACCAGGTGGATTTTGGTCTTTCGGAACTTTTATTTTAAAATTGCGGACATGGACTTGGTACTTACAATGAAAAATGCCTTCTGGAATGATAAGACAAATATTAAAAACTATTCTGATGAAAGTTTAAAAATACTAAGTATAAAACATTATGTTTGGAGGCTTAGCTTATAAACTTTCTAAGGGGAAGAAAAAACTATGAAGAACTTTGTTAAAACTGGGCTACTGGGGCTGGAGAGATGGCTTAGCGGTTAAGCGCTTGCCTGTGAAGCCTAAGGACCCCGGTTCGAGGCTCGGTTCCCCAGGTCCCACGTTAGCCAGATGCACAAGGGGGCGCACGCGTCTGGAGTTCGTTTGCAGTGGCTGGAAGCCCTGGCACGCCCATTCTCTCTCTCTCTATCTGCTTCTTTCTCTCTCTGTCGCTCTCAAATAAATAAATAAAAATTAAAAAAAAAAACCAAAAACAAAAACTGGGCTACTGACATAAGGGCTGGCTGTGTTCTGCTACCCAGGCCCAAAGAGTTTGATCAAAGTCAAATTTATAAAAAATCTAATGTGTTTGGCTAAAGATATTATACTACAACAGTAAATATTTTTTAAAAAAATATTTTTATTTATTTAATAGAGAAAAAGGGAGAGAATGGGCATGCCAGGGCCTCCAGCCACTGCAAACAAACTCCAGTTGAATGTGCCACCTTGTGCATCTGGCTTATGTGGGTCCTGGTGAATCAAACCAATGTTCTTTGGCTTTGAAGGCAAATGCCTTAACCAGTAAGCAATCCCTCCAGCCCAAGATTAAAGATTTTAAGCTAAACCACTCAAACAACTTTAAAATTACCAACACAGAGACTGATTGCTAAAGCTGCTAATGTCAAAAACATTAACAATCTTACAAAAGATAGCCCAACTATTTTACATTAAAACAATAAAAAACATGCCTAAAAAAAAGCTATGATAAAAATACAAAGTCTTTGAAAAGAGTTGACTTGGGGGATTTAGAGATGGCTTAGCAGTTAAAGCACTTGACTGCAAAGCCTAAGGATCCAGGTTCAATTGTCCAGGTCCCACATAAGCCAGATGCACATGGTGGTGCATGCATCTGGAGTTCATTTGCAGTGGCTGGAGGCCCTGGCACACACACCCATTCTCACTCATGCTCTCTCTCTCTCTCTCTCTCTTTCCCTTCTCTCTGTCTCTAATAAATAAATAAAAACAAATCAGAAAAAAATAAAAGAGTTGACTTGGAAAAGAAACCTACTCTTCAAGGCCATGATTTGTTTAATCCCTAAACTAAAAATATGACTGTGTTCTACACACCTGGTATTGATTTCAAAAACATAAAAATGGGTAACATGGTCATAAATTACACATGGTTCCAGGAGTCATTGCTGAGATACAACAAATAGGCAGGGCATGATGACCTCAATAGATTGACAGAGTCATTAAAAGATGCACTGTGGTTTACATAAAAACCCAAAGATGTTTTAGATATACGGGGACTACACAAAGATTCCCATGGAGGCTGTTGGCTAGAGATAAAAGTTTTCCCTGGTTACTCAGCCCAGCTGGAGGGGCAAAATTAAAAACTCCAAAAACTGTCAGTCACTGGTTATATTAACTTAAAGTGCAAAAGTTTCATGTTTGCTTAATGGTTGTTAAATTTACATGGTTCCTGTATCTCCCTGTCATGTCTTATAACAGTTAAAAATGTATGCTCTATGCCTTTATATGTTAAAAATATATAAGTTGTTTGATTTTACAAAAGTCACAGATAAAAAACAATCTTAAATCTCAGAAAAGACTTGGAACTTTAAAAACTATCCTAAGTTGGTAAAAACTATGAAAACCTTTAAAATTGGACTAAACAAGATTTACAATGTAAAATGGTTATAAATCTACTGGGGGCCAAGGACAAAATGTGGTAATTTAAATGGATGCTTCCCCCACAGATTTAAGAGTTTTATTAATACTTCTTAGATCTCCAACCACCTGGGTAGAAAAAGTATCACTAGACAGGTCTTAGATTCCAGCCCTAAGGTGTGGCGGTAGATTTAAAATTCCAATATAAAGCTATATAAAGTGCCTAAATACCACCTAAAATTCCAAAATGTGTTATGTGGTATGGCTTTTGGGTTTTGATTATGGTTCTTCTCTGTCTCTACTTGGACCTGTGAAAGCAGGCTAGCTTCTTCTGCCATTAAAACTTCCCTTGCATCTTCAATAAATCACTTCCGCTAAAACTGTGCCTAATCTAAAATCTCATATCAACAAATCTAAAGCTGTCTGCTACTAAAATATAATCTTTTTTTTTTTTTTTTTGGTTAGAAAGAAATGGTTGGTAGGAAAGAAATTCTTGAATTGTATGAATTTTACTAGCTATCAGGATCTAAGTCTCATTTTTTTTCTTCCTTCTGCATCTGATGTAACATTTATATTTGACTTATATAGTAGGATTGTTACACTTAAACAATTAAGAACAGTATAGCCTAAAAAAGTGTAGATAGAAGACGCTGGAAGCAGGAATTTTAACCAACTGAAAAACACTCTTTGCGCCATTATACTCCTTAACTAGAGTGTATGTATGTTTTTCTTTATGCCTACAGTTACTTGTATTTTATGAAATTTCTTGCTTTATGTTTGGAGTATTTGAACAAAATTATTATTATTTTGATCTTAGTTTTCCTTTTGTCCAGTTTGGTTCCATAGCTATCATCTTATGTGAAGTGGCTATCTCTAATTTTAGTAAAGTTGAGGTTGGGCATTTTGTTTTTCTTCAAGGTAGGGTCTCAGTGTAGCCCATGCTGACCTGGAACTCACTCTGTAGTACCAGGCTGGCCTTGAACTCACAGTGATCCTCCTACCTCTGCCTCCCAAGTGCTGGGATGAAAGGCATATACCACCACTCCTGGCTAGTAAGGATGGTTTTTAATGTTTAAATTATTCTATTATTTGTTACTAATAATTTTATTTTTAATATTATTTCGATATTATAGAAGATTTTATTTTGGGGAAGTGTTGTAGTTCTCTTCTTGTTGTTAAGACAAATCATCCAAACGGAATTAGCTTATGGGTGGAAAAGGTTTTGCTCAGCTGACACTTTCAAGGGGATGTTTCATCCCAGCAGATAAAGGGCAGGAAGCTGTCATGCTTGCTGCTCCATCCCAGCTGGTGTGAGAAGATGTGATGCTCAGCCTCTGCTCTGCTCTCCCTGTTTTGATGAAACTTCCTCTTGAGACTGTCAGCGGCAGTAAGCCCTTTCCTCCCAGTAGCTGCTTCTGGGCGGGTGTTTTGTCCCAGCAATGAGAGGGCAATTGCCACAGGAGGAAATTATGCCTGGAGGTTGTTTCTCAGTCCAGAGAAAGGTAGGATGCTGAGCAAAACATTTCAATCAGGGTAAGGCTAACTTCTCTGGCTACAATGCCTTCCTGACAGGCAGATTCTAGCTAATAATGCTACATATTATTGGTAATCACATCATAAGGTAATTGTGAAATGCCAGTCTTCATGGTACCAGATACCAACCAGCTGACTTATCTATGAGCAAGAGTCTAAACTATAAATATTTGCTCATCTTTTTTTTTATTCATTTTTAAAAAATTTATTTGAGAGTGACAGACATAGAGAGAAAGACAGATGGAGGGAAAGAGAGAGAATGGGTGCGCCAGGGCTTCCAGCCACTGCAAACAAACTCCAGATGCTTGCGCCCCCTTGTGCATCTGGCTAACGTGGGACCTGGGGAACCGAGCCTCGAACCGGGATCCTTAGGCTTCACAGGCAAGCGCTTAACCGCTAAGCCATCTCTCCAGCCCGTTGCTCATCTTTTAATAGTATGACTGGGTTTTGTTTTCCATTCATCTTAAAGTGTGTCTGTGCTATAAAGAGGAAGTGTGGAGTTATAGACATTTAAGTATGAAAATAGGTAGTCTCAATTCCCAATATGTATTATCATTTCTTTCTTTTTTTTGAGGAAAACCCAACAGACTGGCTTTTTAATTTTTTTTTTTTTAAATGAGAGAAATCAAGAGCTAGAGCAAGAGAGAATGAAAAAGAGAATTGGCGCACCAGGGCTTCCAGCCTTGAACGCATGTGCGATTTTGTACATGTGTCACTTTGTGCATCTTGCTTATGTGGGATCTGGGTCTCAAACATGGCTCCTTAGGCTTTGCAGGCAAGCTCCTTAACCGCTGAGCCATCTGTCCAGCCTAATCTGTTCTCATCAGCCTTGTTATGTCAGCAAACTCCAGTTCTGATGGCAAGCTGAGAGTTGTTGACTGCTTGTTGAGGTCAGCCCTGTGATTCATGGATGAAAAATGGGCAACTTCATAAAGCTGGGTGCTGGTGTATGCCACGGGTCTGATGACAGCCACTGCAGATGGTGCAGAGAAGCAGCTTTGGGGCACCGTGTGTGGGTCTTTTCATGAAGGGGAATCCCTCTTAAAGAGTCTCTTCAGTGTACTAGATGCTGTGCATTCTTCCCCACGAGGGACGAGTGGTTTCCACTCACCCATGTCAAGACTAAACCTCACCACCAGTCCTGGAATCTCAAGCAGCAGAGGGTTCACAGAAGTCTGGCAATTTCCTCCTTCTCAGAGATCTCTGGCAAGAATCATGAAACATAATTTGTATAAATCGAGAGACATTCATAGAGAAAGAGGATACTGGGCAAACTACAGGGGCCTGAAGACTGATGTCCAAATTAGTGAACTTTGACTTAATTTGTTTCCCCTCTCACTGATGGCATTTTCTGAGTGACCTTACCAAGTCATTTCATGTCTTTGCACATCAACTTTTCCTTTTAAAAATATAAACAGTGTTGAAACAGTATAGATGAGTTGGTTTCTAACCCATAGCCCTTCAGGTACTTTGAAAAGGCAGGAATTATAATACTGTATATCTTCCAAATTAATTCATAAACAAAACACATTATGTAAAAAGCAGACCAGAAGATGACCAAGCATCTCTTGTTTGACATGGGTCTGTGATGTATATAAGCAAAGTTTGCTGCCCACTGCATGTTTTTTCTTACTCTGATATCTTTTATGTTCCCTGAGTATAACAGAATTACCACTTCTTCTTTGGGGGTTTTAAGAACCATTTGTACTTGTTCACTGAATTTTTATTCTGAATATATCATTTTTAAATGAGCCTACTTTCTAAATATTTTATGAGCATCTTTTATCTTTGAGATAGAATTTGTGCTTCTTGCTTTTATTTTTATTTTAGAGCAACTGACTCCAAGACCCTCTGTGGATTTGAAGCAAGTATGAAATGTCTTAGTAGTTCTCCTGAATAAAATCCATCACAGAACTTGACTCATTTTCCCACCAAAACACTAACTCAGATTCTGTTGTTAGCTTCAGGATGAGCAGCTGTCTGTAGCTAAAGGAAGACATCCATTACTAAGAGCGACCTCTACACTCAACTGTGGATTGTTTGCATTATTAGGTAATTTGGTAATGGAATTCCTTTTTTAATGTCCCTTTACTTTCTTCTTAGGAAAATATTTTTAATTAATTAATTTATTAGAAAGAGAGGGAGAGAGAGAGAGAGAAACAGAGAGGGAGAGGATGGGTATACCAGAGCCTCTAACCACTGCCAATGACCTCCAGATATATGTGCCACCATGTGTATCTGGCTTACATGGATTGTAGGGAGTCGAACCTAGGTTCTTAGGCTTTGCAAGCAAGTGCCTTAACCACTAAGCCATCTCTCATGCCCAGAATTCTTAATTCTAATTATACATAACATAAAAATAATTAACTGGCTTTAGGTGAAGGAGGACATCCAATTTGTCTGTTTCCCTGAATCCCTTGGGGAGCTTACAACGGATGCAAAGTCCTTCCATCAGAATGTTGATACAATTGGCGTGACTTGGATTTCCCATCCATCTTAAGCGCTCACCAGGTGATTGTCATGTGCGGGCCACTGGCCTGAAGGTGGGACAGAATAGTCACAGGGCACCAGCTCCATCTCCGACTTTCATTCCATGAGCAGCAGGTGTGAGACAGAGGGCGAGTGCTCCGTCCACCTCAGCTCCTCTTGTGAGGATGAGGCTTCACAGTGTCACACTGTGTTATTTTTCTCATCTGGGAGATTTAACCTTGTGCCATATAACCTTGAACTGGCGATGACAAATCCATCCAGTCTTCTTGAAGGCTTATCTGATTTCCCGCTGTGCCTGTCCTCTGTGTTTCTGTAATGACGGGTAATTGTGCCACCTTTGGCCGTTCCTCATCACACTGTGTTGGCAACAGCATCACAACGTAAGAGCAGAAAAGCTTCTTTCACCACTCCAGTGCTGTTTTGCCTTAGAACACTTCGTGAGTAATCTTTGTCTTACGTGCAATGAAAAGTTGTGCTTTTTCTTGTTGTGAAGATTGAATATTTAAGAAAATCCAGGTGATGCTTTTGCTGTGGGTCTTTTGGAGAGAGCAGGATTGGGTTTTCTAGAAACATAACTATTCAGAAAACACACTAATCTCCTTCAGAGTGTTCAAGGTGAACCTAAGACAGGGATTTTTTTTTAACCCTTTTCAGTACCATAGAATCTCCCATAGAAAAATGGATATTAACTCTCAGACTTCATAGGCATTTCATAAAATCAGAATATTTGGAGGTGAATATGAAGTATTCACATTTTTGGAAAAAAAAAATTTTTCAAGCAGTTCTGATGCAAAGCCAGGAGTAAAAACCACTGCAATTGGGGCTGGAGAGATGGCTTAGTGGTTAATGTGCTTGCTTGCAAAGTCTAATGATCCAGGTTTGATTCCCCAGGACCCATGGAAGCCAGATGCACAAGGTGGAGCATGCATCTGGAGTTCATTTACAGAGGTAGTGGTCCTGGTGTGCCCATTCTCTCTCTCTCTAAAGAAAAATAAAATAAAAATATTTTAAAAGCCCATGCAATCACAGTTGCCACTATCTGTCAAAGAGAGATGTGGACTAGGGCAGGGGGAAGAGGAAGGCGTGCCCACCATCACTTTGGGGGTCAGTTGGTACAGACTTCTGCATTCTACTGTTGCCTCAGGGCGTAGCCAGTTCTTCACCAAAATCTCCTGATAGGCCCCTGATAAATAGGGTGATATTTAAAAACTACCACAACACGCTTATGAGTTCCCCACATACAATCTTAGGTCAAACTTTCATATTAATAATTATGTAATGATTGAGGTTTCTCTTTGCAGTCTCTCTTTCTCTCTCTCTCTCTCTTTTGCTTCTGTGTGTGGTATGCACGTATCTGTGTATGCATTTTTACACGTGTGGGCACGTGTGCTTGTGTAGAGGTCAGAGGTCAACACTGGGTATCTTCCTCTGTTGCTTTCCACTGTATTTATGAGACGGAGTCTCACCCCCTTTATTAAGGGCAGATGGTCAAGCCCCGGGGGCTTACCTGTCTCCACTTCCAAACCACTGGGATTACAGTCAAGCACCGCTATGCGTTTATGTGCATGCTGGAAGGTGTGACAGAGGTATTTCAGTGCTGAGCGCTCCTCTGTCACTTCTCAGCACCATGGTGCCTTCTGAGTCATCCCAAGGTCACTGCCCTCTGAAAAGAGAAGCCTCTCTAATCAAAAGTGAGAGGAGCATTAATATACGGGTATGAACATTTAGAGAAGTGCTTGCCGGGCAGTTTGGTGAATATAGAATATACAGTTAGCCAGACAGCAGCAGACGTTACACTCCTAGGGCTCACAACTACCCCTGCTGCATGGTTTCAGTATCTGGGATGTGTCCCCTCCCAGGGAGCGGGCCTCCAGGCCAGTTAGAGGCGGTTATAGGTTGCATTTCTGAGGCGACAGCAGAGGCTGTCCTGTGGCCTTCACACACACACACACACACACACACACACGCACGCCCATCTGCACCATGCACACATAGAAAGGCGATTTCCGAGTCATTCTGCCTCATTTATGGAGTTCCTGTTGCCAACGGCACGTGAAACACAGTGCCTGCACATTGGTTACCCAGTTTGTTACTGATGGCTCAGTGGTATCTGCAGGTTATTGGTACTAAAACCTGTTTCTTTTTTTTTAAAAAAATATTTTTTATTTTTATTTATTTATTAGAGAGAGAGAAAAAAATAGTGTGCATACAGGGCCTGTAGCCACTGCAAAAATACTCCAGATGCATGTGCCACTCAATGCATCTGGCTTATGTGGGACCTAGAAAATTGAACCTGGGTCCTTAGGCTTTGCAGGTAAGCACCTTAACTGCAAAGCCCTCTCTCCAGCCCCTAAGACCTTATTTCTGGAGTGTGATGTCTATCTTATCTTTGAGTCAGATATTAACTTGTTCTCAGCAATGTGGTTAGTGCTTCTTTTATACCAACATCTCATATTATATGTATATGTGCTTAATTTCAGATTGAGCTGTGTCTTAAATGAGAAAAGTTGATGTCCAGTACAAAATGGCAGGTTAGAATAGAAACGTTTTTGTCTAGCTTCATAAGCCCTGGAGATCATTCTGTCTCCACTTCCTGAGGGCTGTGCACGGCATGCCTGACACTTGCATGGGTACTGGCGACATGGACCTGGGACCTTACTTCATACTCGGCAAGTGCTTTATGGGCTGTGCAATCTACCCAGCTCCCCAGTCTGTTTTATGCACTAAAAAATTACTCACTATCTTTTCTTTCCTTTATGCGCCAAATGTCTTGTTTGCCTTTCTCTGTGAGTTTCTTGTATTCAGCCCATGAGTCTTCCAGTCCTTCGTTTTGTGATAGACTGAGCTGGCATCCTTCCTCTGCCTGCTACACATTCTGACTGCCATATTTACCAAGAGGTCAGACAATTGCTACTATATTCTTGAAGAGGAGTTTAGAGAGCAGCTTTAAAAAATATTTTATTTCTTTGAGAGAGAGAGGGAGAGAGTGAGAAAGGAAGAGACAGATAGAGAGAGAATGGGCACACCAGGGCTTCTAGCTACTGGAAATGAGCTCCCGACATGTGCACCACCTTGTGCATCTGGCTTATATGGGTACTGGGGAATCAAACCTGGGTCCTTAGGCTTCGCAGGCAAGTGCCTTAACCACTAAGCGATCTCTCCAGCCTGAGAGAGCTGTTTTTGACCCTCTATAGTATATGGATTTCATTCTGTTTGGAGATTAAAATTATGAATGATATTTTAGTTCATATGACAGGAACAAAGAAACTTCTTATGATAATATACATTTTCAGTACTATCATAGTTTATATTTCAAGGGAAAGGATAGAACTGCTATCTATTAACATACACATATTAGACACATGACTCTGAGCTGGGGGTTGTGAGTCATTGGACTTGGTAATGCAAGATCTCCACGCTTAAGGACCCTGTGGTTCGGTTGGTTAAAGAAAGACTTAGAAACTTCCATTGATTGGAAAATCCACTATTACAACATGCGACTGGCTTTCCCACTTTCTGTGTTTTCCTGCTCATCTGGGCACTGCAAAGCCACGGTGGTGGGCTCCATTACACACTCGTGAGTTCTTTCTCTGTCTGGGTCTTTAACCTCACTCCTACTTAATTCTAACCAACCTCTCAGCTAACGTTTCAAGGTCTGTCCCCTGTGACACACCTCCTCCATCAAGGCTCCACCTCCCAAAGTGCCTACCAGCTGGGCTTTCTTCTTTCCTTCCTTCCTTTCTTCTTTTCTTTCCTTCTGGATTTTCAAGGTAGGGTCTCACTCTAGCTCAGGCTGACCTGGAATTCACTATGTAGTGTCAGGGTGACCTTGAACTCACAGTGATCCTCCTACCTCTGCCTCCTGAATGCTGGGATTAAAGGCGTGCGCCACCATGTCCAGTTTGGAATTCCTTCTCTTGGGTATCTTGTAAATCTTGGCATTCTGTTGGGCTATAGAAATTTTTATTTTCTTTTAGATATTTAGTTGCTGGTGCTGGGGCATAGTACCACCCTCTGCGTAACCCCAGATCCTAAATGGATGCAGAATCACTGAGGATGAGCTGTGCCTTGCACCCTTAGTCCCTAAAGGAAAACCATGGTGACCTATGACAAGTTGGTAGGAGGAAGAGTGAGTCCTGGAGAAGGAAGTCGCAGTGTCTTATTCACAAATGTCAGCAGAGAAACGTGTCTGGTAGTAATCAGAACTTCCAACTTCATGAAAAACATTGAATGGATAGTTCATTCAATAACTTTAAGTATGAAAATTAAGAAAATGAGAAAATGAAACACAAGAAAGGATGGTAGGAGTAAACATTTAGTAAATGAATCGCTAGTCAATGTAACTGGACCTTTTTTTTTTTTTTTTTTCGTTAAAAGATCCCAGCCCAAGTTAGGGTTAAATGACCAAAGCCTGGTGCATGCCACTGACAGAATTGGCTTTGCAACCTCAGTTAATCTAGTCGAGAAAATCCCTCACAGACAGACCCAGATATTTCTTTCCATGACCATTCTCAGGTCTATCAAGTTGACAACCAGAGATTAATCATCACATGTAGATTCTTTGTATAATCAATAGGAAACCATGGCTTATACCTCATCATAATAGAAGTATTAAAGGATTTTGTTTTGTACGTTTCCCATAAACAAGGGGTTTTAATTCATTTTCTTCCTCTAGCTTCTTTGTGAGACTCTCTTTCATAGTCTGTTCCCGAATTGTGCATTAAACACGAAAGATTATCTTCCAGCTAGGGCATTGCCAGTGGAGCTGGAAATTAAAATAGCATATGGTACCATAAAAACGGCCTCGCCATTGTTCCTCTGTTGTCTGTAATTAAGGATGTACTGTTGGGTACAACTGCTGCTGAATGCCATTACCATAAATCAGCAGCTCTGCTCATACCAAGTAAATTATACAAGTCCTCAAGTACGACTATGTCATACTAAAAACTCTCCCTTCCTAAACTTTTCTCAAAATTATTTTCTTTTTAAAACAGATAGCACATATTCAAAAATAATGCCGCAAGGACCGAGTAAGTAGTGTAGATAGAAGAAAGACAGAGAACTGGTAGGCAGTTGTATTGCTTTGCTAGTTTGTTTCTGTTTCTCTTCTGTTAAGGATCACCATGACGCCGAAGCGGGTCGACACATCATCGCACAGCTCAGGCTGGCCTCCAGTGAACGGTTCTCCTGCCTGAGCCTCCTGGGAGGTAAGAGTACATGAGTGTACCTCTGAGTCTAACAAGCTCTTCTTTTTTTAAAAAAGCATTTTTATTTATAAGACAGAAAGAGAGAATGAGAATGGGTACTGAGGGCCTCTCCAGATACATGTGCCATTTTGTGTGTCTGGCTTTATGTGGGTACTGGGCAATCAAACCTGGGCCACTAGGCTTTGCAAGCAAATGCCTTGAACCACTGAGCTATCTTCCCAGCCCAAGCACTTCTTAATAAAAGGAACTGGGCTGGAGAGATGGCTTAGCAGTTAAGGCACTTGCCTGCAAAGCCAAAGAACCTTGGTTCAATTTCCCAGGACCCACGTAAGCCAGATGCACAATGGGGAGAATGTGTCTGGAGTTCGTTTGCAGTGGCTGGAGGCCCTGCCATGCCCATTCTCTCTCTCTCTCTTTCTGTGTGTGTGTCTCTCTCAAACAAATAAAATAAAACAAAAACTATTTTCATGAAAGGAACTAAGAGGCTGAAATGCTTGCTTTGTGCAGCACTGGCCTGGCCTCAGCTCTCCAGCGTAGCTACCTGGAGGCCTCACAGCAACCTCGAACAGTTGGCACTTGGTCCGTTTCGTAGACAAGGAGACTGAGACACAGGATGTTAGGAAGCTAGCGCAGAGACAAACAAAGCAGAAGTTTCCACTGCAGAGCTGCTGTGTACCTCCAGGGGTGCAGAAGATGCCAGCTGTCTTCGTGTTTGCAGCTACGTCTTTACTTTTATAAATTGGGAAAGCTGAACACATCTGACTTGTGATGGTACATATATTATTGCCGAGTTTTGAAAGTGAATCAGTTTTAAAGATAGCGCTCACATTATTCAAATTCAAGCGGGGAAGCCTTGCTCGCTGTTGACCAGATGTCAGGTCGCTAGCAAGAGCTATGCAGCACACAGCCTTTGCGGGGGGGTTGGAGAAAAGCCATTGTTGGTCTTAACCAGCCCTGAACCCTGCAAATGTCATGGCTCCAGGCCAACTGGTACAAGGGTGGCATGTCTCGTACGGGGGAAATCCATTGCTCTCTGATTGAACTTGAGGCCATTGAATTCTGTGGGAGGGAATTCATGCCTGGTACTGAACACTGAGTCAAAAGTCCATGGCTATGGAGGTCGTGATCCCCAATGGGAAAGCTACTACTGTTGCCTGGCTCAATGTATATATTATGCCCACCAAAGTGCCCTCTAAACACTTAGGTTTATATCTATAGGCTAATGCTACTCTCACTTTTGGCTAGAGAAGCTTCTCTTTTCAGATAGCAGTGACCACTGGGGTGACTCAAGTTACCATAGTTTTGAGAAGAAGTGACAGTGAGTGTTCAGCACTAAGAGAAGCGTCTGTATCACACCCTCCAAAGGTCAGGCTCAGAGGTGGCAGCAAAAAGAGCCAAATGCAAGGAAGACTGCTTAAAATGCTGTCTTCCAGATATTCGTGACCTCACAGTGGCTGATGCTCCCTACACAGACGTGCATAATAGGAGGGGGAAATGGTGATATCAAGATAGAAGAGAGGGGCTGGAGGGATGGCTTAGCGGTTAAGGCATTTGCTTGCAAAGCCAAAGTACCCAGGTTCGATTCCCCAGGACCCACGTTAGCCAGATGCCCAAAGGGGCGCAAGTGTCTGGAATTCATTTGCAGTGGTTGGAAGCCCTGGCATGCCCATTCTCTCTCTGTCTTCTTTCTCTGTCAAGCAAATAAAATAAATAAAAGAACAGAAGAGAGACTAGTTGAAAAGAAGAAGGGATTCAGAGGAGGAGGAGGCAGGAGAGGATTATAATCATGGTTTATTGCCTAAATTTATTGAAGTTGTCAATAAAAAGATTTTTTTTTTTTTAAAATCCAAGTGGTATGTGGCTGCAACAAGATCACCTTCCCTTCCTTCTGGACTGCCTCCTTTGCTGCGAATTTTGGACCAAACAGGTTGAAATTCAGAGTTTGGCATTATCATCTTCTACACTCTAACCTCAGGCAGCTAGCCTCTAACTTCAACTGCTTGAAAGACACCCACTTGAGACGAAACTGTTTATTCATTTTCAAGGACACCATGGGCATACCATCTTTTCTCCTATTTTTCTACTTCAAGATTTATATCCTACCATCTCTGCTAGGGTGTCCATGGCACAGAGGTCTCTTTGTCTTTACTTATAGAGCTTAGCTTTTCAATATACTTGAAGGATTTTTTTTATTTTTTATTTTTGAGGGAGGGTTTCACTCTAGCTCAGGTTGACCTGAAATTCACTATGTAGTCTCTGGGTGACCTCGAGCTCATGGCAATCCTCCTACCTCTGCCTCCCGAGTGTTGGGATCAAAGGTGTGCACCACCATGCCAGGCTGTTTTTTTTTTTTTTTTTTTTGAGATAGGGTCTTGCTGTAGCCCAGGCTGGCCTGGAATTCAATATGTAATCTCAGGCTGGCCTTGAACTCATGGTTATCCTCCTACCTATGCTTCCTGAGTGTTGGGATTAAAGGCATGCGCCACCACACCTAGTCAGGATATGTTTTTGTATAATAAGTAATTAATCAATAAATATTGATTAGATATCTTTTGTATGTAAGGCACAATATTAACTTCTCTGAACAATGTCTCCTTAACTTTAAATATTTTATTTATTTATAAGAGAGAGAGAATAAAGGAGGGAGAGAGACACACAAAGAGAGAGAGAGAGAGAGAGAGAGAGAGAGAGAGAGAGAGAGAGAGAGAGAAAGTAAGAAAGAATGGGTGCTCCAGAGCATGCTGCTTCTGTAAATGAACTCCAGATTCATATGCTCCTCTGTGTATCTGGCTAGATATAGGTCCTGGGGTATCCTGCTCCAGCCAACAGGCATCACAAACAAGCACCTTTAACTGCTGAACCATCTCTTCAGCCCTTCTTAACTTTATATTCTCAGAGTCGACAGAAGGAAGATCTGCTTGAACAGTTAACTTAATGAAAGTGATGGCAGTCATTAAAAAAAGCCAGCAGGATGAACTGGTAAGGGCGTAATGCAGTTTCCGACTGTAGCGAAAAGTATGGCTTCTTGGGCTGGAGACATGGCTTAGCCGTTAAGGCACATGCCTGCGAAGCCTAAGGACTCCTGTTCGATTTTCCAGGTCGCATCTTAGCCAGATGCACAAGGGGCGCATGAGTCGAAAGTTCATTTGCAGTGGCTGGAGGCCCTGGTGTGCCCATTGTCATTCTCTCTCTCTCCCTCCCCCTCTCTGTCTCTAATTAATAAATAAATAAAAGTAAAATCTTAAAAAACTATGGCTTCTGTGGCTGTTGGGGACATGAGCAGTCAATGATGGTCTCAACAAACTGCTATTCATTTGTTCCCTGGAATTCTGTTCTTCTTTTTATTTTATTTATTTATTTGAGAGAGAGAGAAAGAGACAGAGAGAGAGAGAGAGAGAGAGAGAGAGAGAGAGAGAGAGAGAGAAGGAGGCAGATAAAGAGTGGGTGAACCAGGGTCTCTAGCAACTGCAAATGAACTCCAGATGGGCTTCTGGCTTATGTGGGTACTGGGGAATCAGGGACTCAAATCTGGGTCCTTAGGCTTTACAGGGAAGTGCCTTAACCACCAAACTAGCTCTCCAGCCCTGGAATTCTGCTCTTATCCAAGTTTCATTGCAAAATCATGTGTGAACAAGGCAAGCGCTGCCCCTTCCCATTGCTCCATTGTCCAAAAGATTTTATTAAAAACTTTCAATTTTACTTTTTTGTTTATTTATAAAAGAGAGAGAGAGATAGAAAGAGAGAAAAGCAGACAGAGAGCATGACTGAATACAGGCATGCTAGGGCCCTCCTACCATTGCAAACAAACTGCAGACCCATGTGCCACTTAATGAATGTGGCTTTATGTGAGCACTGGGGAATCAAACCCAGGCCACCAGGCTTTGCAAGCAAGTGCCTTTAACAGCTGAGCCACATCTCCAGTTCCAGACTTACTAAACACAAGTTCAAAGTTAGAATTATGAAGAGTTTGTGCTGGGTACCTGGCAGACAAAGATAGGAAATCCCTGGGGGTCAAGCTGGTGAGTTAGATTAGCCAAATCAGTGAGCTCTAGGCTCTAGTAAGAGACCCTGAATTATTGAGCTCTGGGCTCAAATGAGAGAGACCCTGAATCAGTGAGCTCTGGGCTCTGGTGAGAGAAGGGGGGGTGAGGGAGAAAGAGAGAGAGAAAGAAAGAGAGAGAGAGAGAGAGAGAGAGAGAGAGAGAGAGAGAGAGTCCCTGAATCAGTGAGCTCTGGGCTCTGGTGAGAGACCCTGAGTCAGGAAAATAAGGAGAGCGATCAAGATGACCCCTGATGTCAACCTCTGGTCTCCACACCCAGACACATGTGTGTTCATGTGCATAGATGTATGCACAGACTACATACCACACATATGTATGCCCACTTGCGTGCATATATGAACACACTCGTTACCCACAAACACGTTTATCACACACATACATATATGCACATACCACCTCCTGTACATAGTTACTCTCACACACATGGTTTTAAAAGTTTCAAGTCAACAACAGTGGAATATCAACCAAATGTAAGGCCCTTGTGAGGATGGTCAAGAGTATACACATTTCTCAAGTGAAACAAACTTACAATCTGTACAACTTATATGTAAATCCTAACAAGATGAAGCAATAAAATTGCACCCTTTTCTCGTCACCAGTCCTCTCTTAAATGTACAATTTCAAAAACTTTGAATAGTTTTTATTGACTTCACTTTTCTGTTGAAGAATTACATAGCAAACAAAACAGGCTTAAGTTGCAAGGCGCCATCCAGACTTCCGCATGTCCCTGCCCGCTTTACAGCCTATGGTGTGTGACTTCAACACAGTGCAGCGATCACAAGGTCACACAGAGAGAAACTTTTCCTTGTTCACACACTTTTTATAAAGAAAGCATGGTTATCTCTTGGCCATTACAATGCATGAGGAAGACTGTAATGATCAGTCTACAATTTCAACTAAACAATGAAGTAAAGCTTGCTTCTTTGTGTCTCCTGGAATGTATAAGTGTGCTTGTAATTCATGAGAGATTTGCACTCATTTTTCTCTCTGAGAGTGCGTACCCTCAGGCAGAAAAGGCTTTGATAGAGATCATGATGGTTTGCATCAGCGTACAATGGGTCCTTTGTAAAGGTGCCCATTTAAGGATGTCTCCCTCAGTACCATTATAATCAGGTGATGACAAGAAATGAGTTGAGCACTGTTGAGTCTTTAATTCACATGTGGCATATCTGCAGTGAAATGGACGAATTTAACAAACTTTCTTAAGACTGTTTTTCTTACTATTTCCTAGTCACTGATCGTAAGCAGGGTGAGGAATTATTTTCTTTTGTCCTGTGGTACACAAACTAATAATTCTGCTTAATTCTCAGTTTTCAGGGCTACTATTTGATAGAGGTATTTTATTTCTAAAATTTTATTATTTATTTGCAGAGAGTGGGGGGGGGGGAGAACAGGCACACCAGGGCCTCCAGCCACTGTAAACAAATGCCAGATGCATGTGCCACTCAGTGCATCTGGTTTTATGTGGGTATTGGGGACTCAAACCTGGTTCCTTTCCTTAGGCTTTTTCAGGAAAGCTCCTTAACTGCGAAGCCATCTCTCCAGCCCCTTATTTTATTTATTTTTTTATTATTTTACTTTTTTTTTTGTTTTTCAAAGTAGGGTCTTGTTCTAGTGCAGTCTGACCTGGAATCCACTATGTAGTCTCAGGGTGGCCTTGAACCCAAAGCGATCCTCCTACCTGTGCCTCATGAGTGCTGGGATTAAAGGCATGTGCCACCACACCTGGCCCTTATTTTATTAAATTTTTTATTTAGTTATGAGAAAGAGAGAGAGGGAGAATGGGCATACCAGAACCTCTTGCATTGTAAACGAACTCCAGATACATTTACTACCTTGTGCATCTGTTCTGGGGAATTGAATCCAGACAAGCAGGCTTTGCAAGGAAGTGCATTTAACCACTGAGCATCTTCAAGCTTACACTATGGAGATAGCTTGGGAAGCCCATAGCCACATATAAACCTGACAAAGGTGAAGCAAAAAGCAATGAAAGTAGTGGGGTCTGAAAAACCACCAAAATCTCCATTCAAAGCATTAGTTCAATTTTGCCATCCTCTCATAATTGAGATTCAGTCACTTGTCACTTGAGCACACCTTTCTGTCTCCTCCAACCCGACTTTGAACACTGTCTGCTGTTGGGAGCTATGAACCAAACCTCGGCCATGTTAACAGAGACTGCCATATAGCAAGTTAAGTTTTTACTTCCTCACCTAATACTCAACTACCAGAAACAATGGGATCGTACACCTGGCCAAACATTCCCCCATCCTGCCGGTAGCTGATGAAGAAACAAAGGCATTGCGGTTTAACCAGTAACTCTGTGATCTTTGCCCTGACCACATCCCCTTCCCCCCACAACCCTATATAAACCTACATGTAAGAATAAACTCTCGAGGCCTTGACAAACACCTAGCATGGTCTCCTTCTTGTGTCTGTTTGCCTTCTTTCACCCAGGTTAGCTTCTCCTCGAGTCCTTGTTCAACTCCCCGCTGGCCGGGGCAGTCCGCAAAGGGCGTGCTGGGCACTTGTGTGTCTGCCTTGCCTGGCTATCGTGACAGCACACAAAGCTCCTCTCTCTTTTCACTCTCTCCCTTTTATACTGTGATCCACTTTGGATCTACCCTGTCCCGCAAGGCCTTTGTGTTAAAGGCTGGTGCTGTTGGGAGGCTGGGAACCTTTAAGAGGTAGGGTACAGAGAGAGGTCCTCAGGTTAGCGTGGGTGTGCCCTCAATGTGGGCTGTGGGGCCTGGCCTCGTCCTCTTCTTCACTCTCTTGCTTTCTGGCCTGAGGTGAGTGACTTTGCCATGTGCCCCCATATTATACCCTGTGACAGGTTCAAAGCAATGGGACCAGCTGACCACAGACAAACCTCCGAAGCTCTCTTGCAAAGTAATTTTTCTGTATAGGTCAGTTATCTCAGGCATTTGTTATCATGATGGGATGCTGTCTTATACTGCATAGTGTCTAGATCAGCCTCTAAGTATTCTTTTTGTTAAGATTTATTATTTTTTTATTTATTAGAGACAGAGGGAGAGGGAGAAAGAAGGGGGGGGGAGAGAAAGAGAGAGAGAGAGAAGAGAGAGAAGGAGAGAACGGGCATGCCAGGGCCTCCAGCCACTGCAAATGAACTCCAGACACGTATGCCAACTTGTGCATCTGGCTTATGTGGGACCTGGGGAATCAAACCTGGGTCCTTAGGCTTCTCAGGCATGCACCTTAACTGCTAAGTCGTCTCTCCAGCCCAGCCTTTAGGTATTCTTAAAATGCAATTTGTTTGAAAAAAAAAAAAAAGAAGTCACTTAAGGCAGTAATTCGGAAAAAGACCAAGGAGGAGAGATGATAGCTACCATTGTGCTTAGGGAGAGATTTATTCATTGATTTTTATAAGCTATAAATAAATACTTTGTTAGTTTTAAGCAATTATTGATCATATTTAAATTTCCAAATGAAAATCTTTCATGTTTTCATGAGAAACTCGTATCTTTTCCCATAATTATAGCATTTGCATATTGGTTTTATGTTTCCATTGACTACTTAATTCCTGAGTGATATTTTTGGATGATAATATACTTTCAGAGTAAAATTTTGCTCATATGAGTATGTGATTTAAAAAAATTAGAAGCATATATTTTACCACCCCTGCAATATTTGTGAGAGGTGAGTGTCTCTGGGGTCACTCTTTCTTCCCTCTCAGAGATGAACAGGTGGAAATTATGTTGATGGATTTTGAAATTTGTATGGCAGAATTTCAAAGTGACAATGGTACTCTACTTTTCACAGTGTGAACATGTTCTCAGAGCCATCATCTGAATCATCAAAGGGACAAATTGGCCCAAGCCCTTATAAGTACTGTGAGTGTTGTGAAGGCAGAGATTCAGGGCTGACGGCCGAGTGTCTCCACCCCGCTCCTTCGTAAGTCTTACTGGACTCATAAGCCAAAGTCCAAGAATCACTGGTGTAGAGGCCGTGGGGACCACCGGGATGGGAGAGGGGACAGAGTCGGGAGGTCTATGCAGTAGGCATGGGAAAGGAGACTGAATACATTTTATAGGTAAGGGAACACTGTGCTGGAAGAAAGCTACTTTATGATTCTAGGTCCGTGTTGGCCACAAAAGAAGTGTGTGTGTGTGTGTGCATGCGCACGTGTGTGTGTGATCATGACACTTAGAAGGTTGAATGTCCAGCCCCGGCACACTGCTGACCACTACATCGTGGCCTCCGGGCTGCTGAGTTACCCCGGGGGTGGGTCAGCTCCGTCTGCACCTCAGTGGGCAGTTGACTCATCTTTTCCAGATCTCTCCTGGTCCACGGAGACATGCCACCAACAGCAAAGGGTGCCACGTTCCTCGCAGCCGCCTCAGTGGGGGAGAGGACAGACACCTGTTCCCGCTTACCCTCCGGCGCTTTCTTCGGGTAGGCTCCGTGAGTTCTCCTCTGTCCTCGACATCCCCAGCCTTGGCACCAGGTTTCTCTCCCTACGTCAACCTCAGGTGCCAAAAGCTGGGCGGCCGCGCGTTCCCACCTCTCCCCGGCGGTCGCTGCTGCTGAGTTTGTGTGGCCTTTGAACCGCGCTGGACAGCCTTTCTTTAGTCTCCAGTCTTGGAGTTCAAACTCCCGTGCGGATTTCTTATTCTATATTTTGCTTTCCGAATAAACCCCCGATGGTCCCACTTACTTTTTCCACTGGAGATTTCTTATCTTCTCCTTCCAGCCACGGCGGACTGACTTCACCACCTGCTCTGTGTTCTGTTTCCTCAGCCCAGGGTTTTATAACTGCCAAGGGAACGGCTGCATTTTATTTATGGAACTGTAAAAACTGGACAGGCATAAAATAGTTTTTCTCTTTTGGTTTCTGGATGAGTTAAGATATTACTTCATATCTAAACAAAAATTACTTAACATCTTACCATCTTAAACTAAATTACTTAATATCTTAAATGAAACAATCTTTGTTTAGTGAATTCACATAGATAATAAAAATGCCCTAACCAAGGGGAATTAAAAAGTAGGAAAACCCACAAGAAAAACAGGCTACTAAATGGAAAAGTACTAATAGAAAATATCATAAGGTAATAAAAAAATCTCAAATCGCTTGCAGTAATATATTGGCCCTCTTCCCCTCTCAGTAGCTATGAGGTCCCCACATGATTGCACCCATGGGCACTGGAGGGATGGCTTAGTGGTTAAAGCACTTGCCTGCAAAGTCAAGAACCCAGGTTCAATTCTTTTTTTTTTTTTTTGGTTTTTTGAGGTGGGGTCTCACTCCACCCCAGGCTGACCTGGAATTCATCATGGAGTCTCAGGGTGGCCTTGAACTCACAGCAATCCTCCTACCTCTGCCTCCCGAGTGCTGGGATTAAAGACGTGCACCACCACGCCCGGCTCCAGGTTCAATTCTTTAGGACCCAGGTAAGCCAGATGCACAAGGTGGCCCTGGGTCACCCCCCACTCAAATAAACCCATTAACATTCCATCATGGGCTCCTTTCCTCCCTGGGGCTGTTTATCCAGTTAATGGCAGCTGCCCGCATGAGAGAGACGTCTTCAACGGTTTAGCGGCTCGTCAGTCGCCTATAGTCCTGCAAGTGACTCTGGTTAAAGCCACTGGGACACCAACTTTGTCTCACTGGGCTCTTTTGTCAGTGAATAGATGTTTATTCCAATCTCCCCAGGAAAATACCCTGGGACAGCCTGGATTCCCTCACTGACCATAGTGTTTTTTGATCCCACGTATATTGTGTCCGATGACTGCCATCCTTGTAAAGGCTGAGCGATGTTCCACTGTGTGCATATACGCTATTGGCGAGAAACCGTCGTACGATGTCCCATAACGGCCGCGCTGCCTTGCCATCTCAGCCACAGCATGCGGAATTCTCTTTTCTTCCCACACCTGACTTTTTCAGCCGTTTGAAGTAGCCTTGCCATTCGTGCCTGTATTCCATAGTTTTCTCCATGAAAACAGACAGGGTCTTCGTCTCTTACTATTGCTTCCAGTTCAACATGTTTTGAGTCTCAGTTTAAGCTCATATTCCTAGACGAGCCCAACCCATCACATTTTTACATATGATTTATCCTAATGTCCCTATTCTCTGGCACGACTCATTAAAATTTCCACAAGAATTCATCTCCAACATGGGCAATATGCATGTCCAGCTGCAGCTTAAAGATCATTTCCAATAATTTTTCCTCTTTGAAAAATGCCTGTCTTTTATTTAATCCCCTGACTTGTCTATGGAAAAGTATCAGGTTTTGCAGCTGCTGTGTGACTTTAAATCAAAGCTAGTTCCCTTCTTTTCCTGTCACTACAGTAAGTGACAAAGATGGGATTACATTTCTTGAGTTTCCCGAGTTCTTTTCAGATGCAGAACTTTTCCCTCTCCAGTTGTTTTCTGTTCATTTGGCTTTTCTTTAAAGTGTGGAAAAGAAACTTTTATTTTATTTTTTAAAAATTTTTTAATTTTTTATTTATTTGAGAGTGAGAGAAAGAGGCAGAGAGAGACAGAGAGAGAGGGAGAGAATGGGCGCGCCAGGGCCTCCAGCCACTGCAAACGAACTCCTGATGCGTGCGCCCCCTTGTGCATCTGGCTAACGTGGGTCCTGGGGAGTCAAGCCTCGAACCCGAGTCTTTAGGCTTCACAGGCAAGCACTTAACTGCTAAGCCATCTCTCCAGCCCCCGAAAAGAAACTTTTAAATGTGAGTCTTCATTTTGTTACATATCCAAGGCAATAAAACGAGTTTATAAAACCTATTTTTTCTGATTATTTCTGTAAAATAACAAGCATGGATCTTTCAAAAACATAATAATCGGTCTCTAAGTCAGTGGTAAGTGTATAAATAAATCCAGTGAGGATTTTTCTTGTCAGGTTATGGTCAGAACTCTGTTTGAAAAGTTTTATTTATTTCAGTTAGATAGCCCCTTAGATGTCAGCAGCCTTTAGGGTAGGTGAGATGGACCAGTCTCCCATAATTAGCAGCTTGTACAACTGAGAGCTAAAATGGCAAGACTCTGATTAGCAGTCAATAGAAGGGGATTTGAATCACATCTCTGTCCCTGGCTAGAGACATGACATTCTGAACAGCCTGAAAGGTCAATAATAGATAACCATCTAAACCTTAAATGATTCCCATCTAGCCGGAAACTTCCTGGTAATGGACAAGGGCATACCAAAGTCCCTTCTATAACAATTAATCTAAATGAGCCTGTCTGTCACTAGGGCAGGAAAACAACCTTTCAGAAAAAGCTGTCTGCTCTTGAGGCTTTAGGAACAGAACAAAGCCTGCCTAAATTGCAGACTGGCACGATGGTCCCTTTGGCCATCTCCTGTGGTCACCCCTAGGTCTTGCATGTCTTTCTATTCTGCAACAAGCTATCATATATGCCATACTCTGTGTGCCTCACCTGAATTATTTCAAAGAGGTCACAGGATTGGGGTGGGGAGGCAGATGACAGTCTGCCTGGAGATGATAGTTCCACATTGTCACATGATAAACCTCCTTGCCAGTGATGCTAGGTCCAAGGCTGGAGGTGAAGTGAATCCAAGAAAACCCTAGGGAAGCAACATTTATTTTCATTCCCCGCTTCCTCCTCCTCCTTCTCCTTCTTCCTCCTTCTGAGGTAGGGTCTCGCTCTAGCCCAGGCTGACCTGGAATTCACTATGTGGTCTCAGGCTGGTCTCAAACTCACAGTGATCTCCCACCTCTGCCTCCTGAGTGCTGTGATTAAAGGTGTGTGCCACTACAATCGGCCACATTGCTTTCTTTTAAAAAAAATAATATATTTTATTACTTATTCATTTGAGAAAGAGAGAGAGAATGGGTGCTCCAGGGCCTCCAGCCATTGCAAATGAACTCTAGACACATGTGCCCCCTCGTGCATCTGGCTTACATGGGTACTGGGGAATTGAACCAGGATCCTTTGACTTTGCAGGCAAACACCTTAACCATTAAGCCATCTCTTTAGCTCTTGGCCACATTTCTTTAGCTACCTTACTTACCTGCATTATAGCTGCTTTGACATCTCCTTAAGGGACTGCGTGGCAGTGAGAACATCCACTGGGCACCCAAACCCAATTTTTGAGAGAGAGAGAGAGAGAGAGATTGAGAGAGAGAGAGAGGGAAGAGAAGAGAGACTGGGAGAATGGGTGCACCAAGGTCTCTAGCCTCTGCAAACAAACTCCAGATCCTTGTGCCACTGTGTGCATTTGGCTTTGTGTGGGTACTGGGGAACTGAACCTGAGTTGTCAGCCTTTGCAGGCAAGTGCCTTAACAGCTGAGCCATCTTTCCAGCCTGAATAAAGATATATTTAAAAAAAAAACCCACCTCACTCCAGTTCTTCAATGTGTTTTGCATGGGGCATACTGTCTAAGTAGAGCTGATTGCTGGATCCATATCCCAGGCACCCTGTCACCCTGTGGTCCCCACACCCCTCCTCTCGGGTCAGGTAGCTGGGCTCCTGGATGCCCTGACCTCCCTAATCCTCCACTTTAAAACCCTTCCCTAGAACTGCGGACCTTCCATGTGCCCATGTCCCAAGGCATTGTCCCCAGAGGGTTACGAGAATCCCCGGAGCTGCAGCAGTCAGCCTGTAGGTGTGGGTCCCAGGGGTGCTCTGGGGGTTGTGGTCAGAGCTGTGCATATGGACAGGCTGCTCCACGGATGAGCCCTGGGGCCTTTTAGACCTTGTGGCTCTGTGGACTCAGGGCCTTAGTTCACACACTTCCTGGGTGGGATACTGGGGGCCCTTTGGATGGGAAAGAAGACGTCATGACAAACAGAAGTGCATGTATAGATACACACACACACACACACACACACACACACACACACACACACACATATGTAATTTTCTCTAAAGCACTGTGAGCTCTGTAAGTACAGAGGTGGACAGCATTAAGGTTAAAGAAAAGTACAAGATCCCAGTCAGTTGTCCTGGGATATAAAGATGTCTCCTTTCCCCTGCATCCCTCCTGCCTCTGTTTTTGAGACTGTAACTGAAACTTATGTAAACAAATTTAATGTAATTAAATGCTGCCTGTCTGTTCACCTGCTTCAGTGAGGAATGACTGACGGGTTGTGAAGGACCAGTCTTGGTGTAGGCCACCATCCAGCTGGAGAGACGTGCACACCCACTGAGGATCGGGAGGCATCTCAGAACTGTGTGCAAGCAACCAAGGATCCCACTCGGCTGGCAAGATCAAGCAGACGTGCCTGATGTAGCGGCTGCTCTCATCTTGCTGTCAAAAGAATCAAGGTGGGAAGCGTTCTCTAATAACAGACATTGGATTTATCCTCCTGCCTGAGCAATCACGTGAAACAATGATTTATTGTCAGGGAATAGGAAAATTTTAAGAAGAGGAGAAATAGGGCTGGAGGGATGACTTAGCGGTTAAAGCATTTGCCTGCAAAGCCAAAGGACCCTGGTTCGATTCCCCAGGACCCACGATGCACAAGGGGGTGCATGCATGTGGAGTTCGTTTGCAGTGGCTAGAAGCCCTGGCATGCCCATTCTTTCTCTCTCTCTCTCTCTGTCAAATAAGTAAACAATAGTTTTTTTAAAAAAAGAAGAGGAGAAATAATTGAGAGGCTACTTTAACCTGCCTCCCCCCCACCCCCCGACCATCTGCAGAAAGCTTCTAGGTGGAAGTGAATGGCACCTTTGCACTGAGGTGAGCTGGAAAACCAGGGAGCCCAGGTGGCAAAAGCGTAGAGGGCAGAGGACTGAGTGGGAGACTGTCAGGAAGTTCCTGAAGCCTTGGAGGTCTAGACTTCGACTTAATTAACTGGTTAATTAATTAATTAGTGTGTGCATGCGCACCAGAGCATCCTGCCACTTCAGACCAATGCCAGATGCATGCACCATTTCATCAGGTTCCCATGGGTGCTGGGGCATTAAACCTGGACCATGAGGCTTTGCAAGCAAGCTCCTTTAACCACTGAGGCATCTCCCCAGCCTCCCAGAGACTTCACCTGAGGCCAACTAGGAAAAACCTCCCAAAGAATGTAGAGGAAACAAAACTGACCAGAATGGCATCTGTTAAAGGCCTAAACTCTCATGCAGTTACAAAGGGGCTAAAACATAAAATGACCAAAGTACTAGATCCTCTCAACATGTACCAGAGCATATGTGAGTTAAGTTAACGTATTCACTTACTATCCAGTGCAATTTAAACTAAGCATCTCAAATTGTTTTAAATGTTTCATGAAAACTAATACATGGCTATTGGGAAGATCTGTATAATTTTTATAAAGTTGGTACTAAAACTAACTTGTATTTGTTTCAGTTATTTCTGTATTCTGACAAAGATAATCATACGAACATCATACATTTAAAGTTTTTAAAATTTAATTATGGAAAAATGGATGTATGCCATGCAAAGTTCTGCACATCATATGGTATCATGGAGCTTCATTGTTCTGTTAAGAGACCTAATGAATTGTCATGAGAGTGCAATTTAAAACAATGAGTTATTGAAATTTTCTGGAGTCTTCTGGGGCCACAGTAGGACATCACATGCCCTCTATCTTATTTCCTTGAGATGGGGTCTCTCATGAATTTGGAACTCACCGTTTTCTTGGCTAGGCTGGCTAGTCAGCGAGCCCTGGCCATCCTCCTGCCCCACGTCCCCCAGTGCTAAAGTGGCATCTGTGTACGCCATACTCGGCGTTTTACGTGGTCCTGGATCTGAATTCAGGTCCTCATGCTTGTGTGGCAAGTGCTTTTACCCGCTGAGCCATCTCCTCAGCCTGCCTTTTCTCCTCTTCATGCAACCTTCCAAATCATGCATGGACTCTTAATTCTATGCCTATATAACTAAAAATCAATGCACAATGGCAACTTTATGAGTGTAATGTAAGCCCTGCACTTACTTCTCCTATGTTATTATTACATTACCTCCCCAGCTACCGTGAGATAGCTGTGTAGGATGATTACAAAGGAGCATGGAGAGCTGTATGGCTGCTGAAAATACGCAGCCAGGATGGAGCTGAGATGGACTATCTTGAGCGCAGGGCTTTACTGTGAGGCTCACGCTTGCTACTTCTGTACTGGAGTTTATTCACCCGGGCGTAAACATTCATTGTGGCAGGAAAACCCTCCGTTTCTCAGGCAGAAGTCAACCGGCCTCCGTCCCTTCCTGCAGGCTCTGGGTCCAGCGCCAACATCCCAGTGGAAGCAGCCCGCGCTTTCTGTCGCTGTGAGAAGCGGGAGCTGGTGCTGCTTCCCTGTCCGCACGAGCGGCGTCGGGCCCTGCTGGGGAGCTGGCGGCCAAGGGCGGACACGATGCCAGCAGATGACAGCTAGCCACAGGCAGATGGTTTCACTGATTCCAAGTTGGAACCTCATCTGCAACTTACCTTTAAGCAACCAAAAATATTTACTGTGGGATGATGGAAGCTTTGAGGCACAAGGCTAAGCTTGGATTTTAGTATCTATTTCCCACATGGCACTGAGAATTCCTAAGCCACCACTAATTGTCACTGCTCAAGTGTCATAGTCCCTTCCCCCACTGGCCACCACCGCCATGCCCTTCTTTCTTCATGCTTTCCCAGCTCGGGGGAGGGAGGCATTCAGGAGTGTGGCTGGCTCGCCTGGCCCTTCACTTGCCCATGGGCTTTAGTGCTTTTCCATCCTGCGAGCCAAGTGACGCAGCTTCCTGCAGGCCAGGTGTCTTGGGAAGGAGAGACAAACAACCTAGCACTATGGCACAGAATCTGGCCTGGAGATGTATTCTCTTTGTGAACGTGTGGCAGTCTTTTTATTCACTTGTACACGTGTGTGTGCATGTGTGATCACAGGGATGGCTTGGGAACTGAACCCAGGCCAGTAGGCTCCATGAGCAATCGCCCTGAACTACTGAGCCATCTTCCCAGCCCGTCTTTTCTTTGGACTCTATCTTCACAAGTGAGGCGAAAGCAAGGGGCAGACGGTGGCTCTGGGTGTTCTCAGGGACGCCCTTGTGAGGCTGCTATGTGGAGGGGTGCCTGGAGACTAAGGGGATTTTAGACACAGATTACTCCGGTGTGAATCATCGCATGCACCCATGAAGTGCATCGTGGGAGACTACCACACCCAAAGGCGCAGCCTCAGTTAGACAGAGGGACCATCCCAGAGGCAATCACATAAAGAAGAGTTTTGTTACAGTTCCCCTTTCCCATTTTGGCTCTGACTACCGAGGGGCAGAAAGGAAGAGAAGAAGTTGTTCCAGGGGAGTATGGAGTGTGGAGTATGACAGTCAAGGTTTAAAAATTATTATTATTATTATTATTACTATTTATTGAGGTAGGGTCTCGCTGTAGCCCAGACTGACCTGGAATTCATTATGTAGTCTCAGGGTGGCCTTGAACTCACGGTCATCCTTCTACGTCTGTCTCCTGAGTGCTGGGATTAAAGGCGTGCACCACCACACCTGGCAAGTTATTTTTTTTTTAAATTAGTAGTATTCTTTGAGTCTTAAATGTTGGGGAAAAAAGGTTGTTTTGCATCAACGTAACTATGGAATAATGAGATAGTAAGTAGCAATTAGTGCTGGAGGATGTAGTTAGAAGACCAAGCGTGGCGATTTGAATGTTAAAACGTCAAGTGTGTGGGGTTCAGGCTCATAGACTCTGGCTGGTGGGGCCTTTGGGAGGTGGAGCCTTGTTAGAGGAGAGGTGTCACCGGGCCCCACTGGGTGTCAGAGACCACTCCTCCTGCTGCAGCCTCCCAGCTGTGTGACGATGTGGCGATATATGACAACGTGTGCCGTCCTTCTTCCTGCTCTGCCAGGCTTTCCTGGGACGATGAAGCTTCCGCTAGGAACGTGAAGCCTAAATAAACCCTGTCCTCTCATGGGCTGCTTTTTGTTGGGCTCTTGTCCTAGCTACCAGAACTTAACTGCTACAGAGTCATTTGGGGCTTGGGTCTCAACAAATGGCGAAGCCTCGATGAACTGGCATCTGTAGGCAAGATGTTTCCCTCAGCACTTATTTTTTCATGAGCAGGGCCACAGTAATACTTTATGTTATCTAGGCTATGAATGTCCCATAGAACATTCTAGAATGTTCAAAATGTTGCTCTGCATTTGTGAAGGCCAATGTAGTATTGCTAGACTGTGAGTGTGGGATGTGTTATAAAGGCGCATGTGCTAAGCTTGGCCTCCAGCCCCTGGGGCTAGTGGCAGGCAGCAGGAAGCTTTGAGAGGCCTAGTGTGAAGTTTTACAGTCACACGGTGTGGTGGCTTAAACGTAGATGTGCGTTCCCCATAGACTCAGGTGTTTTTGATTGTGCTCTGCTCGGGGAGGGGTGTCACCGGGGCAGAGCTTGACTTCAGCCCCTCTAGGTGTGCAAAGAGCCAGCTTGAGCTCTGGCCGTTCTTGCTTGCTGGTGTTGGTTTGGCCTGTCTGCTATGGATGTATGATGGAGTAAGCAAGCTTTCTCCACCATCATGAAGCTCCCTTGTAATCTGTAAACCTGGAACAAACCCCTTTTCCCTCGTAAGCTTCTTCTAGCCCGGGTGCTTGTCCCAGTGACAAGAAAGTCACGACAGCACCTGGGAATGTGCCCTCGAGGGAGGTATTGGAAAACTGGCCATGGTGTACAGCCTTGCCAAAGGCACAAAGCAATGGAGGAATGGAAAAATTGCTCAGTGGTTAAGGCGCTTGCCTTCAAAGCCTAAGAACCCAGGTTCGATTCCCCAATACTCACGTGAGCCAAATCCACAAGATCATGCATCCGTCTGGAATTTGTTTGCAGTTTCTAGAGGTCCTAGCATGTCCATTCTCTCTCTCTTTCAAATAAATAATTAAAATATTAAAAACTCAATGAATACAGCCAACCATAGACTGAGACTTTCAGAACCATGAGCCAAATAAAGCTTTCCTCTTTTGAGGTAGGGTCTCACTCTGGCCCAGGCTGACCTGGAATTAACTATGTAGTCTCAGGGTGGCCTTGAACTCATGGCGATCCTCCTACCTCTGCCTCCCGAGTGCTGGATTAAAGGTGTGTGCCACCATGCCCGGCAAGCTTTCCTCTTTATAAATTGACTTCCAAGCATTTTAATATGATAGTAACAGGATGCTAATGCACACAAGTGTCTACTAGATAGGTGTGGCCATTGAGTACTTAAAGAGAGTTGAATGAAAGTGGGGAACTGGACTTTTAATTTAATTTGAATTTTTATTTTAATGTCAATAGTATAATGCAGCTGGCAGCAATGATACCAAAAAGGGATGAGCCGTTCATTATCAATTATTAATAACAATTGGGTAGAGGCAAAGGAAAATTCTATGTCACCCGGTGTTGTTCTGTGAATTTTTTTCCATTTTTAAAATTATAGTATAGAAGCATCAATATGACTAGGACTTATTTTGTCTAATTTCAAGCAAATATTAAAGTTTTTAAAGTATGTCATATGCTGTGTGTGGCCTTCAGAACCCACAGTGAATTCCATAACCCCGCTGAGGAGTGCAAATGGGAGCAAGAGTGAGGTTGAATAAAAGAGTATAACCTGTTATAATAATCAAATAACATAAAATATAAAAATATGTCATATGTCTGCAAGCCCACTTGTTAAATTATTAGTAGAAGAATAAAATGCTTGCACTTAGCTCTGCAAACACTGAGCACTAAGCCGGGCGTGTGGCGCACACCTTTAACCCCAGCACTCGGGAGGATCTCCGGGAGTTCGAGGCCGCCCTGAACACAGTGAATCCCAGGTCGGCCTGGGCTAGAGTGAGACCCCACTTCAAAAAACCGAAGGAAAAAAAAGTGTGAAAAAAATACAAAAAACTGAGCACTAGGAAACTATCCAAGGATCATTTCTCCGTGGCTCATTTTCCAGGAATATTTGCTTTAAGTTGTGAGTTACGTTCAAAATAATTACTTTTTTCTTAAACGGACTGCTTCTCTTTATTTCTGTCTTTCAGCTTGACAATTTACAGCGAACAATACCTAAATAGAGAGCTAAGAGAGTCTGGGGATGTCACTCACTGGGAGACCTCTTGCCTATCACACACAAGGCTGTGGGTGTCCTCTTTCCCACCCCCACCCACCAAAAGGAAATAAAATAAATAAATAAAGGCAGGAGTTAAGAAAGCCAAGGTGGGGTAGGCGCCTTTCTAGTGCATACGAATTTTCACATTTCTGCCAGAATCCAGGTAGATAAGATGTTTGGATCCATTTCACATGGAGATAAAAGAGAGCTCTTTCTTCTACAGCAAGTATCTTTCACTGGCAACTCTTCACAGCCCGTTCTGTTCCTACGTAGTGACTCCTGGGGTTTTTTGGGTTGGCAACCTTTCTTTACCCCTAACTATTCTGAGATTCCCTATTCAGCCAATGTAACCCATAACCAGCTCACTGACGCACAAACCCTGCTCCGCTTATCTCCAGCTTGCTTCCCTGCGGCTGAATGTCATGGTTTTGCAGGCTTTGAACACATCCAAAGACTTAGAGTGGATCTTGGCCTCCCATCAGCCCTGGAGGCCCCAGTCGTCCAATCCTGTCCCACGTGTGATTTACTGAGGGAGGCTGGGAGGAAGGCGCAGTCGGAAACAATGTTGTAGACTTGCAACAAGTTAACTTGAGAGTCTTCTACTTGGACAATGTTAGGTTTTTCTACAAAATTATTTTTTTTCCCTAAAATAAAATGTAATATGACACCTTTGTTCAGGAAGAAAAACACGTTGGATTACAAAATTTCATCGATTGGTGTAGTGATGCATGCCTTTAATCCCAGCACTCAGGGGGTTGAGGTAGGCAGATCATTGTGAGTTTGACGCCAAGCTGGGCTACAGAGTGAGGTTCATGTCAGCCTGGGCGAGGGTGAGACAACTACCTCCAAAAAAATTCACTGATCAGCGTCTTCTTGAAAGGACGCATGGATAGCTACATTTCTGAATTCCTGGGACAGGAAGATATCATGGGCTCTCTTGATTGGTACTTTTTCCCGACTCTCTTGATGGTTGCTGTATTCCCCTTTACCGGATGATGAGACTTGCCTTGCCTACAACACATCTTTCCTTGGCTTTCAGGGGACTAAAGATAACCCTTGGCTGCCTCTCACATACTTGTCTCTTCTATTTCTGCTTATCTCTTCTCTACACTTACTGCTTTTGTAAGGGCACATATGTAAATTTTCTTGCAACCAATATCTTGGAAATATAGAAAACCTACAGATAAATCATCAAGAATATAGCCACATTACAATGTCAAGTGACTTTTATAATACATAGTGCATCAAAGTGACATGACTCTTTCATATCTATTTCTCTCCTTAAACAGATAGGAAAGAAGAATGGGATTCAGAAATAGCAATATGTTCTTTGAAATGTCGTTTTAATAAGAAAAATATGGGCTGGAGACATGGTGCAATGGTGAAAGGCACTTATTTGCAAAACTTGATGGCTCAGGTTTGATTCCCCAGGACCTACATAAAGTGCATGAATCTGGAGTTCCTTTGGAGCAGCAGGAGACCCTATCATGCCCATTCTCTGTCTCTCTCTCAAATAAATAAGTAAATAAATAAATGAATAAATAGGTCTAGGGATATGGCTTAGTGGTTGAGGCACTTGCCTTCAAAGCCTAAGGACCCAGGTTTGACTCCCCAGAGCTCATGTAAGTCAGATGCACATGGTGGTGCATGTGTCTGGAGTTCATTTGCAGTGGCTAAAGGCTTTAACATGCTCATTATCTCTTTCTCTCAAATAAATTTATAAAATAAGATACAATAAATTAAAATTTTTAAAAAGCAAAATAGTCACAATGTATCTACAGTTATAAAGATATTTAATTTATAGGTATGTAATGTATAGTTATATACTGGAATAGTATAGAACCATCTTCATGAGGCTGATAGGAGTATACTTGCTAAATGAAAATTGTGTAAGACTTATTGAACAATATGGATAGTTCTGTTTCGATGCACAGAAATAACTGGACTCATATGCATCAAGGAGTTAATGGCAATTGCCTCTGGGTAGTTGGAATTATAAGTATTTAAGGTGCTCCCTTTTTTCTTATTTGTAATTTTTGTTGTCTCTATTAATAAACATTACTCTATAATGCAAACTAAAGATACAAACTTACGACAGTGAAAAGTTGATGATTTTGTCACATGTTTGAACAGGTAGAGGAATGTGAACTGTGACAACAGTTATTTCCCACAAGTCTGTCGAAGGAAAATTGGGCTCTGAGGGGAGCTTCAAAGGACAGTTTCCAGATGAATCCCGAGAGCAACTTCCCTCTTCAGTTCAGCACCCCCAGACATGGCTTGCCTCCTTCTGGTCAGCGTCTGCAGATAAGATGACCATGTTGGACACTCACTGCCCAGCAACGTGCTTTGATTTGGCAGGGGTGGAAATGAGGCAGTTTTTCTACACCTACTCCATTAAGGTCACTGTCAATGTTGATGGACTTTTCCCGAGTTTCAGAGAAGAGATACCACACAAAACAATTCAATTAGTAACTGTAAGATACATGCCTTTATCCATTTATGAACTTGGAACGAGAACATTTAAAATATTTAAAAGTAGAGCTTGTTATCCAGACACATTGCAGGAGGAACCAAATTGTCCCATGCCAGCTGGTTCTGCTCAGAATCTTTCATTTGTCTCCACTCCTTTCTGATTCCTTTAAAACAGGAGGATGTTGTAGATTCTCTACATGACTATTAGCAGTAAAACACCAAACTTCTATTTCTCAAGCAAAATCACTTAAAAAAGAAACACAAAAAACAAGTCTGTGATTTCCCAGAAACAGAACAAATGTTCCAGAAATTTAAATGGTGCAGTTCATCCCACACCAAACACCGCTGGGCTCATGGACGATGTTTACGGATGTGCAGGGCATCCAGCAAAGGAGGCCATTTGGAGAGCTTCTGGATTCAGGCGCAGACAGCAAGAAATGACCTCCGTCCTGTGGGAGGCGTTGGTCTAGGTGTATAGAGTCACTACGCTACACAATGTTGGGCGCAACAGTTCCTGCTGGAAAAACAAAAAACCCTTCACTTGAGTGTCCATTCCTCATGGGAACAATGAAGTTGGTCTTTTTCTTTTTCTTTTTCTTTTTTTTTATTCATTTATTTGAGTGCGACAGAGAGAGAGAGAGAGAGAAAGAGAGAGAGGGAGAGAGGAAGAGAATGGGCACACCAGGGCCTCCAGCCACTGCAAACAAACTCCAGATGCATGAGCCCCCTTGTGCATCTGGCTAATGTGGGTCCTGGGGAATTGAGCCTTGAACCGGGGTTCTTAGGCTTCACAGGCAAGTGCTTAACCGCTAAGCCATCTCTCCAGCCCTGAAGTCTATCTTTTTAAAAATTAATTTTTTTTATAATTAACAGCTTCCATGATTATAAACAATATCCCATTGTGATCCCCCCCGCCCGGCATCCCCTTGGAAACTCCACTCTCCATCATATCCCATCCCCCTCTCAGTCAGCCTCTCTTTTATTTTGATGTCGTCTTTTCCTCGTATTATGATGGTCTTGGGTAGGCTATCTTTTATGGTAAGATGTCTTTGAGCCTGGTTCTCCCTACCTGTGAAGAATCCTGAAAAGATGGTGCCGCCTAGTCTGTCTCCCTGCTCAAAGTCAGTTTTTGAGGGAACTTTGGCTCCTGCTATAGCCTGATACCTGGTACATGCCTGGCACCTCCTAGATTTCCAATGTATTCACATTCAGTGAGTGACTAATGAATACTCATTGTACCCAGCAAGGTGAAGAGAATATGACAAAATTGAAAGAGATACAAGAAGGTGGAGCTGAGCCCCAAACCTCATCCCTGCCCTTTGCCTTGCACTCTGTTTACATTGGCAGCATTGATTCCATTCTGGCAGTTTTGACCACATGTCCACCATAGCCTCACGTGCACTGAATGCTTGGTCTCCAGCTGCTGGCAATTCAGAAGAGGTATGGGTGTTGCATGCAGCCCAGCCCAATTTGCCAGAACTCAGCTTGCTCTCTTGCTGCTGTCTCCCACCTGCTGTGGCCTCCAGTCACTGCAAATGAACTCTAGATGCATGCGCCACCTTGTGCATCTAGCTTACGTGGGGCCTGGGGTATTGAACCTGGGTCCTTAGGTTTTTCAGGCAAGTGCCTTATCTGCTAAGCCATCTCTCCAGCCCATCATGCCAATTTTCTTGATGTGAAGCACTGAGAAGTCTTCTTGCTGTTCAAGTGGTCAAGAGACCAGCCCTCACCTACAGACGTGCGAAAGAGGTATGAGGCACAGTCATCCACTTGAGATCGTGCCCTTGGCCCTGCAGGAGCCCCTCCCTCCATGCAGATGCTCCTAGACCCTCCCTGCCCAGCCTGCTGCTTTTCTGAACTCTAATTAAATAATAAACAAAAATAAAAATTAAAAAGTGGAACTTTTCCTTTTTATTTCTTCCCCTTTCTCTCCTTCGGACCCCTGAGGAAATCCTAAGCATGCTTGTCTGACACTTTGAGTCTTTGCACATAGACTCAGCTCTAAGCCCCTGATCTGGCACCTCCCCTCTCTTGTGGGGGAGCCGCCCCCACTCTCAGGAGTCATTTGCTGTATCTTCCTTAATAACGTCGACTTTTAGCCTCCTTACCTCCTTGTTCGCATTCCTGTCTTCTTTGGCAGGTGACACAAACTCTGAGAGCCTTAGCCACTTGAGTCCAGCTCATCTGGCCTGAGTGAGGCCCCGTCGCTCTCAGAATCTCCTAACACATTTAGCGAGCGCCACGTGTTTGGCTGTGTGAGTCAGAATGCACCATTCTCTTCATTGGCTTCCCTTCGGCTATGGGTATCTGTGAGAGCAGTAAAGTTGTCATTGCTTGGGTCTTGACTCCTTTTAGCCATTAATTTCACTTGCAATGGATTAGAGATTTCAATAACAGTGCAGACTTTTGATTTACACTTTCTTAATGAAGCATTTCTGAAAGTTTTTTTCATACTGTGAATCATCCGATGGATTCTTTTAAAATATGTTTTGGTGGGGTTTGGAAATAAATAAAGCCAATTTGTTTTAGCAAATACACAGTTGGCTCCTAGGACTACGGAAAGAATGAAATGTAATGGTTAGTAGAGGAAATTGTGCAATAGTGAGTCATTTTTGAGTAGATTTATTATCTACCTAGGAAAGCGGCAGATAAGGAGCCTTTTAAAATATCAAACACCACAGCACTAAAACGGCCGCGCTAAGCATCGTTGCTACGTTTTTACATGAACTGAACCAGGTTGGCGTGATTCCTGCTCTGGAAAGAAATCCTTGGACTTGCTGCCGCTGGCATGTCGGGTTTCCTAACTCATCTGCTTACCCAGTTTGGACCAGAACAGATGGAAAGAGAGAGTTGGAATAAATGCTGTAGACAAAGGAAGTAGCATGTTTGGGGTGAGCATAACCTGCCACCAGAAAGGCGAAAAGGGGATGATGCATAGGTGTGTGTGCACGTGTGTGCATGTTTGTGTAACATAGATCACTGATGCTGTGCACACGAGTTGAACGTCCTTTAGGGGTCCATGCACTAGAGGCTTGGTCCCTGGGGCGATGCTTTGTGAAGACTGCAGAATCTTTGGGAAGTAGGTCTTAATGAGAAGTCCTTTGGTCGCCGAGGATGTGCCCTTGAAGGAGGTCCTGGGAATCTCGTCTCCTCTGCTGCCTGTTTCTCTTTGCTTCTTGGCTCTCAGGGTAACCAGCTGCTCTGCCACACGTCCATGAGAGGCCGTGTGCATAGAGGGATTCTTCAGAACCAGGAGCTTAAGCGAATCTTTCTCTTTGTAAGTTAATTCTCACAGGTATGTCATTATAGTGACTGTTGCAGTCCGGTTCGCATTGCTGGCAGAAACCACCCAACCAAGGGCAGCTTGTGGGAAAAAGAGGTTTATTTTGGCTTACAGGCTTGAGGGGACGCTCCATGATGGCAGGGGAAAATGATGGCATGAGCAGAGGGTGGACATCAACCCCTGGCCAACATAAGATTGACAACAACAACAGGAGAGTGTGCCCAACACTGGCATGGGGAGCTGGCTATGACACCCATAAACCCGCCCCCAACAACACACTGCCTCCAGGAGGCTTCAATTTCCAATTGCCATCATCTGGGGAGCCTCGAATCCACAACACCTAAGTTTATGGGGGACACCTGAATCAAACCACCACAATGACACAAATATTTCTCTGTATGTAGTTATCTCTGGTATTAAGGTAACACACATCTGACTAACCTGATTGCATCAATTATTGATTAGAAGAGAAAAGGTATAAATATTTGACCTTCAGACAACTTAATTTTCCTCCTCTTTAGAGTTGAATGTGTTCTAAAAAATATCCACATTGGTTATTGAAAGTAACATTTCTGCACATGAATTAAAAGTAGCAGAACTCAGTTAAATAATGTCTTAAGATTCAGTTTTGTCAGGAAGGAACAAAACTCTTTGATCATGTCTGCATATCTAGCTCGTGGAGGAAAAGCTTGGTCTGGGAAGGTGTAGCCTGCCCCCCAGCAGTGAGGAAGACCAGCGAGGTGCCCACCCTCAGCTCCTATCTCCATGGCCTTCAAGAAGTGATGGATGTGTCACCGAAAGACGGGAAAGCTGTCTTTGGATTTCCCACCTGTGTTTTTCTCCGTTAAATGAGAGAGAAAAAATGTCTTGCCAAGACTTTCAAAGAAGTACATTATAAAGCAGGCATTACTTGCTAGGAAGTTGGAAAGGAGACCCTGCTTCATTATCATTGTCATGAATATTCATGAGCGTACCAACCAGTGTGCCTGATGGTCCCCTGGGGGCAGAGAGAATGAAGAGGCTGTGTTCTAGCTTCCCAGAAACTTTCCTGAGCCTTGCCTGCAAAGCCTGAGAACCTGGGTTCGATTCCCCAGTTCCCCTGTGAAGCCAGATGCATACTTGGCGCACGCGTCTGGAGTTTGTGTGCAGTGGCTGGAGGCCTTGGCATGCTCTTTCGCTCTCTGTCCGCCTTTCTGTCTGTCTCTCTCAAATAAATAAAGAATAGCCCATTTCATATTAAAAAAAAAACTTAGAACAGAACACACTGACTGGTACAGTGAATTCCTACTACCGTGCACACCCTTGACATTCGTTCTGGGAATAGCAAGACCAGGGCTTAGTCACCGCCGGCACACTTTCCAGTTCTCTGCGTTCTCTTAGTTGGTCAGTGTGGTCCATCCCAGATACTGCCTCGTACAACTTTCTTCTGACGGCTACTTCCCCAGGAGACCCTGGGTGGGACCCGCTTTCCTCCCCCTGGTGCCCCCCCCCCCCCCCCGCCGCTCCCCGAGGACGACCCTAGAGCAGACACCCCTCCTAGCGGTGATGCTGAGGGGCTCACCCCGCTGCTCCTGTGTGCTCGGGAATCAGGGCGCGGGTCTTCTCCACACCCACCCGCAGGTGGAGCTCTGGTAATGTCACATGTCACATTCGCCCCCTCCTGAGCCTCTCGTTTCTGTCTGGGACCTGTGCGTAATAACTTTTTTTTTTTTTTTCTAGGTTTCATCCATTTTAGTCCCAGCTCCTAATCTGTATTTCACTTGAGTGACACCCCGGAATATAATCCTCACCCCACCCCACCTCAAGGCCCTCTCCTACAGTGTTTGTCTTGGCTTTGTTCATTCTCAACAGAGAACTCTCAGGACCAAATCAGACAAAAATCACAACTGGCTCAATTTAAATTTGTGGTCAGAAACACCAAGTAAGTTCCTAACGACGTCTGTCCGTCTCACCATGCTTGCCTAGTCTGCTAACCCTCTCATTATCGATCAACTACCTTCCACTGTAGCCTCACGTCCTCAGAAGCCTGCATTAGCTGTACACTCTGATCACCCGTGGCTTCCGTCTTAACTAGACAGCAGAAACAATTAGTGCAAGAGGAATCGTGTAGACTTTTGTCGCTGCACCTCCTCATTTGTAAGTACTATGTGTTTCTTTCTATTACAGATGCTTCAGTTTCAACTGCCCGCTTTGTAAATCCTTCTTTGGGCCCAAAGTGGCCTTGCCGTGGGGCAAGTAGACACGCTCATCCAAAAAACTCACTCACAGTCTAGACTCCTGTGGACAGCCAGGATCCTGGAACACCTTTCTTTGCCTAGTGGGTCTCAAACTCAGTTACAGATCCGGCACCAACTGCTGGCCTAGGCGCGTGCTGAGGAGGACAGATCCCGTTCTGTCAGATGCTGTGCGCTGAGCCCCGCTGAAGACGGGAATGGTGTCTCTCATCCTCACCTCTGCAGCTGATGGTGCTAATCGTTGTGTGTGAGTTAAAAATAGAAGGCAGATTCTATGTTGTGAACACGGAGTTCATTGCTCCATTCCATAAGGGGGTGCTTGACTACCCCGACTCCATCCTCACACAGGTTCACAGCACCCCTCCCACCCCTCCGGTTCCTGTGTGCTACAAATACCTTTGCGAGGCTCTGCTCTGCTCTCTTAGATTTGATTCTAAGTCTCTTCATTGAGTGGGAAATCTTCAAGCCCGTCAAGTCTAATTTTCCTTGCATTATATATTCTAGATGTGGCTATTTACCTATTCATTTGATAGATTGAGGGGGAAAGAAAGAGACAGAGAGAGAAAAAAAGAGAAAGAGAACGGAAGACACAGGGCCTCCTACCAATTTCAAACAAAGTTCAGGCACATGCACCATTTTGTGTATCTGGCTTTACCTGGACAGTGGGGAATCCAACCCAAACTATCAGGCTTTGCAATGAAGTTCCTTAATAGTTGAACTGTCTCTCTAGCCCTACTTGGTCTTTTTTTAAATGGTTCCCTCTTCACCATTGTGATTCCCCAAAAGGCACCACAGTGCTGAGAAGATGTGACAGAGGCGTGTCCAGCGCTGAAACATCTGTACCACACCTTACAAGGCTCAGGGTCCATTGTGGAAGGGGTGGCGGAAAGAATGTCAGAGCCAAAGGAAGGGTAGGACTCCTTACAACGTGCTCCTCCAGACACAAAGTGGCCTGGATATCCATGACCTCACGGTGCCTGACACTACCTACACACGACCATCATAAGAGGAGGAAATGGCATCAAAAGAAAAGAGAGACTTATGGAGAGAGGGAGGGGATAGGATGGAGAGTGGAGCTGTGAAGGGGAAAGTGGGGGAGGGGAGGGAGTTATCATGGCTTATTGTCTGTAAGTATGGAAGCTGTCAATAAAAAGTATTTTAGAAAATGGCTGCCTCTCATTAGAGTTTTTCTCATGTAGAGAAAGCAAGCAGATGTTACCAAGCACTTGCTATAAAGTTGCTGTTACTTTGAGAAAGGAACAGAAACATTTCACAGACTTGCTGTGGTAAAAGAAAGAAAACCAGAAGCAGGACAGGGTTAGCAAAGACGTGCTCCTGGGAGAAGATTGTGTTAAGTGAGGGTATATTTGGAGCACTCTGATCCTTTACTTCCTTAGGTGATTTCAAAATTTCCCCGCATAGTTCTCATGCAAAGCCAGTTCCTTGTGCACATTTGTTTTGCTGTCAAGAAGGAAAGGAAGTGATACACAGAGTATCCAAGGTTTCTGGTGAGCTATTGCTATGAAGCACCATCGAAACCCTGTCTTCAGACAAAGATGTTAACAGGTTGGTGGCTTCCTGAGAAACCCTCCGGGAACTCAAAGACGTGAAGGGAAAAATGCGACAATGCCTCTTTGTGTCAGGAAGGGTTTTCCTTCCGGATGACTGACTGGTACTGTTTTCTTGTTTATATCACTCAATATCGGCGAAAGGGCACGTTAGCTTTTCTTATTTACAAAATGTCACACAACCCAAGAGCAACTGCAAGCCACCAGATGGACAATAAAAAAATAAATAATAAATAAATAAATAAAAGCAATTGCCAAATTTATTTGGCAGAGGAAAATTTCAAGACAGGATAGCATTCATAGCTTCCCTCATTAAATCTCACATGCCCTCCATGTCTCTGTTTTCCTCTAGTTTATTAATCTCAGCTGGTCTTTTTTATTGGCAGCTTCTTTTGTTTTTGTTTTTTGAGGCAAGCCCAACAGACTGATCTTTTTATGAGAGAGAGGAAGAATGAGAGCAAGAGAGAGACAGAAAGAGAATTGGCATGCTAGGGCTTCCAGCTACTATCATAAAACTCCAGAAGCATGCACTACCTTGTGCACATGTGTGGCCTTCTGCATGTGTGACCTTGTGTGTCTGGCTTATGTGGGATCTGGGGAGTTGAACATGGGTCTTTAGGTTTTACAGGTAAATGCCTCAACTGCTATGCCATCTCTTCAGCCCTGGCCATTTTGTTTTACTTATATTTTTCTTTCCTATACTCTGGCTTCTGAGCTATTAGAGTAAAAGAAAATGCTATATTCAACATGAAATATTTGATTGCCTATTGTGTGCTTGGGCTGAGGATGAGATGTGAACAAGACTGACAAGCTTCCTCTTCTCCTGGGCTGGAGAGATGGCTTAGCAGTTAAGGTGTTTTCAAAGCCTAAGGACCCATGTTTGACTCTCCAGATCCCATATTAGCCAGATGCACAAGGGTGAGGAAAGCACAAGGCCACACATGCCCACTAGGTGGCGCAAGCATTTGGAATTTTATTGCAGTGGCTGAGGCCCTGGTGTGCCAATTCTCTCTCTTGCTCTATCTAAAAACAGAAGAAGAAGGAGGAGGAGGAGGAGGAGAAGAAGAAGCAGAAGAGGAGGAGGAGGAAGAGGAGGAGAAGGAGGAGAAGAAATATTAGTGACTCAAACTCTACAGAAGCCAATCAGGCTGCTGTGATGCAAAGTATCTTCAGGGCCATGTTACATCCATCTGGAGAAGACCCTCTCAGAAAGCGACATCTTTTTTTAAAAAAAACTTTTTTAATTTATTTGAGAGTGACAGAGAGAGAGAGAAAGAGGCGGTAGAGAGAGAATGGGTACACCAGGGCCTCCAGCCACTGCAAACAAACTCCAGATTCATGTGCCACCTTGTACATCTGACTTACATGGGTCCTGGGGAATATGAGCCTCAAACCGGGGTCCTTAGGCTTCACAGGCAAGTGTTTAACCACTAAACCATCTCTCCAGCCCTAGAAAGTGACATCTTGAGCTCAGATTTGAACTCTGGGATGAAGTCAGTGGTGAAAAAGATCAACAGAAGAACATTTCAGGAAATAGCACTGAAATCTACAGAATGAAACAAACCTAATGGTCAGTAACAAGGTCACATGACCAGAACACTGTGAAGGAGGCCTGACTTGGCGTTCACTATGTCGTCTCAGGGTGGCCTCAAACGCACTGTGATCTTCCTACCTCTGCCTCCCGAGTGCTGAGATTAAAGGTGTGCACCACCATGCCCGGCTCAAGTCTGCATCTTAAATCCAACCTCCTAAGCCTCTTAACAAAGAAGTGTAGTAGACAGCTCCACAATGCTGGGGTGAACATCCAAACCAGACACAGTTTGGGAGAAGTGGGTTTGTTTCAAGCTTACAGATCCGGGGGAAGTTCCATGAGTGGTGGAAGAAACTGGCTCCCTTTTGCAGACCCAGGCAGAGAGGAAGCCACCAGCAGCCAGCAAAACCAAAGAGCAGCAGACAGAAACCCCTTCAGACCTCACCCGGCTTTCCACACCTCGGGGCTGGAAGCAGATCCGCCCCCAAGTGACGCCTTACGGAAGGACTCCAGGACCCTCTCCCTTCCGCACCCCCACAACACCTCCTCTAGCCATCAGCTGGAGATCCAAATTACAAGTTGAATTTTAGCACCTGAGTCAATGAGGGATATACATTCAAAGTAGCACAGTAATATTATTAACATCATTTAGCAAATATTCTTTTTCTTTCTGAGGCAGGGGCTCAGACTGGCATGGAACTCAAAGCAATCCTCCTACCTCAGCCCCTGCCCCATGCAAGTGTTGAGATTATGAGCCTGAGCCACCGTGCCTGCTTTTAAATTTATTTGTGTGTTAGGTGCTAAAGGTTGAACCTAGGACTTTGCACATGCTAAGCATGCACTCTGTTACTAAGCTACCGGCCAAGTCCCTTGTCATCAGAAGACATTAAGGTGCTTTCAGTGGTTTCCACAGCCCACAGTGCTGAGGATTCATGACGTGTCCAAATGATCACAAGTACTGTAGCCCACAAGGGAGGGACACCAGGTATTTGGGAACAAAAGAAGCTCAAACTACAGAGACAGCCAAGGGGCAGGGCTGTGAGCATCTGCTCAGTTTGGTTTTATACTGAAAATGACTGGATGCTACTGAATATCTTACCTAAGAGACAATATTATCATGTGTGCCTTTTGAACAAGGAGGAGCCGGGGGAGGGAGGAGGACAGGGAGGAGGCTAACAATGGTACCAACTTGACTGTATTCACTGAGTACAAAACTAATTAATAAAAAAATATGAAAAAGTTATTCAGTAATGGAAATTAGGAGAAATTTGCTAAGAGAAAATACTTTCAGGGATGCATTTAATTTCACAGAGCAGCATGTGAGGCAGAGAAACACATTCCAGGATGAGGGAAGCCAAGGAATATCCTGTTCCTTAAAAATTATTTAAATATTGTCATCACTGACAAGAATTTAGAATTCCACCACCTGACAATGCATCCCAACGGTTTAATGAGTCTCAACAAAATTATGTTTAAAATGTAAAATCCCCAAGATGGTAATAGTTTGGTGGCGCTTGGACCTAAAGTTATCAGATGACATCAGGGTAAGTTTTCCTATTAAATCTTCGTGGTAGGTTATAGGTTCTGTTTCTTTAAGAGGACAGAGGCAGGTGTGACAGCCACACCCCACTTTCTAACCCCAGGTACAGTGAGAGAATAGATTTCCAGGTAAGATGGCTGCATACTCATCACACCACAGCAGCCTAAGGAGGTCGCTAAAAAGAAACACGTCAAAGTACACTGTTCTACTGCAAAGTGAGGTGTATAAGTTATCATCAACCCCATCAGGGAAGCAGGAGAGACCAAGGTCTTCTAGAAAGGTCTAAACCGGCCAGAGTCCCACTGAGGCGCCAGCAGCCCTGATCCACGAGCCACTGCCCTGAGGTGCGGGGCAGGACGGCAACAAAGGGGGATTTTGCGCGTGTCAACCTCCTCGCAGAGGCAGGAAACCTGAAGGGAGGACACCAGAGGCCAGCTGAGCCGCTGCTGAGAGAGATACAAATGGTACCAGCGCAGCAGCTTCGGGTCAACTCCAGGCACCCTGAAAGTCTCCCATCCCCCACATTCTTGGGCTGCAGGGTCACTGAGAAACCCTGCTGGAGCTGAGCTGAAAACCTCCTCCATGTAGACCAGCTGACAGGAAGCTGGAAGAAGCCATTCTGCATGTATGAATGCATCAATGGGAGAGAGAGAAATCACCAGTGAAGATACCCAACAGTAGACACTGCAAGCCTTAAATTTGGCCAGCCAAGCCAAATGAGCCAATGGGTGCAACAGTGACATGTCTGTTATGGGGGAAACCAACTGCCCTCTAATTGGACTGGAGGCCCGCTCCATGGGAGGGAATACATCCCTGATACTGAAAACCTACAACAGGGGTAGTCATGAGCCCTAGGGGTATAACATCTGCTGCTGTCTGGCTAAAAGGGTATACTATGCTCATCAAACTGCCCAGTAAGCACTTCTCTTAACGTTCATACCCATATATTAATGCTACTCTCATTTTTAGGTAGATAAGCTTCTCTTTTCAGATGGCAGTGACCTTGGGATGACTCAGAAGGCACCATGGTGCTGAGAAGAAGTGACAGAGGAATGCTCAGCTCTGCAATATCTCTATCACACCTTCCAAGGCTCAGGGTCCATTGTGGAAGAGGTGGCGGAAAGAATGTAAGGGCCAAAGGAAGGGCAGGACTCCTTATAATACACTCTTCCAGACACAAAATGGCCTGGATATCCATGACCTTGCAGTGCTTGACACTACCTACACAAGACCATAATAATAGGAGGGAAAGATGATGACATCAAAATTAAAGAGAGACTGATTGAGAAGGGTAAGAGGTGTAATGCAGAGTGGAGTGGCAAAGGGGAAAGTGGGGGGGGGGGAGGGAATTACCATGGGTTATGGTCTATAATTATGGCAGGTGTCAATAAAAAAATAAATTTAAAAAAGAAAGGAAGAAAGCAGCCTGGGCAGGGCAGCAGGATCTGCCAAAACCCTGATTTCTGACTTCCTGTACCTTCTCTTAGCCCCAGTGATACTGGTTAGGGGCACATTAGCACTTCTGGCAGGAAGTCAGCAAGGAATGAATGGCCCCCAAAAGCATGAGCGCGCCTGCCTGCCGGGGTGAGGATTGGGACTCCGTGTGACTCAGTCTCATCTAAGGCGGCTGCAACCAGCAGCTTCCTAATTGTTCCTGAACTGTTTGAGGGCTTAACACCCGTTGGTGCACCCTTCCTGAGTCGGCATTCCTCCTGGGCCCAACAACTTACCAAGATTCTCCCTACACATTTGAACCTGGCAATGAGGCTTATTCTAATTGGATCCCTAATTCATATAAACGCATCTGAGCTGAGAGAGAGACATTGATTCTCATGGTCATGACTGGGAGGGGAAGAATTTTTCTTGTCTTGTGCGCTTTGGTGCTTGTCTTCCCTCCTGTTTCCACTCGACCTGAATAAATTCTCCATAGCTTCCTCTGCTCGTTGTGTTTTTCAGTTCTTTGCTAGACACGGATAAGAACCTGAGGTTTGAGTTACAAGCCTCGGGAACTCTCGGCTCAGAGCTCAGTCTCTCTCCTGCATCCGACCTAGACCTCCAGTCCTGTAACATGAACAGCAACATCCCGAGACAAAGCCCCTCTCTGGTGAGAGACGCCTTCCCTCTGTTGGTTGAGTTTTGCTGTTGGTCGTCTAATTTCCACTTCTGCTGTGGCTGCTGGCCAGTGTTAAGTAGAATTTTTCACTCGAAATCCCTATCAGCACTTGTCTATTGAACCCAGTGAGAGATCTTTCTTCAATTTTATTAACACTTTGGAAATTAACTTTGTTTCTGAGAATCCATTTTAATCATTTTGATTTGAAATTTTGCCAGATAGGCTGCAAGCCCTGAGCATGAATCACTGGCCCAGTGTGAATCAGAGAACAACGCTTGGGTCAGTCCTTACCTTTCCACCTCATTTGAGCCAGGGTCTCTCTCTCTCTCTCTCTCTCTTCTTGCTCTGGCACACTTATTTCTGTTGTGTTTCCTGAAAGCTTCCTGGAATCTGTTTGCCTTCCACCTCACTGGCAGCTGGGATTACCGAAGTCTGCCACATAGGGTCTGGTGGCTGAACTAAGGCACTCGGAGCTGATACTTGTGAGTGCTATATCCACTGAATTATTTCTTCAAATGTGGATAATGAATAATTATTGGGCTGTTCATGAAGCAGAAGTTATGTGGGATAGAGGGAAAGGATTAAGCGAGAAGGTGAATGTTTGTTCCAAATCACAAAAGCAGAATGTACAATGAGATTTATGTCTCTGCCAGATCTCCAGCAAGAGAGAAGTTTGGATGGGAAGCCGAGCAAGAACAAAAGGAAGTTAAATTTAAAACACACCTCATCTAAGAACATGTTCTACATCATCAGCCATCAGGGAAATGCATATTAAGCTACTTTGAGATTCCATCTCACACTTATCAGAATGGTTATCATCAAGAAATCAAATGAGGGCTGGAGAGATGGCTTAGTGGTTAAGCACTTGCCTGTGAAGCCTAAGGACCCCAGTTTGAGGCTCAGTTCCCCAGGTCCCACGTTAGCCAGATGCACAGGGCTGGAGTTCGTTTGCAGTGCCTGGAAGCCCTGGCGCGCCCATTCTCTCTCTCTCCCTCTATCTGTCTTTCTCTCTGTGTCTGTCACTCTCAAATAAATAAATAAAAAATGGACAAAAAATATTTAGAAAAAAATAGTTAAAAAAAAAATCAAATGAGGGCTGGAGAGAGATGGCTTAGTGGTTAAGGGACTTGTCTGCAAAGCTTAAGGACTCAGGTTTGATTCCCCAGGACCCACGTAGAACTAGATGCACAAGGTGGCACATGTGTCTGGAGTTCATTTGCAGTGGCTAGAGGTCCTGACTCGCCCATTCTCTCTCTATATATCTGCCTCCTTTTCTCTCAAATAAATAAATAAAATATTAAAAAAGAAATTAAGTGACAATAAATGCTGGTTAGGATGTGGTCCTGATGTTCCCAGTTTCTCACTCTCTCTCTTTCTCTCTCTCTCCTCCTTATCACCCTCTTTCTCCCTCTTTCCTGCGTGCCTGTGTGAATCGATAAAAAATTTAAACTAACAAATTTTTAAAAATCATTCCACTTTCAAATACATCGTACTAACATTTAGACCTTTATACACCTTCAGCTGTCTACATTCAACTCCTTTCCTTGGCTGCTTCTAGTAAGGTATTTTGTCCCCCCACTGAGAAAATTAGAGATACATGAGGTCATGCCCTCAAGGACCCACTCCCGTTAATTAGGTCATGCTTTCCAAGTGTCCATTCCCTCCCAATAGCCCATGAAATTATAAGCTATTGGTGGATTAACCCATTAGCGAAATCAGAGCCTCATGTTCCAACCACTTATGCCAAACCTGGCTTCTGACCTCAAATGTTACGGGAAACTGAAGCTCACAGCCTGGACACCAGAGACTGAAAGGAGAATCAGGGATGGAAGTTTATTTTCCATGCCAGTGTGGGCCCAAGAGAATCTCCTCCAAAGCCTGGACCCTGGTTCTTAGTGGTTCAGAGATAATATATTGTACCTGTGACTACTCTCATTATTGTTGAGTCTCAGAGCTCAGAGCCCCAGCCTCGTGCTAGAGACCTTGAGTATGTGATAAGCAAGTTTTATAGAAAGCAGAAACAAACGGTTAATTAGCATACATATGCCTACAGCTGTGCTATGGAGATAAATATATACATAAGATGATTTTCAGTACAGGTCAAAAAGTGCAGTACAGATCATGGCCTTGAAACAATTAAAACACTCACAATGTTGGGCATAATGGGCGCAAAAGACTATAGAGGGTGGAACATAACCAGTACAAAAGACTATACAGTACAAGATGTAACTTTGGGACAGGGACTTCTAGCTTAAATCTCCTTATCCCAATTTCCATCTCAAAAAGAAGACAGAGACCATAGCCACAGAGGAATTTAACAGACCTAGGGCAGTAACTGATGTAACAGAGAAAATAAACGGCAGATAAACAGAGACTTGGACTATATGGGACTCTGGCCTGTGTATGTTAAGCATGCTTTCAGAACATAACACTCAAGTAAGTGCACATGGGTCAAAAAAACATTTCATATATCTGGACTGTAAAGGAAATCACAACAAATTTCCCAGGTATTAAATCACACAAAATATATAAAGAAAATCTGATGAGAGGGAGGAGGGTTTTGCTCAGTGACAGAGCACTGGTCTAGTGTGTGTGAGGCCCTGGGTTTGTTCCTCAGAACCATAATTAAAAAATATATATATCTGATAGGGCTGGAGAGATGGCTTAGTGGTTAAGGCATTTGTCTGTATAGCCTAAGGACTCAGGTTCGATTCTCCAGGTCCCATGTAGGCCAGATGCACATGGTGGCACATGTATCTGGAGTTCATTTGCAGTGGCTGGAGGCCCCGGTGTGCCCATTCTCACACACTCTTTCTCTCTCTCTAATAAATGAATAAATAAAAATAAAATCTTTAAAAAAACTGATAGAAAAAAATGTATTTCTAAATAACTTATATGTCAAAGGAATAATCACACTAAATTATAAAACGTTTAAAAATAAAATATGATTCAAATGATATGAAACAATGTTTGGGATTCAACTAATGTAATGGTCAGAGGAAAGCCTATAGTGTAAGTGCATACACTGAAATTAGAATGAAAAAAAGCAAAACAAACAATATAGAAGGTGGAAGAAATTAAAAGTTAGCAACCAATGAAATTGAAAAGCACGTGTACCAAAGATAATCACTAATAATATTGCTAAATATTTATCCTGACTAATTGAGAAAAAAAGAGAAGTCAAAATTTATCAAAAACTTTCAACACTATGACACATTGGAAGGATGAGAGGATATTTTGTGTAACTTTATGCCAATAAATTCAAAATTTTAGATAACATTTACTGATAGAGGAGAAAATAGAAAATCTGAAGTCTTATTTTTTGTTAAAGAAATTTAATCTGCAACAAAACAAACAGCACAATGTAAACCTTCCTGTAAGGAAAATTCCAGGCTCAGAAGGACTTACTACAAAATCTTCCTTGAACATTTAAGGAAGGCTCATTAACACCATAAACGAAATGTTCTGGAGGACAGAGTTCAAAAGGAAAGCATGCAATTAATTTAATGAGGCTTGTGCGACAGTGTTACCAATCCCATCAGAAACTTCAAGGAAAGGAAAATGAAAACCCAGGTTGCCTCATATATAGAGCTGCAGATAACCTTGAAAAAAATAACATAACAAATGAGGTTTATTCTGGGAGGGAAATGTTGCTTTGGCATATGAAAAGTAATAATTTACAAACACAATAATCTTACTAAGTGCAGAAGGAGCATTGGACAAAAATCTAATATTCAGTTTTGGCTTAAAAAATAAATCCCAGGGCCAGGCTTGATGACACACACCTGTAATTCCAGCGTGGAGGAGGATGAAACAGAGACACAAGTTCTAGGCCAGCCTGGGATACAATGCAAGTTACTGTCTCGAAATCAATGATTTAGTCCACCAATCAGCAACCCCTTAGGAGACTTGAGACTTCCTTATTCCACAACAAACTATCAGAAATAATATAGTTTATGGTAAAACCTCCAGTTGAGAAGCAGAGCGCTATGTCAACACTAGCAGTTACATCCCATACCTTCCTGGGTGTCCTACCGATGTCAGGTCCCAGAAATCCCAGTGCTGGGGCTGCAGACATGGCTCAGGGTTCGCCTCTCTGGGACCCATGTAAAGCCAGATGCACAAGTGGTGCATGTGTCTGGAGTTCTTTTGCAGTGGCTGGAGGCCTGGCACACCCACACTCACTCTCCGTGTCTGCCTCATTGTCTTTGTCTCTCTTTCTCTCAAATAGATAAATAAAATATTAAAATTAAAAGAAGAAAGGAATCTTCATACCATCAGCAGAACGATGGACTTCTGATGTCTGGCACTGGCTCAAGAGCATTCTCTTCATGACCATGGGGCTTCTGCTTGTACTGATGATGGTCTGGATGTGCTGTTACCATGGGTTTTCTATTTGATTTTCTGCTTGATACCAATTCATCTGCCTACTACTAACTCACTATCTCCATGTGTTTCACAATCACACTCCATTGAAAAGATGTGTACCGTCATCAGTCCATTGTCATAGCGCGGAACTCTTCTCTGGAGAAAACCTAGCGAGCACTCCCTCACCACAGGCAGGGCACCCACCACAGACTAAAGGACAATTCCACTGAGTTCAACCTGGTGAAGCAGGGAGTGTATTGGTCTTCCTTCCAGAGCACAGTTGAGAGATTATTTTCGGGACTGTTGAGACCCCAGAGCAGCCAAGGCATTGAGGAGTCTGATCCTAGCATGGAGGACAATGTCACCATATGGCTGCTTAGATGGAGCCCAGATGATCTTCCATCCTTGTATACCCTATGCCCCATGTGCATTATTGCATACAGCTGATACAAGGGACACCTGAGATGCCAGGTGAGGGTCCTCAGATCCTCCTCAACCCCTTTCTAAGGGGACACGTCAGTACACCCAATTTCAAGTCTCTCGTGCAAGTTCACCATAGTTGTTTCCCTCAGAGAACCGTGTCACACAGCAACTGGGTCTTACGTTGAAAGGCAGAATGCTAGCATATCATTCAACCCTGAAGTTTCACTCCTATGTATACCATGGGGAAAACTGAGCTCTTATGTATCAGGAAGCATTAGTAGAGAGCCCATGGCCCAAAATATCATGGTATTTTTTTTCTACTATAAAACATAATTGCTTTAAATAATAGAATGAGCTAGCAAATAGTGATTACCACAGTGAAACAGAGTTATGGAAACAAATGAAATGCCAATGTTCCTAAAGGAATGAAAAACACAAAATTCTGGATAGTCACTCGTGTTGAGCTGGGTAGGAAGGAAGCAGGACTGTGGGATGAGGAGATGAGATAAGAAGAAGGATGGCATTTTATATTCTTGACTTTTTGGTTGGGTGATGGCTTCATGGGTGTTCATTATTTTGTCACTATGTAATGTGCTTATGCTAGACATATACAGTTCTTATATGTACAAGGTCTGTATATAAAAAGACCACATCTTTTACACAGGTGATAATACATAGGGAGAAAACGATTTGTACTAAGTGCCGTGGGATAAAGAAGTTACTACTTAGCTGGGCGTGGTGGTGCACGCCTTTAATCCCAGCACTCGGGAGGCAGAGGTAGGAGGATCGCCGTGAGTTCAAGGCCACCCTGAGACTACATAGTGAATTCCAGGTCAGTCTGGGCCAGAGTGAGACCCTACCTCGAAAAACAAACAAACAAACAAGAAAAAGAAGTCACTACTTCACATGTTTAATTAGAGGTTTATTGTATTTTTTACTCATCAGGCCTCATTGTATCAAACAGGTGAAGATTATCTCTGTTCTCTTGGTAGTGATACCAAGACACAGACACAAAGACAGAAAGTAATGGGAGATTTGATTGAGTGCTTGGCTGTCATCGTCAGATTACCGCACGTCACCCTGCCCACCCCACGGGTGGGTTTCCTATGGGCCATGTATTTAGCCCTGTTGCACTCAGTGGACTGTGATTGTGGTTTCCCAGGAGGCTGATATGGTGGGCTTGGTCATGTGGCAAGTAATAAAGGTAGAAAGTTCTAAGCAGACCGTGGTTACAGTGTAATGCCCCTCAACAGGCATGTGCGAAAGGCTTGGTCCCAGCCCAGGGCATGATCAGGGGGTGGGGCCTTCGGGGAGGAAGGTGGGTCATGGGGGCCTGTCCTGGAAGCAGATACTGATCTACCTCAGCTCTCTATCTGCCACACGGTGAGTAGTTTCTTCTGCCCCACGCTGCGCTTCATGGTGCACTGGTTTGCCACGAGAACTGGGATCCAAACTAATCATTTTCTCTTTGTACACCTCTCAGGTATTTTTGTCACAGTAATGGACTACTAATTCACCGTCCTTTCACCACAGGCTGAGTTGAACCTCTCAAAGGTAATTTTCCTTGCGTTTCTGAGTTTCCACTAACTTCCAATGTGCTTGTTGTAAATAGAAAAGTGCTAAGGTTTGATGATGTAATAAATAGTCTTTTAAAAAATTTAATGATTAAAACAAGTTGTTATTTCACATCTGCAACTGGTTACTTTGCCCAAGTCAAAATTCTGTAAGCATGATGGGCTCCTCACAGGTCACCCATCAAATTGTCCCTTATGGCATAAAGAGAAGCATGGCTGACTCCAGGGCTCGCTCTTCTCTCCTGGAGCAACGAAGTCTGGAGCTGAGTCCAAGCCATTGTGTGGTATTGTGCAGTCCAAACACACATGCATATTAATAGCTGCCTGGTAATTAGAGCCAGGCTGGAGCAATTTGCCAACAATGCTTTTCCAGCTTTCACACATCCCAATAAGGCAAAGAACAGATCAGAACATGCCAAAGTCTGGTGGTGCTTGATAAAATGGACCAAGTTGATTAGTCTTCTAATCCACAATGCTTATATATTGTGTCAAAGGGTTTAAGAGTCAAGGGAAGACAACAAAAGTTGCAAATGCTAGTTAAGCCAAGTTGAATGAAATCCCTGGCCAAACAAACTCCCAGAAGCCCAATGACCTTAAATGACAGAGCTTATTTTAATAGTGTGCATCTCAGGGCATCTTTTATCAGCAAGAGGGGAAAAGCAATAAGAATTTTATTTATGGGCTGGAGAGATGGCTTAGCGGTTAAGCGCTTGCCTGTGAAGCCTAAGGACCCCGGTTCGAGGCTCGGTTCCCCAGGTCCCACGTTAGCCAGATGCACAAGGGGGCGCATGCGTCTGGAGTTCGTTTGCAGAGGCTGGAAGCCCTGGCGCGCTCATTCTCTCTCTCTCCCTCTATCTGTCTTTCTCTCTGTGTCTGTCGCTCTCAAATAAATAAATAAATAATAAAAAAATTTTATTTATCTTGCATTTAAATAGCAATGAAAATACAATGAGAAAGTAATGCATGCTTTCTGACTTTTAATACTTAACCAAAGCATACAACGAATTGTCCTGCTTGGAGGACAGCTGTCTTCAATTCGTAGCAAGAGAGAGAACGCAGGCTAGCATTCCTCAGTCGTTAATTCCTCCTGCCCATTTCTCCAGTCAGCTTGCACGAAAGAAAGCTGGCATGGTTGAGAGCAACCTGAGAGCTTCAGCAGGAGTGACTGAGGTTGAATCCCGCAGCATGCCCCGAGGAGCTGAGAGAGGCGCTGGTACAGGGTAATGGAGCTTTGCTCAGGCTCCCCACGATGTCCTGTGCTGATGACCACGAGCAGGGGAGGGCACTGCCGCCTCCCATGCCACCTTCTCTGTGGTGACTTGGAGTGACAAAGCGGAAGAGCACGGCACTACCATCTGCTGAGAAGCAAGGGCCTTTTCCATGTTTTTCTCCATTTGCTGATGCAGTTAATGACATTCCATGTCTATTAATCAGAAAATTGAGACATAATGAAATAAAGCAATAGGGCACTCTGAGAAGAAAAAAAGAATGAACTGAAATTTAAACCTGGTACTCTTTCCAGCCTCTATGTCATAGTCTACCACGCAAACCTCTTTTAAGCAGTTGCGGTATCATTTTCCTCCATTGCCAAATTAAATACGGCATGATTATTTACATCTTATATTAGTTCTGGGCTTCTAGAAAAAAAATACTTGAGGGCTGGGGTAATGTGAAGCCTAAGGACCACAGTCCGATTCCCCAGTACCCATGTAAGCCAGATACACAAGGGGGCTCGTGGTCAGGAGTTTGTTTGCAGTGGGTAGAGGCCCTGGTTTGCCCATTCTCTCTTTCTCTCTTGTTTCTTTCTTTCTTTCCTTCCTTCCCTCCTTCCTCCTTTCTCGCTTGCTTTCTCTCTCTTAAATAAATAAATAAGCATTAAAAAAAGAAATACTTGAGTCAATTAAGTTCAAAGAAAGTTGTTTCATTCTGGTTCATGGTTCTGGAGGCTCCAGTGCAAAACAGAGTTGTCCCAATACTTTGAGCCAGTGACCAGAAGAGACCATAGGAGCAAGCTGCTCACATCATAAGCCAGGCAGCAAAGGGAAAGACAGGAAGAGGAGGATACTGGGGTCCACAAGCCATGGAGCCTGTGCCCCAATGACCTCGAGACCTCCCGCTGGGTCCTCCCTCTGAAAGGTCCACAGTGCCTTCCAGTGGCGACACCCTGGGGTCCAAACCTTTCTTTCCCACATGGTCCTTTGGAAGTTACTACTTATGTTCCAAGCATGGCACCATTATGACGCTACATCCTCATCATAATAACTTCATAAGGATTTGTTCCACTGTTATTTGTCTTAACACTAATGAATAAGTGGAAAGCTGCAATTCTTTTGAGAGTATTTATATTAACTAGAAGCGTGACCCCCAGTGCCCCCAATTAGTCTAGATTCCCTGATGCCTCAAAGGCAAGTTTTTAGTGTCCATGCTCATGACTGCCTCATTTTCGGAGATCACCCTCAGCAATTTAAAATACACTTGGTGGTACTTCAGAACAATTGTTTGACTTCAGCCCTGAAGCGCATAGACACACACATGGGCGTAGAGGTTAGGCTGGAATCGACCTGGAGGACTATGAGGAGAAAAGCTGGCTCATGACCCAGGAAGTACTTCTTCTAATCCTGTCTTCCCAGGGGTCAGGCTCGCTTGACTTGTCTAAATGACCTTGAAGTCCTCTAGGGCAGCCAGAGTCTCTGAACAAAGCCACCGGAGGTTTACTGAGCTTCATTTTGAAGTGGCTCTGACCAGGAGAACGTGACATGAGGTACGTGGCCACACAACCCTTTCGGTTATTTTACTGACCAGTGCCCTCTTAGTCATTCGGCCCACCGACCTGCTGCGAACAGACCAGAAACATTTTAGAGTTCCTAACTCACACAATAGACACTGAAATGTACCTACTCAAATCCTAATGCGGCTTTCTTTTCTTTTCTTTTTTGTATGTGAAGACTTGAAAACACAATTATTTGGGCTTTCCATGTTTTATAGAAGCAAGCACATTGGTTTTAAATATTGGAAAGCACATCATGTCTTTTCTGGGCTCATTGGATGCAATTGTGTAAAGAAAAAATGTGGAGGTTTCGCTGGTGCAGTTGTGATGTAGTTATCAAAGATAGGATGAGTTCGTTAAGTGGAGGACTCAGAAGGAATGGTAAACACCCAATTATTCACCCAACAGCTGTGCATGAAACACTACCATGCATGTGGAAGACACTCAATGAACTTCTTGTATTCTGTGAGGAACCAAACAAGACTCTCCCCTCTTCTCATGGGGCACACTGGGGAAAGGAAGACTTGTATATGTGTAATTAAAATCTCACAAAACAGGCTGGAAAGATGGCTTACCAGTTAAGGTGCTTGCCCGAGAAGCCTAAGAACTGATGTTCAACTTCCCAGGTCCCATGTGAGCCAGACGCACAAGGAGATGTAAGCATGCAAGGTCACACATGCGTATAAGGTGGCACATGTGCCTGGAGTTCGATTACAGTTGCTGGAGGCCCTGGCACAACAATATATTCTCCCTCTCATAAAAAATACCTCCCAAAACTTATAAAGATCTCCAAAGAAATGTAAGAAACAAGTCAGTACGCAGAGCTCCAAAGGAGTTTCAGAGATTAGATAGCTCAATAAAAAACCACCGGCTATTCCATCTGATTTTCTTTTGGCCAGGGGACATAGTAGGCATTGGAACATCCCTGAGATAAGCACAGTGTTGCCCCAATCAAGAGAATTTTTATTTTTATGCAACTGCTTATTAACTTTTGCAAGATGTTACTTGAGCTGTTGTTTTTTTTAAATTAAGATTATTTATTTCTAAATTTATTTTTATATTTATTTATTTGAGAGAGATACAGAAATAGGCAGAGAGAGAGAGAGAGAGAGAGAGAGAGAGAATGGGCATGCCAGGGCCTCCAGCCACTGCAAATGAGCTCTAGGTGCGTGTGCCCCCTTGTGCATCTGGCTAACATGGGTCCTGGGAGTCGAACCTGGGTCCTCTGGCTTTGCAGGCTAACGCCTTAACTGCGGAGCCATCTCTCCAGCCCAAATTTATTCACTTTTGACTCTTCCATACTTGGCTACTGTGTGTCTCCATCCCATCCCTCCTTATTACCCTCCCTCTTCCCCTTTCTCCTCCCACTAGAACCTTCTTTTTCCCGTCAGGCCTTCCTCCTTCACCCAGGCCTCCTTTGTTAATTTTCCAGTCACTGATTGAATCAGGGGCTCTTGCTCAATCGTGAGTGGGAGGGTATTTACTGGCCAGTGAGCAGTCCTTCAGTGGCTGTCCACCCAGAGGACCTGCCTTGTCCGTCTCCCCGCAATCAGCCTGTGGTCTCCTGAGCCCCTCCCTCATCTAGGGTGAGCAATTGGCAGGCTCAGGCACATGCAGGAAACCCATGTGCTGTGAGTCCGTGAGCTTAGTGGATTGGATTCCGAAGACGGTGTTCTGCAGCCCACCCTCCCCCGTCCCTTCCTCCCTGTGGTGATCTGACTCAGGCATCCCCATAAACTCAGGTGTTCTGAATGCTAGCTTCCCAGCTGATGGAGATTTAGGAATTAACACCTCCTAGAGGCCGTGTATTGCTGGGACTGGGCTTATGGGTGTCATAGCCAGTTTCTCCTGTTGTTGTTGTCCACCTTATGTTGGCCAGGGGGTGATGGCCACCTTCTGCTCATGCAGTCGTTTTCCCCTGCCATCATGGAGCTTCCCCTCGAGCCTGTAAGCCAAAATAAACCTCTTTTTCCCAGAAGCTGCTCTTGGTTGGGTGATTTCTACCAGCAATGCGAACCTGACTGTGGCACTCCTGCTCTTCCCTTCTTTTCGCCCCCTCTTCTTTGAGGTCGCTGAGCCTTGGAAGGAGTGGGTTAGATGTCATGTTTAGGGCTCAGCATGAACTAGCTGTTTATTCTTGGTGATGTTGCCATCTTTGGGTCTCTGTAACCACCTCTGTCCTTTACATAAATCAAGTTCTGGGCTCCAGGCGAAGAGCGGAACCAATCGTCACGACAGAGGTAGGGAGGAGGCTGAGGCAGAGGCGGCCTCTTCTTATCCAGGTGTTACCTTTAAACAAAATGCCTGGAGCAGAAGCTGCACACCATGAACCGACACCTCATTAGTCTCTGAGGTAGTCCCTTTAAATTTTCAAAGTAAAAAATAATTGTGATTGGCAAATTTTGCTGTGGTTAGTATTTACATGTGTTAAGGGCTATCTTTGTATAGATGTTATATAGAAAAATACCAAATGATCATGTTTGATTTTAGAATTATTTCTAAAGTATAATCACTGTAAATAAATAACAAACATAATACTTTTGCCCTTTTTATTGCAGACCAAGTACAGTTGAGTTAATAGGCTCTTAGAGATCAAATTACACTAATCCCTCCCAATATGTAATTAGCTTTTCAATACATGATACTTTAGGAGGGTTCCCTTAGGAGTTTCATTATAATTTTGGTTTTGCTTCCTCCCCCCCCCCCCAAGGCAGAGTCTCACTGTAGCTCAGGCTGACCTGGGAGTCATTCTGTAGTTGCAGGCTGGCCTCACACTCACAGCGACTATCCTACCTCAGTCTCCTGGGTGCTGGGATTAAAAGTGTGCCCCATCTTGCCGAGATCATTATAATGTTGGTTTCATTAAGAGGTTCATTATAATTTTGGCTTACTCAGTTGACTGGAAAAGTAAAAATACGGGAACTGATGCTCAGTGGTTAAGGCAATTGCCTGCAAAACCTAATGACCCAGGTTTGATTGCCCAGTACCCATGTGAAACCCAATGCACAAAGTACCACATACATTTGGAGTTCATTTGTAGTGTCTGGAGGCCTAAATACATAAATAAAATATTTAAACCGGACGTTGTGGCACATGCCTTTAATCCCAGCACTCAGGAGGCAGAGGTAGGAGGATTGCCATGAGTTCGAGGCCACCCTGAGACTACAGAGTGATTTCCAGGTCAGCCTGAGCTAGAGTGATACTCTACCTCGAAAAAGCAAAAAACAAAACAAAACAAAACAAAGCCATATTTTTAAAAAGTAAAAATATGGTTAGAGGGACTGGGAAAATGGCTTAGTGGTTAAGGTATTTGCCTGCAAAGCTTAAGGACCCTGGTTTGATTCCACAGGATCCACGTAAGCCAGATGCACAAGGGAGCACATGTGTCTGGAGTTCGTTTGCAGTGGCTGGAAGCCCTGGCGTGCCCATTCTCTCCTTCTCTCTGCCTCTTCATCTCTCTCTCTCTCAAATAAATAAATAAATAAAATATGTAAAAAATATGGTTAGACTGTTTAGATTGTTAATTATTTCTATTTTGTAGTACTATTTATTTGTTACTTCCTAAGAAACTAAAATAATATTTAAGAAGTTGTTCTTTATCATTTTATGAAATCACAATGGTTAACTGGAATTTATCCTAATTCACTGTGTTATAAGAATGTAACTGAATAGTCCTTAGCTTACCTACTTGCCTTTATCTCTTAAAAGAAATAAATCATTTTCTTCTTATGCAAATTTAATAGTCTGAAACTTAGGCCACTGCAGCTTATCCAAGTCTATTTTTCAAATATACGGAGTGTACTATTTTTTTTTACAGCATCAATGAAGTGCTCTGGAAAGAAAATGTTTATAATTTATCAAATAAATTGCCAGTTCTTCCAATGTGTCTTCTTTACACTACCCTGTCTCTCATAATCCTAGGTTAGGAAAATTCTGTGAGTGGAGCAATTCCAGAAGAACTTGTGCTTATCTTAGGACATTAGCGTGATGTTTGGAGCCCTTCCTGCAGCGATGTGCTGTTACTTTCGTAAGGTAATGAGTCAGGGAGGAGAAATGTTTGACCTGGTACATGAGTACTGGGCAGCATTGGGAACATTAGCTCCTTGAGCCCATGCCGGGCTGGGTCACGCACCATGCCTCTCATAAATTAGGTGGTTTTACACTTGTTCTTTCCATCTTGTTCTGGGAAATGTTCAAAACTCTGATCTCTGTGCCTGCATGTTGACGTGTGGGACTTTATTTCATTTCATGCTGAGATTTCACTAACATGAAACTGCAAAATTGGGATGGAGAGGATCTAGTTGGAGCTGCATGTATTAATCAGTTTTCAAAGTCACTGCCTTTTCACTGGGTAGACAAGATTTCACAGTTTGTCACCACCAACTCTAAAAGCTGAATGCAATTTTAGTCTAACAATTCAACACATGGATATAAATTAGTTATTTTCAATACCAACAAAATTCATATCTAAACTGGTACAGCATTTTGACATCTTTATCTTCCTTGATTGAATTAAAGTTAATATTACTTTTCCTTAAGTGTGAATAATTCTCGGGAGGGGGGTGTGATGGAAGTATCAGGTTTGTGCATTCATGCACCTTGGTAGTTACAGTGTGGTGAGTATCTTAACAGTTACGGTCACGTGTGGGAGGGTGTAGCAAGCAGATTACTATCACTTCCCGGTAAATACCATGTGAAAACCGGAGGTTCCCGCTGTCAACGTCACCACCTCCAAAATGACCGGAGTCAACTTTTTCTCTTGCCCCTGCCCCTGTGTCAGTGGAAACCAAAAGCAGAACTTCTCTTTGAGTCACAGAGAACGGGGAGAGAGAATGAGGTGCCAGGGCCTCCTGCCACTGCACGTAAACTCCAGACCTACGTGCCACTTTGTGTATCTGGCTTTCTGTGGGTACTGGGGAATTGAACCCAGGCTGTCAGGCTTTATGAGCCAGCACTTTTACTGCTGAGCTAGCTCTTCAGTCCCATCCAATAACTTTGCCATGTGAACTTGATCAACTGTCACTAAGCATAACACGCGGCTGTGCTTGTCTTGATTTGAGTGCAGAGAGAGAGAAGTGAGGAAGAAATGGTTCAAGACCCAAATGGTCATGTTTAGAATCTACTTCAAGTTTACAAGCATTGCCGTGTAACAATTTTTTCACCAGTGCTATTTGCATAGCAGACAAGATTTTTAACAAATTTGTTTATTTACTTATTTGCAAGCAGAAAGGAATAGAAGAGACACAGAGAGAATGGGCACGCCAGGGCCTTCAGCTGCTGCATATGAAGTCTGGGTGATGTGCCACTCTGCATCTGTCTTTACATGGGTACCGGGGAACCGAAACCAGGTCATTAGGCTTTGCAGGCAAGGGTCTCAACTGAGCCCTCTGTCCAGCCCAACAGGCAAGTTTTTTACATGAAATGTTTTGTCCTAGGTACGTATTAGTGCTTGAGGTATTTTAAAGTAGAAGTAACCGTAATTCTTTTGTAAACAGCCTTAAGAATCTGTTGGTAAATACTGTGCTTGGCAAGAGAATTGTTAAGCAGTCTCTGTGAAAGGCCACTGTCTGTACCTGTTCAGAGGCTGAGGGAGATGGAGGGCAGAAACTTGAAGACATCTTGTTTGTGTGTGCTGGCGAACTTCACTTGGTTCTTCACGTCACGCATGTGCACCACATTCAGCTTTGACGCCCTGTAGAGATTACGTGTCTGGAGAAATGGCTCCTCATCTTATAATATCTAGCTTCCTGACATCAGAATTTGCCAGTGCAATGTAGCAGTAGAGTGAACAAGCTGGCATGTGGAATGCACTTTGTGTTAAAATTCACAAGAAATGCTGTTCTGAAACCATTTAGGACGTGAGATGTTGAACCCTGCCTTGAAATATCACGCATGCATGAACCTGACCTCCGTTAGCAGACATGGGAAAGGCCCTAAGCTAGAATATTCCTACTTAAGACCCTTTCCAGTTGTAGCCTGTGTTAGGTGCATGCAGCTTATGCACTGGATGGACATATGTACTATGAAATTCAAGTAGATGATTAAAAATGCATACTGTGTGGTTAGAGAGGAAGGGCTAAATACAATGCCCTTTAGGGATTCTCCTGTTCCTCCGTGGAAATGGGATTGTTGATCGTGATATTCAGGGTGGACGCTGAGTGTTCGCTCGGTGGTGACTTGGTTGGAGGGCAGGAAGAAATAATGCACGGAGAGGAGAGGTGTACGCCTGCTGGGCTGGTTCTCCAGCCATTGTTCTTTACATGCAATTGAGTTAATAGTGCTCAAAATTACAGGGTAACATGCACTCTCTTTCTCTCGCTCTCTCAAAATAATAATGAAAATAAAGAGCTGGAGAGATTGCTTAGTGGTTAAGGTGCTTGCCTGCGAAGCCTAAGAATTCATGTTCAAATCTCCAGGTCCCACGTGGCCCAAAGCACACTGATGCAAGCTTACAATGTCCCACATGCTCCACAAGGGGGCGCACATGTCTGGAGTTTGTTTGCAGTGGCTGAAGGCCCTGGTGCACCCATTCTTTCTCCCTCTCTCTCTCTCTCTCACACACACCCACCCACCCACACACACTCTCTCTCCCTTTTTCTTAAAATAAAAAATAAAAATAAAGGATTGCAAGGTAAGTCCTAAAGCCTTACAGGTAGTGTTATGGGAAACTGAGTCACAAAGTGATGGCACCAGAGTGGAGAATCAGAAATTGTATTCATATTGACATGGACTCAGGGAACTAACTTCCAAAGCCTGAGTTCTGAGAGCTTCTGACATCATCTTGAGTTCTTTATACTACTGGTGAGTTACAAGTTTCTAAGGTTACATGATTGTGGGATACAAATAGAAAATTCTTTAGCAATCAGTCAGTGATAAGAAAGTACACGCGTAGAACAGAAAGCGGTTTGTTCAGAGGTGTTTGTATCTAGGGCTGACTAGCCAGAGAACACAGAAGCAGGGTGCAGCTGTATAGACAGGGAGGAGACTCGGGGTTATGCTGTCTCCCTGGTAGAGGCTTGTACAGTAGAAACTCACATTTTAGGTTATCGCCTGGGTCTTGTTTCTTGTTTAATTTCTCCTACCACAGTAGCGCAATAATCCCTCTATGACTGACCTAGGAAGGACTATCTTCTGGCTGTCACCTTGGATATCCTCCTGACATTGTTTTGAACTTAGTCCCTAGAATGGTGCCAATGGACAAGAGGAAGGGAAGGGAAGGGCTCTTTGCCAGGCTCTCTGTATATAAAAGACACTTTTCACTTAAAGCCATGGCTTTGTAAGTGCATTTTTGTTAGAGTTCAAAAGTATCATGCAGTCATTATTTTGCATCTACGCTTTTAGATGTCCTGAGAGGACAGTGTGGTATGGTCAGAAGTAGAGCTAGCAAACTGGTCAGTTAAAGATGCCTGTTCTAGCCTGGTGTGGGGGTGCACACCTTTAATTCCAGCACTCAGGAGGCAGAGGTAGGAGGATCGCCATGAGTTCAAGGCCACCCTAAGATTACATAGTGAATTCCAGGTCAGCCTGGGCCAGAGTGAGACCCTGCCTTGAAAAACAAAACAGAAAAACAAACCCTGTTATATGTGCTGAAGAGATATCTTAATGGTCAAGACACTTGACTGTGAAGCCTAAAGACCCAGGTATGATTCCCCAGGACCCACATAAGCCAGATGCACAAGGTGATGCATATGTCTGGAGTTCGTTAGCAGTAGCTAGAGGTCTTGGCATGCTGATTTCTCTCTCTCAAATAAATAAATGAATAAAGTATTTTTAAAGATACCTGCTATAGTCAATGATAAAGATACATCTTGGATGTGAAATTGTCACACCACCTGCGGGCAGTGTGAGTCAGGATGTGTTCATCAGGCTGGTGGCAGAGGGTGGAAAGAAGTCTATGCGGAGAGGGGTGCCCAAGGTACATTTGGATTTCTGCATTTTGACAAGGGCTATGGGTGCCTGATTGACTAGCTGTACTACAGGAAGATGCTAGTTGAATGGGAACTTACCCTCGTGTCAGCATTTCCATAGTACAGATCTGATACTAGTTCTCTTAGAAATACTGCATGCCTCATTTGAAATTGAGCATTATGGCAATGCAGCATTTGAATCATAACTCTGCCAATACTTCTATCTAAAGGTCTGTTGCCACTTTTGTCTCCAGTGCAATTTTTGCGTGGCAGGAAGGCAGACTCCCAAGCTTTCTAACAGATGGAGCTGCTGCAGTGTATTTATGGCGGCCTTGAGATTCAGAGTTGGTGAATATTCATGGTGTATGGAAAGCATGACACCATGCATTCCAAGCTAAAACAGAATATCGTGTGTTCACACGCAGGACCTGGGACACGTCCCTCTGAAGTGTGATTGTGGTGACTGTTCTTTGCTTCCTTTTATTTCTTAAAATGTTTAGATATGTAACAAAGTTTTGAAACCTGAAAAAAGCTTACTCAATATACAATTATTCAATATCTTTAAAAATATTTATTTAGCTTAAAAATGTTTTATTTATTTGCAAGCAGAGAGAGAGAAAGAAAGAGAGAGATTGGAGAGAGAGAGAGTCAGAGACTGGGTACTCCAGGGCTTCTTGCTATGGCAAACAAACTCTAGACACATGCACCACTTTGTGCATATATGTTTGTGTGGGTACTGGGGAGTTGAACCTAGGCTGTCAGGCTTTGTAAGCAAGTGCCTTTTACCACTGAGCCATTTCTCCAGCAGCTTGACATGGTATAGTCAAAAGTGGAGCTACCAAATTAGCCAGCTTAAAAATAGTTGTTATATGGGCTGGAGAGATAGCTTAATGGTTCAGGCACTTGACTGTGAAGCCTAAGGACCCAGGTTTGATTCCCCAGGACCCTTGTAAGCCAGATGCACAAGGTGATGCATGCATCTGAAGTTTATTTGTTTATTTGCAGTGGCTAGATATCCTGGCATGACCATTCTCTCTCTTTATCTGCCTCTTTTACCCATCCTCTCTTTCATAAATAAATAAAATATTTAAAAACAAAACCAAAAAAAAAAAAAAGAAGCTTCTCTGACCAAAGCTGAGAGCATCATTAAATTGTGGACAGAAACAGAAATATTTAGAGGGCAGTTTGCCTGGTGCAACTTCTGTCTGGTACTCTTTTAAGAAAATCAGGCTTCCGGGCCATGGTAGTGCTCACGGTGAGATTTCAACGGCAGCTGTGTGTGAGAGCTGCAACCCCAACAATGACAATAACAGTTCAGTAAATGGACATGAGACTCTGAAGATCAAGTTCTCACCAGCAAAATGAGAGAGGCTGGGAGCAGGCTGGATGACCTTGCGAGCTGCTCCTGGCTCTAGGGCTCTTCTGTTTGCTCCTGGCCGCAGTCCACGATCTCGCTTCTCTGTGGGGCTTATGTCGCCACACCTCCCCTCTTCAGACCCTGCCCCCCGCCCCCCCCCCCCGCACTGTGGCTCAGGACTCACGGTTCTCCTATTGCCTTGATCCCCTCTCTCTCCCGTTCATAGACGCTTGTTTCACCTCCCTTTACGTCTTGGAATTGCCTCCAACTCCAGCTCTCTGTCTTTTTACTTCATGGGATGCTGTAGTCTCGGCTTTCCCTCTCCAGCTTAACAGTGTTTAACCATGAGCTGTGAGTCTTTCACTTGACGGCATTGCATCTCAGCACATCCGGCCCAATCTTTCATTGTCGGGCCCTTCTTGACATCACCTTTCACCCAAGTCATGCTTAGCTCTCTTTAATTCCTCCCTCCCTCTCCCAAGTGACACCCCAAGCCCCTGAGCCATCACTGCGTCCCCTTTCTCTGATCACTTACGGACATCCTCCTGCAGGATCTCAGATGAAAACAGATTCATTCCTGCATTGCATTCTTGACTGTAGCCTTGTTCTTCTTGGATCTCAGTTACATGCCTACTGGGTGACGTTTTTGTCTGTTAGTTTTTCAAGGGGGGCGGGTCTTGCTCAATCCCAGGCTGACCTAGAAGTCACTATGTAGTCTCAGGCTGGCCTTGAACTCACAAGAATCCTCTTACCTCGGCCTCCCAAGTGCCAGAATTAAAGGAGACTGCCACCACTCACAGCTCAGGGGGACTTTTTCTAAAATTTTTATTTTATTTATTTGAGATAGAAAGAAAGAGAAACAGAGAGAGAATGGGCATGCCAGGGCCTTCCGCTGCTGCAAATGAACTCCAGTCACAGGTGCCACTCTGTGCATCTGGCTACGTGGGTCCTGAGGAATTGAACCTGGGTCCTTTGGCTTTGCAGACCAGTGCCTTTACCGTTAAGACATCTCTCCTGGCCCCAGGGTGACTTTTGAACTCTGAAATTCTGTCCATCCTTTTTTGGAGGGTATGGAGACCTTCATTGACTTTTCATGGGCTGTCATGTGACACTTGGAAATTTTGCTTGCTTCCAGATCTGTGCTGGCCGCAAAGTTTGATTATAGATATCATAAATAACATGTCTTACACAAAGATATATGACAACTTTCGAAAAGAATATGCAGGCAGATTATGACTGCAAACATAAATAGTAATTTCTTCAATTTTAGTGACTCTGGACTTGCTCTCTGTCTGGTACTTAGTGATTCCGCAGTCTATGGTTTACACTAGTACTCACTCAGTGCGGGACATCCTATGACTTGTGACACGTTTTGTTCCTTTTTTTTTTTTTTTTTTTTTTTTTTTGAGGCAGAGTATCATTTTAGCCCAGGCTGACTTGGAATTCACTCTGCAGTTACAGACTAAGTGATCCTCCTACCTCTGCCTCCCTGGTGCTGGGATTATAGGTGTGTACCACCACGCCTGGGTCTGTGACAAGTGTTTAATGATACACATGCATCATTCTAGAATTATGTACAATAACTTCAGTGGACTAAAAATCCTCTGTGTCCTGTCTTCTCACACCTACCTAACCCCTCACAAACAATATTTTTAAAAATATCTTCATAATTTCATTTTTTATAGAAATTTTTTGTTTACGGAAAAGTATTTTGGACCAAATAGTAGCTTTTCTACACTGGCTTATTTAACTTAGGAATATGTATTTAAGTTTATTTCCTTAATTTCTTTTCAGTTATGAATAATTTCATTTTATAGATGGACCAATTTATCCATTCACTATAGAAAGACATCTTGATTTCTTCCAGTTTGCTCAATTATGAATGGAACTGCTATAAATATCCATAAGCAGGTTTTTCTGAGAACATTTATTTTCAGTTCATATGTGTAAATATCAAGGAATATGATGCCTACATCATATGGTAAAATTATGTTTGGTTTCATTTTAAAACCTGCCAAAATCTTCCAAAGACTGTCATGCCATTTTGCATCTCACCAGCAATAAATGAAAGCTCCTTTGCTCGACAATCTCTCAGACTTGGATGTCGTCAGTGTTTTTGATTTTGGCAGTTCTAACGTGTACACAGTAGTACCCTGCTACCCTGTGATTTGCTAATGGCAGTTAGTGGAGAGTATCCATGGTATTTGGAAAGGCCACTGCAAACCAATCCCAGACACATACACCATGTTATGCATCTGATTTTACCTGGGTTCTAGGGAACTGAGCCTGGGAAGGCAGGCTTTGCAAGCAAGTGTCTTTAACCACTGAGCAATCTTCCCAGTCCTTATGTTCATTTTAAATTGAGTTGTTTTCATATTGACGAGTTTTAAGATTCCTCTTTTTGACCACCAGCCCTTGCCATATATGTTTCTCAATCTGTGGCATTTTATTTTGCATTCTCTTGGCAGTGTCTTGTGCAGGGCAGACGTTTCAATTTTCAATTGACTCTAACTTGTCAATTATTTCTTCTAAATAATATGCTTTCAGTGTTAAATCTAAAATCATACTGCCAAATTCAAGGTTGTGTTGATTTTGGAGACTTTCAGAGCTATGTATTTCACAGTTAGCGCCATGATCCATTTTGAGTTAAGTTTTCTGACAACTGGAAGCTTAATTAATTTTTTGGCCTGTAGGTATGTAATGTGCCTTGGCCGTGCTGAAAGACCTTCCCTGTTATGTTGCATTCACTCCTTTGCCACCGCGCCAACTGCATTTCTATGGGTCAGCTCCTAGGCTGTATTCTCTTCCATTGATCTAAGTGTCTTGATTATTGCAGCTCATTTTATTGTAGCTCCTTTTCATTGGTTGGATTCAGGTGTCCCCCATAAACTCAGGTGTTCTGAATGCTAGGTTCCCAGCTGATGGAGATTTGGAAATTAATGCCTCCTGGAGGGAGTGTATTGCTGGGGGCGGGCTTATTTATGGGTGTTATAGCCAGTTTCTACTTGCCAGTGGTTTTCCACCTTATGTTGGCCAGGGGGTGATGTCTATCCTTTGCTCATGCCATTGTTTTCCCCTGCCATCATGGAGCTTCCCCTTGAGCCTGTAAGCCAAAATAAACCTCTTTTTCCCATAAGCTGCTCTTGGTTGGGTGATTTCTACCAGCAATGCAAACTTGACTGCAACAACATATATGTATGTATGTATATATTGCTGTTTTGAGGTAGGGTCTCACTCTAGTCCAGGCAGATCTGGAACTCACTCTGTAGCACCAGGCTGGCCTGCAACTCACAGTGATCCTCCTACCTCAGCCTCCTGAGTGCTGGGACTAAAGATGTGTGCTAGCATGCCCAGCATTTTATAATTTTAAATACATGTAAAAAGTAAAAGTATAGGTATTATCCCATAGTAGCCTAAACTTCTTCAACACAAAGGAGTGCCAGCATTGGAGGTGGGAATTTTACTAAGTCCTCAACCTCTTAAATGGCTTGTGTGGCTCCACGACCAGACCTCCCTGGCTCTTCCTCCACGTCCGGGCATTTCACCGCCCGGGCATTTCACCACCACCGGCACTAAGTTGGCACCCCCTTTGTACTACACACTCCTGTGAACTTTCTCTGCTGCCTGGCTTTTTGCCGCAGAGTCATGTTTTTTCCTTGAAGACTCAAATCAAGGATGGCTTTACTCAGAAAATTTTCCACATCCATCCCAGCCAGCAGGACTCTCCTTCTTATATGCACGGCGCCACTGTGAAGTCCTTGTTTGCGTAGCCGACGGTCTCTTGGTAGCTGGGGCCCCAGCCCTTTGCTTGCCACCCCCAAACCACTGAATGTCAAGCCCCTGCAGGCTTTACTGAAATGTCAGCTTGTCTCCAAATTTTATGTTGCTTTCGGGGCTATTGAAAAAAATGATCTTAGTAAGAGACATTTCCTTACAACAATGCTTTCAGCCAGCTCAGTGACTATTATTAATTGACATTGACATTGACATTGTTTCAGAAGATGCTGGTACCTTCCGTGGGTGCCATGGAGCTCTGTGGGTGTCCGCAGTCTTGCTTGGAGGTGGGTGCTACAGTGCCTCTTGCCTCCGGTCAAATCTGATCATGGATATCCATGTTGTTACCAAGCTGGGAAAACTATGAATGCACAGTCATTAACTATGACCATCGCGTGTCATTCTGAGCATCCTGTCAAGTAATATAAACGAAAGGCTCATTCAGGCCATTTGTAACAATGCTAGTGGGTTCATTCAGCTAAGTTTGTTCATACCACATTGTATAATGTTTCAAAAGTGAGTAAGAAATGGACCTAGAATGTTCTTAGGCCTAGGGACTAATTATGAAGGATATTGGTTATTAGCCTAATTGAGTATTTCTTTTCTTCTTCCAAAAACTGAAATACCAGGGCTTGGGGGATATCTCAGCTGGCTAAGTACTTGCTACATAAGTGTAAAAACCTTAATTTGGTTTCCATCACCCACGTGACAGCCGCATGCGGTGCTATGTGCCTGTAGTCCCAATGCTGGGCGGCAAAGAGAGGAGGATTGCTGGGACCTTCGGGCTAACTAGTCTGGCTGAGTTGGTTATCTCCAGGCTCAGTGAGAGAATCAGTCTCAAAAAGCAAGGTATAGGGCTGGAGAGATGGCTTAGCAGTTAAGGCGCTTGCCTAAGAAGCCTAAGGACTCATGTTTGACTCTCCAGCTCTCACTTAAGCCAGACACGCAGGGATGCAAGCGCGCGAGGTCTCACATGTGCACAAGGGGCGCGCACGTCTGCAGTTTGATTGCGGTGGCTGAGGCCCAGGTGTGCCAGTTCTCATTCTCTGTCTCTCCCACACACACATTAACAAAAAGGTGTAGAGCAATTGAGGATGACACTTGATGTTGACCTCTCTCTTTTTACACACACACACACACACACACACACACACACACACCCCCGAGATCCCTGTGTAATACTTCTATTTGACTCACATTTAAACTCCATTTACTTATTAATGGAGAACAACTTTATATTCTTTTTGCTAAAAAAAACAAATTTCTAAGTATTGGAGGGAAACAGACGGGAACACTTGACACTTGCAGAAGCCATCTCTGGAGTGTGTGCTTTTAACTGGAGGCTTCCAAATGCTAACTTCCCCATGTCTAAATTAAAACAGATTGCCTCTTATTTGTATCATACTGTCCATGCTTGCATAGTTGGAAGTTTCATAATATAAGCAATTATTATGAACGATAGCTAGCAAGTTCAAAACTCACTTGACATTTCATTAAATGTGGCAGAACTACTCTTATGGACATCATCCTTACAGTTAGTGTCATATTCATATAGATTAGAGATGTAGGTGTTCACATAATATAAACCAGAGTGTCATTTCTTTAACTCTGGTGACAACAGTCATTTTGAATTTCAAATATAATTCCCAAGTGAAAAAAATATATATAAAATCTCTTTCAGCCGTGAGAATGGTCACCAGGGATTGATCTTTCTGGTGTCACTATACTTGGTGACTTCATTTGCCTTTAGGCGGAAGCCTAACAAGAAAGAAAAGGTTTCTTATTACTTTCTGGAGCTGTCTTGAAGGGCACACTTCCTGAAATGGAAGAAGCCTTTACAAGTTAACAGACGTTAGGCTTCTGAGGCACCTTGGAAGGTCTGGGGAGGACCCTGGGCTGGCCTCACTCTACAGCCTGACTCTCACACTCTTCCCCTGCCTTTTTGGAGAGACAAAGGGAAGGCTCCTGGTGTCCTGCCCATTGGAATCTAAGTCAATACCGTGAGGGGCTTACTGGGGCAGGAAGCAAAGGGATTAGACAGGAGTTCCAGAATTTGTAGTTCAGGATTTTATGGTTTTTTTTAAAAGATGTATTTTTATTTATTTATTAGAGACACAGACAGGGGTAGGAGGGAGAGAGAGAGAGGGAGAGATATAGAGAGAGACAGAAAGAGAGAGAGGAAGAGAGAGAATGGGCATGCCAGGACCTCCAGCCACTGCAAACTCCAGAGGCATGCACCGCCATGTGCATCTGGCTTATGTGGGGCCTACAGAATTGAACCTGGGTCTTTAGGCTTTGTAGGCAAGCGCCTTAACCACTAAGCCATTTCTCCAGCCCCTATGGTGCTTTCCCTAAAATTAGTTTTGAGAGAGAGTAGTGGGATGGCAACCCTCTGAAGGGCTTTAGAAATCACCCTTGCCCTCAGATCATCCCAAGGGCGGGGAGCAGGCTTGGGACTGGGGGCAAGTGCCAACAGACAGGTGTCTACTCCTTGGCACTCCACTTGCAATGAAAGCACCTGTATTTTTATCTTCTGAAAGAAAACTGAAAAGTGAAAACTACCTGCTATTCTCATTTCCTAGATGAGGAAAAACGAAAATAAAAAACTACCTTGAACCTCAGTGGTGGAGTTGGAACCAATGAGATACCAAGGGTCACACTATCTATACACTGTGGTTTTTAACATCATTTGAACAAGCTATTTTTACCTCTGACAGTTGGGTCCTCCTTTGTAAATCGATACTTGCTGATCACACCTCACAGGATCATTGGTGGGGATGTGAGCCTTCTGCAGGATCAGTACATTCACGGTCCCACAGTGAATGCCAATAACCCCGCTAAGGAGGGCCCTCAGGGAAATGGAGGCAGAAGAGAGAGAACGTAAGACTAAACTGATGGGACTATGACCAACACGTGATATGTCATACAGCAACACTCATAACGTTTTTAAGATTTATTTTTTTATTTAAAATATTTTATTTATTTATTTATTTGAGACAGAGAGAGGGAGTGAGAGAATGGGCACACCGGGGTTTCTAGTCACTGCAAACGAACTCCAGATACATGTGCCACCATTATGCATCTGGCTTACATGGGACATGGAGAATTGAACCGGGGTCCTTAGGCTTCACAGACAAGTGCTTTAACTGCCAAGCCATCTCTCCAGCCCAATGTTCATAATTAAAAAAGAAAGAATCCGTGTTCATTCAGGACAGAATTGAAGGACACCCCAAGAAGCCTTTAGAAAGAGCTATAAACTTGTCTTATAAAGAACTTTCTTTTATTGTCATGTTGAACTCCAGCCCATATCCAGAGCAATTTTTCTTAATGTTTCTCTCACAGGCAGGAAAATTGCCTAAGAATGGGTCACTTTCGTCCTGATGGATTTCTAAGTGATTTCTGGAAAGTTTGAGTGAATAGTCACGCAGATGGGGCTATACAACCAGGACAAGCCCAAATCTGAGAAAAAGGTTATTTTCTTTCTATGTGTGTATGTATGTGGTGTATATGTGTGTGTATACATGTGTGTATCTATGTGGTGTATATTTGTGCATGTATACATGTGTGTCATATGTGGTGTTTGTGTGTACATGTATACATGTGTGTGTGTTGGCTCATATGTGTGCAGACCACAGGCCAGTGTTGGGTGTCTTCCTCAAACACTCCATCTTATTTGTTCATTTATTTGCAAGAAGACAGAGAGAGAGAGAGGGAGAGAGGGATAGAGACTGTCTGGGCACACCAGGGCCTCTAACCACTGCAAACTGCAGACACGTGTGCCATATTGTGCACCTAGCTTTACGTGGGTACTGGAGAATCAAACCTGGGTCCTTTGGCTTTGCAGGCAAGCACCTTAGCTGCTCAGCCATCTCTCCATCTTATTTTTTGAGGCAGCATCCCTCAATGAATATGGCATTTACCAATTAGGTCAGACTGTCTGGCCAGCAAGCCCTGGGAGCCTTCAGTCTCTGCCTGCCCAGAGCTGGCAGGTACCGGGATCTCAAGTCAGGTGGTCGTGTTTATGTGGCAAGCCCTTTTCCTGTTGATCCACCTCGACAGACACATTTTCTTCTTAGGACTTGTGAACCTGAAACATCTCCTCAGGCAGAGAAATGAATCCATAGAAAGCCAAAGTTGATCCCAAGTGGTTAGACATTCAGAGTTTTGCAGCAGCCATTGAAAAGAGGAACATTTACGTGAAATAGCATGGCATGCGAGTCTGCCATAGGAAATCCCTCTGGAGAAAAGTGCCCAATAGCAAGTTTCTTTTCATTCCCAGTCGCCTCCAAGATGAATACAGGTTTATTGGAAGACATGGTGATATTAATTGCCTATGTTTTATTGCCTCATGCTTAAGAAATATGTCACATTTCCATATTGAGTGACTGCATTTGTTTCCAGGACAACACAAATGTATGACGAGTTTAGGTTCAGACTTGAGTGCTTCCATGAGAAACGCCAAGTACATGGAGACATAAGTGAGGGTGGGCTTCTCAGTGGGAGAATGAAAGTGACCCTGGAACACACCTCAGCTTGTGACCTGGGCATTTAGACACGCCAGCATCCTTTTTCCAGTGGAGTTTATATCATGGTAATTTTTCTGCTGTTTCAGAAACAGTCACTTCTCAGTCTTACTTGCTGTTCCACATGTCAGACCTTCATTGCTTTGTGAGTAGTGGTAAAGCCATGAGATTTCGTGTCCATCGAATGTCCACTTACAGCATGTGATTGACTTAATGAGACCACTGGGAAAACATTTCAGACCCGTATTGGAACAAGGTCTTCAAACACAGCAGGGCAAACAGCCCTGGGTCTCTGTGACCTAAGCACATCTTGGAGAAACCTGAGGCCGTGCGTCCTGACAGTTTGGCATGATCTGTCTTGGCCATGAGGTCAGAGAATAATGTGGCTTCCAGGTTAATATTGGCTAAGCCATTTTCATTGATGTTGGTGGCATTCAATGTGAAAATTCTCCTACGTCCTGGGCATGAGGACAACAACACAAAATACTCTGTTTAAGTACTTCCAAAAATTTGAATTGTGGTATCTTCTAGTAAATTAAATGAATTAAATTAAAAGTCCAAATAATAAAGTAAAAAGGCAATGAAAACACTCACTGAAAGATGGATGCCACATTAGAATTAGTGACAGAACATGAAAGTATAATACTGAAAAAAAAACCCAAAATACAGAGAAAATAAAAACCAAAACAAAAATAAAACAGCGATTTCTTTTCTAGCTCCTATTTTGAACACCTTTAATTTGTATGCTTGTGATATGGAGATGAAATGGAGGAGAAAAAGGAGAGAGGAGAGAGCAGAGGGAGAGAAAAGATAGAGACAAAGGGAGGAGAGAAACACAACAAGCAGAACAAGAGGAAAAGAGGGAAGAAAAAGAGATGAGAGCGAAGACAAGACAGGAGACAGGAGAAGAAAGAGAAGAAAAGAGGAGAGAGGAGAAGGAAATGGGGGCAAGGAAAGGCGAGACAGGGAGAGAGAGACAGGAGCAGCAAGAGAAGGAAAACCTGAAAAATGTTTGAGAGGATTGTAATCAGAAATAGACTTATACTACCCTCTGGTGGTCATGTCTGAAAATGTAGTTATACAGGTAAATTTATATATATATATATAAATATAAATATATAATATAAATATATAATATATAAATATATATAATGTATATATAAATATATTATATATATACATATATATTATATATATTATATATATAATATAAATATATATATACACACACACACACACATACATATATGATGTGCTCATTCTCTCTACCTCTCTATAAAAATAAAATAAAAACTAAAAAAATTAATAAAGTAGACTTGTGAGTCATTTGACATTATATTTGTCACACTTATTAATGGGGAAATTTTGGAATCATGGAGTCACATGACACCAGCAAATCGAGGCTCATGTGTGAAAGCCAGCAGTGACGGCGAGTCTCACCTGGTGAGAACTGTGTGTGAGCCTCACACGCCTCACAGCCCTGTCCTTTCTGGGTACCACGCACAGTTCATCATGCTTAGATATTTGGCATTTGATGTTTTTCTTTTTTCTTTTTTGGTTTTTCGAGGTAGGGTCTCACTCTATCTCAGGCTGACCTGGAATTCACTATGTAGCCTCAGGGTGGCCTCGAACTCACAGTGATCCTCCTACCTCTGCCTCCCAAATGCTGAGATTAAAGGCGTGCACCTCCACGCCCAGCTACTTGGTGTTTGTTTATTCTTAAAAAAGTATTTTTATTTGAAAGAGAGGGGGGAAGAAGTGAGGAGACATGATATATTTGTAGGGTTAGGGATACATACATATATATATGTATGTATATATATATATGTATGTATATACATATATATATGTATGTATTTGTATGTACACACACACACACACACACACACACACACACACACACATATGAGAGTGAGTGAGCAGGGTCACACTATGGCTTCTTGCCACTGCAAACCTATGCATGCGCCACTTTGTGCATCTGGCTTTACATGGGTACTAGGCAATTGAACCTAGGCTGACAGATTTTGTTAGCAAGTGCCTTTAACTATTGAGCCATCTCTCAAGTCTACTATTTGGCATTTTTAATTCCAGTACACTTGTAAAATTTTCTACCTGAGGAAAATTAAGCCTGTATTGTATTGTTATATTTTTGTTGGCGAGTTAGTTTTGATCTATTTTGGATAGTTTTATATGGGAACCAATGCGGTTTATGCTTATGAATGTACTCCTTTGTTTAGACTCAAAGAGAAAAGAAAGGAAAATAGCTAATTTTATTTGGTTAGTTTCTGTTCTAATCATGAAACCCTTTTTTTGTTGTTGTTTGTTTTTGCTAAGAAGGGTCATACTGGGCTGGAGAGATGGCTTAGTGGTTAAGCGCTTGCCTGTGAAGCCTAAGGACCGCGGTTCGAGGCTCGGTTCCCCAGGTCCCACGTTAGCCAGATGCACAAGGGGGCGCATGCGTCTGGAGTTCGTTTGCAGAGGCTGGAAGCCCTGGCGTGCTCATTCTCTCTCTATCTGCTTCTTTCTCTCTCTGTCACTCTCAAATAAATAAATAAATAAATAAATAAATAAATAAAAATAAACAAACAAAAAAAGGGTCATGGATGTAGCCTGGTACTACCAACTGAGTTTCAGGTCAGACTGGGCTAGAGTGAGACCCTACCTAAAAAAAAGGGGGGGGGTGCTGGAGAGCTGGCTTAGCAGTTAAGTGCTTGCCTGTGAAGCCTAAGAACCCCGGTTTGAGGTTCGATTCCCCAGGACCCACGTTAGCCAGATGCACAAGGTGGTGCATGCGTCTGGAGTTCGTTTGCAGAGGCTGGAGGCCCTGGCGCACCCATTCTCTCTCTCTCCCTCTGTGTTTGTGTGTCTTTCCTTCTCTGTCGCTTTCAAATAAATAAAGTAAATAAAAATAAACAATTTTTTTTAAAAAGATAAATGACAAACAGAAATCACCAGCAGAGCCTGAAGAGCACACCTGGTTGCCAGCCCGTTAGACGTGATTCAGCAGGTGAAGGCCTCGCGCTTTGAGCCCAGCAGGAGGTCTCGTGGGGCCAACGTGCTATTATTTGGTGAAGTAAGAAATTCCTGTAACTGGAAAGCCTGCCTTATTGGGCAACGACAACTCCTACTGGGCACAGGTTGGCAGGAGCCCTGGGTGCGCTTCAGGCCGGGCGAGGCTGGCAGAGCGGGCACTGGCCGCTCTCGGCCCGTGGGCAGCAACCCCGTCACCGTTGCGGAAAAGCTCGTTTTCCCCACAGTGTTTTGACCCAAGCAATAGGTATTTTCTGGTGCAGGAATGACGTCTGTCTTCAGTTTTATTTTGCAACGTCCTTACTTCACACTGAAGACTTCGCATCTGAAATAAGGGCGGGGGAGGGGGGGAGGGAGGGAGAGCATGTGAATATAGGCATGCCGAGGTCGCACACCGCTGCAAACCGACTCCAGATGCACGCGCCACTTTGTGAGTCTAGCTTTACATGGGTACTGGAGAATCCAACCCAGGCCATAGGCTTTGTAAGCCAGCCCTTTTAACCACTGAGGATTCTCCCCAAACTCACTAGCAATCTTTTTTCTTTTTTTCCAATTTTGTTTTTATTTTTATTTATTTGAGAGCAACAGACAGAGAAAGAGGCAGAAAGAGAGAGACAGAGAGAGAGAAGGAGAGAGACAATGGGCGGTCCAGGGCTTCCAGCCATTGCACACGAACTCCAGATGCATGCACCTCCTTGTGTATCTGACTAACGTGGGTCCTGGGGAATCGAGCCTTGAACTGGGGTCCTTAGGCTTCACAGGCAAGCACTTAACCGCTAGGCCATCTCTCCAGCCTGTAGCAATTTTTTTTTTTTGTACCAAGTTTTTCATGTACATACTGAGTGTGTAAACAGCACATGTTGGTACCATTGCTAGTCTCCGTAGGCTTCACAGGCAAATGTTGTAACCACTAAGCCACCTCTCCAGCCCTGGTGAACATATTCACAGGCTTTCAGTAGCTTGGAGGACAGAGCAGCCATGTGAGATACACATTATCATTAAACCCCCGTTACAGAGAGAAGGGGGCAGGAGAGCTCAGGAGCTGCTCCACAGTCACCTCGTGAAGGTAAAACCTCGGCTGATCCAAGGGCAGGCGGGCAGGCCTCCACGTCTGCGCACTTAAGCAAGTGCTATTGTGTTTCTGGAGCTCAGCGAACGTGGGAGGGAGGAGGGTGATGTGCGTACTTGGAGGAGAAGTTCATTGCGATATGGTTTTGGAAACGGTGGTAATGAACACTGAGCAGATCTATTCATTTAAAGTAATTTTATTTATTCTTTATTTGCAAGCAGAAAGAGAGAGAGAGAATTAAGTATGGGTATGACAGGGCCTCCTACCACTGCAAATGAATTCCAGATATATGTGCTACTCTGTGTGTCTGGCTTTACATGGGTATTGGGGAAATTGAACCTGGGCTGTCAAGCATTGCAAGCAAGCACTTTTAACCCTATAGCCATTGAGCAATCTCTCCAGCCCTCCCTTTTTGTGCTTGTGGGGTGTGTGTGTGTGTGTGTGCGCGTGTGTGCGGTGTATGCATTTGCATGTACCCTAGTAGCACCCCATGCCCTCCAGCAATTATGGGGTCTCTGCTCCCCTTTGAGTACTCGGGTTACCGGTGCACACAGTCATGCCCAGCTGTTGACATGGGTTCTGAGAAGTGGCTTAGCAGTCAAAGGTGCTTGCTTGCCAAGCCTGATGGCCAGAGTGAATCCCCCAGCCACCAATGTAAACACAGATGAACATTCATTGGCAGTGGCTAGAGACCCTGGCACACACATGTGAATAAACAAGTAAAAAATAAAATGATGTACTCTCTTTCAAAAAATAAAGTATACTCCAACAAGTGTAGTCTCTTTAAATTGTCATTGGTAAGCTACATAGAGCTTTCATTTAGCAAGTCTCGAATTTTCCCCAAATCTGGAACAGAACATGAACATGCAAGCTTGTGTCAGCGTTCAATTATACACACATATCCTCAGCAGAGGAAGACTTGTTTTCTGAGGATGAATTTTATCTAGAGATAAGCAGAAGCATTTGAAGCTAAAGAGGGAGTAACTTGAAGTTTAAAAAAATAGTTTTTTACTCTAAAAAATATTATTTATTTATTTTGGGGGGCAGACAGAGAGAGAATGGGCACGCCAGGGCCTCCAGCCACTGCAAATGAACTCCAGACACCTGTGCCCCCTTGTGCATCTGGCTTACATGTGTACTGGGGAATCAAATGTGGGTCCTGAAGCTTAAGGCAAGTGCCTTAACCACTAAGCCATTTCTTCAGGCTAGGGCTATGGCTCAGTAAAGTCTTTGCCTTGCCGGCACTAAGACCCGAGCTTGATCCCCAGAACCTGGGTGAAAATGCTGACTGTGTAGTCCAGCTGGAGGGAGATGGACATAGGAGGGTTCCGTGAAGTCTCCGGCTCCTCAGTCGATCCTGATCAGCGAGCTTCAGGCCTGCAAGAGGCCGCCTCAGGAAGAGGTGGGTGGTGTATCTGAGAATGATACTGAGGTCTCTTCTAGCTTCTGCACGTGTGTATACACACATGTATGTGCACACCACACACACATTCCACATGCATGCACACATGCATAATAGAAATCAGTTTGTGGGCTGGAGAGATTTCTTAGTGGTTAAGACGCTTGCCTGCAAAGCCAAAGGACCCAGGTTGACTCTCCTCAAGACCCATGTAAGTCAGATGCACAAGGTGGCGCATGCGTATGAAGTTCATTTGCAGCAGATAGAGGCCCTGGCATACCCATTCTCTATCTACCCCTCTCTCTCAAATAACTAAAACCTAAAATTAAATATAATAAAAAAATCAGTTTGAGATATTGGAGAGATAGGTCAGCAGTTTGGCTGCAAAGCCTAATGACCCAGGTTCGATTCCCTAATACCCAGGTAAAGCCAGATACACAAAGCGGCACATGCATCTAGAGTTGGTTTTCAGGATTTGGGGGCCCTGGTACCCATTCTCATTCTCTCTTTCTCTCCTTGCAAATAAATAAATAAAAAGTTTGTGTTAAAAATAATGACATGGCCTTTGAAACATTTAGCTGCCAACCACATTTACTTTCCTTAGCAAAGGTTCAGGTATCTTTGAAGTTTTATTCCATGCTTTAAGTCTTTGTTCTTCTCTCCCTCCAAAAAGAAGTATTTGTTTCCATTAGTAAATTAGACAATCAGACAGCATCGCCATGCTGCATTCCAGATTACACAATGCGAGGTCGGCACTGTGCTGAAACCAACACCCTCAAACGGGGTGTGACAAGGGTGCACTCATGCCTTTCTGTCACCCCGGGAAGTCCCACATTCTTGAACTGATCACCAGGAGGATTTTCCACTTGTGTATTTCGGGGAAGCAGCTTCACTTCATTCTCCAGTGCAGACAGCGTCTAGTCTGAGCCACTGGGCTCCTTCACGGACCAGGGTGGGCCTTCTCTGAGCCGCTGCTGCCACCTGCTGTCCTCATCAGGAATGGCTAGATTTTGGAAAATGCCGTGCATAAGGCTCCAGCCAGGATGATACAAAACGCTAGCACCATGAGTAAGTAGTTCCTGAGACCCTAAGTGAGAAAATAGGAATGGCTCATTGAAAGAAAACTTGAATCAAATGCATAAAAGGGACGGGAAGACAGGTGTGGTGGTGCACGCCTTTACTACCAGCACTCAGGAGGCATTGGTAGGAGGGTCACCATGAGTTCGAGGCCACCCTGAGACTACATAGTGAATTTCAGGTCAGCCTGGGCTAGAGTGAGACCCTACCTCGAAAAACCAAAAGAAAAAGAAAAAAAGGGACTGGAGAGATGGCTCAGCAATTAAAGGTGCTTGCTTGCTAAGCCTGCAGGCCCCAGTTTGATTCCCCAACGCCTACATAAACCCAGATGCGCAAAGTAGCTCATGCATCTGAAGAGCGAGGAAAGAAACAGGGAGGTGTTACGAGTGATGGAGACTGACTGTCCCGTCTGCGTGCAGGGGCGCTGGTGTTCACGAGGCGTAACCCCACAGCCTGGCCCCAGTGTAGCCCAGGCCATGTTCGGATTCACAAGGGATAGCTTCCATCGTTAAGCAGTAATATTTCATTTCTGGTAAGATCTATCTTTAGGGATCCACATAAATCGATTTTAATATCCTCTCCTGAGATTAAACCCACAAACACTGAAAAAGAACCATCTTATATATCCCCGAGGCATCTATTCCTGGTCAATATCTTGGATCCTTTGACCATTTTTCACAAGGAAATGTCTCAGGCTTCCTATGTGCCGGCTACTCCTGTCTGAACGATGGCCAGCTAATGTCCACTCCTCTGTAAAATAGGCAGACACCTCCCAAATACTGTCAGGCAAGGTTTAAACATTTCAAAGTAAAATAAGGTCAATGCACCCTACTTTTGGATCCGTGGTCTCAGGTTACATTTAGATCGCTAAGCAGAGATCACAGCATCTACTGTCGGCTGTTTTAGGAACAGTAACAATGACTTGGTTTCAGTCAGCTTGAGGACACACAGGATTCTGGGCGGTGCACAGGGGGTGGGGGAGGTCGGGACAGAACCACGTGCCTTCTGCTTGCTTCACAGCCACGGGGACAGGCCAGGTGTCATGATCCACCTGGCCACTGGGATGGAGCAGCTCGCAGCAGCCTGAGGATGGCTATGGCGATGACATTCAGTGTCCCTGAGAGTTGACTGATTTCCCGTGAGGAATGGGTTTGCACCAACGGGTGGTCCTCAGAGCCTAGCTGGATCGCTGGGCATCTTCTGCAGCAGTGCCTGGCCAAGCAGCTGGCACATGCACCCACTCCTGGGGTCCCCTGGCAGCGGGTGGCTGAGGGACACCTGTTGGCCCTTGCCACGACGCACGGTGGAGAGTGGAGTTTCTGTCTCCACTGCCTGTCAGCTAGCTCTGCTCTGAGGGAAGTGCAGGAAGAAGCGTTCTACCAGGTTCCCCCAGGAACCAGAGCTGGGAGGACTGGGCCAGCCGGATGATCTGTGCACGGGGCTGGGTCTCCCAGTCACACACACCACACAACGCCCACCGCAGACTGAATGCTTAGAGCCTCATGTGGCCCGATTTCCTGACGGCCTCTTCCCAGTCTCAGTTCACTGACACAATGCAGAGCGGAGAGCTGAGTGTGGGTGGTAACCCGGACACAGCAGAAATGGGGTGTGGCGGCCAAGGTCTGCACCCGGCTGAGGGGACTGTGTTTTCAAAGTAATAGCTCTCCTCAAGATTAATGATACTTAACATAGCATCAAAGGTCCAAAGTTATAGGTACCCTTTTTGAAAGTGAATAAAGATTCACATCGGAGCACATTAATTTGCCTCTGATCAGAACTAGGTCTTTGTAAGTTACAGCAAAGAGAGCTGAACTGTCTCACACCACGTGATCCTCAAGAGAAGGCTGTCTAATTGTGCAAGTGCCCCAGGCCGGCCAAGAGATGGTTAGCTTATTTAATACACACGCATATATGTAGTCACATGCAGCATGAACCACACACACACACACACACACACACACACACCTGTGCATGCAAAACCCACACTAAACCTTAGGTTTTCTTAGTTTGCAAATCTTCACCCTAAGTCTAGACGGTAGTTATCAATGTGAAATGGATAATAAATATTTGCTCATAGAATTAATGCACTTTAGTAGGTGATTTCCAAATATACTTGGTGAAACAGAAAGTAAATTATAAGTAGATGCAATTACTTAAATCAAAAAAATGGTGCATCTACTCTAAGCAATACAAAACCTAATTATGTGAATTCTGAGCTCCATTTTTTTTTTTTTTTATCTACACATGAGAGAAATAATGTTCTCAGGGAAGCAGACATTTTACCCTTCAAGGTTAAGCATGAGCCCACACTGCCTCGGCTCCTGTGGGTTACACCTGTGCAGCCATGGCCTCTTCCCACACTTACCTGTACTTCCTTAAAGACGAAGATACCCCACAATGCAGCGATAAACCCAGGACCCTGAAATGAAATTAAAGACTTTCATTCAACTGGATATTTTCCTTTAGTAACCTCGCTGTATTTACATAGAGCAAACTGTGGACCATATCAAAGATTTTTGGAGAAAGTATTTCAAAAAATGAACCCCAGCTCCATATTGAGTAAAATAGAAATCTCGTTTCTTTTATTCCTTAATTTATAAAATTTTGTTATTATTGCAAGAAGAGAGAGAGAATGGGTGCTTCAGGGCCTCTTGCCATTGCAAATGAACTCTGGAGGCATGTGCCACTTTCTGCATCTGGCTTTATGTGGAAACTGGGGATTTGAACCTGGGCCGTGAGGCTTGCAAGCAAGTGCCTTAACTAAGACATCTCTCCACTTCTCCCTTTTGTCTTCATGATCATCACTGCTATTATTCTGATGAAATTATTATGTTTTGTACCTTAGAATCACTTTTCTTCCATGTGCTATGTTAATGATAAACTATTTTAGCTGAACCTGGTAATATAGGTGTCGCAGTTAGATTTGCATTGCTGGCAGAAATCACCTAATCAATAGCAGCTTGTGGGGAAAAAAGATTTATTTTGGCTTATTGACTCTTGGGGGAAGCTCCATGATGTCAGGGGAAAATGATGGCATGAGCAGAGGGTGGACATCACCCTCTGGCCAACATCAGGTGGACAACAGCAACAGGAGAGTGTGCCAAACACTGGCATGGGGAAACTGGCTGTAACACCCATAAGCCCGCCCCCAACGATACACTCCCTCCAGGAGGCATTGATTCCCAAATCTCCATCAACTGGGAACCGAGCATTCTGAACACAAGCATGCAATCCCAGCTACTTGGGAAGCTGACGTAGAAGGGTCACAAATTGAAGGCTGGCTGGTCTATAGCAAGAGTTCAAAGCCAGTCTGGGTAACTCCATGGAACTTCGTTTTTCTTTTTCCTTTTTAAATGAAATTTGAAAAGGGTTTGGGGTATAGCTTAGTGGTGAAGTATTGTTTAGTGTGTGGGAAGCCCTGGGTTTAATATTCGGTATCACTGAAAACACACATAAAGGCAGAGAACACCTTTAATCCCAGCACTCTGAAGGCTGACATAGTGGATTGCTGTGAGTTCAGCGAGGTCAGCCTGGGATTATGGAGTGAGTTCCAGGTTATCCTGGGCTAGAATGAGACCCTACCTAGAAAAAATAAACCACAAAGGGAACAAACAGAAAACACACAAACAAAAAACTCCCTATTTTATTAAGAAAATAACATTTTTCTACTGACTAGGATCTCACAAGTGAGCTTCATAAGATAAAATGTGCGGACACTTCTGATGTTGCCAGGCGCTAATCTGAGAAGCTCATGATGGAGGCACTAAGGGAGAGCTGTCTCTGCCTGATGGGTGATGGGTGGGTGGCAGTGCCATGCGCCCAGCATGGAGCCACCAGCCAGTCTAACATAAGGCACAAATGAAGGTTAAACGTGGCTCCATGTTAAAAAAGAAAACAAAAAAACCAAACCTAAGTTTAAAAGTATGTAAGAAAAAAAAACCAACAGCAGTTACTGGAGGCAAAGATATGAATGAGTTGAACGGAACATGAGAAACGAAAAGAAGGATCCAAAGAACTTGGCAATTTGAAAATTTGGAGCTATTTAGGTTTGGCCTTCATTTATTTTTTTATGAACAAAGGGGAGACATGGGGTTCAGGCTGACCACGGTCTTTGTGAAGAAGGTGTTTAGGGAGTGCAGTTATGACTCCTCTCCCAGCCCTGCCGGCGCCCGGGACTTTCCGTAAACCATCCCACAATGACCTTTCCCCACTGTCTACACGGCCAGCCTGGCCGGGTCAACGGAGGTGATTCTGCTCCTGGCACGTGAGGAAAGAAACAAAAGTTCTGGGCTGGAGAGAGGGCTTAGCGGTTAAGCGCTTGCCTGTGAAGCCTAAGGACCCCTGTTCGAGGCTCGCTTCCCCAGGTCCCACTTTAGCCAGATGCACAAGGGGGCGCACGCGTCTGGAGTTTGTTTGCAGTGGCTAGAGGCCCTGGCGCGCCCATTCTCTCTCTCTCTTTCTGCCTCTTTCTCTCTTTGTGTGTCACTCTCAAATAAATAAACAAACAAACAAAAAAAAGAAATAAAATTTCTTTGCTGTGCATCAGCATCAAAGGGCCTGAAGCAATAGGTCCAAGGAGCTTCCTCTTAGCCGTAAAGTGATGGGTCTCGAAATCCCAATCAAATGAGAAGCCTCTGGCTTGGGGCCGGATGTGCAAACACAAGGTCACAGGGCTGGAGCATCAGTGTCATGCCTGTCACCCAGAACTCTTTATCCACCACTCTGAACTTCATTTCCCTCCAGAGGCCAGATCAGAAGCGAATACCACAAGGTTCCGCTGCCCTTTGAAGCCTCCTGTCCGATGCCTTACTCAACATTGTTGGCGGTGTTCTGAGCATTCCTGGGAGGGGGCTGTGGCTTTAGGAAGTGAAGCCACACTGAAGGAATGCAGCAGGAGATGAAAGTATGTCCCAGGCAAGGGCCAGTCCAGCAGGAAGAGCGGCTTACACTGGTGTGGCCATCCAGACTGTGTGTGTTCCTTTTTGTAAAGCAATTCAAATTACATATCAGCTGGGTGTGGTGGTACCTTGAATTCCAGTTAGGAGGATCACAGTGAGTTCAAGGTCAGTCTGGTTTACAGAGTGAGTTTCCAGGTCAGCTTGAGCTGGAGTGAGACCCTACCTCCAAAAAAATTACATATAATTCAGCCTTCAAAAAAGAAGGTGGGCTTTACCCTCTCTGACAAAGCCACTGCTTTCTTTCTTACATTCTTACACATAAGAGCCAAAGGACGGGCAGGAGTGCTTTGGAATTCTGTCTTCCAGACACAAAGTGGTCATCCCATGCGTGACTTCACAGCAGCTGTGGTTAGCTGCGCAAGACTTGCATAATATTTATTGGATCACAGGATGATGGAGGAAGGTAAGAAAAACAGAAAAACAGCTATCAGGGACTGGAGAGAATGCTCAGTGGTTAGAGGCACTTGCTGGCAAAGTCTGAAGCTCAGACTTGAGTCCCCAGAACCCACATAAAGCCAAGTGTACAAAGTGGCGCATGTATTTGGAGTCCATTTGCAGTGGCAAGAGGCCCTGATGCATGCATTTTTTTCTCTCTCTCTCAAATAAATAAATAAATAAATCAAAAAGCTATCAAAATAGAAGAGGAAATGGTAGGAAAGAAGGAGGTTCAGTGGAGGGAAATGGAGGAGAGGGAAAAAGAGCGGTGGCTGATGTATTATTAAATTTTTAAATAAAATTAAATGTCTACATTTAGTTATCTTTAAAAAACGGAGCCAACATTTCTGGGTGCACCAATTCCCTTTTAGAATTATCAGCTAGTAGAGATAATGGATCCTTGACCCTAAAAGTGGGGCCTTTCTTCCCTCCCCCAACATTTTCATTCATAAAGAGTTTGAATAAAAAGAAATTCCTTGTAGCTTACTAGAATTAGATATTTTCTTTCAGCAAGAATTTATTTTTATTTATTTATTATTTGAGAGAGAGAGAGAGGCAGATTGAGAGACAGAAAAAATGGGTATGCCAGGGCTTCTAGCTACTCCCAATGAGCTCCAGATGCATGTGCCACCTTGTGCTTCTGGCTGACATGGGTACTGGGAAATCAAACCTGGATCCTTAGGCTTTGCAGGCCAATGTCTTAACTACTAAGCCATCCTTCCAGCCTCTATTTCAATTTTTCAAAATTAATCTTGTTTGCGTGCATGTGCATGCCGCGGCGCACGTACAGAGATCAATGGAGTTACAGGTTCACCACCATTTTTGAGACGGGATCTCTTGCTGCTGCAAATGAACTGCCTGGCCATAAGGGACCATCAGACCAGTTGGCCCATGAGCTTCAGGTTCCCTCGGCTCCACTTCCCACTTGTGCAGGTAGGTAACTGGGACCACAGACACATACGCCACTTCACTTCAAGCTTCGTGTGGGTGCTAGGGAATTGAACCTGGGATAGCAGGCTTTGCAAACAAGCTCATTTCACTACTGAGCCATCTCCCCAGCAGAAATGCAGAATGTCAGGGATTCCCCCAGCAGGAATGTGGAATGTCAACAGGTACCTCCTTTTAATGAGAAAGATAACTCCATTATTTGAATTTGGTTGCATGTGAAGGTTATTTCATGAACACAGAACCATAAAAATTGTAGTCTGAGTCAGGTATGGTGATACATGCTTGTTATTAGGGCACTCAGGAAGCTGAGGCAGGGGGATTTCAAGTTCGAGGCTAGCCTGGGTTTAATAGATCCTGTCTCAAAAACAAAATAACTACCCCCTCAAAAACCTATTTGAGAGTCTGGTTTAGACTAGATAATGTATTTTTATTTGTTTATTTATTTATTTATTTATTTGAGCAAGAGAGAGAAAGTGTGGACATTCCAGGGCCTCTAGCCACTGCAAATGAACACATGTACCACTTTGAGTGTCTGGCTTTATGTCAGCAGTGGGGAATTGAACCTGAGCCATCAGGCTTTGCAATCAAGTGCCTTTAACCCCTGAGCCTTCTTCCCAGGCCCAATCAAAGACTCTATCAATACTTAGTCTATGTCAAAAGAAGCACTTCTGTTTTCCTGTTATTCACGTTTTACGTAATTAACACCTAAAACTCAGATGAAGCAAATGGCCTTGTTTACCAAGATCCAGGATGTCACCCGGCGATGAAGCCTTGCGGAACACTTTTCTTAAACACGGTGCAGCCATGTCAAGAAGAGTTTGAAGTACTTGGAGTCTTGCCTTTGTTCTACTTATAAGCGAATATGCAAATAGATTGATACTGTTCTAAATAAAAATTTATAATGTATCCAAAGTGACGTCATGTGAAAAGATCAAGCCAAGAACTGGAAGGATATTAAAGGTTGAGCATGAGCAAGCCTGTGTGGTTACAAATGGTTCTTTGCAATTAAGGGCATGCAGATCAGTGCAGTGCTGCATCAAAATAGACAACCCAGTTACTTACTGCTGTGATTATTGGAAAGCTGACCACCGCACTTAGAGAGTGATTGGCTATGAACCAACAGCAGGTCGCAATGGCCCACAGCACTCCGGACAGGAAGCCTGCAATGCAGACAGCACCCATTAGCAGGGCAGGTTCCTTTCCTCAACATGACAGATCAGGGAAGTACACTTGTATCCACAATGCTAATATGGGTTTTTGAGTTGTGTTTTACAGTCTTTTGGGGTGCCGTGTAATTTCTCTGCTCTTGCCTGCTACGTGTTAATAATCAATCTTTTTCCCAGAGCAGCAGGTGGGGTGGAGGGAGATTGGGTTGTGCAGAGGGACTGGGCCAATAGCTTTTATTATAAGCCAAAGACATAAACAGAAGTGAGGTTTAGAATGATGGTTCAGCCAGGGAGAAATCGAAAGCCTAGCACTTAGGTGAAAACACAAGCTGAAAAAAAAAATTCACAACATTTGATCCATGCATTCAGCAAGTATGCTGCCATTTTCTAGAAGTCTGTATACCAGTGCATAAATTGGGCAGATATTGAAAATAACTGGCTTGCTTATGTTTTATTCTATCATGTAAAAAAAACCATACTTGTGGACCTATATCTACCAAATTGAATGAGTAAACCCTTAAATGAGAAACTATTATTATTTTGACATTTGATGTCTAGTGGATTGTGACCAAAATTACATGGTTAACATGCATCCGCTGAGCCCTATACCCATGTTTTTATTTCTTTGAAAAACTGTTTTTGCAAGTGACTGCAGATTCTTACTTGTTGATCCATTTTTCTAAGAGTAAAAACTCTGACTTGTATGAATCTTTGTGTCATAAAGAAATTCGTTAACACTGCTGATCAAAACAGAAGAGGGGGCTGGAAGGATGGCTCGGCGATTAAGGTGCTTGCCTGCAAAACCGAAGGACCAGTTTGGATTAACCAGGACCCACGTATGCCAGATGCACAAGGATGTGCATGCTTCTAGAGTTCATTTATAGTGGCTGGAGGCCCTGGTGTGCCCATACTCTCTCTCTCTTTCTACCTCTCGCTCTTTCTTTCTCTCTCATAAATAAAAATATTTTAAAAAATAAGATGGGGATGTGGTGATGGCTCAGTGAGTAAAGATACTTGTTCTCAAAGCCCACCAGACTCGGGTTCAATTTCCCAGCCACCTACAGAAGCCAAAAATTTGCCAAGCATCTGGCAGCAAGAAGCTCTGGTGCTGTGGCCCGACCCACCACACACAAGCAAATGCATAAAACAAATGTACAAACAGAAGTTGTTTTAGCAAAGGAAAACATTTCAAAATTCATTGTCCAATGCATTTCAGATTTTATATTAATGATAAAATTTCTATATAGTTTCTTGGCTTTTCAACTCTTCATATGAGGTGGTAAACTGGCCAAAGCAATTAGGAGAAGGAAAACACACACACACACACACACACACACACACACACACACACACACAGAGAGAGAGAGAGAGAGAGAGAGAGAGAGAGAGAGAGAGGGAGAGAGGGAGGGAGGGAGGGAGAGGAGGAAGAAGACAGATTATTTAAGCTCAAGAAGTTGAGGCTAGTACTTCATAAAATAAGATATTGTGAACTTAACATTCTTACCTGGTAAGACTGCCTCAGGATATAGTTTAGGGCTATTTTTCATGACTATACAGTAAGCCAGAAAGTAGACTGTACTTGCAAGAAAGATGCCACTGAAGTGTGCAAAAACATAGTCTAAATCTGCAAATATGGAGAACACAACTCTTACATGTCATGTTAATCATCCCAGGCATACTTTAATTTCTGAAAATAAAACAAACTGACAAAGACTAATCTTAAAAGAAAAGGGATCATAAAGTATACTTAACCACCCTCATTTCCATGTGCTATTTGTGTTGTATTTCAACAAAGAAATGCAATACCTAGAAATATTAAACAGGATATTAGCTGCTATAATCAAACTCAACAGGCTAGCTTTCACAATTACCTTGGAAAGCTGAATAAGATACAATGAGCCCTGTGGGCCTGTGATGCTAATTCCACATTTTTATTTTTATTTATTTATTTATTTTGGTATTATGAGGTAGGGTCTCACTCTAGCCCAGGCTGACCTGGAATTCACTATGGAGTCTCAGGGTGGCCTTGAACTCACGGCGATCCTCCTACCTCTGCCTCCCGAGTGCTGGGATTAAAGGCGTGCGCCACCACAACTAGCTAATTCCACATTTTAAAAATTATTTATTTGCAAGTAGATAGATAGAGAGAGAATGGGAGTGACCGGGTCTGTTGCCACTGCCAACAAATTCCAGATGTGTGCATACTCCATTTTACATGGGTACTGGGGATTTGAACCAGGGCCGTCAGGCTTTGCAAGCAAGTGCGTTTAACCACTGAGCCATCTTTTAAGAAGGTGTTCTGATCTGATTTTACTCAGGCCTATAGAAGCTCCAGAAGACTGTGGGCAGACCGCAGGGAGTGTGTGGGTAAAGAATTGGGGTGTTTATGCGACAATGTCATGGGGCCTGTAGAGCCATGTGGAGGCCAGCCTCTCTCCTGCACACGGCACCTGTGCAGGACATTTAGGAGCCTGTTCTAAAGAGGACTTTTTGGGCTGGAGAGTTTAGTGGTTAAGGCGCACTCCTGCAAAGCCTAAGGACCCAGGTTTAATTCCCCAGGTCCCACGTAAGCCAGATACCCATGGTGGTACATGCTTCTGGAGTTCGTTTACAGTGACTAGAGGCCCTGGCTCTCTCTCTGTTTCAAATAAATAAATAAAAATAAATCTGAAAAAAATAAATAAATAAAGAGGACTTTGTCCCATTGTTGTTTACCACAGCTCGAGCTACCAGAGGGGAGGGATAGTGACGCGTGGAGGTGGACAAGCCCGAGCAGATGGCCCTCTGCCACACACACGGGTACACTACAGGTGCCTGGCTGGCAAAGACACCTTGGACTCAGTGTTTGTGTCATCTGAAAAGCTGGCACAGATGAGTGGCTGTGTTAATGGATAAAAACTTGGACAGTGAGTTTGTCTATTCCTCTGGATGTTAAATCATGCTTTTCATTTTTAAAGGATAAAAACTAAGATAAAAAGGAAGTCAAAAGAAAAGAAATAAACAAGAAAAAGATAAAAGGCATCAAGAATGAGTCTCAAATCTTTGTACTACACTTGTACACTTGCCTGAAATATTCTGGCTCTTCCATTTCTCATAGCCACAGGGGAAATCAAATCAGGCCCAGGACTCAGTGAGCTCAACAGAAAACTGCTCATTGTTCAGAGAGAAAGCTGTCCTTGGTCCTGGGACACAATCAACAATGTCCTCAACAATCTCTTTATGCAAACAGCACAGTGAGAGTTTAGAGATCCTTCTTAGAACAACTCTGGGCATGGGGATGTAGTCTGATAGGAACATACTTTATTCCAGTTTGTTCAAAAATAATTCTCGGAGAGGGCCATTGCTTTGCATTTTGCTTAATTAACAAACAAGAGTTAGAAATTAATGTAGGTATCATGTGCTCTATTCTGTTTTTTTAAATTTTATTTATTTATTTATTTGAGAGCAACAGACACAGAGAGAAAGACAGATAGAGGGAGAGAGAGAATGGGCGCGCCAGGGCCTCCAGCTTCTGCAAACGAACTCCAGACGCGTGCGCCCCCTTGTGCATCTGGCTAACGTGGGACCTGGGGAACCGAGCCTCGAACCGGGGTCCTTAGGCTTCACAGGCAAGCGCTTAACCGCTAAGCCATCTCTCCAGCCCTCATGTGCTCTATTCTTAAGGACTTTGCAGACACTCCCTTGGCTGATACTCATAACAACTGATGTTACTGTTGACCTAGTGTTTCTAACAATGTTTTTATTTATCTGTAAAGAGACAGAGAGAAAGAAAGAAAGAAATGAGCACATCAGGACTTCGTCCTGCTGCAAAGAACTCTCAGCACACTTGAGCGCGATCCACTGCTTACGTGTGTTATTTTTCAACATAATGTCAGGACCGTGCAGCTGACCAGGTGCCGTCGTCTTCTGAGCCTGCGCACGGCTGTTGCACATAATGTTGAGCTGACTCCCGAGGCGCCTCGAATAACAGGGACATTCTAACGAGTATTTCAAGGCAAGTCTGTGCCTGAAAAGTAATGCCCTCTAAGGAAACAGGCTACACTTTGAGCTCCGTTTGGTTTTAAATCACTGTGCACTGCACTTCAGCTTTGCTGGAGAAGTAGAAAACTACATATTTTTTCAGAGGACATGTAACTGGAAAATCATCTCCAAATCTTACTGAAAGGCTAGAAATAATGTGCTAAGATCCCAGCTGGGGAAACGAAGCCTAACTCTAGCTGATTCCATTTCTCTGCTTACGATCTCTCTCTCGCTCCCTCTCCCTCTGTCTCTCCCTCTCACACACACAAAACAAACCCTTTATTGCATTAGTCCTTAGTGACCTGTTTTTTTTCATGGCAGGGTCTCGATCAAGCCCAGGCTATCATGGAATTCACTCTGTAGCCCAGGCTGGCCTCGAATTTATGGTAAGCTTCCTTCCTCAGCCCCCAGAGTGCTGGGATTAAAGCCACATGCCACCACACCCCTACCTTTCCAGTGCACCCCTGACAAATGAAAAGTGGCATAGCCCCTCTCCTCTGCCGCAGCTCTGTTTCTAGAAGAGACGGTGTTAATGAACGTGCCCGCGAGGAGAAAACCCGCTGCTCTCACCGTACTGGCTGGCTCCTGCATAGATGCTGTCATTTCTCTTGCTGTGATCCTTGATGTAAATGATGGGCACAAATGTGGATCCGTAGAGTATCCCAGAGACCACTGCAAGGCCGCAGCCCCTTAAGAAACAAAATGGGATCACTTTGAATCTTGGCTCAAGGCAGTATTTCTTTTTTTTTTTTTTTTTTTGAGTTTTCAAGGTAGGGTCTCACTCTAGCCCAGGCTGACCTGGAATTCACTATGGAGTCTCAGGGTGGCCTCGAGCTCATGGCGATCCTCCTACCTCTGCCTCCCGAGTGCTGGGATTAAAGGCGTGCGCCACCACGCCCGGCTCTCAAGGCAGTATTTCTGAACGACACACAGAGTCAGTACATAAAACCTGCTTCCAAACACAGCTCCCGAGCCACTCCGCAGAGCTGAACTCCAGGGCTGGCAGACAGCAGTCTTCTCCTGCAGCCTCCCTGGAAGGAGGGCGGCGTCCGGGCCCCGCTGTCTCGCAGTGGAAGGAAGGGGGATGGAGAGGGAGGAAGGAGTCCCGACCACAAGGTTACACTCACACGAGATGAGCAAATGGCAACCGCTAGCTAGACGGTGGGGCCGGCACATAAACTTGGCTCTCAACTGCGTTGCAAGGTGTTTGTGCACTGATGCCAGGCCTCGTGCTTCTTGCTTTAAATTTTTTATATAAGTGTGTGTGTGTGTGTGTGTGTGTGTGTGTGCACGTGCATGTACATGCCAGGGTCTCTTGCTGCTGTAAACAAACACCAGACCCTTGTGTCTGCCTTATGTGGGCGGCTTGGGAACTGAACCCTGGCTGGCAGGCATTGCAAGCAAGCACCTTTAACAACTGGGCCATTTTCCAGCTCCCTCAAGTCTCTTAAAAACATGTGATGAGGGCTGGAGAGATGGCTTAGCGGTTAAGCGCTTGCCTGTGAAGCCTAAGGACCCCGGTTCGAGGCTCGGTTCCCCAGGTCCCACGTTAGCCAGATGCACAAGGGGGCGCACGCGTCTGGAGTTCGTTTGCAGAGGCTGGAAGCCCTGGCGCGCCCATTCTCTCTCTCTCCCTCTATCTGTCTTTCTCTCCATGTCTGTCACTCTCAAATAAATAAATAAAAAATCAACAACAACAACAACAAAAAAACAAGTGATGAGCGTGGTGGCGCACACCTTTAATCCTAGCACTTGGGAAGCTGAGGTAGGAAAATCGCTGTGAGTTCGAGGCCAGCCTGAGACTAATTCCAGGTCAGCCTGGGTTAGAGCAAGGCCCCACCTTGAAAAACAAAACAAAAAACAAAACAAAACACTATGTGTAGGGGTCAGCACAGAATTAGGAGAGACCAAGTATGAAAACATTTTTGTTCAAAACAAGTATTGAGAGCCACAGACATGACCTTGGCCAGGTCAAGGGGAAGTGCTGATTTAACCAAAGAATCTGGATTGTTTGGGTAAAATACCTTTCTTATGAGAAAACATTTCATTTCAAATGCTGGAGTGCTGACTCCTCAGCCTTGGGCCCTGTCTGTGTGGAACGGACATTTCCAGTGATTAGGAGGGAGTGAGGAATAACAATCCCTCAATCTCAATACAAACGATAAGGACTTCAAACCAGAAGGGATTTTAGGGGCTGGAGAGATGATTCAGTGGTTACAGGCAACTGCTTGCAAAGCCTGATGGCCTGGCTCCAAGTCCGTAATACATAAAGCCAGATGCACAAAGTGGCACATGTGTCTGGAGTGTGTTTACAGTGGCAAGAGGCCCTAGTGTGCCCAGTTTCTTTCTCTCTCTTCCTCCATCTCTCTCCCCAAATAATTTTTTTTTTTTAAAAAGGGGTTTTAGGCAAAATTTATTCCCTCCTGCAGGCCATGGAGGCACACATCCATAATCCCAGCATTCAAGAGACTCAGGATTGAAGTTAAAGGCCAGCTTGGGCTACACAATGAGACTTAGTTTCAAAAAAGCAAAAATCTCTCCTAAACCTAAGAACAATTTTTTGAAGCCAATTTTAATACTTCTCATTTAAGGAGTTTTATTTAATCAACCTTGTGGAAAGAACAGGAGAATGCAGAACTCCCAGGAACAAGCTGGAAATTTATTCTTTTCATACTGAAATCCCTCAGTGGTTTGGGGAGAGGACTTCATGGTCCCAGAGTGTCTCAAACACAAACAAGAAGCTTATTTCTTCTGCAGCTTGCCTATTTTAATTCACTCTTTTATTCATTTAAGTTATTCAAACATGTCACACTCTTCTTTCTGTCATGAAGATAGCATATGGACTTTTAGGTTGGGGATGTAGACAGCTCAGTGATTGAGCATTTGCCTAGCAGGCATGAGCCCTAGGTCTGACCCCCAGCCCCGCAAAACATCACCCCACCCACCACCCCACGCCACTGTATCTTCCTGAGATCAAGAAAGTATTACTGGGGCTGGGGACCCAGCTCAGTGACAGCATGCATGAGGCCCTGAGTTCAATCCCCAGTACTTCAAAATCAAACAACAGGGCTGGTGGAATGGCTTAGCAGTTAAGGCATTTGCCTGCAAAGCCAAAGGACCCAGGTTCTATTTCCCAGGACCCACATTAGCCAGATGCACAAGGGGGTGCACACATCTGGAGTTCGTTTGCAGTGGCTGGAAGCCCTGGCAAACCCAGTCTCTCTCTCTCTCTCCCTCTTTCTCTCCGTCAAATAAATAAGTAAAAAAATTTTTTTTTAATTCAACAAAAACAAAGTTCTTGGCTGGGCGTGGTGGCGCACACCTTCAATCCCAGTACTCAGCAGCAGAGGTAGGAGGATCACCCTGAGTTCGAAGGCACCCCGAGACTATACAGAATTCCGGGTCAGCCTGGGCTAGAACAAGACCCTACCTTAAAAAAATAAATAAAATAAAGCTCTTGATCAAAGAAGGTATCACTACCACACAAAGTTAAAAGCAGCCGTGGACTATAAAAAGTAAATTACATACGGTTGTATTTCAATATTTATTTGGCACTCCATGAAAAAAAAAAACACCCAAAACTCAACACTCTAAAATAGAACAGGCTAAACTGGAGCTTCACTCTGTGAGTACTTATGTGGGTCACGGTCTCGGGGAGCGCTTATGTGGATGCAAAATAGTCTATCTGCTGGACAGCAGAAATCCTGAGATTATAACACCGACGAAGGCATGAAAGTTTCAAGTGCCTGACGCCTGACTGCAGGGTGGGCACCTTGGACTGGGTGTCTGTGCAGCGCTGTGTCCTGTAGCTTGTTGTGTGACTGCTTAGAACACGCTGGCCATCGCCCGGTCACCACTTAGAACATGCTGGCCATTTAACAATCACCCCTTTAACATGCTGGCCATTATCCCACCTCTTTCATTTTGAGTGTGAGTCCTAAAATATGTGGGTGTTTTTGTCACCTACTGAGAGGACAGGCACTGTATGTCTTAGCATTCTTTGAAGCAGCTGGACTAAAATTCAGCCTGGTGCCAAGGGTACCCGCCCCAGGAAATAGAAGACAAAGTTTGCATCATTTTCTTGTGGATTTAGGTGAGTATCACTTTCACTTCTCTCTGTGAACACCCCTCCCTCCCCCCCGCCCTCCCCCCCCCCCCCCCCCCCACTGCCCAGGCTCTGACCACATTTGAAACAAGCAGAGCAGAGAGAACTCGCCTCCTCTTACACAATGCGGCGGTGCGTGGTAGAAAGTCTGTCCACCCAGGAGGAGCCAGGACAGGGGTCTGCAGCGGTGTTGATTGCCTGGGGAAAACACGGGAACAAGCCCCGGTGGGACGTTCAGCTGGCAATCACACGTGTACAGAAAGATCTTCCCGCCTTCCTGCCCTCTCCTAAGCATGCCTTAAAGTAAGGACATGTCATCCGTGCACTTGGAGGAGTTGAGAGCTGTTCAGGAGCTGTCTCTCCTTTGTCCAAAGGGTTTGGGCGTTGGCAAGTTCTCTAATTCAAGTTTTCAGTTTAATGTGTGGCTATCTGATATGCTGTCAAAACTATCATAAGCTATGAATTTATGGTTCACTAGCAGATTTCAATGAACTGTACAGAAGTAAGAAATAAGAAAAGAAAATCAGATGTCCTACTATGGAATGCACAAAGTCAACTGATCTTTTTACTGAATTATTTTTTCTGAGTGAGCTAGCTTCGAATACCTAGTAGGCCAGACTAACCAATCACAAGGCCACCCCAAGTGGCACATCTCTGGCTTCACATGGGTATTGGGAACTGAACCCTAGCCATCAGGCTTTTAAAATGTTTTTTTTTTTGTTTATTTTTACTTATTATTTGAGACAGATAGACAGACAAAGAGAGAGAGAGAAAGAAGAGAAGAGAATGGGTGCATCAGGGCCTCCAGCCACTGCAAGGAAACTCCAGATGCATGCACCACCTTGTGCATCTGGTTTACATGGGTCTCTGGGGCAATCTAGCCTTGAACTGGGGTCCTTAGGCTTCACAGGCAAGCGCTTAACCACTAAGCCATCTCCCCAAACCCCATCAGGCTTTTGTAAGCAAATGACTTTAGCCAATGAACCATCTCCCCAGCTCTGATTTTATTTTATTATTTTCCTTTTTTTTTTTTAAATGAATTAGTTTGGAACATATTTCTAGCCATGTTTCAAGCTTAGGCCAATATTCTAAGTCAGAAAAGTTTATGAGGAAATTTATAATATTTCTGTTAGCAATGAATCTTTGGTGGTCTCTAGCTGAAGTGTTCTGGCTGTAGGAGAGAAGAAACTAGGTTTTTAAAAAAATTTTATCTATTTATTTGAGAGAGAAAGAGTTAGTATCACCTAAATCCAAAGAGAGACAGAGAGAAAGAATGGGCATGCTGGGGCCTCCAGTCCCTGCAAATGAACTCCAGACGCATAAGCCATCTTGTGCATCTGGATTCCGTGAGTCCTGGGGAATCGAACCTGGGTCCTTAGGCTTTACAGGCGAGCACCTTAACCACTAAGCCATCTCTGCAGCCCAAGAAAGTGCATTTGAATCTGGTGTTCTATGCTGAGTACATGTTGCTTCTCTGAGGGTGCCCAGCTCCCATCAGGGCTTCCTTCTCACAGACCCCACTGCTCTGGCATCCTTTAAGCTCCTCTGCAAACTTTCCCTCTCCTAGAAAGCCTAGGAGGCTGTGGTGAAGAGGAAATGTTCCCAGAGCCTCCTGTGTTGGTGATTAAGCCTCCTTCCTAGTCTCTCGGTGGCGGAGCCGTGCTGGAGAAGGCGTGTCGTGGGCCTTGAGATGCGTCAGTCCAGCCTGCTGGCTGCGTGGAGCTGCCTCGCCCGGCTGCCCAGACTGCGCTGATGTGTGAAGATGTTAACTGGATGTCTGCTGTGCCATGTTTTCCTCCTCCATCGTGAAACGCCCCCTCCCAACGTAAGCCTGAAATAAGCCTCTCATGCTCTAAACTGTTTCTGGTCGGGCGCTTTGTCCCAGTGAGAAGGTAACTGCCATGGAGGCCACCATGCTTCTTTTACCAAGCCGCATGTATTTCACTGTTCTACTTACTTCGTTTGAAGGGTGGTTGGTTGGGGGATACCTGGACCACTCAAGCAGACCAGAAATGCCAGAGCATCTTCCCAGGCCCAGCTTGTTGGATATTCCCTGTTTAGAGATGTCTGGGGCCTAATGACCCCCTTCTAAGCATATATTCAATTTTAGGTTAATTTAGGAGAGGCACCAGCCATCTTTGTCGATGGAAGGAAGCCTTGGTAAGGGAGGAAGGAGAGAAGGGAAGGTGAATTTTGCAGTCAAAATCGATTTGTTTCCAATCAAGCTGTCTGTCAGGGAGTACGCACGGGCTCCGTCAGTAATGGTGTGGTGTCCATGGGACACACGTCGCTTGGTACTTCACTTTTGATGAACAAGAATGTGAAAGCACTGTAAAGAAAACACACACACGCACATTTTAGTGATTTTCATCACCTGCATTGTTTTGTAGGAAGCCACCTACTTTTTTATTTATTTATATTTTTTGGAGGTAGGGTTTCACTCTAGTCCAGGCTGACCTGGAATTCACTCTGTACTCTCAGGGTGGTCTCAAACTCACGAAGATCCTCCTACCTCTGCCTCCCGAGTGCTGGGATTAGAGGCATGTGCCACCACCCTGGGCAGGCACCACCTGCTTTTTAAGACAGGACGGCTGAACCAAGTCCTTTCTCTAAGGCAGTTGCTTCTGCACTGTTTTGCCAGCTCATCCGCAGGGTCGTGTGCTTTCTCACCTTCCCTCCTTCCTTCAGTACAGCGGATGAAAGACTAAACTTAGGAGACTTCCCCTAAATCAGTCTTTTCCTGATTTCCCTGTTTCAGTCAAGCCTCATCTGTCTTACGGTTTGGCTTAACTTTCTTCTTATTATTTTTGGATTAACTTTAGAATCCCATTGCGTAAGAAATATAAATGCAAGTTACATTGAAATAACATATTCCTTAACTATTGTATCAGCCAGGTGCAGAGTTTGCAATGTCCTCAGTGGGACAAGGAGGGGGTGCCATTCTCACACTGGAGTGATGCGGGCACAGAGGAGAATCGTGGGGGTGCGGGAGCTGTCTTGGCAGTCACAGGGCTGTCCATTCTTGCCCCTCCTAGCATGGTCCGAGTCCCCCCCACCGTGTTCCACACTCAGGCGAGGTGGTCACTGGAGTCCAGTGAGGAAATACTATGCAGCACTGAGCGAGGGTTGGGGGCGGTTTCTGTGCTCCATTATGAAAGATATCCGGATGTAATATTTTTTTAAAATTATATTTATTTATTTGAGAGAGAATGGCTGAGCCATGGCCTGTAGCCACTACAAACAAACTCCTGATGCACCACCATGTGCATCTGGCTTACGTGGGTACTGGGAAATTGAACCTGAGTCTGTAGGCTTCAGAGGCAAGTGCCTTAACCACTAACCCATCTCTCCAGATGAAGGATACCATTTTTAAAAATATATATATATATTTATTTATTTGCCAGCAGAAAGAGAGGAGGTGGGGGGGGGGAGAGAGAGACAGAATAGCCATGCCAGTGTCTCCAGCTTCAAATGCACTTAAGATGCGTGTGCCACTTTGTGTATCATCTGGCTTTATATGGGTACTGGGGAATCAAACCTGGCCCATCACGCTATGCAAGCTAGAACCTGTAACCATGGAGCCATTTCCCCAGACTTAAAGCAATCATTTTCATTTTAAACAGAAAATCAACATCCCAGAGTAATGGAACTATATTCCAAGTTAGTTTGTACACCACCATGAAACCCCAGGTTTCCTTACCAATGCCCTTCAGAAGTAGTGATTGAAGTGATTCAAATTAAAGTAACGAAATAACAGATTCCTAAAACTCCTCCCAGTAGAGGAACACTGATGGGACCCCTAATGTCCCCATGAAGTGACTGCTGCACGGTCTGCTGCCTTCCCAGCTCCGACAAAGCTGCCAGGTTTCTTGAGTACGCTGGCTCACTTATCGTGAAGTTGGACAACCGTCCCTCACGTGGAAGGAAGCAGTACAGAGTCTAAACTGCCGTGGTTCGCTTCGTAAGTGTCCCCAGAGCCATGTGCTGCGGACTTGGTGACCTGCCTATGGTGCACTGGAGAGGAGGGGCCTGGCGGGAAGAAGTTAGGTTATTTGTGGCATGCCCTTAAAGGGGATACTATCTTCTTCTTCGTTTTAAATTCTTTCTTTTTCCTCAGTTTTATTTTTGAGGGAGGGACTCAGTCTAGCCCAGGCTGACCTGGACCTCACTTGTAATCCCAGGCTGGCCTCGAACGCACAGAGATCCTTCTACCTCTGCCTCCCGAGTGCTGAGATTAGGGGCGTGTACCACCACACCTGGCTTTTCTTTCTTTCTTTTTTTCAAAATTTATTTGTTTATTTGTAGAGAGAGAGAGAGAGAGAGAGAGAGAGACAGACAGAAAGAGAATGGGCATGCCGGGGCCTCCTGCCACTGCAAACATACTCCAGCTATATATGGCAGTCTGTGATGTAGCTTTATGTGGGTACTGGGGAAGCTGAATCTGGGCCTCTAGGCTTTACAAGCAAGTACCTAAGCTGTGAAGCCTTCACTCCAGCCTGGTCTTTCTTTTTCTGTGGTCCTGAGATCAGCAGTTTTGAGCTTCCATCTGCACTGGCCACGCTGTGCTCTCTCCCCACAAGCCCAAAAGCAAAGGAGTTGACTTACCATGACTGAGTCCTGTAAACCCATGAGCTCAAATCAGCCCTTTCTCTCTATAAATTTTTCTTGCAAGTAGTTACTTCAGTAAAAGAATAATGAGTCACAGTTTTAATTTAAAAAATAATAATGAAAACTACCTAATATACAAAGAATTACCTGGTGCCTAGCAGTATACATAGTACATAAAGATTTTATTTCAGGCTGGATAAATGGCTTAGTGGTTAAGGCGCTTGCCTGCAAAGCCAAAGGACCCAGGTTCCATTCCCCAGGACCCATGTAAACCAGATGCACTAGGGGGTGCATGCATCTGGAGTTTGTTTGCAGTGGCTGGAGACCCTGGCACACCCATTCTCTCTCTCTCTCTTTCTCAAATAAATAAAGAAAAAATTAAAAAGATTTTATTTCATTTAATTTCAAAATCAACTTATAAGACCGGTGCCGTCATTACTTTATTCCTCTTCACAAGTGAGGAAACCAAGGATCGGAGAAAGGAAGCAGTTTACCTAAAGTCCATGGGAATGAGTGGTAGAACACGTAACTTTAGAGAAAGAATACTCTATCCACTGGAAGAAGAAACATGGAGAAAGTAATGTTTAATAGACTCACTACCTGCACCTTAAATTATTGCCAAAGCCAAGGCATGCTACATTATAATTTTAGGGTGTTAAGGAATTGTTTTAGAATTCCATATGAATTGAACAAAATACATAAAACTGTTTCTAACCAAGAAGTGTCAAGATTCACTACTTTAGAATAAGCTATGTTATTTCTTTCCAATCGCCCTGGGACTGTTCTCTAAGGCAACATTTCAATGACAAAGTGATTGTTCCTGAGTGTGGCTGGGGAAAAACCGTCCTTACAGAAGAAGGGGAAATATACTGTTCCTTCCCTGTGGACTAAGAGGGTACTAAAATCTTTCTAGGCAGGGCGATTCATTATGTGTAGAGCTGACAGAGAATACAAATGGAGTCTAGAGTGGATAGGGAGCTGAATTTAAGGTGACCTAATTCTTGTTATTGGCCAAACACAACTATATAGAGATTCACAGTGATTTTCATTCTTACTTACATGGTACATAAATCAAAAAATAGGTGAATAGGGGCTGGAGAGATGGATTAGCAGTTAAGGTGCTTGCCTGCAAAGCCTAAAGACTCATGTTTGACTCTCCAGGTCCCACGTAAGCCAGATGCACAGTGACTCATGTGTGCAAGGTTGCACATGCACCCAAAGGGACACACTCATCTGGAGTTCGCTTGCCGTGGCTGAAGGCCCTGGTACGCCCATTTCTCTCTCTCTCAAATTTAAAAAAAATAGGTGAGTAAAGGGAATGTGTCCTCACAGGTAAGTGTTCTCTCACAGAGAGTGGTAGCAAGGTTAGACAGAGTGAATGGAGCGAGTGAATGGACAGAGGGATGTTGAGAGCTTTGGGGGTCACTGTGAGTTCTAGGCCAGCTTGAGCCTGGAACTCATAACCTTCCCTTCTCTGTGGTTCGCCATCCATGGCTTGACTACTCTGTGGTCAATCACAACCTGAAAATACTCAGTGGAAAATTTAAGGCATACACAACTTGTAAGTTTAAAACTGTGCACTGGAGGCATGGAGGGTGGTTCAGTGGTTAACGGTGCTTGCTTGCAAAGCTTGCCTGCACAGGTTCGATTCCCCAGAACCTGCATAAAGCCAGATGCACAGAGTGGCACATTCTGTATAGCAGCCATAGGCCCTGGTTTGCCCATAGTCACTCTCTTGAATAAATAAACAAACAAATAAAATAAAGTACTTTAGAAAGAAACAAATAAAATTTTGTGCACCATTCTGAAAAGCGTCACGCTGCTTCCTCGTCTGAGGCCTGGGCATCCTGTGTCTAGTGTGTCCACACTGCCGTTACCCTGCCAGTTACTCACTTGCCAGTTCTCTGGCCTTCCTGGACCTTGACTTTCCTTAACACAAGAAAGAAGAGATGCTGGAAAATCTGGTCTGCCAAAGACGAGATATAAAATGCTTCCATTAAGTAAAAAGGTCAAAGGAAGGAAGCAAGAAAAGGAGGGAGGAAGGGAGGGAGAAAGGGAAGGAAGGGTAGATGATTGTGTGCTAAAGCTGCTGAGATTCACAGTAAGGACCAGTCTTCCACTCATGAATCTGTAATGAAAAGGAAATCTGTGTGAGCTTTGTTGGTGTATCTCAAAGTGAAAAAGCATGGCCCGACTGTGTGGTTAAGTGTTTGGTTATGATGGTAAAAACATTCAGTTATAGGGTTCAGTACCACCTGTGGGTCAGGCATCAGAGAAGGGGGTGCCACTGAAAAATACAGAATCAGTGACCTGTGCAGAGGCATCAGAGGCCAACACACAGGCCTGTGTCACATGTTTTGTTTTTGTCAGCAAAATATTTTCATATTCATTGGTTCTCATTTATGAGTTATAGATTATGATCATATATATATATATATATATATATATATAGTATATAAACTTCAGAGCAATTAAATGATTTTTTTCTATTGTCTCAGAGATAAAGCCTGCATTATTTTTATTAAAAAATTATTTTATTATTTATTTATTAGAGACAGACAGAGGGAGAGGGAGAGAAAGAGAGAGAATGGGCACACCAGGGCCTACGGCCACTGCAAATGAACTCCAGACGCGTGTGCTACCATGTGCATCTGGCTTATGCGGGACCTGAAGAATTGAACCTGGGTCCTTAGGCTTTGCAGGCAAGTGCCTTAGCCACTAAGCCATCTCTCCAGCCCTAAGCCTGCACTCTTGACTCTAATCTTGTACTTCCTGTCCTCCAAAACACGTGTGCTATGGTAAGCTAAGAATCTTTGGGAAATTATGTAGGTTTTATGAAATGTAGTTTTTAAAAAACATAAGAGCATGAAGGTTTTTCAAAATGCACAGCACAGCTCAGCCATCAGAAGTGGCTGTGTACCTGACAACTGACAGTCCGGCTCCAATGTAATTCAGCAAGGGCTTTGAAACGTCTTCCGCGTCCATGCCGAACCAGCCGAACCTGGAGAGTCAGAAATGCACATCAGATCTAGATATTGTCGAAGCGTTTTAGAGGAAGGTTTAATAACATGGGCTTGGGTTCAAATATTGGCTCTCATATGCACTACCTCTAACTTTGAAAAAGTTACTTCTCTCTGCTACGCCTCAAATTTCTATATTAACAGTGAGGAAAATAGGGGCCAAGTATAGCGGCACGTGCTTATAATCCTGGCAGTTGGGAGGCTAGAAGGCTAAGGTAGGAGGGTCAAGGGGTAAAGGCAGTCTGGCCTTGCAGCAGGGCCCTACCTCAAAAAAAGTGGGGCCTGGGCTGAAGACATGGCTCAATGGTAAAGGCACTTGCCTGCAAAGCCTAAGGACCTGGGTTTGATTCCCTAGTGCCCACATAAAGCCAGATGCACAAAGTGGTTCATGTATCTGAAGTTCGTTTACACTGGCTAGAGGCCCTGGGGTTCCCATTCTCTCTGTCCATCTGCCTCTTTCTCTCTCTTAAATAAATAGTTTCTGTAAACAAAAGTGGGGCAAAAAAAAAAAGTTGTTCTTGTTTTTTTTTTTTAAATTTTTAAAAAATTTTTATTTATTTGAGAGCGACAGACACAGAGAGAAAGACAGATAGAGGGAGAGAGAGAGAATGGGCGTGCCAGGGCTTCCAGCCTCTGCAAACGAACTCCAGACGTGTGCGCCCCCTTGTGCATCTGGCTAACGTGGGACCTGGGGAATCGAGCCTCGAACCGGGGTCCTTAGGCTTCACAGGCAAGCGCTTAACCGCTAAGCCATCTCTCCAGCCCTCTTGTTGTTTTTTTAATGAACATTAAATGGGTTAGCATATGTAATTGTGTTTAATTATGTCTCTTGCATTAAGACAGAGAAAATGGCACAAATAGGTGTCTGAATACTACAATTAATATTGCATTTCTTTTTTTTGGGGGGGAATATATCTTGCAGTGCTTGGGATGAAACCCAGGGTCATGCACACACTAGACAACTGGTCTACCACCAAGCCACATCTTCAGTCCTTCTGGAATGTCTGAAATAACATTAAAATAACTTGTTGGTTAAAAATTCCTATTCTGAGCCGGGCGTGGTAGTGCACGCCTTTAATCCCAGCACTCGGGAGGCAGAGGTAGGAGGATCACCGAGAGTTCGAGGCCACCCTGAGACTACATAGTGAATTCCAGGTCAGCCTGAGCCAGAGTGAGACCCTACCTCGAAAAACGAAAACAAAAACAAACAAACAAACAAAATTCCTATTCTGGTCTGGAGAGATGGCTTAGCTGCTAAGGTGTTTTCCTGCAAGCCAAAGGACCCAGGTTTGATTCTCCAGGACCTATGTGAGCCAAATGCATGTGGCACATGTATCTGGAGTTTGTTCACAGAAGCTGAAGGTCCTGGCACACCCATTCTCTCTCTGCCTCTCTCTCTCTCTCAAATAAATAAATAAATACATAAATAATAAAAAAATTAAAAATATTTTCTAAAAAATCCTATTTTTTGGCATTTAACTTCTCTATATTTCAGGCTGTGAAGATTGTTCAGTGGTTAAAGTTGCTTGCGTGCAAAACCTGATGGCCTGGGTTCACTTCTCTAAAACCCATGTAAAGCCAGATGCACAAGTGATGCATGTGTCTGGAGTTCATTTGCAGTGGCAAGAGTCCTTGGTGTGCCCATTCTCTCCCTTCCTTTCTCTCTCCTTGGAAATAAATAATAAAAGTTAGAGAAAAAAAAAATGCCAGGGAGAGTGGGCCACAGACTCCAGAGCCCACTCTGAGAGAGAATAAAAAATCGAGAATCAGAGGACTCCACTGAAATCCTGGCTTACTATATCCCTGTGACCTTCGGCAATACCATCTCTTCTGAGCATGAACTCTTACAACAGAGTTCTTACCTCATATACTTGTAAAAACGAGATGAGCACGACACACGTGTTACACTGCCATGCAGCACACAGGAAAAATGCACTACCTCCTTCCTCTCATCCTGCTTGTTTCCCAGGGAGAATTCTTTACTTTGTAAATGTTTTGCTCTATCTTGATCAAATATCTAGACCACTCATTAAGAGCTTTGGGTAAGTAATAATTAAACACAGCACACTTTTATTTATATGTCCCTTCCTAAGCTTAATTTATTTATTTGCAAGGAGAGACAGAGAGACAATATGAGAAAGTGATAGGCACGCCAGGACCTCTTGCGACTGCAAATAAACTCTGGATGCATGCGCCACTTTGTGCATCTGGCTTTACATGGGTGCTGGGGAATTGAACCTGGGGCATCAGGCTTTTTGAAAGCAAATGCCTTTAACCACTGAGCCATCTCTCTTATATGTTGTACCAGGCATTCTCTCTGAGAGGTTTAGACTTGGGGTACTTCTCTTGATGGGCTCAAGCTTCAGCACTGGTCTTACACTGGATATGGTGTACAGGGTGTATGGGGTACAGGGAATCTTAGTTCAAATAATTTGAATTGTGTTACCTTGAGCTTGCCCAGCCAGTTAAAGCATTAAATGATCCCCAGATTAGGATTCCAAGACCCAAGCCAATGGTTTTGAGAATTGGGACAACAGCAATGTTCCCTGTAGGCACAATGTACAGAAGAAAAGTGTTATTTTTCATACAACAAACACATTTACAAATCAGATTGGTATATTTTTTCTAACTTCAACTAGAATGCACAGGTGGATAAATTTAACTATGCACAGGTCCTCATTTGTTAAATAAAATAATCATGCTTTAAGCACCAAGTTTATGACTATGCTTGCTAAAAGGACTAGAGTCAGGGGAAAATCCACTCAAAATACTGAGTTAGCTTCTGGCCCAATTGTAACTGCAGTGACCACACATATTCCTCATTCTTCTCATAGGTCTTGAGTCCAGGGCTCTTTGGCAGAAGTTGTAATAATGCAGTAATTACGACTATCCTTTGACGCCATCTGGGCCAACTGCTTAAAGGAGTCCTCAGCCCCAGTAGGTCCCAGAATTTTCTCTCACACTCACTGACCTTTCTCCAGATCACCACAATCACTGTTTTGTACTCAAGGGTTATCTAGAGTCAAATCCTGGACAGAAAATTTTTTTTTTTCAAGTTACCAGTAGTGTTACTGAGACAGCGTCTAGCTATGCTGCATAGGGCAGCCTCCAACTCATGGACTCAGGGAAGCTTTCACCTCAGCCTTCCCAGGGCTGGGACTCTGGCCCACCACCACACCCAGCTCAGGACTGGATACTTCTGTTATGAACTTCTTGGCAGCCTGACCCCACTCATGCATTTTCCTCTTCAGCCTCTGACAGCCCATCTCCTGATGTCAGCAGTCAGTCAGAGATGCATGTTCTCAACACCACTGCTGTTGCCTGGACTTCTTTGAGTTTCATTGTGATGTTCCCAACTGCTGACAGGAAGTCCACAAGATGTCCTCCGCTGTGGGAAGGCTGAGACCTTGAAACTCAGGAGGTCCCAAACTCCACTCATCATTTTCCCTCCCAGACAAGTTCTTTGCTGGCTTCCTCAACATGTCAGCGTCACCCCCTCCTCATCACCTACAATGACACTTCTACGTTAACACTTCCTCTTTCCCCTCTGTGATCTACAAGTTCACCTCTGTAACCTTCCTCAAGTTTGGCTTCCTACACACCTAGGCCCCAGTGGAGCATGTTGCATGAAGATAAATACTCTGGTGGCTATAGAGATTGCCTGCAAAGATGACTCAAGGGTTAAAGTGCTTGCTTGCATAACCTGAGATCCTGGGTTTGAGTCCCTAGTACCCACATAAACCGAGATACAAAGTGGCACATGTGTTTGGAGTTGGTTTGCAGTGACAGGAGGACCTAGCATTCTCTCTCTCTGGAAATAAATAATAGCGTTTTTTTTTTAAAAAAGAGGGTTAGTGGGGCTAGAGTTAGTTTAGCAGTTAAGGCAGTTTGCCTTAAAGCCTCAGGACACAGGCTCAGCTCCCCATAACCCATGTAAGCCAGATGCACACGATGACGCGTGCACACAAGGTCGTGCATGCGCACAAGATGGCATACACATCTGGAGTTGGGCTGCAGTGGCTAGAGGCCATGGCGTGCCAATTCTCCCTCCCTCTCTCTCGCTGACTCATAAATAAAATAAATTTTAAAAATAAGCCAGATGCACAAGGTGGCACATGCATCTGGAGTTCGTTTTCAGCAGCTGGAGGTCCTGGTGCACCCACTTTTTTTTCCTCTCTCAAATAAATAAAGTAAAAACTAAGGAAAAGGACCAGCTAGATGATACGGGGCATGGGGGGTGCTCTTCCACGGTCTTGTCAGGTGGCTGAGGCAGAAGGACTGACGGTTTTAGGCCAATCTGGACTACATAGTGAGAATACCTCAAAAAGCCAACATGGCACAAATACAGAGGGAAAGCCGCATGTGGTGATGCATGCCTTCAATCCCAGCACTCAGGAGAGTCAGGAGGGTCACCGAGAGTTCGAGGCCACCCTGAGACTACAGAGTGAATTCCAGGTCAGCCTGGGCTAAAGTGAAACCCTACCTCAAAAAAAGAGAAAAGTTAGGGAGAGAAAAATCTATCTGCAGGATGACTGGGTGTTTACTCCTCCCCGGGCCTGCCCCCACTGGACATGACAAACAATCAGATGTACCTAAGACACGATGGTGCACATTCCAATGAAAACTCTTTTTTATCTACACTACAAGAATACTACTAATTCATTCAGTCCCACGAAGACTTAAACATATGGGTAACTCGTACGTTCTTACAATTGCAAATGCATTTGCTTTAGCTCTGCATGGCAGCACACGTCTTTAGTCCCAGCACTCCGGAGGCTGAAGTACGAGGATCGCTGTGAGATTGAGGTCAGCCTGTGACTACAGAGTGAGTGCCCGGTCAGCCTAGACTATAATGAAACCTTTCCTCCAAAGCAACAACAACAAATTATTTGCTGTTAACAAAACTAGCTTTTCAAGATCCTTGATACCTGGAATTCTCTTTTCTGAAAAGAAGAGACTCTCCAGGGGTGAGTTTCCACTCAGAAGTGACTTTGAATGGTGCAAGCGAAAGGACAAATCCTATTTGTAGAACCTCGGGAATCCATGGAGTGACAGAGGGAAGGTTTTCAGTTGTTTTCTTTTTCTGTTTAACAAGCTTCTGGACAAGAAGGGGCACACTCAGGATGGCACGACCCCATGGTGGCATGGAGATGATTATATATCTCCACCTACTGTTAAGGACAAGTCACAAAAGTGACATCATTAAGAACTATTATAAACGTTTCTCAGACAAACATGTGAAAGAAAGGTCAGAAGATGAAAAAAAAAACCCCAATTATTTCATTTATTTACTTATTTATTTGAGAGAGAGAGAGAGAAGGAAAGAGGCAGATAAAGGGAGAATGGGTGTGCCAGGGCCTCTAGTTACTGCAAATAAACTCTAGATGCATGTGCCACCTCATGTGTACGGCTTTATGTGGGTACTGGGGAATCAAACCTGGGTCCTATGGCTTTGCTGGCAAGTGCCTTAACCACTGAGCAATCTCTACAGCCCCTTTGTTATTATTTGTGAGACAGAATGATTTATTTAAAAGAATTAAATACTTTGACTGTAATGATAGTCTGTCATTTACTTATAAAACATTAAAAGGAACAAATCATGAAATTTCAAGACATATACATATATCTATGTATATACTACATATACATATATGTATATAATACATACATACATATATATATGTAGTCTAGTTTCAGTCAGCTTCACAGTGCTGGGACAAACATCCAACCAGAAGCAGCTTATGGGAGGGGAGGGTTTCTCAGAGTTACAATTCCAGGAGAACACCATCAATAGTGGAAGAAGCCAGCTCATTTCCAGAGCATAGCAGAGAGACATCACCAAGTGGCCAGCACAAAACCCACCAGAGCTCAAATTGCTCTCCACAGACCCTAGGCCTGGACACAAGATCCACCCCCAAACACACCTTAGGGATGGACCCGAAGGTCTCCCCCCTCCCCAGTAACATGCCCCCTGTAGTAGGAATTTGCCTATTAGGAACTAAAGCAGGAAGTTTGATCAAAAATGCCTGAATCTGCGGGGCCATACATTCAAGTTGTTATATATATTGTCTACAAGGAAGGAACGACACGGCTAATGCCTATCATCTATGACTAAAGGCTACTGGAATCACTACGCTGCTTCTTCCTATTGTGAGCCAGGTTGTTGGTCGTTGAAGATGAAGATCACATACGTTACCTGTTGCCCAGATGCAGCCCCCAAGCATGGCTAAAGGCCAGAACGTGGGGCAGTGCAGAATCAGGTGGACCACCAAGGCGACCAGCCAGACGGCAGCACAGAGCACCCACTGCAGAAACATGCCTGGAAGGAAGACGGCGGGCGTCAGTGGCGCCCAGTCATTTGCATGTGTTCCTGTTTAGGTATGCTAATGAGATGGAGTCAGAGGATTGGCCACACATGTCCCGTTTTGTCCTTACAACCACTCAGCATCCTACTTGATGGCATCTCAAAGGCCAAGGGAAGGAGCCGAAGATGAGAAGCAGAGTGGCCAGACAGCTAGTGGCTTGGCAAACTGGGATTTCCACCCAGGTTGCTTGACACCCAATGCCCTACATGGTACACACAGTGTGATCTCGCTTAACATGAGAAAAGAAGAAGAGGAAGCAGGGTCTCATTGTAGCCCAGGCTGACCTGGGCTTACACTGTAGCCCAGGCTGGCTATGAACTCACAGTGACCCTCCTACCTTAAGCCTCTCAACTGCTAGGATTAAAGGCATGAAGCCACCATGCCCAACAACATTCTTTTCTTTCACCTACTAGATAAACTAAGACTTTTTCTGGGTTGGAGAGATGGCTTAGTGGTTAAGGCGTTTGCCTGCAAAGCCAAAGGACCTTGGCTCGATTTCCCCAGGACCCACAAAAGCCAGATGCACAAGGGCGCGCTCACATCTGGAGTCTGTTTGCAGTGGCTGGAAGCCCTGGCGCTCTCATTCTTTCTCTCTCTGCCTCTTTTCCTCTCTCACTCTCTTAAATAAATAAAATTTTTAAAAAGAATTTTTCTGTCAGTGAATTGTGGCAAGACAAAGGCCCTGCCCCATGGTGCTTCCACGCTCCCTGCCCCGGTCAGAACGCGCCACCTGAGGGTTAAACCTCTGGCCGTCATTTACGCCACCTTTTGTGGGCCCACACAGTTGTGTTTAATGCCCGTGATAAGCCAGATGTTCAGCCCTGAAAATGGGTCTTTTAGGTCAGTTATCTGCAGCTGCGTTGCAGTGGCGCCTCAGGAATGAGAAAGACAAAAGCTGACATGACAGAAACCCCAAAGCAGGCATGACCTTCTGTTATCGCTTCTGACTCTACTTTTGGAAGGCTTTTATTATTTTTTTTTAAATTCATTCTCACAGTACAGGGGAGATAAAAGTTTGGCTGCTAACTTCTTAACAGAACACAGTCATCTCACAGGGAGGAAAGGTGCTGAATGTTAGTGTGAAACTACAAATCATGAGCACTGTAAGGGGCTGAAAAGATGGCTTGGTGGTTAAGGTGCTTGCCTGAAAAGCCAGAGGACCCAGGTTCAGTTCCCCACGATCCATCTAAGCCAGATGCACAAGGTGGTGCATGCATCTGGAATTTGTTTGCAGTGGCTACAGGCCCTGGGGTGCCCAGTCTCTCTCTCTCTCTCTCTCTCTTTCTCTCTCTCTCTCTCTCTGCCTCGTTGTCCATCTCTCAAATAAATAAATAAAATAGTTTCTAGAAAAGCACTGATAAGACTTGCTTAAGGGCTGGGTGTGGTGGTACATAGGTCTTTAATGCTAGCACTTAGGAGGCAAAGGTAGGAAGACTATTGTGAGTTCAAGGCCAGCCTGGGACTACTGAGTGAGTTCCAAGTCAGCTTGGGCTAGAGTGAGACCTCACTTCAATAATAAATAAATGAATAAATAAATAAAATGAAATAAAAGACTTGCTTAGGGCTGGGAGTGAAGCTTGGCAGTAGAGTACATACTATGTACAAAGGCTCTGGTTCAATTTCCCGTCTTTAATCCCAGCACTCGGGGAGGCAGGGGTAGGAGGATCACCATGAGTTCAAGGCCAGCCTGAGACTACAGAGGGAGTTCCAGGTCAGCCTGAGCTAGAGCGAAACCCTACCTTGAAAAAAGCCCAGACCCAAAACAACATCAACAAAACAACAATCTAATGAAGATGACAGTGCAGGTCTGATTGGTTAAGTGCATGAATACTGCCATAAATGAGGCATTTTATTTTGGAAAAGACGGAGGCTTTGCCTGGAAGCACAAGCTGGGAGGAGAGCAGCTGGAGGGGCCTGTGAGCTGCACAAGCCACGGGGTCAACTGAAGAGCCTGCACTGTGGTGAAGGACGCGTGTGTGTGTGTGTGTGTGTGTGTGTGTGTGTGTGTCTGCGCACATGCATATACACATGGGTCTTGTGCATTACTTGACATCTTTAGCAGGGAGCAGTCTTCTACGCTCACCTCACGTTTTCTCAGAGACAAGAATTTATCATTAGCAATACAAAACGGCTCAAGCTGCTCTCTCATGTGTCAGTCAGTTGCTTTGGAAAACTTGTTTCGGAAACAAATGTTGAGCAAGGCGTGGTGGCACTCACCTTTCATCCCAGCACTGCGAGGCAGAGGTAGCAGGCTCCCCTGAGACTACGTGGGGAGTTCCAGGTCAGCCTGGGCTAGGGCAAAACCCTACCTCAAAAACAAAAGCAAAGCAAAACAAACAAACAAACAAAAACTACTCCAAAACAGTAGACAGTAGACCTGGCAGACATTTATTTAAGAAACACAGCAGATATATCCTCAAAACATCCCAATACACTCACTCACCCAGGGCCCGCTAGAAAGTGCACTCTTAAAGGCTTCCTGTCCTGACTTTTAGCCATATCAGCAGGATGCTGTTAAGTGATTTATGTGAGTTCTTTTTATTAGGCATGAGAATCAATGAAACTTATTTTTGTAGCTATCAGTTCTCAAACACACACACACCCTGCCCCCAACCCCACCACACAAAGCATCAAATATAAGTGTAGGTTAACAATAAAAGAGAAAGAATTACCGTCACCAGTGTCATATTTTTTCAGTGGTACAAAATTAGAGCCATATAAGAGGATTGCCACAGAAGAGGAGATGTAGCCAGTGGCGAGGTCTGTCCCGTTACTGCTCATGTTTCCAGAGGGCCAGTGGACTTTTTTTTTTTTTTTTTGCTTTTCAAGAGCTTCTGGAACAAAAGAAGGAGAATCTTAGTGAGAAGTTGGGAATCTGTGAGCAAATTGTGATCAACATGTGAGATTCCTTTTTGTAATTAGGAAATTACATATTATGATCAATTTTTTTAAAAAATATTTTTATTGCTGGGCATGGTGGCATATTCCTTTAATTCCAGCACTCAGAGGCTGAGGTAGGAGGATCACTGTGAGTCTGAGACCACCCTGAGATTACATAATGAGTTCTAGGTCAGCCTGTACTAGAGCAAGACCCTACTTCAAAAATCCAAAATTATTATAAAATAAAATAAAAGATTTTTCTTAAGTATTTTATTTATTAGAGAGAAACGGATAGATAGAGAGAGACAATAGGCACACCAGGGCCTCTAGCCACTGCAGCTGAACTCCAGGCACATGCGCTGCCTTGTGCATCTGGCTTATGTGGGATCTGGGGAATTGAACCTGAGTCCTTAGGTTTTGTGGGCAAGCACCTTAACCAGCAAGCCATCCCTCCAGTCCCTTATTTATTTATTTGAGAGACAGAAGCACAGAGAAAAGGGGGAGAGAGAGTGTGAGAGATTATGGGCACTCCAGGGCTTCTTGCCAGTGTAATGAACTACAAAGATGTTCATGCCACTTTGTCCATCTGGCTTTACGTGGGTACTGGGAGATTAAACCCAGGCCTTTTAGGCTTCATAAGCAAGCACCTTAACTGTGGAGCCATCCTTCTTCAGCCCTTCTTTTTTTGTTTTACATTTATCCTATCATTTTTTTAATCATTAAGTTAAAATAAAAATTTCTTCAGGGCCTGAAAATCTAACTTCTTCTAAGATCTGGTTCCAGTTTCTTTTTAATGTCACAGAGAGTATCTCCCTGTGACGTGAACTGGCATGATGCGACGACTTCTGGACTTGGACTCTTTGATTGCTTCTTCTGCCCATCAAGTCCGAAGTCACCTGAGAAGTGTCTGATGCCACCTACAAAAGACCTGCCTAAAAGGAAGGAAAAAGCGATGATGTCAAAATAGAGACTTCTTCGAATGAGGAAGGGATTCAGTGGAGGAGCAGGGGACAGGGAGAGTGGAGGGAGGTGTGGCATATTGTGTGCATATATGGAGGTTGTCAATTATAAGTGAAAAGAACACTGGTGAAGACTTTCAAAACTCTTACGTGTTCTACAAGCAGAAGTTTCTGGTCTACTTCAGACGTGAGCCACAGGGCACATCAGGTCAGATTGCTGCTAAGGACCCCACATCACACTGCTCTTCTCACCGGAACAGCACCCATGGTCAGTCCTTTAAATAGTTCAAGGACCTTGACGGGGCATGCGGCTTAGAGACAGAGCATGCACCTAGCATGTGCCAGGCCCTGGGCTCAGTCCTCAGCACAGTCACTCAATCCATCAGTCAGTCTATGGACTTTTTTGAAAAAACAAAATGAAGATAGAATGGCTGAAGAGATAGCTTAGCGGTTAAGGCACATGACTACAAAGCCTAAGGACCCAGGTTCGATTCTCCAGGTCTCTCATAAGCCAGATGCAAATGGTGGTGCATGCATCTGGAGTTCCTGGCCCTGGTACACCCATAAAAATAAAAAAAAGAGAAAAAAATGAAGATAGAAGAAGCAACTTTAAAACAGGGCAAAAAGTTCGGTGAGGGAAATACTGTGTGCACTTTCTCAAAACAACAAAAACAAGCCAGGCGTGGTGGCGCACACCTTTAATCCCAGCACTCAGGAAGCAGAGGTAGGAGGATTTCCGTGAGTTCTACTACAGAGTGAATGCCAACTCAGCCTGGGCTAGAGTGAAACCCTACCTAGAAAACCAAAACAAAACAACAACAACAAAAACCTTTAAACATACTGTTGGTAAGGAAACACCTTCCATGGGGCTATAGCCAGGGAAAGACTCTGAGCGTGTTTAGCAGTCAACTCAGCAGCTCTGCTCATGGTAAGTACGCGTCTGCCTGGGGAAGTCCAGCCCCACCCTGGCCCGCTGACTGCTCATGGGATGGGGCGCACTCGCTGAGGTATTAGCTGCAGGAAGGGTGAAAAAGGAGTTTGGGGCCAGCGGGGAGTTACTCGGCTACTTAGGGAGACAGGCCTTGTCTCAGGAAAAACCAAACCAAACCAACCAAACAAACAAACAAAACCAGGATATCCCAGGGCTTCTAAAGGTAAGAGGCAGAGGTAGCAGGAAAGTCAATATGGAACTGAAAATACAGGATTAGTTGTTTTAAAAATCAGTTGTTTTCCATTTGAATTAAAACAAGCAGGTATGTAGATATGGCTCAGCAGTTAAGGCGCTTACCTGCAAAGCCTAACGATCCAAGTTCTACTCCCCACTACCCACATAAACCCAGATGCACATAATGGCTCATGTGTCTGGAGTTCATTTGCAGTGGCTAGAGGCCCTGGTGTGCCCATTTTTTCCCCTTTCTCTCTCTCTCCTTTGCAAGTAAATGAATAAATAAATATTAAAAAAAATAAAACAAGCAAAGCAACTGGGTGTGGTGACCTGCGTCTTTAACCCCAGCACTTAGAGGCCGAGGTAGGAGGATCTCTGTGAGTTTGAGTTCACACGTAGCCTGCGGCTGCAGAGGGAATTTCAGGTCAGCCTGGGCTACAGTGAGACTCGACTCGGAAATCACAGCAACAACAAAAAACTAGGCTGGGAATAAATAAAAATGAAAAAAATAATAAAGGGCTGGAGAGATGGCTTAGCAATTAAGGCATTTGTCTGCAAAGCCAAAAGACCCAGGCTCGATTCCCTAGAACCCACATAAGCCAGATGAACAAGGGGCACATGCATCTGGACTTCGTTTGCAGTGGCTACAGGCCCTGGTGCGCCCATTCTCTCTCTCTCTGCCTCTTCTCTCTCTCTCTCTCTCTCTCTCTCTCTCTCTCTCTCTCTCTCTCTCTCTCTCTCGGCTTGCAAATAAAAAAATCACAGGCTAGGGAGATTGCTAAGGGGTTAAAGGTACTTGCGTGCAAAGCCTGATAGCCAGGGTTTGATTCCCCAGGACCCACGTAAAATAAAGCCCAGGTGCATAACACGTGGAGTTTGTTTGCAACAGCAAGAGGCCTTGGCACAGCCATACATTCACTATCTCTCTCTCCCTGTCTCAAATAAATAAGTGAAATATATATATATATTAAAAAAACCATTAAAACCCTTGTAAGACCATGGGTAAGAAGACAATGCCTGGTCTCTGCACATAGCATATTACTGAAAGGTAGGCTCCAGCCAGGGAATGCTGACGGCCTGTCCCAAGGATGTCACCTGGGCTTGCTACAATCATTCCAGGGCTTATCACCCTCAGGGCCTGCTGAATGAACTTTGGTCACTGTGGTAGATAAAGGGTTACTGAACACAGCTCCAGGTGCACCGGTGCATTTCAACAAGCACGTGCCCTAATTCACTGTGTACCGGCAATGCCCAACCTTAGGGAAGCATCTACCTCTTTCTTAGTCAATAAAATTTTTGTGAAAAAGAACAATGTTGTTATTCTTCTCAGCACATTACACACAAACTTGTTAAACTACTACTTTAAATTTTTATTTTCTTAATTTTATTTTTTCTTTCTTTAAAAAATCATTACATTTATTTATTTAAAATTATGTCAAGCCAAGCGCAGGTGACCCGTGCCTTCAATCCCAGAACTGAGGAGGCAGAGGTAGGAGAACTGCTGTAAATTCAAAGCCAGCCTGGGATTACTGAATGAGTTCCGGGTCAGCCTGGGCTAGAACGAGACGTTATCTCAAAATCAATCAATCAATCAATCAAGTAGGATGATCCATTGATAAGTGGTCAATGCCAAGGATGATGTCTGTACGCATTTGCCAGGACAGACATTTATTTCTTCCTGATTGGCACACCAGGCCACGGAAATCCTACCTGCGGATCCGTGACCCGTGACCTGTTTACAGTGCAAAGTTTCCACCGATCTGATCGCCTCAATCCTGTATCATTTCAAGGCAAAACGCCTTCAAAAGTCTGGTTTGAAGCAGTTTTGAGTGAGGGCAAGCAGTGACGTTTACTTTGAAGAGCCCCACCCCCGATACTTGCTTAAACTTTAAATTTCAGTAATTACGTTTCATGCACTAGCACACCCCCACCCCCGGTTTTCCCGATTTTGGGGTGGTCCCCTCCCGCCCCATTGCGTTAATGAGAATCTGATGTCCGGTGCTCGGACCGCGGCTCGGCAGAGATTTCATGTTTGGTTTCCCGAGAACGCGCCGCAGCGGTCGGCCGAGGCTGGCACGCCCGCGCCCGGGCCGGGGGCTCCTCCGGGGACCGCGCCCGGGCATGGCGGGCACCCCGGGCATGGCGGGCACCCCGGGCATGGCGGGCACCCCGGGCATGGCGGGCACCCCGGGCATGGCGGGCACCCCGGGCATCGCGGGCACCCCGGGCGGCAGCGGTACTCACTGCGTCCCGGTCGTGCTCGGCCGCGGGTCCTGCCTGGCAGACTCGCCCCACTTCCTGCCCCAGGTCCCGCGGGCCGGGCCGGGCCGGGGCGGGGCGTCCCTCGCCCTCCCTCCCGGCTGTCGGGTGACTCAGGCCAGTGGCTCGGAGAAGTCATCGCCGGGGAGCGGAGCAGGTCACCCTCCCCCCAGAGGGAGGCCTTTTCCATGCAAATGTACAAGATGACAAGGTTCAACCTGAACTGCCGCCCTGAGCTTACCCCCAGGCCCTGGAGCTCTGGATGCTCCAGATAGGAACTTTCATCAGGAGAAATGTTGGTGAAGGCTCTCTCTCTCTCTCTCTCTCTCTTTCTCTCTCCCTCTCTCTCCTGCTGCAGGTTCTATTCCCACCCTGTTTCTTTTGCTGGGCTTTCAATGTGCTATAATTTCATGTCAGTTTCTGGGGCTGTTCGGTTTTGGTGGCCCTACCGGGAAAGTCATTGCCTGGACAGCGGTGTCTCACAGGTGGTGGCAGAGTCTCATGTCTTAGATTTAGGTCTTGGTCCAGTTTGAGGTTTATTATTAATTATTATAATTGTTATTATTATTAATGGAACCCTTTGTTTCATGGGCCACCAGGGAAATACTAGTTAAATCTTACAGGTTGGCTACCTAGCTGTATAAATTTTTATGTGTGTATGTGTGTATAATACAAGGAAGGAGCAGGGTGTAGCTGTGCATGCCTTTATCCCAGCATTCAACGCTCAGGAGACTCAGATAGGAAAATGGCTGTGGGTTTGAGGCCAGCATAGTTCGAGGCAGGCCAGCATGGGCTACAAAGTGAATTCGAAGCCAGCTTGGACTATAGTGAGACGCTGCTTCAGAAAAGAAAACAAAACACAAAAGAAAAATAATTCCTGGGAACAAAGAACGCTTCCATTGTGTTGGTGGGAATATAAATTAGTTCTTTGCTATGGAGAACAGTATGGTGGTTCATTTCTTTTTTTTCTAAAGCACTAAAATGAGGGCTAGAAGAGTAGTCAGTGGCAAAATGCTTGAATGCCATGCACAGGGTATAAGATCCTTAGCACTGAGAAAACAACAACAAACAAGAATCCTACAAACTGAACAAGATCCCCAGTACATAGCTAAAGGAAATGAAATCAACGGTCACAGTAAAGAGCGGCCCCCACCTTTACATGAGGAAGGCAGAGAGGGTCACTGAAAAACAAAAACAAAAACAAAAACAAAAACAAAAACAAAAACAAACAGAAAGAAAGAAAGAAATCACAGTGGTTAAGGTGTTTGCCTGAAAGCCTAACAACCTGCGTTCCATTCTCCAGTTCCCACATCAAGCCAGATGCACAAAGAGGCCCTGGGGCACCCATTCTCATCTCTGTGAGGTGTGGTGCACACCTTTAATTCCAGCAGAGGTAGGAGGCAGAGGTAGGAGGATCGCTGTGAGTTCAAGGGCAGCCTGAGACTACGTAGTGGGCTAGAGTGAGAAATATCCTACCTCGACCCCCAACCGTACCCCCTCAAAAGTCACACACACATGCAGTATTACTCAGCCTGAAAGTAGAATAAAATTCTGTCATTTGCAGTTTGCAGCAAAATGAGTGAAACTAGATATTAGGTTAGGGAGGAAAGCCAGATACAGGAAGACCAGAACTGCACAGGAACGTGCAGGTAGTTCGCACAAGAGTGACCGCCGGGCACCGGGAAGGAGCACGGGGAGGGTGGCAGACAGTAACTGTATGGAAATACCACGCTGAGCTTCAGCAACACGCATGTTAACAACGAATAGACGTACAACCGCCACGCTAGCGCACACAGGAATGAAGCGGTGCTGGAGCCTGCCTGCTGACACGGAGAAGAGCTAGCTATCGGCTATAATCAGGCGAGCCACAGTTCTTTCCCACCAAAGCCTAGTTCAGGCTGAAGCTCCGTCTTGAATTGTGTGAAGGCCCTCAGAGGACAGGAGGATGCAGGAGGAACACGGGGAGCTGGCAGAGCCTGGTTCCTGAGGACGGAGAAGCCACTTCTGCGTCACACAGCGGAGCAGGTGCTGACGGACAGTCACTTCTCCAGAAGGCCTTCACAGATGACAGCGAGGGCAGCTGCAGTAAAAGGTTTCCAAAGCAGCTCAAACAAGCCGCTCTTGGAAAACAATGTCGTGCAGGAGTTTTCTGTTTTATATTTATTTATCTATTTAAGAGAGAAAGAGTAGGGGGAGAGAAAGTATGGGAACACACCAGGGCCTCGTGAACTCCACACATATGTCCCGATTCATGCATCTAGATTTAAATGGGTATGGGAAAAGCCGGGCGTGGTGGCGCAAATTTTTTAATCCCAGCACTCGGGAGGCAGAGGTAGGAGGATGGCCATGAGTTCAAGGCCACCCTGAGACTCCATAGTGAATTCCAGGTCAGCCTGGACTAGAGTGAGACCCTACCTCAAAAAAACAAAACAAAAAAAAAACCAAATGGGTATGGAGAATCGAACCCGGGCCATCAGGCTTTGCAAGCAAGTGCCTCTGACTGCTGAGCCATCTCCCCTGCTCTTAGGACTTTGAATAGATAGAAGTTGTGGTGGTTTGATTCAGATGGCCCCCATAAACTTACGTGTTCTGAATGTTGATGGAGATTTGGGATTAACACTTCCTGGAGGCAGTGTATCTTTGGGGGCGGGCTTATGACTGTTATAGCTAGTGTCCCCTTGCCAGTGTTTGGCACACTCTCCTGTTGCTATTGTCCACCTTATGTTGGCCAGGGGGTGATGTCCACCCTCTGCTCATGCCATCATTTCCCCCTGCCATCACTGAGCTTTGCCTTGAGTCTGTAAGCCAAAATAAACCCCCCCCCCCCCCCACCAAAAGCTGCTCTTGGTCAGGTGATTTCTGCCAGCAACGCGAACCTGACTACAACAGAAGTCAATGCCTGACCTCAAAGTTTCAGAGGACAGGTGACATTCAAACTCAAAGTTTCAGAGGACAGGTGACATGGTTCAAGCTCAAGGGGCGGATCCCGAGAGGCTGAGCTGAAGAAGCAGCAGGAAGCTCCTGCCGGAGTGTCACTGGCAGCCATCTTGGAGAGACACGTTGAGACCAGCCAAGCTTCAGCTTTGACATGATGGGCGGAATGGTGTCTCCTTGTTCCCTGCTTTGGGCCTCTATCCTTAGCTAACTGCCTGAAAGAAGCTAGCTGGCTTCGATTTCTCCTTCAGAACCAGGAGGTCCGGATGATAGCGGTCAGTTTGCTACACGACTTACTGAGTATTCTAAGGCCTCAGTGGGGACCTACCTGAAGTCTGGAAGACATCTTTTTTTTTTTTCTTTCAAATGTTAATGCTCATTTACAATGCATTTGAACACTAAAGTGCTCTGATGGAAAGATAAAAGATTAACGTTGTTTTCAATTCTGCCAACACAGCATTTATCCTGTAGCCCACAGACCAAGGAGCAATTTTGACTTTCAAGTCTCATTATTTAAGAAATACATTATGTTGGGCTATCTTCTCCACAGATAGCAACTTCTCCTGTAGATCTGGGCAGCATAAATTGAAGACTTCTTGGGAAGAATTCGTCATTGTGGTTGCTATTAAGGACATTTGTGATTTGTGAGGGGGTCTCCAAATGAGAACATGAAGGAGAATTTAAAAGAAATGGACTCCCACTTTCGTTGGAGGACTTAGGGAGTTCTGTACTTCAGGAGTAAACGCATGTGGCAGAGATGGAGAGCTGGGATTGAAGTGGGGCCTAAGGCTCGGTCTGGAATGCCGCATCTCCTGATAAGACTAACCTATACAGTCACTCGTGATGGCTGCACGTGGCTTTCTGAGATGGAATCTACTCTGCCACAGAGGCTGTGAACACTGTTGATAAGGCAACAAAGACCTTGAGATATTAGATGAACTTGCTTGAAGAAGCATTAGTGGGCTTCAGAAGATAGACTTCAATTTTGAATAAAATTCTACAGTGACTAGGGTGCTGTCAAACAGCCCTGCAAGCTGTAGAGAAATCACTCATGGAATGAAGAGTCAGTTGGTGTAGCAAACATCACCACCACTATGTTGCTTGACATAGATGACTGATAAAAATTGTAAGACTGTGTTTGTCTTTCATGTTAATGATTAGACATTTATTTTTCTTATTTGTAAAAGGAAGTAATTTAGTGTACCTCACTCTTCTATATGTTCAAAAGATATGAGGTATATAAAATATGATTACTGGGACTTACAGTTTTTGCCCTGGCACTTGAAGAGCTGGGAAGTCTTCACTGTGACCATGACAAGAGCATTCTGAACAGACTGAAAATCCACAACCCTTCTTAGAGAGGAGAGAAAATAGAATGATAAAATGCTGAATTAGGGCTCGAGAGATGGCTTAGCGGTTAAGTGCTTGCATAAGGACCCGGTTCGAGGCTCAATTCCCCAGGACCCATGTTAGCCAGATGCACAAGGGGGCTCACGCATCGGGAGTTGGTTTGCAGTGGTTGGAGGCCCTGGTGGGTCCATTCTCTCTCTCTGTAGCTCTCAAATAAATAAATAAAAATGAACATAAAACTTAAAAAATGCTGAATTAAAACAAGGGAAGGCAGGAATGAGGATACCAACTAAAAGACAAAGACTAAAAAGAGGAAGTGACTATAAAACAGATAAACACAGAGCTCAACAATACACTGTTGACAAGAAAATCACTTTAATTTTAAGGAAGATGGAGAAAGTTACACCATATTAGCAGCAGTCAAAAGAAAGCTGGAATAGTAGTTTTATTTTCAGACAAAGCAGACCAGATTATCTAGGATAAAGAGGGCCATGAGAAATAATAAAGCCAGGAGTGGTGGTGCACACCTTTAATCCCACACTCAGGAAGCTGAGGTAGGAGGATCACCATGGCTTCAAGGCCAGCCTGATGCTACAGAGTGAGTTCCAGGTCAGTCAGGGCTAGAGCAAGACCTTACCTACTCCCCCCAAAAAAAGAAATGCTAAAGGACTTCCTACAAAGACGTGACCCTCCTGTGCATGCCCTTCAGAGCAGCGTCAAGATGTGTGAGGCAAGCACAACTGAGCTGCAAGGAGGGTGTTGGTGAAGGTCTTCACCATCCCTCTGCAGTTGGCAGGTCTAGCAGGCAGATTGTCAGGAAGAACACAGAGCTTCACACCAGCATGGCGTCAGCTAAATCGGACAGTTATGTGATACCTTTATCCAGCAATAGCGGAACCATTTTCTCTCCACTTTCCCTTTACGTTTCCATGGAATAGTAAATTGGACTACTTTTGGAGTCTTCTAGCACAGCATACAAGTGAACTCTGGGGTAAACTTTGGGCTTAAAAAAAAAATTTTATTTATTTATTTGAGAGAGAGGGGGAAAGAGAGAGAGAAAGAGAGAGAGAGAGAGAGAGAGAGAAAGAGAGAGAGAGAGAGAGAGAGAGGGAGGGAGGGAGGGAGAATGGGAATGCCAGGGCCTCTAGCTACTACAAATGAACTCCAGACACAAGCACCTGGAATCAAACCTGGGTCCTTTGGCTTCGCAGGCAAGTGCCTTAACCACTAAACCATCTCTCCAGCCCAAAGGTTGGGCTGTTCCATAGTATGTATCACCATTGGCTTATTAACTTGAACAAGCGTAACAGCAGAGAAGATACTGGTGGGTGGGAGAGGAGAGGAGGGTTGTGTGGGAATTCTGTGTCGCTGCTCAGTTTTCCACGTCTCATCTCTGGACGCTGTTTGCCATCATGACTCCTTGGGGCCTGTGGTAATTTTTAAAAGAACAAATTTCAGCTGCTTATCCTCGTCTCCTAGCTGCAGAATGATTTTCAGATTGAATGATTCGGTTTCCTGTTTGGAGGATTTCTATATATAATGAGAAATTATGAATTGTGTGGAGGCCAGAAGTATCTGCTGACTTCATTAGGTTATGTAATCATGTTTCCTGGTGCTTTAAAAGAAATCATGCTGTTTATTTTAAAAAGGAAAGACTCAATTTAATACATTACTCTCTTCCTCCCTCTCTGTTTTCCTTTCTCCCTCCCTTCCCTTTTTCTTTTCCTTCTCAAATAGTGTCCTGACACAATCTCTGGAAAAGACTGAATCGATGGGGAAAAGCTCTGGTTACCACAAGGGCAACTGATCCTCAGACCCAAATCCGCAGTCATCTCCCATCCCTAAAACTCCTGCTCAATTTCCCTCAGGGGGAGCCTGCTGGAGTGAATTCTAGATTGCCCATGTACAGCTCTCACTAAGCAAGGGAGAAACCAGAGATGTCCCGTGAGCCTTCTGACTTCCACAGGCACAGCCTACCAGCTCTGAAACCCAGTCCTTCTTCAGTTCTTCATGGTGATAGGAGGCTTCATTAAGGGAGCCACTCCTCTCTGCTTGCCCGGCGTGTCTATGAAACTTCACCCTTCCCCTTCGCTTCACGCAAGGAGCAACGTCTTTCCCACTTGGGCCACAGTGGCAGAAGACACACAGGAGTTGATCTGACAATGGTGTACAAGTGAGTATTATTTCCCCCGGAAGAATGTATGCTATTTTCCCACACGTGTATATGCACAACCTGATCCTTGCTGGTCTGGAGTCAACAAAATGAGGTGACACCTTGAAAGGAAGCCACATTGCCTTGGCATGGAACCTGGGCAGGAGATCTTGGAGGGAGCCCATGTGAAGTGAGGATGTTAGAGACACTTCTGTCTTGCTTGATGTATCAGAAGTCTTGAGCTGTTCTAAGTTTCTGATCATCCTGCAAAGCCAAAGGATCCAGGTTTGATTCCCAGGACCCATGGAAGCCAGATGCATAAGGTGGCGCTGGAGTCTGGAGTTTGTTTGCAGCAGTTGGAGGCCCTGGTGTGCCTATTCTCTCTCTCCCTCTCTTTTCTCTCTCAAATAATTTTTTTTAAAAACATGGCTTGGGGGCTGGAGAGATGGCTTAGTGGTTAAGCACTTGCCTGTGAAGCCTAAGGACCCCGGTTCAAGGCTCGGTTCCCCAGGTCCCACGTTAGCCAGATGCACAAGGGGGCACACGCATCTGGAGTTCGTTTGCAGAGGCTGGAAGCCCTGGCGCGCCCATTCTCTCTCTCTCCCTCTATCTGTCTTTCTCTCTGTGTCTGTCGCTCTCAAAAAAAAAAAAACAAAAACAAAACAAAACAAAAACCATGGCTTGGGCTAGAAAGATGAATCAGCAGTTAAGGTATTTGTTGGCAAAGCCTGACCACACAGGTTCGGATCCCCAGCACCCACATAAAGCCAGATGCCCAAAGGGAAGCATGTGTCCAGAGTGTTTGCAGTGGCAAGAGGCCCTGGCACACCACACCCATTCTGGCTCTCCCTTTCTGCTTGCAAATTAAAAAAATATATATGTCAGCTAATTCTATCTTCAACACATGCTTTTCAATAAGAGTTTTATCTCAAAGTAGAAGTACACAAAAATTTCTAATGTGAAATAAAGAATATACTATGTTTTTGAGAACTGATGATGGCTATGTGAAAATAAATGTCCCTGCCCTCACCGAGAGCATATTTTCTATACAAAAGGTTGTACAATAAAATTTAATTAAGAATACAATTATAAGGTAGGTGTGTTGGTGCATGCTTTTTTTTTCTGTTTTTTTTGAGGTAGGGTCTCACTCTAGCCCAGGCTGACCTGGAATTCAGGCTGGCCTCGAACTCACGGCAATCCTCTTACCTCTGCCTCCCGAGTGCTAGGATTAAAGGTATGACCACCACGCCCGGTAGGTGCATGCTTTTAATCCCAGCACTCAGGAGGCAAAGATAGGAAGGTTGTTGGCAGTTCAGGGCCACCTTGGGGCTGTAGAATAAGACCCTGTTCAGAGTGGGCTAGAGCGAGACTCTATCTAAAAAAGAAAAAGAAAAAGAATAAAATTTTTATCTTCAGTAACTTTTAAACATAGGGTTCACAAAAAATTGAAGCTTCATTCCTTACAAGGTTCAGATTCTGTAAGTATATAATAACTGAAACCAAAAATAATTTTAGTCACCGATTTTAAGCACAAGATACTATTAACATGGCTTGTTTCTGATTTAAATATTTATTTATTAGAGAAAGAGCAAGAAAGGGGAGAGAGGGAGAGAGAGAGGGCACGCGAGCGTGCAAGCGAGAGAACGGGAGTTCTGCAAACTAACTCCGGACACAGGGGCCACTTTGTGCCTCGGGCTGTAGATGGGGACTGAGGAATGAAACCCACACTGTTAGGCATTACAAGTAGGTGACTTTAATCATGGACCCATCTCTCCAGCCTGACTTGTTTCGCATTTGTTTATAAATTCCTTTATCCCATAGTCTTTGAAACAGCTTAGAATGACAACATACAATGAAATAATAGGAATAAAAGATAGCTAGGAACTTAGAAAGCCAAGACAGGAAAAACAAAAGGTACAGGCTCTCAGGACCCCTTCGTTTCTTATACTTGGTTTTCAGTTTTGATTGAGTTTCACATGAGAACAGGTGAATGATTGGCTAGGAAAGTAGCTTGCCTAGCTGCTGTTTTCAGGAGAGAATTCTTCAGGAAAAGAAAGCTTTTCCTAGCTGAGGGTGAGGTATTTTAGAGGCATTTTTTTGGTTTTGGTTTGTTGTGTTTTGTTTTTGCTTTGAGGGACGAGAGCCCATGGCCTTGAGAATGCTGTGAGCAGTTTTCCTGTCACTGAGCTCCATCTCCAAACCCTTCCTTCTTTCTTTAAATGTGTAAAAAAATATTTTATTTTTATCTATTTATTTGAGAGACAGATATACAGAAATAGGCAGGTAGAGAGAGAGCAAAAGATAGAGAGAGAGAGAGAGAGAGAGAGAAAGAGAGAGTGTGTGTGTGTATGTGTGTGTGTGTGTGTGTGTGTGAGAGAGAGAGAGAGAGAGAGAGAGAGAGAGAGGGAGAGAGAGAGAGAGAGAGAGGGAGAGAGAGAGAGAGAGAGAGAGAGAGAGGGAGAGGGAGAATGGGCACACCAGGGCCTCCAGCCATTGCAAACAAACTCCAGATTGTGCATCCCCTTGTGCATCTGGCTTATGTGGATCCTGGGGAGTCGAACCTGAGTCCTTTGGCTTTGTGGGCAAGCGACTTAACTGCTAAGCCATCTCTCCAGCCCTTTAAGTGTTTTTATTTATGAGAGATATAGATAGATAGATGACAGATAGATAGACAGATAGGGAGAAAGAAGACAGACAAAGAGTAGGGGACCAGGGCTTCTGTCACTGCAAATGAACTCAGATGCATGTGCCATGTTGTGCCCCTAGGTTTACATGGGTACTGTGGAACTGAACCCAGGCCAGCAGGCTTTGTGCCTGGCACCTTCAACTGCTAAGCTGTCTCTTGGTAGCACCACCTGTCCCTTTTATGAAATAGCATCTCACTGTGTAGATTAGGCTGGTTTCAACCTCACGATACTCCTGCCTCAGCCTCCTGAGTGGTGGGGTCATAAGCTCGTGCCCCCCGCGTTCAGCTGGGAAGGCTGACATTTTATTATTCATATTTTCATTGGACAAACCTCTGTGGAGTACCTGGCATAAACCAGACCCAGTTCCAGACATTGGCGAAGACAGTGGTGGACGGCAAGTTAGAGAGATGATTGGGGAGGATGGGATGGTGGACCGGAGAGAGGGCTTTGGCTAGTCACTGGCGTATTTGATAACTCTCAGTAATGAATACAAGCACCCCAGATGAGCCAGTACACAAAGCACAAAAGCTTTGTTATCTCCCACCTCCTTGGTGGCTCTGGCATTCAGGGGAGGCTGGGTGGCTCTGTGGGCAGCTGTGGCCGGGCTTCAGAAGCAAAGAGAGGGGCTGGGGCTGGGGATGGTGGCTGTGTCCCTGCGGCTCCGGGACAGGCGCTGGCTTTCCCCTTTCCCGGGAGGGACAGGCTTGAGAAGGCCAGTCTTCCGTGGCCTCGTGTCCGGAGTCACGTTCTGTCCCGGCTCCCGTGTTCCTGTTGTCACCCCTGCTTTGGTGAGAGGAGACTGCGGGAAGTCGAGGCAGCGCTGCCTGGTGCAAGCATCCCCGGGGCACCGTCAGAGGAGGCTGACTTTCAGAAATAAGCGGAGGGGAGCTCTCTGGACCAAGGTGCCCAGGCGGCCCGTGTGGAAGGCAATGGAGTGTGAGAGCGGAGGAAGTAGTGTTTTCCAGGAAAGAGGACATTGGCTGAAGGAAGCCCGGCAAGAAGGTGCTGGGTGTTTCTAGTTTTTCAGTTTTGTTTATTTTACTATTTTAAACAAAGCCAAAAGTATTTCCTTTTTCCAAAAAAAAAAATATTTTTCTGTGTGTGTGTGTGTGTGTGCGTGTGTGTGTTTATGGGTGCACCATCCAGCTTTACTTGGGTGGCCAGGGAACTAAACCTGGGCCAGCAGGCTTGTTTTTCAAGCAAGTACCTTTAGCTGCTGAGACATCTTTCCAGCCCCTCCTCCATATATTAAACTTTTCATTTCCAAACCGTTCAGTGCTTAGAGCCACTAAATCGTTCTTAGCTACCTAATGAAGGGGAGAAAAATAAAATCTTGTTTGACCCTTGCGTTACTGTAAGGGACACTCTGAGTTTTAACAAAATCAAGTCTGTTTATATGCAGTTTTCATGGTAAGTTTTTTTTTTTTTTTTTTTTTTTTTTTTTTTTTTTTTAATCCTTTGGTTTCGGGGACTTTTATTTTCACACCATGGAAAATTTTAATTTGGCTGTTTGGGTCTTTTGAAATCCTTTGGTTGTTTTACGTGATTTTGTCATTTTTGCTCACAGGACATAACAAGCTGATAATTAAGTGTGCTTAAAAGAGGCGGTTAAGGGCTGGAGAGATGGCCTTGTGGTTAAGACACTTACCTACAAAGCTTAAAGATCCAGGTTCAATTCCCTAGAACCCACGTAAAGCCAGATGCATACGTGTCTGGAATTTGTTTACAGTGGCAAGAGACCCTGGTGCAACTATTCTCTCTCTCTTCTAAATAAATAAAACATATTTTTTGAAAAGAGCCAATTAAACACAAACAAACTACTTCAGCCAGACCAAGACCATAAGGGGAAAAAACCAATGAGCACCTAAGTCACATTACTCCCGCATTGAGGGAGGAGGGAGGCTGCAGGAGGAGGGGCTGCGGCTGTCCCCCAGACAAGGCTAAGGCAGAATCAATACCGTGAAAGGGAGGAAGGCAATGAAAGGAAGTCGTGTTCCAATGGGTAAGAGCAAGTGACAGGGGGTCAAGGCCATATCTGGACATGCCATGGTCCCATGGTCCTGTTTCCTGGGAAACCAAGTTCCGGTGTCAAAAGCGCTCATAGGGCTCCTCTGTGCAGCTCCCATGTGGGTTATAAATCGAGGCTGCTTCCTTGTGTCGGGACTCCACACCATCCTTATTACTGAGCAATTATTGCAAATGGCTATGCTTCTGATAGTCTGTGGTTTCAGAGAATAAAATTTCTCAGTATGAAAGCAGCAATCATTCCAAGCATTGGGCAGTTAGAACATTTTATGGCTGTAGTGTTCATTTGGGAGAAATGATGTTTTCTGAGAAATCTGTCCATAGCTTTAATTACAGCCTTGATTTGGACCTGATGCATGGCGAGAAACTTTTTACTTTCTTGGCCCAAGAAATGCTTAACTTTTATGGACAGATGACTGTAACTTGCCATAATTCAACATGTTGATATTGTCACTATCCCTTCCTGGCAAGCCTGAGATGACAGATTACGTTCATATTACATTTAAAATACTTTTATTGATGTATTAGAAAGAGAGAGAGAGAGACAGAGCGACAGAGAGAACAAATATGGGGGCACCAGAGCTTCCCGCCACTGGCAACAATCTCCAGACACAGGCACTACTTTGTGCATCTAGCTTTATGTGGGTTCTGGGGGGTTGAATCTGGGTTGTCAGGCTTTGCAAGCATGTGCCTGTAACCAGTGAGCCATATCTCCAGCCCCCATATGATGTTTTTATTATATTTATCAGGAGCCTGGAGGAAGTGAGACCACTTTGATTTTAACACCCAACTTCTAATGCATTCCTGGAGTATGGTTCAGAAGACCTCTGCATCCGTGGGCCGCACAAGTAGGCGTGCTGGTTTTCATAGGGAAAGGGAAAGGTTAAGGTGACCTTCCTTCCTTTCTCTTTTTATTTTTCTAGGTAGGGTCTCACTCAGGCTGACTTGGACCTCACTCTGTAGTCCTAGGCTAGCTTCAAACTCACAGCGATGCTCCTACCCCTGCCTCCTGAGGGCTGGCGGTACCGGTGTGCACCGCCACGCTGGGCGCACATTCTTTCTTACTCTCCAGTTCTGGGGGAACAACTGCTCTCATCAAGTTATCTCCAGATGTCCTTGGCTCTATGGGGTGGCTGGGGTGCGCTTTAGAAGAAGTGCTCCCCGGAAGCTCCTGGGATTTTGTCCCCAGGTGGCAGCAGTTGAGGAAAGGCGTGGGCCTTTGGGAGGTGGACAGTGAAAGGATTTGGGGTGATATCACCCTGCTCCAAGCTCAGCCTCCTTCCTTCCAGCTGACGTGAGGCTCTGGATGTCTTGTCCCTGCCATGGCGAAAGGGTAAGCGGAAATCGACCCCTTCCTCCCACCAGCCGCTGTTGGTCAGTCGTTTTGTCTCAGCAACCAGGACAGGAATGGGCTCTGCCCATGGTCGGCAGCGCAGCTCCCACAGCGTTCCTGTGGAAGAACCACAGGAATCTTTCTGTATGCTTCATCAGAGTGGAAGCAGGGCGTTCCCACTCCATTTTTGAAAAAAAAAATTATTTATTTGCAAGCAGAGAGTGAGAGAGATAGAGAGAAGAGAGACAGACAGAGGATGTGCACACCAGGGCCTGTAGCCACTGCCAACGAACTCCAGACGCATGTGCCCCCTTATGCATCTGGCTTACTTGGGTCTTGGGGAATTGAACCTGGGTCCTTTGCCTTCATAGTCAAGTGCCTTAACCACTAAGCCTTCTCTCCAGCCCCACACTCCATCTTTTGGTAAACAAACTTCTGTCTTCACACCTAATCTCCTGCACACAATCTTCAATAACTACAAATAAAGCTAGGAACAACACAACAAGAGGAAAAAAAAAATCAGGCACAAACAAAAATCAACTGATTAAAAAAAAGTCAATTTAGAAATGAAGTTAATGTTGTCAGAGGTCCAGCTTGATTCTACCTTATGCAATGATCAAATCACACATAACCTCAGCCTCCCAGTCAAGAATTGGGCGCTGCCTTAAACTCCCATAAAGAGCTTCATCAGTTTGCTAGGAAAATGTAACTAGGGCTGGAGAGATGACTCAGCAGTTAAGGGGGTTGCCTGTGAAACCTAAGGACCCAGGCTTGACTTCCTAGTATCCAAGTAAACCAGATGCACAAGGTGGTATATATATCTGGAGTTTGTTTGCAGTGGCTAGAGGCCCTGGTGTGTCCATTCTCTCTCTCTCTCTCTCCATCCATCTATCATCTATCTATCATCCATCCATCCATTATCTATCTATCTATCGATCCATCCACTATCTATCTCTATCTGCCTATCTGCCTCTCTCAAATAATTAATTTTTTTGAAAAAACAGGGGTGGGGGATGGAGGAAAAAATCAAAACAAGCATTTCTGAATGCCAGTTGTAGCACAAACAGAGCCTGGTGCCTGCAGCCATTTCTCTGATCATGTTAGATACTTTGATTTCCCTCCCAAACACTTAAGATATTAGCTTGGGACTGGGGAGATGGTCCAGTGGTTAAAGGTGCTTGCTGGCAAAGCCTGCAGGCCCAGAGTTCACTTCCCCAGTTACCTAAGTAAAGCCAGATGCACAAAATGGCACATGAGTCTAGAGTTCATTTGCAGTGGCAAGTGGCCCTGGTGTGCCTACAATCATTCAAACTATCTATCTTTCTCTCTGTCCTTGCAAATAAATTAAAAATAATGTATTTTACTAAAAAGGATCTGGGGCTGCTCTCTCTCTCTCCTTCCTCTTTCTCTGTCAAATAAATAAATAAAAATAAAAAATACGTAAAAATCAAAAAGGGCTGGAGGGATGGCTTAGCAGTTAAGGCGTTTGCCTACAAAGCCAATCACCCAGGTTAAATTCCCCTGGACCCACGTTAGCCAGATGCACAAGGGGGCACATGCATCTGGAGTTTGTTTTCAGTGGCTGGAGGTCCTGGTGCTCTCTCTCTCTCTCTTTCTCTCTCTCTCTTTCGCTTCCGGTTCATCGGGAAAACAGCACCCTTGCTTGTTTTGCCAATTTTTCTTAGTTTCACCTGGGGCTCTTTTGAGGTCTGATGGGGTGGCTTTCTCCTTCGGATCCACATCTATCTGAAAGAGAGAAGCAGATTCTCCAACGGAGAGTAAGTTAGCACCAGGACAAATAAGATAATCTTTACTTTTTTTTAATAGAGAATTTAATAGGTGTAGGCCCTCTTATAGCTCACAATTGATGGTAGCTTGATAATGGAGAGTGGACTTATGTTTGCATATGGTTCTGATTTGTTTCCCAGCTCCAGCTATGGGTCCCGTACCACTGAGGGGATCAGTTAGCCAATTCAAAAGCAGTTGGTTCCCCAACATGTCTGTGTGCCACTATTGCACTTGTGTGGACATCACAACAGGTTATTTGCTGCTAAGTAGGTTAGACCATGAGTTGCTTGGACAGATATTTGTCATTTTCCCCCAGTCGCCCATGTAGCACCTTCTGGCACTAGAAGTGCTGACTGTCTGGGATAATGTGGAGGAGACTGATAAATTTCTGGACACATAGCATTTATCAAAGCTAAACTCAGAGCAGATTAATCACCTCAATGAACCCATCACACTCATGGAGATTAAAAAGTAATAAAAAACCTCCCCCCCAAAAGAGTCCAGGACCAGATGGCTTCGCAGCTGAATTCTATCAAACCTTCATGAAGAACTCAAACCAATCTTCCTCAAACTGTGCCACACAACTGGAGAACAGGGAAAGCTACCCGACTCCTTTTATGAAGCTAGTATCACCCTAATTCCAAAACCAGGCAGAGATGCCACAAGAAAAGAAAACTATTGGCCTATTTCCCTGATGAATTTAGATGCAAAGATCCTGAACAAAATCCTTGCAAACCAAATACAACAACACATCAAAAGCATCATCCACCTGGACCAAGTGGCCTTCATCCCAGGAACACAGGGGTGGTTCAACATACGGAAATCTGTCAATGTAATACACCACATAAACAAGGTTAAACATAAAAACCACATGATCATTTTGATAGATGCAGAAAAGGCCTTTGACAAGATACAACATCAGTTCATGATCAAAACAATGGAGAGAATTGGCATGGTTGGATCGTATCTTAACATAATAAAGGCATATATATATTTGTATATACAAAGCTCCGAAGGCCCAAATAATACTTAATGGAGAGAGACTGGAGGAATTCCCATTAAGATCAGGAACAAGATAGGGTTGTCCTCTCTCACCTCTGCTTTTCAATATAGTTCTGGAAGTCCTAGCTCAAGCAATAAGACAGGAGAAGGAAATAAAAGGGATACAATTTGGAAAGGAAGAAGTTAAGCTAGTTCTATTCGCTGATGACATGATTGTATATGTAAGAGACCAGAGAGACTCCATCCCCAAACTCCTGAAGGTGATTAACTCCTATAGCAAAGTAGCAGAATACAAAATCAATGCACAAAAATCAGTAGCCTTTCTATATGCAAATGACAAAGATACACAGCAAAAAGGACATAGTCCCTGTTTTTGTGTGTGTGTGTGTGTGTGTGTGTCAGATGTTGAATTAGCTTCAATCTAACTTAAAGCTATTAGGTGTTCTCTAGGTGATTAAGAGCCAGTGGCTATAGCCTTCTAGCCTTCCCAAATGGGGCCCTGAAGTCAAAAGCTCCAAGAAGTCTGTTAATTTTAATGGAGAAGCCAGAAAAAGGCTCCCGCACAGAGTGGTAGTGTACGTCACAGGGCCACCTTGGAGCTAATCAGTGGGCAAAACCATGGGCTATTTGAGCCTGGCCCAATTCATACGCTATATCTACAGCTTGGGGTGGGTCAGCCAGCTGTACTCAAAAAGGAAGCAAGTACCGTGATCAAGAAGGAAGTTGTAACACTGTGAGAAGGTGCCCTGCAACTGACTTAGCCCACTGCACCATTTCCCACAGCCCACCGACATCGTTTTTCGACAGCATGCCACACCATTTTATGTTGATTTTATTTTATTTTTTCTTGGATTCCATACAGCAATAAATAAGGCATTTTCTGCCTAAGCCAACTGAGTTGTTTCCCTCATTTGTAGTCAAGGGTTTTGATGAATGCACACGTCCCTTCTCATTTTCTCCACAGATTCCAGGCTCCTGAATCTCCCTAGACAGACATGTATGGATCTTCCTCCATTTCTGTTTCCCTTCTCATGCCCCCAAATGTAGGAGTTACTCTGTTTTTGCTTATTCCTTCCTTTCTGTATCCAATCAGATAGCCTGTAACGTCAGTTCTAACTGTAAATATCTCCATAATCAATCTCCCTGGGCTGGCCCAGTTGTCACACGGTGGTTATGCCTGCAAAACCGCATGCTTGTTACATGTCCTTAATTAGCTTTCTTACTTTCGCCGTACTGAAAAAGCAGAAACATTCCTGTCACTTGACTGAAGATTATTGTCCCTTGTCACCCGTTGCCTTCACAATTAAGGTTGTCTTTTCAGCAACAAGTATTCAACTCCCTGTAAATTCTTGCTGAGGTACCAACTTCCTTTTTGATTCCTGACTCCTTCTGTTTTTGATGTTGATATGTGATATATTATTCACAGATCAAGGTTTAAGAAGACCTGTTTCTTAGCTCCAACAAGAACCATTTTTTTTTTTTTTAATTTGCCTCATAGATTCAGAAGCCAGTAGCCTGAGGACAGAGTAATGTGGCAAACACCAAACTTGAGTATTTCTCCTCCAGTGTGACTTGGTGCTTTGGAAGTGAAGTTTTTGTTCTTCTCCAGCTGCATTTGTTCTTTTTAAAAATATTATTTTTATTTATTTGTTTGCGAGAGGGAGAAACAGGCAGATAGTGATAGAGATATATAGACAGAGAGCGAAAGCAAGAGAGAGAGAGAGAGAGAGAGAAAGAGAGAGAGAGAGAGAGAGAGAGAGAGAGAGAGAGAGAGAGAGAATGGGTGTGTCAGGGCCTCCAGCCACTGCAAACAAACTCCAGATGCATGTGCCATTTTGTGCATCTGGCTTACTTTGGCCCTGGGGAATTGAACCCGGGTCCTTTGGCTTTGTAGGAAAATGCCTTAACTGCTAAGCCACCTCTCCACTCTCCCAGAGGGATTTCTTCCCCCATTGACTCCTGAGGCTTCTTATGACTGGCTGGCCTGACTGTGAAGTCTCTTCAGGTTTATGTCACAGTTATCTCACATGCTCTGTTCTCCTGCTGATATGCAGGTCTACACCGTTCTACATGTCTGAACTCAATCTGTCTACACTGGCCTTATCATCTATCACTCAATCTCCAGTTCAAGCCCAAAGGGGCCTCCTGACTACTTTGGCTCATTGGACAAGCATACATTCTCCTCAGCTGCACTTCGATTGCTGGATGCCCACTGGCACTTTATAGTTATTTTTTTCTAATTTTATTTTTTATTAATTGACAATTTTCATACTTGAACATAATTTTATTTAATTACAATCCTATTTCTTTTTTTTTAATTTTTATTTATTTATTTATTTATTTGAGAGCGACAGGCACAGAGAGAAAGACAGATAGAGGGAGAGAGAGAATGGGCGCGCCAGGGCTTCCAGCCTCTGCAAACGAACTCCAGACGCGTGTGCCCCCTTGTGCATCTGGCTAACGTGGGACCTGGGGAACCGAGCCTCGAACCGGGGTCCTTAGGCTTCACAGGCAAGCGCTTAACCGCTAAGCCATCTCTCCAGCCCTACAATCCTATTTCAATACCTTCTTTTATCTCTCCTCCCCTTCCTCCCTTCTGGTAAACTCTTTCTAACTAGACCCTCTTCTATATTGGGGTGGAGGGAAGTTGAGGCAGAGTCTCATTCTAACCCATGCACCATCGCATCCGGCTAACTTTGGATAACTTTCTTTTTGTCCACCTCCATCACCCATCTCGAAATGTCAATGAGCTCTTGTGGAGGTAATGATGGCTGCTGTGAGGTTATGAGGCGACAGGTGTGAAGTTGGATGTGTTCCACCCTACCCACGGACTTCATCGTTCTTTCTGCCTGGCTCCCCAGTATTCCCGGAGCCTTGGAGGGCATGACAAAGGTGTCTCATTTTGCGCTGAACACACGACTGTCACTTACTCTTAGCACTTGGACAAGGTTTGATTCTTCCCCGGCAATCACTGACTCCTTCAAAAGGAGGGTTCTTTGACCAAAGGTGAGAGCAGCACTTGTCTGAGAATAAGCATATTATGTTAGAGGGAAATCTGATGGGCACAACATATTCTTTTAGTAAACTGACAGTAGTGGCTTCCCCTCTGGGGTCCATGACCTGCCCAGCCATGGGTTTTGGATGAGGTTTGCAGCCCCAGGCATTAATTTTCTCCAATGGAAGGGGTCTCAGATACAATCAGAAGGAAGTTGGTTACCCCCATAGCAGTGATGCCACTATTACACTGGTGGGCGCCTTTTTTCCTAGCTAGTAGGCTGTGAAGCACACAGGGTGACTCCAGCTGGGTAAGCCTGTTGATGACTTTTCTTTCCCAGCATTCTGCACAGCACTTTCTAGCAGCTGGGCAGCCAGCCAGCAGGGAGAAGGCCTCCAGCTGGATTTCTCAGTGTCCTTCAACTGACATGTGTGTCTTCAATTGTAGGGTCTTATATTGTTTATTTTATTTTGAGGTAGGAGTCCACTTCAGCCCAGGCTGACCTGGAATTAACTATGTAATCTCAGGGTGGCTTTGAACTCATGGTGATCCTCCTACCTCTGCCTCCCAAGTGCTGGGATTAAAGGCATGTGCCACCATGCCTGGCCATGTCTTTAGTTTTGGCTAGGCTTCTGCACAGCACACCCCCTCTCTCCTCCTCCTTCCTCCCTGACTCCATTCCCAGAATTCTGTCCCTCTGCTTACATACCTGTTGTCCCCTCCCCTTAAGCTCCTCACCTCACATCGACCTCCCTCATGGCACCTTTCTAACTTGCTGGTTTGTACCGTACTGTATCTTACTCTACTTAAAACAAACCTGAAATTACAAAGTTATGATCTGCATGACAGAGAATATGTGGTATTTATCTTTTGGAGCCTGGGTTACCTCACCTAATATCATGTTTTCGAGATCCATCTATTTTCCTGAATGTTTCATTTTTTTTTCCCTGGCAGCTGAATAAAACTCCATTGCTGTGCAGTTATTATAAATACTCAAAAGTGGTACATTACAGTGAGGATGGATTGGATGTGTCAGTACTCCATATTCATCAAAATCATGTTGACTGTTTGAAATTGGATATAGTGTGAATATTTACACATGCATACACACACACACACACACACACACATACACACACACAAAACCAATCAGTAAAAAGTTGGAAGATCTTACTTTTTTGCCCTTTTAATCTTGGAAAGCATTTATGAGCATATAACTGGCTCCGGAGAAGAACCAAGTTGTGGTGGTTGAATCATGTGTCCCCCATAAACTCATGTGTTCTGAATGCTTGGTCCCCGGCTGATGGCAGTTTGGAAGGTGGAGCCTTGCTGGAGGAGGTGTGTTGCTGGGGGAGAGCTTGGGGAAGCTATAGCAGCTCCCCTTTGCTAGAGTTGGGCCTACCTGCTGCTGTTGTCCACCTGATGTGAGCCAGGAGGTGATGTCCAGCCTCTCCTCTGCCATCGTTGCCCTGCCATCAGGGAGCTGCCCATGGAGTCTGCAAGGCAGAATAAAACCTTTCTCCCTTCAAGCTGCTATTGGTCACGTGCTTTTCCTCAGCAATGAAGAGGTGGCGATCACACAAGCTGCCAGAGTCCAGTGCCAGCCTGGGGACCTGGCATGACCCCTACAGGTGAGCTATGTCAATGTGGACTACTATAGCTGACCGCACAGATGGACAACTGGTACTCTCCAGACATTAAGTTGAAAACGGAGCCCCCAGGACTGCTCAGAAACTACGCCTGTGAAGAGCTATCTCAGCAACTGGTAACGGCACCTGGTGGGAACTTTGCACCCGTGATTTACGTGATCTGGGCTTCAATTTCCTCATCTGTAAACTGGACATGCAGATGGCATCTACCTCGTAGGGATGCTTGGAGCATCAAGTGAATTGTGATTAGAGTGATGTCTGACGTATCTCTGATTTCCTGAAGGAGAATGTGCTAAGCCACTGCTCAGCCTGAACGTCTTAGAATCTGCCGCAGCTCCTCTTTTCTCTTGTACCCCATCGCCAGCTTACCAGGAAGCCTTTTTTCCTTTCTGGTGTGTATGTGGGGTGTGGTGCATACGTGGTGTATGTAGATGCCGCACCCCCACGTGCCTGCGGGCGGAGGCGAGGGGAGAATGTTGCATATCCTCTGTCACTGTTCCACTTGCTTGAGGTGGGGTCTCTTCGAACTTAGAGCTACCGGTTCTGGTCAGATTGGTTGACTAGTGAGCTGCGGTGAGTCTCCAGTCTTGGCTCCTAACAGTACTGGGTTACAGGTGTACATGGTCGTGTCCAACTTCTGACGCGGGTGCTGGGGATGGAACTCAGGCACTCCCGCTTGCACTGTTGACACGGAGCCATTCTCCCCGCCTGCCCTTGATCTTGAAGATATGCATCCACATGTGAACTGATATTACCACTCATGACCACCTTGGGACAGTATCTATCATGTCAGCCTGAATTATTATTTATAGTTGAATCTAAGGTTTTATTTTAACAGTGGGAGAGAGAAAAGGGGAGAGGAGAGAAATAGAGAGACAGGAGAAAAAGGTGATGTTTGTACCAGAGAAAGAGAGAGAGAAGGCAGAGAGAGGTAGAGAAGTGGTACGCATGCATCTGGGCAGCAGAAGATCCAAAAAGAACAGTCTGAGTTTTGTTTTTAATTTTATCTATCTTTTTGAAACAGAAAGAGGGAGAGAGATAGAGGGGGAGGGAGGGAAGGAGGGAGGAAGGGAGGGAGGGAGGGAGGAAGGGAGAGAGAGAGAGAGAGGGAGAGGGAGAGGGAGAGGGAGAGGGAGAGGGAGAGGGAGAGAATGTTTATGCCAGGGCTTCCAGCCACTTCAAACGAACTCCAGGTGCATGCATCACTTTGTGCATCTGGTTTACATGGGACCTGGAGAATTGAATCTGGGTCCTCATGCTTCACAGGCATACACCTTAACCACTAAGTCATCTCTCTAGCCACCCAGTCTGAGTTATTTTAATTGCTTTCTGCTTTCTCTGTTGTTGCCTCTGCAGTCTGGGTTTTATATTCATTTGCTTCGTTGAAACATGGTCTTGCTGGCTACCAACTCCTGATCTTCCCGTTTTAGTGTCTGGAATGCTGGGGTTTCAGGTACACACCTCCACCCTGACACACTCTGCCCCAACACAACAGCCGAGTGATCCTTTGCTCTCACTCGCAGACCCTGCCCACTCACTTGAAAACCCGTTACAAGCTCCCAAGGCTCACGCTCACCTTGCAAGGGTGAGGCCTCAGTTCTGATACCAGCCCAGGCCCAGCTCTGTGACCTGCCTTCCAGTGGGATTCCTCAGCTAAGCCACTGTGAATCTCCCTAGCCTGTCTGTCTACAGTGGAGTAAATGAAGGCACAGCATAGGATTATCAAAGCAAGAATGGGTGAGAAAGCAAGGGAGGGCCGACTGGGAAAGACAGTGGGAGAAGAGGAATGTATGGCTTAAGTAGTACAAGGCAAAAGCAGGGAGAGAGGCAGAGTGGCTTAGGAATTTTGTCCAAATTAAAACAAGAAAGAACAAGGTATGTACCTATCCACTTGGAAATAGGCCTGGCATGAAAGAGGTAAGAAATCTGATCCAAAAGGGCGTCACAGACAATCTGGCAACTACAGTACTCTCTTGTCCAAGAATGGGCCACATGTGGCCTGGCTTTGTCATGGGGATGTTCAGCATTCAGAAGCCCAGGCATGTTTTGGCAAAAAAAAAAAAGAAAATCCAAACTTAATGGTATGTGTAACAGACTCACTCACTCTATCTTCTATCTATCTATCTATCTATCTATCTATCTATCTATCTATCTATCTATCTATCTATCATCTGTCTATTATCTATCTATCATTTGTCTATTATTTATCTATCATCTATCTATGTATCTTCTATCATCTGTCTATTATCTATCATCTATCATCTATCTATCTATCTATCTATCTATCTATCTATCTATCTATCAATCAATCATCTATCTACCTATCTATCATCATCTGTCTACCTACCTTCCTATCTATGTAAATGGATATGTGCATGTTTTTGTGTATATGAGCGAATGAATGAATGAATGATGAACCATGATTGGAAATCAAAAAAATTAGTAGATAATTAAAAAAACTCATTTAAAACTCTTTTCATTGGAACGCTGCGCCAAGATGAAGATCACTAGGGCAATCTGGGTGGGGCCTGTGTTGCTGGGTGTTGGCCCCGCCTCACCTTCTGTCTCTGTCAGTTTGCTGTGCTGGACGCAGTCTGCACAAGCATGTTCCCGGCTTCATTTCTCACCTGTCTCCCTCATTGAGCCTCCTTCACGGTGACTTGGCATTTCTCACTGCTGCCGCCTTTCCGAGTCTTTATGCTGTAGGCGCCTGGTGCCACTCTTGGTCTTGACGTCACCGTCCCCTTTCCACCTGGTCTCTTTCTGAGATGCATCTCTGCCATCCCGCAGTCTTCAGTGTTCTCTTCCCCCGCTGCTGTGTGCGGACGCCTAGGACACAGCGACTGCCCTGGTCACCAGAGCCTCCCCAGGCTGACAGGAGCTGCCTGACCCAGAATTGCTTGGAAAATGACTTTTTTTCCCCTCCAGATGAGGTTTCCAGTGCCAGCGATGTGCAGGGTGGAGCTGGTGGGAAAGGCTCCCCTGCCAAACCTCACCACAGAGTCCTCCATCAAGGCCTCGCCTGTCACTTTGCTCTTAGTGGCCCCAATTAGAAGCATCCTTCCTCCAGTCCTTTAGGTCACACTGTGTGGGGGTCTGATGGCAAAACATCTCCCAAAGCCTCCCGTGTCTGTGTGACGCCTCCCTCCCAGTCCCCAGCGGTGGGGCCGTTGGGAGGTGGAGCCTTGCTGGAGGAGGTGTGTCGCTGGGGAGTGGACCTTGACGTTCCTTAGCTGGTCACTAGCCAGCTCCCTCCATCTGCTCCTCTCTGTTGCTGAGGTGGGACATGTGAGCCGGGCGCCTCGTGGGTCATGCTTTCTCCATCACGGTAAAACATCCCTTTGCAACTGTAAAGTGAACAAGCACTTCCCCATGAACTGATTCTGCTCAGGTGTTTTGCCCCAGCGACTGCAACCCTCTGCCTCACGACTCTGCATTCTCGGTCAGCTCAAGCCTGCAAGCCTTTCAGGAGTGCCGACGAATTTCCACAAGAGAGCCTGGATTCATGCTCTTGGAGAAGTCGTCACACCCACGCTGTGCCAAATATGCCTCCCCCCAGTCTGAATTGCACCCCCTCTTTTTTTGGATGAGAGATCTTCAGACATATAAAATCCAGATAGGAGATCGAATATTAGCTCCTCTTATCGAATTGCATTGATGTGAGGCTAGAGCTGGATTCTGTTTCCATGGCAACTGCTTCACTGCTCAAGGGGAAAACAGGACAGCAATTGAAGTCTGTGTTAATGGAAGCTCTAAAAATAATCAGCAATGTGTTGAGATCAAGTGAAAGTTCCAGAAGGCTCTTGGTAAAAATCATAACTACACAAGGTGGGCTTGAGCAATTAGGTGCTGTGTAAATCTCATGACAATTGTCATATGCTTTAAGAGTTACAGGAAATGGGTTAAGGAGATGGCTCAGCTGTTAAAAGAGTTATAGGAATGGTTGGTTATATATATATATATATATATATATATATATATATATATATATATATATATATATATATGTATTTTTTTTTTTTTTTTTTTTGAGAACTGATTATTGTCTTATTTGGTTATTCACTGGGCCAACTACTGATTATAGGCTAGTTATGAAGTAGGACCAGAAAGTGCACAAGTGAGAGTTAGTACCATATGTGTCTTCCAGTGTCTCATGGTTTTATGGGGTTAACCTATAAGAAAATATACCATGATTATTATTACAGACATTTTGTTTGCCTACCCTAGAGCCATTCTAACTATTTTCCATTGGATTTATGTGGGGTTGACCACAGCCAGCTCCAGGGACAATTCAAAATAGTTTACAGTATTTTATCAGTTTAGTACAAGCCATGTAACTAAGGTATAAACCTGCATGACACTCTTATCTATAGTGAATTATTTCTGCACAAGCTCAGAAATCTTGCTTGGTGCATATAAAACATTTATAGTCTTTTAAAAAACTTGGTCATGAAAGTGGGTGCATTTAGCTCCTGGGCAAGGGCAAGGCCAAGAAACTCACAGAGAAACATAGGAGGAGCTGACTGAGCCACAGAAAGCTTGTTTTGTCTCTGCTGATGTCTACTCGTGAACACTGCGTTAGCTCCTCGTTTCAGTCGGCTGGAATCCAGAGCTTCGAGACTGACACAGAGAGCTCATAAGCCAAAGAGGAATCTATTCACTGAGGTGAAAACATAGACGGGGTGCAGCAGAGATGGAGCCTGGAACTGGGGATGGTTAATCTGCACTCCTCTCTCACTCAGGTGCACACCCAAAAACACGTACACAAAACAACAACAACAATGATACACAGTAAAGAAAAAACCCACCTTTCTACCCAGGCAGCCCAGCACCTGGGAAAGGCAAGAGCCAGGTCCCCAGCGCCCCAGAGCAGGCAGGGTGGGGCTGGAGACCCCAGTGCGCAAGGCAGGAAGTGACGCAAGTCTTCCGGGAAGCAGACCCCCAGGCCAGGGTCAGGATGCTGTCCCAGCCGTCCCACTGCCTCTCGCTGGGCCTGGAGAATGCTCCCTGGTTTTATCCATTTACTTACGTATTTACAGCTGTTTAAATTCCCTTCCTGACCAGTTTATTTTGGACATTTGCTCTTTCAGTGAGTTTCATAATTTTCCATCATTTTTTAGATTATGGATTAAAAAGGCCCACAGAAATGTTTTGTTTCCTAAACCATCTCATTGATCGATCTCACCAAACCAAGACCTTATTTTGATTTTGGTTTTATTTTATTTTGATTTTATGCCTTATTTTGATTTTAACTGCAAAATGTGATCATTAATTTTAGGATCTTAAGACTCAATATAACAAGTGTCCTCCACCTTGCATTCCAACCTGTTTTTCCAGTGTCACTCACCTGCTGAAATTGCTGTTTTCAACTGTTCTGTCTGATTTTTTTTTTTCATTTCATTTCCAACGTTTCTTCAAGCCTTCTCTTGTGCCTGTCCACCTCAGAAGTTGATCACACTGTACTGAAGGTGTAGGAAAAAACCCCCGCAGGGGGCCCCCACGCTCTGCCCGGATAAGGCGACACCCCAAATCACTCACGAGAAGTGGTCTTGATGCAAACTGCAAGAGGATTTTATTACAAGCGCGCTGGGGCCCACAGTCGTACACCTCACAGGGGTAGAGGACTGCAGAGCCCCGAATGCAGGAACAGGACAGTTTTTATAGGGTTTCTAACAAAGCCTGTGCCTTAGACCAATCATTTTCTAATATTAGGAGCCCCGCAGGGTGTTAGCCAGTCAGTTGGTGCCACCCCATAGTTTCTAAGCCAATTAGTTTATGACCTTGGTGGTCAGCATTTGCGCAGGTCCTTGGGTGGGAGTAGCAGAGTATGGTATCAGCCTCCTATGACCTTGGTGGTCTGAGGCAGGCTGCTACAGCTTATGTTGCGAGCTACTAAGGCTTACAGTGTGGGCTATTAAGGCTTATAGTGTAAGGCTTATAGTGCAGGCTATTTACAGAAACCAAATAAGTGGTTCACTTCATTACTCATTTCCCATCCTTGAGGGCTATCTCATGCCCTTTTACCTAGTTTTATATTAGGAGCGGGCTCTGATATAATGAGAAGAGGGATTCTTTACTTGCTTCCAACAGAGTAAAGCCTGGAGTTTGAGGTATGCAGGGAGCCCGCTTAAGCTCCCCTTGGAGCGTGATAGTATTTCTGAGCTTCTGAATTCTTGGGCCTTTCAAAGGTTGAATGCAGCTGGTTGTGGTGGCCCATACCTTTCGTCCCAACACTGGGGAAGGCAAGATAGGAGGATTGCTATGAGTTCCAGACCAGCCTGGGCTACAAAATGAGTTCCAGAACAGTCTGGGCTGCAGCGAAACCCTGCCTGGAAAACAAAAACAAATAAAAAGAAATAAAGTAGACCTGGGTGTAGGGCACACGCCTTTATTCCCAGCATTTGGGAGGCAGAGGTAGGTGGATCACTGTTGAGTTCAAGGCCACCCTGAAACTACATAGTGAACTCCAGGTCAGCCTGGGCTAGAGGGAGACCCTGCCTCAAAAAACAAAAAACAAAAACAAAACAACAAAAAAGAAAAGTAGAATGTGGTTTCCTTCCTCTTCCCCATTTTGCTCCTCAGACCCGGGCTCCATTGGCATTGGAACTTGAGTCTCGCCTCAGACCTAGGAGACTGCTGCTTCTCTCAGCTTTTCTCCACCCTCATCACAGTTTGGAAAACTCTCTCAGGAAGTCTCTTGGAGTGATTAATACCTCTTGTGTGCGTCTCCTTGTCAAAGATTCTAGATGCTCAGTGTTTACTTAGCACTAGATCTTCAGAGGCTTACTTATATGTACTCCCAATTTTTATAATCAGAAAATTATCTTAGTAGACTTAGTTCAATATAAACTATACCTTTGGGTCTTGGGCTCAACATTTCATCCATTAAATTTTATTTTATTTTTTAAATGAAAGGCAAGATGAATATGCAAAGAGGAATGATTAAAAGGTTACTTGATGAACTGGAGAGATTTCTCAGTGGTTAAGACACTTGCCTGCAAAGCCTAACAACCCAGGTTCAACTCCCCAGTACCCATGTAAAACTAGATGCACAAAGTGGTGCATGTGCAGTGGCTAGAGGCTATGGCACCCTCCCTCCCTCCTTCCCTCCCTCCCTCCCTCCCTCCCTTCCTTCCTTCCTTCCTTCCTTCCTTCCTTCCTTCCTTCCTTCCTTCCTTCCTTTCTTTCCTTCGCCTCTGTCTATCTCTGTCTCTCTGTGTCTGCCTCTCTCTGCTTGCAAATAAATAAATAAATAAATATATAAAAAGATTACTTGATACATGTGCACCCCTTTGTCTTTCCTTAAATATTTTCTTCATACATTTATAGTTGGTGGTCTTTGTTCTTTTTTTCTTTGTGTCATTTCTCATATGCATAAGAAACTGATATCAGTGTGTGAAGGTTATACACTGGAGAATCTTAGTTTTTTAGGGAATTTGTAAACAATGGATCATATGCATTTTTCTTTCATTGTTCTGAGACCAGTCTTAGAGTAACAGGACTTATGGGAGTTTCTTGCTTGAATTACTTACTGAAGCAGAAAGCTATATATTCTAATTTTCAATTGTGCTCTCCATGGAAAACTTGAAAAGTAATAAAAATGCTTAGTAAACTTAGATTCACCAAGCTTCTCATATACATAAACTTTTGCTGCAGAAGTTCCAGGCATGTCTTATTAAACATTTTCATTTAGTTTTTAACTATGTATATAACTTATTAATACAGAGAGAAAGAGAGAGAGAGAGAGAGAGAGAGAAAGAGGGAGGGAGGGAGGGAGGGAGGGAGAGGGAGAGAATGGGTGCACCAGGGCCTCTAACTGCTGCAAACAAACTCCAGATGCATGTACCACTTTGTTCATCTGGCTTTCTGTGGGTACTGGGGAATTGAACCTGGGTCAATAGGTTTTCTGTATTCAAGTCCCTTAATGGCTGAGTCATCTCTCTAGTCCTTCATTTAGCTTTTAGTTCTCGATTTTAGAGAAAAAGCTACCTAAGCCGGGTGTGGTAGCGCATGCCTTTAATTCCAGCACTGGGGAGGTAGAGGTAGGAGGATCGCTGTTAAGTTCAAGGCCACCCTGAGACTACTGAGTGAGTTCCAGGTCAGCCTGGGCTAGAGCCAGACCCTACCTTGAAAAAAAAAGATACCTAGCTGCTAGTCAAAGTTCAACTATATTTAAAGGATCTTTTTTCTTACTTAAGGACAAGGAGAATATCTTTTCCCCCCAGGGCCCAATACATGATTAAGTGAAGATAAACTTTGGTTCAGTTTGAAGCTCATGACAGATTGGCAGGTGAGTTATTTATCAACTAAAATGAGTTCACTCTGCAACTACCCAACTCTTGTCAGCCTTGTCACTTAGCAGATGACAAACTTTGCCTGACTAGAATTGCCGTCTTTGAGGTTATAGATAGGCATGATGTACTTCATTATACTGAGACAAGAGAGAATGGGAAGAAACGAGATCTGAACTCTGACATTCCTGCTGGGCCTGGGCAGGTCCTAAGTGCTAAGGGAGGCAGAAGGAGCGAAGGGCTGAATGGGATGGGGCTGGGAGAATGGAGTGCCGTGTAGAAGGTAGGGTCCTTTAAACTCGTTGATGGGTGGCCACTGCTTACATTCTGTTTTCTTTCTGCTGCTTCTCAAGTAACTTGACAGGGCACATCATATAGTTGCTTCAAAAATATTTTAAATGAGGGCTGGAGAGATAGCTTAGTGGTTAAGGCACTTGCCTGCCAAGCCAAAGGACCCAGGTTTGATTTCCCAGTCCAACCTAAAGCCAGATGCACAAGGGTGCATGCATCTGGAGTTCATTTGCAGTGGCTAGAGGCCCTGGCATGCCTATTCTCTCTCCTTCTCTCTCTCTCTTTCTCTCTCTGTCTCTTTCAAATAAATAAGTAAACAAAAAAGATTAAAAAAATAACTTCACAGGCAAGCGTTTAACTGCTAAGCCATCTCTCCAGCCCTACATTAGGAAGTTTTGATGATTATTTTGCAAGCATGAAATTGTGTGTTGATTAATAACCTTTATGGATGATTTTTTATAAGGCGGGATAGACAGAAAATTATGGGGACATGGGAAGGGAAAGAAAGCCTTCCCCCAAGAGTCAGATGGAAAGCACAGGGCAGTTGAGAAGCAAGGATTCCTGCACAATGAACATTCCATTTGCATATATATATTATGTTAACATAGCAACAATCCATGCTTCTGGCCTGAATGCATGTGACCTTGGGTGGGGCCTCATTCCTTTCCATGGACATTTTCTGGGAATCTCAAATAAGACTGTTAGCTTTACTTGCACTAAAGCTATCCTATCTTCTTGCATCCTAGTGACCTTGTCAATTGTATTCTGTCTGGTGCCCTTCAGGAACCAGACTGTGACCTCATTTAGAATCTTTGGCCCCTTGGAAGATAGTAGCTTGAAAACCCATCCAAATGCTATGGATGATTATCTTAAAGACAATGGGAAGGTCTCTATCTAGAGAAGCCTGCCTGCCCCACCTGGGTGCGCCTTCCTTTTTGCAAGTTTTCTGTGAGAAGCTCATACCCAGGCTTTGGCTTCTTTCTTACTTTCTAAGCACCTTATTTTTTCTTCATCCTCTTGCTTAAAGTCTTTATAAAAATAACTTTAATAAAACCCAATCTTGCTTCATATTGTCTAGTCCTGAAATTCCTTTCTACTTTGAAGCTTGAGTTGAGGTCCCTAAAGGATTCAAGGAACTCCTCCGACTCCCGTGGGTGGGTGACTCCCCCCCACATCTCCTGCATCTCTGACAGTCATCTTTTTGGAGAATGCTTAGCTGTTGCAAAAACATGAAAATGAACATGTAAGTGAACAGTCACTTTTTATGGCTGCAATTGGAGTTACCTTCTTCTTCCTAGGACAAAACACCTGGACTAGAAGCAGCAGATGGGAGGAAAGATTTGATTTTATTTTTTTCATGATTTTGGTTTTTTGAGGTGGCGTCCAGGGTGACCTGGAACTCACAGTACTCCTTCTATCACTGCCTCCCAATGCCTGGCATAAGTTTATTATTTTGACTTAAAGTCTAGTTGCAAAGAACAAACTTCATGATGGTAGGAGAAAGGATGGTTTGAGCCGACGCTGGACATCACTCCTGCCATAGCAGGTGGAGAACAGTAGCGAGAGAGTGCTGGCAAGGGGGAGATGGCTATAACACATCCCTTAACCCACCCCAACAACACACCTCCTCAAACAAAGCTCTACCACTTAACTTGCCCTCAGCTGGGAACTAGACATTCAAGACACAAAATCATAAATTTTTAACAGTTTTTAAAAAATGATACCCCATTGTGTCTTTACCTCTTTTTGTTTTAGAACCCACCCCACTCCAGGCTTCTCATTAGAAGCTTTTAGGCTGTGCCATACGTTATGTGCTTGGGATCCTGGTAGCAGCATGATTTCACTCGAGAAGGCTCTGCTGTCAGGGCAGAGGTGTGATGGCCGCAGTACGCTCCTCTCTCCTGGCCATCTCCTTAGATAGGCCCTCCGTCCCCGGCCGAAATCTCTTGGTTTGCATTCCATGAGCTGTGACTTGTCTCTCTCAGGTTCTTTTTCTCATTGTGATTCAGACATGTGTGACATGTCTGATAACGTGTCGGGGTATGTAACCCTGTGCACCTGTTTTATGAGCTGCTGGACTGAATCAGGAAAGACAGCATGAGTTATGCCCACATACTGTACGCTAGCTTGGGAGAAGGAGTCTGGATCTATAGCATTGGGGGAATGGGAATGGGTGGCTGGGCAGGGGATGCAACATTAACATATTCTGTTTCTGGTAACGCAATGGCTGAGGCATCAGGAGGGAAGTGAAACTCCACAAAAAAAGGGAACGTGTGGAACAACTATAGGGAAATGGCAAATGAGACTTTGAGTCTTCCTGCATTTTTTTTTTGCTTTGTTGATTCTTCCTCTTTCGCATCTTCTCTCTTCCTGTGTCCTGACCCATCTTTTTTTTTGTTTGTTTCCTGTATTTATTTATGAGAGAAAAAAATGAAAAAATGGGGGAAGAGAAAAGGAACGGGTATACCAGGGCCTCCAGCCACTGCCAACGAACTCTAGATGCATGGGCCCTCTTGTGCTTCTGGCCTATGTGGGTCTGGGGAAGTCAAACCTGGGTCCTTTGGCTTTGCAGGAGAGCACCTTAACCAGTAAGCCATCTCTCCAGCCCCGTTTCTTGTTTTTAAGTGCATTTATTATTTATGAGAGAGGATATGAACGGAGTATGGGCACACAGGGCATCTTGCCACTGCAGACGTGTTCCAGCTACATGCACCGCTTCGTGCGGGTATCAGAGAATCCGAGCTGGACTAGCGGGCTTTGCCAGCCGGTGCCTTTCACTGTTGAGTAGCTCTAGCTCTGCTTTTGGTTTCTCATCATGGGCAGTGGTTCCTAAATTTTGGGTCACGTGGAGGGCCTGTGACCATGCATGTCACGGAGCTTTTCCTTCAGGGCTTTGAATTCACTGGATCTGCGTGGTAGCCAAGGATTTGTACTTCTAGTAGATTCCCAGAAGGCTGATGTGCTGAGGTAGGAACACACTTTGAGAAACATAGGTAAGGGAATTTACTTTGCCATTTTTAATATTTACACTCATTAATTCATTCATCCAACATTTATTAAGACACTACTGAGCCAAGCAAAGCCTTAGAAATTCATATCTGGTTTCCTCAGCCTCACTTCTCTGTTGTGATGGCTTGAATGTGAAACATCCCCATAGCCTCATGTGTTTTGAGTACTTGGTCCCCGACTGATGGCAGCTGGGGAAGGTTGTGGAGCCTTTGGCTGGTGGAGTCTTGCAGGAGGAGGTGGGCCACCGGGGGCGAGGCTTGAGGTCTATTAGCCAGTCACCCAGACTTCTTTCCTGCTGTTGTGGAGATGGATGCCCACTGCCTGTCCTGCCTTCCCCACCACGGTGAAGCTTCCTCTCTGAACTGTGAGCCAAAAACTAATCCTTTCCCTCCTTAAGCTGCTTTGGATTGGGCATTCTGTCAAGTAACTGCAACACCTGTAGACTCCAAGCGCTCCTTGGGCAGGAAGGCCCGGAGTCACACTGACTGCCGTCCTTAGCACCTCTCAGTGACGCCCCTGGATGTGTCTCCAAGGTGTCAGAACTTGTCACTCATGTGTTCTTAACCCCGTCAGTTCTGGTTATACATACAAGCTCAGGCATGTTTTCGGTTTGGGCAGCTATTTAGGGATAGCTCACTGTTGTGCCCGCTGTCACTGCTTACTGCCTCCTGGGGCCCTGGGCCCTGCCAGGCTCCCAGAGGAGCCAACGCCTAGACGTGCCTGGGCACGGGCGGGAGAGTGCGGAGGCCTCATCACTGCTCCTCACCTGGAAACCGAGGCTCCGCTGATGTCCCAGGCGCTCAGGCTAATACTTGAAAGTGTCTCCATGGTGTCTTCCTGTGGCCCATCTTCCATGGTGCAAGGGTACGCTAGAACTGAGGAGCTGGGCTGGGGCTGTGATCGTGACCCACACTCTTTCCTCATTCAGTTTCTCTATCAGTTCATAACGCATGTCTGTAGTCACACACCCCAACCAGTTACTAAACACCTCACACATGACTGAGTGAACCCTGGACTTTCCAAATCACCAGACGCAAACGAATCAAGGATTCTAGCTTCTCTCTTTTCTCCTGCCTTGGGTGGTGTTTATTTATAACTCCAATGCATTTCTAATGTGTCAGATTTGATTTAGCCTAGCCCTTTAAAGAAGGTCTTCCTTTTAAAATACAACTCCATAGATTATGTTCTCTTGCAGAACTTCTGCCTTAGGCAAGGTGAGGCGAGAGAGACTGACACCCTGCAAGGAGCCAAGGATTAGGACATTTCTGCCTAATTTCACTCATCATTAAAGACACAAAACGACTGCTCAAGTGTTATTCCATTAAAAAAAAAAACAACAAAAAAAATTTGTGTATTTGGAAGAGAGAGTGAGAAAGATAATGGGCATGCCAGGGTCTCCTTTCCCCTTTGCAGCTAGAAATAAACTCCAGATACATGTGCCCCTTTGTGCATCTGGCTTTACATTGGGCACTGGGGAACTGAACCCAGAACATCAGGCTTTGCAAGCAAATGCCTTTAAGCACTGAGCCGTCTCTCAGCCCCAAGTATTATTCTAAACCAACAGTGACCTTGAGCCAGCATGCTGTCCCCTCTGTGTGGTCTTGGAGCAGGTAGGGATGGGAGCAGCCTATTGAGTACTCAGGGCCCACTTTTGAAATAGAGGTGCTTAGCTGTCTAGATTCTCTGGGGGCCTCTTAGTAGGAGCTATTTGAGAAACCTTCAACTTACCACATTTTTTTTTTTTTTTTGCTGTGATGATGGTATTATTAGAACTTGGAATTATGAAAAAAAATGTTAATTGTTTTAATAGGCATAAGTGATCTGATAGTAAAATGTAAAATAATCTTAGAAATCTTTGTTTTTTTCCAATGTAAGTCAAATTGGATGCTATGTATTTTTTCAACTATATTTTATTTATTTCATTAAGAGAGAAAGAGAGAGAGAGAGAGAGAGAGAGAGAGAGAGAGAGAAAGAGAAAGAGAGAGAGAAAGAGGCAGATATATAGAGAGAATGGGTGTGACAGGGCCTCTAACCATTGCAAATGAATTCCAGATTCGTGTGTCCCCTTGAGTATCTGGCTTTATGTGGGTCCCGGGGAATCAGATCTGGGTCCTTTGGCTTTGCAGGCAGGTGCTTTAACTGCTGAGCCATCTCTCCAGTCCCCCTGTTGTGTGTTTTGGTTGTGTGCTACAGTATGGTTTGTTTATAAACCTGGCTCAGTTTTGGCTGTGTGGCAGATCTATCCTAATCAACTTAGACGAAAGGTAACAATATTCCCAGGGAAATGATGGCAAACGGAAAAAGGCAGGCGGTTTCCACATTGAGAAAAGATGAAGAGCCTCGTTCGCTCTTAGCCTCGGTTAGCAGAGTAAGGAGCAGGCACTCAGCCCAGCGTGACGTCGGGCATTTCAGCCCCTGAGCTGCCTCTCCTTGGTACTCTTGCCTGGCTTTGTATGTGGGTGCCGGGAATCAAACTGAGGCTCTTCCTAATTACCCAGCAAGCACTCTCCCTGTCTGAGTCATCTCGGCCCCCAGAGTTGCTTTTAAAATGACTGGAAGAGACTTCTGTTTATGATAGTCTAATCTGCCTTTTGTCAAGCACTTATTTTTATGAGACTGACAGTCTGCCTACAGCTCTGAGGGCGGCTTATTTTTAATTTTTTAAAAAAAATTTTGTCCATGGGCTGGAGAGATGGCTTAGTGGTTAAGTGCTTGCCTGTGAAGCCTAAGGACCCCGGTTCGAGGCTCGGTTCCCCAGGTCCCACGTTAGCCAGATGCACAAGGGGGCGCACGCGTCTGGAGTTCGTTTGCAGAGGCTGGAAGCCCTGGCGCGCCCATTCTCTCTCTCCCTCTATCTGTCTTTCTCTCTGTGTCTGTCGCTCTCAAATAAATAAATAAAAATTAAAAAAAAAAATTTTTGTCCTGCTGTGGATGAAACCCAAGGCTTCCCACATGCTAGAAAGTGCTTTTGGTAAGCTACACTCAGCACTTAGCTTTAACTTATAAAGATCCAGGTCAGTTATTCTTTTGTATATATGGAAATCACGAGATAGGTATAAAAATCAGCTTGGTTACAGTTCCCTTTCCAAAAGCTCATAGTGAGTATCTAGAAAATAATTCTGTACTAATGGCAGTGTGTGCTTTATATAGTTTGGAGAGTAATGAATATGGCTTTGGTGCCCGAATTCCCATTAAGCTCAGCCAAAGCCTGCAGCAGCTTCCAGGCCACAGTCAAGACTGGAATGGCTTAGGCTGGTTCCAGTGTGTGGTAGGACTTCGAAAGAGGAAGAGAGGGCTGAGTTGAAGGCTGTAGAAGTGGCAGTCTAGGTATAACTTTTATTTATTTATTTTTGTTTTATTTATGAGAGAGAGAGAGAGAGAGAGAGAGAGAGAATGGGCACACCAGGGTCTTTAGCCACTGCAAATGAACTCCAGACGCGTGTGCCATCTTGTGCATCTGGCTTACGTGGGCCCTGGGGAATCGAACCTGGGTCCTTTGGCTTTGCAGGGGAGTGCCTTAACTGCTAAGCCATCTCTCCAGCCCCAAAGATCGACAGTTACTTTTCTTTTTTCTTTGCTCTTTATGTTTTTTCCAGGTAGGGTTTCACTCTAGCCCCGGCTGACCTGCAATTCACTAGGTAGTCACAGGATGGCCTTGAACTCAACTGTGATCTTCCTACCTCTGCTCCCGAGTGCTGGGATTAAAGAAGTGCACTGCCACGCCCGGCCCTAGTTACAACTTTTGACATTTCACCACTTGGAAGTCTATTCTTTTCCACTTCTATTCCAATTCCTCCCTCTCTCTCTCTCCCTCTCTCTCTCTCTCGCAGTATTTTCAGAACTGTACCCCAGCATGGCAGCGTTCTGAAGGGGAGAAACAACTGTGTCCCTTGGTGCCTTCTTGTTTGGTTGTACTCGCAGTACCAGCAAGAGTGGCCCGGGAGACCCCAAGGTCACCTGCTGCCGCCTTTGCGGCCGGACAGGCCCACACTCAAGGCCAGTCACCAGCCGGCGCTGTTCAAAGCCGACGATCAGACGACCAGGGCGGCTTTCTGTGTCTGGCCTGCGGCCAGCTGCGAGGCAGAAGTGTCTTTCCATCCCAGCACCCTCTTACCTGACGCCTCTGTTTTCCTGCCTCACCCCCAGTTACCCTTTCTTAACTTCCCTGACCTTCCCAGGGGCCTTTTCTTTGCAGGATGGGTGGGAGAAAAATGTGACTTTGGAAATGGCCAGGTGAGCAGCAGGCCCTGGACCCCCGGCGGTGCCCCGAGCCCCAGCTACCAGGGATGGGCAGCGGGGCGGCGTCGGTCTTCACTTTACCAGGAAGGTATTTGGAAGTCTCCAGGAGCTGGGCAAATACTTCAGATCACTTTTCACGTGACTGACGCTTCTGTGCAGCTTTGCAGAAGGGCCGCTAGGGGGCTCCCAGAAGTCGAAAGTTATTTGAATGAACGCTAGTTTGTATGGCGTTTGCCTTTCTGAATTTAAACTTAAAGTTTATTTTAAATCACCTCTTTTTTTTTTTAAGTCACTCATAGATTGAAAAACTATGCAGTACCCATCCAGCTTAAAATCAAAGGTTGGTTTTGCCGCCAGTGGAGAGGCGCTGGTAACTAAGCTGAAATGTTTGACATGTGGGAAGCCTCTTGACCATGAAATATGCTGTATTCACGTGCCCTCGCCTTTGAAAGTTCTTCGCGTTGGAGTCAGAGATTCCATTCTTCCTGGAGCACCGTGGGGCCAGCTGTGTAAGTAAAGGCTCTTAATCAGTTTCTGCTTCTACTTAATAATATGGCAAAAAAAAAAAATGGAAATGAAGATTTAAAAATTTTTCTTGCAGCAGACTTGGTTGAAAGAAATGGGATAAATACAAAGTTGTTGGATTTGTGATTTTCTTTTGAGAGAGAGAGAGAGAGAGAGAGAGAGAGGGGGAATGAACATGAATAAATGTAGCTATTTCCAAGTTACATATACATAGATATTTATGGCTTTATATTAAGTAAAATTTGATGCAAGAGAATGAATAAAACATGGAGAATTAAATTAAGAGAGTCTGTTTATGAGCATAAATTGAGAAGTTGCTGTTTCTGTCCAGTTAACGACTTTTAAAAACCATACGGGATAGCTATACATCTGTTTTTTTAGAATCAACTATTACTTACTTCTGACTTGCAAAAAAAAAAAAAAATCCCAGGTTGATCAAATTTTACTGCTATATTTCACAATCAAATTAAATGACTCTAGCTCCAAAAAACATTCCTAGTTGTTATTATTATTATTGGTGCATAGTGTGGCTTATTTTCACCACTTTATAGTGGAATGAAACTTACACATCTCTCTTGTTTCCATGTCTTAAACTTCGTGTCACGTTTAGAGGTGCTCTTTATGGAAGGAAAGGGTTACTCGTGTTCCTGTGGTAAAGGAACTGCGACGTGGAGATGGTGAATCAGTGAACTATGTTTTCATTCATTTCTAGATCCAACCCTCACTTCTCCTTGGGAAAGCTGATCGTGGCTTAAAAGTCTTGCTGTAGCCAATGCCAGACCTATTTCCAGCCGCATCTTCGACCCTTCCTTCCACCCCTGCCCACTGGAGGACACTTGGAAACTGAAGTGGACTGGGCAGCGGGGTTCGGGAAGCCATGCATCATGCCGGCAGGAGCCAGCTGCAGACTTTAAACTCTGCCCAAGATGTGGAGAGGGCAGAGAAATGACCTGTCCAGACAAGCCGGGACAGCTCATAAACTGGCTCCTTTGCTCATTGTGTGTCCCGAGGGCCTGTAAACTGTGGAGCAGCCGGCGGCCCAGGACCCGGCGGAACCTCCTGCTGGGCACCGCCTGTGCCATCTACCTGGGTTTCCTGGTGAGTCAGGTGGGCCGGGGCTCCATCCAGCACGGGCGGGATGCCAACAGGGGACCTCTCCGTAGCCAGGACATCACCAAGGCGTCCTTCCCCGAGATCCCACTGGATGGAACCCTGGCCCCTCCAGAGCCCCAGGGCAACGGCACCACGCTGCAGCCCAACGTGGTTTACATCACCCTGCGCTCCAAGCGCAGCAAGCCTGCCAACATCCGTGGCACGGTGAAGCCCAAGCGCAGAAAAAAGTACGCCGTGGCATCCGTGCCCCCTGGACGGGAGGCGTTGGTTGGCCCATCCCCGCCTCCGCAGGATGCTGAAGGGGCGCTGTATGCTCAGGGACGCCTGCCTAGGGTTGCAGAGTCGGCCTGGAGGTTGGCGCGGGGCCCCGGTGTCCGAGCCGGGGGCCCAGACTTGCAGCTGCCCCGCAGCCCGGAGAGCAACATCAGGCTCTACAGCGAGCGCGCCCCCTCGTGGCTGAGCAAAGACGACATCGGCAGGATGCGCTTGCTGGCCGACGGCGCCGTGGCCAGCGTCCAGCCAGTGGCATCCAACAGCGGTGCCCGCTTGCTGGTGCTGGAGGGGGGCAGCGCAGGCTCGCAGCCTAGGCCCCGTGGGCTGCTCAAGCAGCCTTTGGACATGAGTGAGGTGTTCGCCTTCCACTTGGACAGGATCCTCGGCCTCAACAGGACCCTGGTGTCTGTGAGCAGGAGACCCGAGTTCGTGCAAGGTAGGTGATTCCTCTCTTCTCTGTTGCAGCTGTTGGACTTCAGGTCCATTTTCCTTTTTCTCTCGCTGCTGTTCCCTAAATGACTTTTCTCCACCCACGTTTCACATTTGGACAGCAGCAGCAGCATGTTCCCACACGCTTGGCATTCTTGATCGTCCCAGCCCGGGAGGACGTGAGCGGTCCAGGGCAGCCGTGGGCTGGACGTGCGTGAGTAAGCCCACGCTCTCCCACTTCCCTCCCGGCACTTCCCAGCGGCTTATTAAATCTAATTAAAGCCGGTGGCAATTTGCATGATGAACAGAGGAAGCTGGGTGGAGGCGCAGGAGAACTCGCTGACAGCCAGGCATGTTATTATAGATTTCTGTGGAAGGAGGACTTCCTTCCTTGGGAGTTTTTAAGAACAAGAGGGAAGTGAGTTATCTTTCTTCAGTCAATTGCAATCTTTGTAAGAGGCTCCTGGCCAGACTATGTCAGCTCCAACCCCTTAACACCCCCCCCCCCCCCATAGATTTAGTCTCTTAATTAAACAAAGAAAATAAGGCAAAGTAGCCCAGGTGTTCTATATATTACCTGTGTGATTTTTTTTTTTAATGAACTAAACTGGCACTTTTATTTCATTTTCTTGTTGGTTTTGGTTTTTCTTAGAGAGAAGGGGAGAGAACGGGCACACCAGGGTCTCCAGCCACTGCAAACAAACTCCAGACACAAGTGCCACTTTGTGCATCTGGTTTATGTGCGACCTGGGGAGTTGAACCTGGGTCCTTTGGCTTTGCGGGCAAGCACCTTAACCTCTAAGCCATCCCTCTAGCCTACTGTGTGATTTTTTTTTTTTTTTTTTTTTACAGCTTTGTGTCTGTGCTTTGCTGAGCCTGGTTTCCCAAGATAGTTGTCTTTTCTTGGGACACAGAGATTTTAGTATGTCCATGGTAAAGTCTCCAGTCACTACCATGCAAGGTCATGGTGCTGCACTGGACACGGTCACTCCACATAAAGGGTATTCCATGAATGTGGGGCTATGCCAAAGTCAGACTCCAAAGTCTAGTGAATTAGTGGCTTGTGTTTGAATTCAGAATGACTCCAGCAGTTCCTACTATGAATTCAGGATGGCCCAAGAGTCTAAACAGAACCTCAAAGAGATTACATGCTAGCAGGAGACTCCCTTTATCTCTACTACCAGGAAAGTTAGCATCTCACTAAGGTTCCCAGACAGCCGGAATGGATCAGGTTAAAACTCTTGGGAGTGCTTGGGAACCAAAGCACGCTTCTGTTGGTGTTGGAATTATAAATGAGTCGTAGAATAGGAATTCCTGGCATCACTGGTTGACGTACTGCTCTTTCTTTCTTTTTTGTTCATTTTTTATTTATTTGAGAGTGACAGACAGAGAGAAAGGCAGATAAGAGAGAGAGAGAGAGAGTGAGAAAGACAGGGGGATTTGGAGACAATGGGTGCACTAGGGCCTCCAGCCACTGCAAACGAACTCCAGATGCGTGCGCCCCCTTGTGCATCTGGCTAACGTGGGTCCTGGGGAATCCAGCCTTGAACTGGGGTCCTTAGGCTTCACAGGCAAGTGCTTAACTGCTAAGTCATCTCTCCAGCCCTGCCTTTTTTTTTTTTTTAAATTTTTTTTTATTTATTTATTTGAGAGTGACAGACACAGAGAGAAAGACAGATAGAGGGAGAGAGAGAGAATGGGCGCGCCAGGGCTTCCAGCCTCTGCAAACGAACTCCAGACGCGTGCGCCCCCTTGTGCATCTGGCTAACGTGGGACCTGGGGAACCGAGCCTCGAACCGGGGTCCTTAGGCTTCACAGGCAAGCGCTTAACCGCTAAGCCATCTCTCCAGCCCCTGTTTTTTGTTTTTTTGAGGAAGGGACTCACTCTAGCCCAGGCTGACCTGGAATTCACTACAAAGTCTCCGGGTGGCCTTGAACTCCAAGCGATCCTCCTACCTCTGCCTCCTGAGTACTGGGATTAAAGGCGTGCGCCACCATGCCCAGCTACATACTGCTCTTTCTTAACTTGCTCATCTCTAGGAGCTCCGTATTCACAGGTGGGTTCCGATGCCATACAGTAACCTGTCATAAATACAGTGGTGTGGGAAAACCCCCGCTGAGCATTTAACCTCGTGTTGGCAAAAGCTCATCTTTTTTTTTTTTTCCACCCAGCACCCATCACCCATCACTTGCAAAGCGCTGTCCCAGTTCATTTTGCACAGTTCGTCTAAGTGTAGGCTCTGGAAGTTCTCACAGTAATGCTATAATAGCAGATACTATTATTCTTTCCACTTACTGGATGAGAAAATTGAGGTTTATTTAGGCAAGATAATCAGTCTCCTCTCCCATGGCTGGTTCACGTGGGTTTGCAGTGCGGGTGCAGCAGGTTTTGGAACATAAACCCAGCGGACGTCGGAGACGATGCGGCTCATTATCCAGACCAGAGCACTGGGCAGTGAATGAGGACCCAGGGGCCACTGGCATGGAAGGCACGCGTGGGAGCGGTTTACTCATTCGTTCTCACGTCACAAAGGCTTGGAATAAAGGAGGTGAACTCTTGGGTCTATCGTGAGGGAAGTTCTTGGGATGTCCGTTAAGCTTCCCTGGGGATGCTCTTGTATAGACAAGACAATAGTGAGGAGCCTGAAGCTGACTCCTGGACTGCCTGCTCTTAACTTGTCAGCCACGCAATCTGGAAAGATAATATCTCCGTCTACCTCAGTTTCTCCAGCCACAGAATGATAATGCTGTCTACCTCATGAGGTTGCTGGTAGTTATATATGGAAAATGCTTAATTGTGGCCCCTACCCAAAGGCCTTCATTAAGTATTAGCTATTGCAGTTACCATGCACACGAAGTACCAAATTCACTGAGTTGCTGGGAGCCTTTAAAATTATTCCTCTGGGTTGGAGCGGTTGCTCAGTGGTTAAGGCGCTAGCCTGCAAAGCTCAATGAACAGGGTTCCCTTCCCCAGCACCCACGTAAAGCCAGATGCACAAAGTGGTGCATGCTTCTAGAGTTCGTCTGCAGTAGCTACAGGCCCTGACACACCCATTCTCCCTCTCTCTCTCTGTACATGCAAATAAGTAAATAGAACATTAAAAAAAGATTATTTCTTCATGTGAAAAACTATGACTGAAACTCCAGTCTCCTGACTACTTAACTTGCATGTTTCCAGAATAGTTGATTCTGTGCCTTGGATTTCAGTCATCTTTAAAAATGACTCAATTTGAAGAGGAAGTTTATATACCAATGTGGCTGGAGTGTTCCTCTCCAAGAGGTGATGGAAAGAAATCAACAGGATCACAGCCCTGTGACTCAACGTGATGAGTTAAATCCCCCAGGCTCCACACAACACTGCTCCAGTCCTCCTTTTGTTCTTTGTTCGCGGTCTTCTCCATTTAATTACCTGGAGTCATAGTCTGGCCCGTTTCTTCAGGAGCCCATGAAATGACGCACGTGTCTTAGCGCTCACTCAACGCAATATAGTTTTCAGGCATGTGTGCTGGTCCAGGTTCTGGTCATGGAAGTACCTCGGTCTTTATCCACTGTATTAGTTACTTTCCTTGTTGCTATGACAAAGTGTCTGCCAAGAAGCAACGTAAGGGAGGAAGGGAGGGTTTGTCTCTGCTTGTGGTTCAGGGACTGCGGGTCCGTGAGGGCGGGAAGCCAGGGCAGCAGGGCGGTGGGAAGCTGAGCCCAGCCACAGAGTGGGAAGGCTGCTGCTCAGCCAGCTTCCTCCTTCTGGATCATTCTGCCCACGGCTAGGGTGGTGTCTTCTCACCTCCCTTAACCCCACTAGAAACTCACTCCCAGACCTCTGTAGAAATCTGTCTCCCAGGAAATTCTGGATGCAATTACATTGACAATGGAGATTAACCATGGGAAACACCTATTTCTATGTACTTTTTTTTCTCCTGGTTTCTTTTCTTTTTGTTTTCTTTTTGAGGTAAGATCTCACTCTATCCCAGGCTGATCTGGAATTCACTATGTAGTCTCAGGTTGGCTTCCAACTCACAGCAATCTCCTACCTCTGCCTCCCGAGTGCTGGGATTAAAGGCGTGCGCCACCACACCAGACTTTTTCTCCTGATTTCTAGAGTGTGAATTTTCTTTCACGGGCCCCCTTAATCTCTCCATTTGAGCTTAATTTTAAAAGTATTTTTATTCATTTTGAGAAAGAGAGAGAGAGAGAAGTGAGATGGGGTGCAAGAGGGTCTCTTGCTACTGCAAACCAACTTCGGATGTACGCACCACTTTGTTCATGTGGCTTTATACAGGCACAGGGGAATTGAACCCAGGCTTTCGGGCTTTGCAAGTAAGTGCCTTTAACCACTGAACCATCTCTCCAGCCATGATTTGACTGTAGTTTTCTATGAACCTCTCTGTGTATTCCAGTTTCCCGGAGTCCATTTCTGGCTCATTCTATCCTTCTCTTGCGCATATGTGTCTTCACTGCTGTCTGTCCTTTCCTTCCTGTCAGTCCCCAGACCTGGCAACGGAGGCTCTGCTGCCGCCTCCTCGTTGCACGTCTGGATTCTGTTGGAGAGTTCCTGAGCAGTAGGCGCTCTGCTAATGTACCAAGTGAACGCAGACATTCCTTGCTGGGCGGGTTCTAGTGACTCTAAACCGTGCATCTGTATTTGCCCCCAGCTTCCGGTACCCAGAACGAGTACCAGTGGGTGTAGTCCTAATGCCAGGCTAGGATTCTTCTGGAGGAGCTCACGAAAAGTTCCTTCTGGAGCCCAAGAGATGGCTCAGTGGTTAAAGGCACTGCTTGCAAAGCCTGACAGCTTGGGTTCGATTCCCCAGTGTCCATGTAAAATCAGATGCACAAAAGGGCCCAGGCATCTCGAATTGGTATGCAGTGACAAGAGGCCCCCTGGCTAGTCCATGCCCTCTCTAGGCTTGCAAATAAATAAATAAAAATAAAGAGCTCCTTGGGGAGGTGACTAAGGCGTTCCGGGTAGTCTCTTTATAATGTACATCATTGTGTCAGCCGTGCTCTGGTGTAACTCGATCATGGCTTCTCCGCAGGAGTAACAATAAGATTTGTTTAGCTATACATTTCTTTGGTGATTTGATTTGGTCTAGAACGACATTTTTTTTATATTGAGGATAGTGGGGTAGTCAGCAAATCTAATAAGTAATGCACCTTAAATGTTGTTACCATTCTTTGATCTTATTTATTTTTACATGTATTTATTTATTTATTGACATAGGGTCTTACTGTAGCTCAGGCGGACCTGGACCTCCACCTGTAGTCTCAGGGTTGCCTCAAGCTCGCGGCGATCCTCCTACCTCTGCATCCTGAGTGCTGGGATTAAAGGGTGTGCCACCACACACAGCAATTCTTTGATTTTTCATTAGTGCTTTTGAAAGCACATTCACATTTAGTACAAGGAAGGTGGCCTGCCTGTATTGCCAGTCCAGTGCAGCTGTTTGCGTTATCCCAGTTAATCTTTCCAAAAATCCCGTGCAGTAGGCATTTCTGTATAAAACCTCAATTTCGAGATGAAAGGATGCTAAGAAGACGTTCCCGTCCTGCAGTGAGGATGAATTTTCAAGACCATAATTGAAGCTTTTTCCCCCCCTGTTTTCATCAACCTTCCTCTTTGAACAAGTCCGTAGCGGGGCATGAGGCACGTCTTCTTTCTTCATAGGTTTAATGATCAGAATCTAGTTATTTAATACGGCAGCATAGGTGAGCACAGGTCATACGCTGTGGGGACTTCTTTTCTCAAGAGAACAGTGACCTCCACCGCAGCGGAGACTTCCGGAATGCCATCACACCAGGCACTGCTCTCATCTAAACACTGCATTTCCATTCTCGAGTAACGTGCACATGAAGCTCCAGGACTTGAACTCAGGTGTGTCAGAGCCTGAATACTCCTCGGCAGGCATTGGGACTTAGGAACATGGAAGCCCAGAGTCAATAAAGGCTTTGAGGAAATTCACAGGACTAGCCTAGATCTGAAAGGTATGTCTGACATTCCAAAGGAAACGCAGAAGAGAGCATTGTGCTCTGAACCTTTGGCCACCTTCTGTCTGTCCGCTGCTGTCCTCCACTGATTCAGTCCAAAGGTCAGGGTGTTCTACTCCAGACATGTCTCCACGTACAATGTGCTTGTGTCTTGAGAACTACGGGGAGTTGGTATGGATTTAATACCCTTCACCTATGGAGTATGGTCCGGTCCATTTCACCTTCATCTGACTGCAATCCTCTCTCCTCAGCCTCCTTACTGCCACCATGTCTGGTTAAAAGACTCCCCACCCCTTTTTTTTGGCAATAAAATTCAACTGTGTATCAACAAAGAATCTAGTATACGTCACACAGTGCCTATACCGTAGTTATGTCTTGTACTTATGTCTGTACAGTTCTATTTAATGTCATGTGGAGTGCTTGGAGATGCACTGCGGACCTTGTGCAGGCCAGGCTAGTGTTCTGTCACTGAGCTTCGCAGGCAGCTTCTGGCCCTGTTCAGTACGGGAATCTTGAGGCCGTTGTAAGGTTATGAAAATTTCCCTGAGCCAACTAATGAGTGAGCAGAGGAAATGGAATTTGTTCCCAATTCTTCACACACTGACAGCTCCATAGACTTCTTCTGTTAACTGACATCATCTTCCAAGTATAATCTGGCACAATTATGGAGCATTGAGCACATTGCACAAACTTTAGCACGGTGGTTTCTGATTTCACCTCGGTGCTAATACTTCATGTAACTTTGACATCTTTACTCGAGGGAAGCATATATTTTATGGGTATGTGTGTAGTGTGGCGGGCATGTGTGCATGCGTGAGTGTGTGAAGTACGCACATGTACGTGCCATGTGGGGCCCATGCGTGCCTGTAAAGGCAGGCTGTACCCTCCTGTGGTGGCTGAGCGGGCTCTCCTTCCATCACTCCTCGACCCGCTCTTACTTGAGCCTCTTCCCTACCTGCTCCAGAGCCCGCAGTATTTTCCCCATGCCCCAGGCTGCTTTCACAGGACTAGGGCTATAGCTGTGCATGGCCATGCCCAGCTGCTTCTAGAAGTCCTGAGACTCAACCCCCCGCCCCCCCGCCCGGCCTCTCAGGCCTCCCCGGTGCAGAAGGAGCTCTTAACCTCGGAACCACCTCTCCAGCCCACCAGGGAAGAACTGATGTGCGTTCTGCAGTTTCAAAGTGCGAGCCCAAACTCCCATACTCAGCAGGCTTCCTTGTTTGCCACAGACAACCCTAAGTTTGCAAGGGCAGTGGGATATATTTGTTTTCCTGGCTGTCTGTCCCTGTAAGGGTCTCAGACTATTACAAAGGCCACCAGATGGCTCATGGCGTTGATACGTTTAGATGACCTTTGGAACAAAACATTTTCAGCTCTTCATCTAGCATAAGACAAACCAGACAGTGTCTGTGTAAAAGTCAAGGCCCAAAGCAAAGGGAGCTCAGTACCCTTCTGTGATCTTTGAAGTAATGCTTTTGTTGAAGCTCCCCTCAATCTGCACATTGTGCATGGGTACCCAGGGACATCTGTGGTAACATTTAAGCATCATACTATTCTTCATGCCCAGCATGGAAGTTGTTTTATGCAGGCTTTATTTTTAGGGTGCTGTTTTCTTGCCACAGAGCTGTCATACTGAATTAAGGTAGGCTCGTTCCAAGGAGTCTCCGTGGTGGGCTGCTTGGATGACAAATGACACCCCACAAACTTCCATTAAAATTCATTGTCGATCCCCAGTTGCTCACTGTTTCCCAGCCTGTATTGCTTCTTCTTATTATAGAGCAGGAGAAATGTATTGTGCAGTTTTTTGCTGTCTTTTCAAGCTGGCTGGAGCAGTTCTGAGCTATGGTTGGTGGCGTAGCTGTCAGGCGAAGGCAAGGCAGGTTGGCATTCCATGCTATTTCGGGGTGCAGATAAGCACTATGGGGACTTTCTGAATGGAGTATTGAAAATGCTTCAGATGTCCCCACAATCTAGAAACATACTGACTTCCTAATCCTGCAAGTCTTGGCCATATTGGAGCTTTTCTTGAAATATTTATTTGGGGGTGCATATACATTGCCTTTTCTTGGAAGATCTGGATTGAAATTACATTGTGTTATCAGAAGTGTCCCAAACCTTTTTTTTTAAAAAGTAATCTAATTGAATTGGTCATCTTAATGCTTACATTCATTCAGAGAACAAAAGTCTGCTGAGAATCTCTTCTGAGTAGTGCTGGCTAGACGCAGCGACTGTCTGTTTGTCCACTGCATACCTTCACAGGCACACTGGGGACCTGGCAACCTTCTGGTGTGCCTCTGGGATTTCTCCCTTGGTCTCAGTGGGCTGGGACACAAGTGGCATTAAATGATTGCCACTATACTCAGAGCATCAAGGATGCATGTGTCTTGACTCTGTGTATTCTGTCCCCTTCTGTGGGATCACATTTGTCTTTATTCTTTGAACAAATAGTGAATGAGCATCTGCTATGGGCCAGCTACTCTTCCAGTCCCTGGGGCCGCAGCCCTGCACCACACAGTCTTGTCCTCTGAGACCTAACATTCGTGAGTCTGTCTCACACAGGTCGTTCAGCATCTTCCTGAGCTCAAGGTCATGGCCACTCTCCATGGGAACTGAATCTGTTGCAGTTCCGGGTTGGTCTGAGGACCTCGTAGGTGTAGCAGCGCTGGACATTCCTTCCTACCACAGTGAAAGGGCTTACCATGCAGACACAGTTTGGCCGTAATCAACCCAGGAGCAGTTACTTTCGTGTGTGAGGCGCTGCTGCCAAACTGATGGAAGCAGCGCCATCTCTACTTCCCCCAGTCTTGGGGCTCAGGCTGTCAACTCCCTGAGTTTGATTCCTGATTCCATCTCTTGGTGTTGTGTGATCATTAATTTACTTAATCTTTTTGTACCTCATTGCTGGGACAAAGTACCTGACCCAAAGCAGCTGATGGGAGGAAAGGTTTGCATTTTGGCTCACGGTCTCGAGGGGAAGCTTCATGGGGGCAGGGAGAGCAAGGCATGAGCAGAGGCTGGACATCGCCTCTGCCACAGCAGCTGGACAACAGCAGCAAGTGAGTGAGCCGAGCTCCAGCAAGGGGAGCTGGTTATAACAACCCGGAGCCTTCCCCCCACAACTTACCTTCTCCAGCGAGGCTCGACCTCCGAAATGGCCACCAGGTGGGGACCAAGCATTCGAAACACATGTGTTTCTTGGGGATCTCTCACTTAGACTACCACAGAACCTTATTTTTTCATTACTACAATAAGGATGATGGAGACAAAAATGATAACAGACCCACCATGAATATTGAGTTGGTTGTAAAAAATATTATAACAGTGCTTACAAACAGTAGGACTCTTAAATATTGCCTCTTATTCTCTCTCTCTCTCTCTCTCTCTCTCTCTCTCTCTTTTTCCTTTGAAGCAGCATCTTACTCCCGCCCAGGCTGGCCTTGAACTCATGGCAATCCTCCCTTTCTGCTTCCCAAATGCTGGGTTTAAAGGTGTACACCACCAGGCCTCGCTGGCTCTTGTTTCTAAGTGGATTTTGCTCTTTCTGATGTGTTTCTTTAGGTTTTCTTAGTTGTTTTTCTTTATCTAGATTGATGTGTAGGTAAGCTAAATAAAAGGGAAAGATCTTGGAGTTACAGTGGAAACTAACATTGCCCCTCATCTGTGGAGCACTTTTACTAGGTCATCAAGCTCCGTACATCCAGTCTCATACATGTGACTTTTAAATTTATTTATATTTATTTATTTTAGAGAGAGAAAGAAGCAGAATACACACACACACACACCACACACGGGGGGGGGGGAGAGAATGGGCACGGCATGCCCTCTAGCCACTGCAAATGAAATCAAGACTCATGCACCACCTTGTGCACCTGGCTTTATGTGGATACTGGGGAATTGAACTCTGGTTGTTAGGCTTTGTAGAAAATTGCCTTAACCACTGAGCAATCGCTCAAGTCCTCATACATGTGATTTATTTTTAATTTTTGTTTATTTAGTTAATTATGAGAGAGAGCGAGAGAGAGAGAGAGCGAGCGAGAGAGTGCAAGCTTCAGGGCCTCTTCCTGCTGCAAGTGAACTCCACACGCATGCAGCACTGTGTGCATCTGGCTGTATGTGGGTACAGAGGAATTGAACCTGGCCTGGCAGGCTTTACAAACAAGAGCCTTTAACCACTGAGCCATCTGCCCAGCCCATGTGATTTTCTTATCCAGATTTCCTGTGGGGGGGGGGGGGGAAGTGAGGCTTAGAGGAATTGTGTGTTCTCTGAAGGTCCCCAGGTGGTGGTCACTGAGGTGTTGGGAGGTCTCAGTAGCCTCATCTGTCCATCCTTCCTTCCTGTGCCGTGTCTTCCCAGATCTCTGTTGCTTTTCTTCTTGAGTTCACTTCCTCCTGGTGCAGCCGCGGTACCTTCAGTGTCTATCCTGACGGTAGCCTAGGGTGTGCTCTTTCCACTGTCTCCTCCTTGTCCTGAGCCGCATGGAGTCACGGAGACACGGGTGGGCCGGGGGAGTATCAGCGGAGCGGAAGGAGGGCCCGGGGGGTCTCTGCACATCCCAGCCGCGCTCCTCATGGACGCTAATGCGCGTTCATTTTAGCGAGGGCCCTGCGTGAGAGGGTTACTACGGTGTCACACCAAATGCCTTGCTATTCTGAGTCCATGGCCACTTCTTAGAACCCAAGGGCAGTATAAAAGCATTGGGTATTCGGAAAAAATCATTCATTAATTACAAAATTCGAGTGCTTACTTTGGTGTAGCTGTTGCTCAGGATTGAGACATGCAAAGATACTCAAGAAATATTGTCCGGCCTCCCAGCTTTAGAAGACACGTGAGAAGACATGTGAGGGCTACACAGAACCACCCACAGAAAGAACAGGACAGCCGGGCGTGGCGGCGCATGCCTTTAACCCCAGCACTTGGGAGGCAGAGGTAGGAGGATTGCCGTGAGTTCGAGGCCACCCTGAGACTACAGAGTGAATTCCAGGGCAGCCTGAGCTAAAGTGAGACCCTACCTCAAAAAAACAAAAAACAAAAAAAGACAAAAAACAAACAAACAAAAGAGCAGGACAGGCACCCTTGGTGCTAAGGAGAAAGAACTTTAGGAGAAAGGGCAGACAGAGAGGGAGAGAGAACAACATTTATCTCATAATATACAATAAATACACAAGAAATAAGGGACTTGGTGTTGGTGTGCAAGGAATAAGGATTTGTGGATCAGGCAATATAGGGTTGTGTCTCACAAGTAGGTGTGTGTGGAATAGGAGATGGTGGGCATGTTGGACAGGCATGGGGCTTTCAAAGCTTGTGAAGGCAGAGTGCTCAGGGAACTGCAAGTGGTTTTGAAGGACTGGACACCAGAGTTTGGGGGTGAGGTGAGAGAAGCCTGGGGTTAGTGGAGATTGCTGGGGCATGAGCTTGGCCTCGTACAAGGTGGGGAATAACTGGGTGACCTGGAGAAGGGGGATGGATGATGCACTTGGCTCAGTATTTGCTCTGGTCAGGCGGGAAGAGCTTCTTTCATGAAAACCACTGACTCTCTCCGGGCAAGGTCATTCCAAGGTGATCAGAGTGTGGTTGGTGGTGTAGCCCAGCACAGCTTCTACATCGTCACTTCCCCTTTCCCTGGTCAAAGTTCATTCTTGAGTTGTAAAAATACTCGTATTTCCAGGTGTGGTGGCCCACACCTTTGATTCCAGCACTTGGAAGGCAGAAGTGGTAGGACCGTTGTGAGTTCAAGGACAGCCGGGGCTGCTGAGTGAGTGCCAGGTTATCTTGGGCTACAGTGAGACCCTGCCTTGAAACAAATTTGTTTTTATTTAGGAGAAAGAGAGAGAGAGAGAGAGAGAGAGAGAGAGAGGTACCAGGGTCTCTTGTCAGTGCAAACCAACTCCAAATGTATGTGCCACTTAGTGCATGTAGCTTTCTGTACTGGGGAATGGAACTTGGGCCAGCAGGCTTTGCAAACAACTGTCTTTACCCACTGAGCCATCTCCCCAGCCCCTAATTCCTGTTTTTAAATAAAACACCAAGACAAGAAAGAGTCTGCAAATTTCTACTGGATAAAAGCAGATGTCCAATATCCAGGGTAGTGTTTTTGGAGGTTGGGTCTCACGCTAGCCCGAACTGTCCTGGGAACTCATTATATAGTCCCCGGCTGGCCTGGAAATCATAGTGATCCTCCTATGTCTGCCTTCTGAGTGGCATAATCCTATTGTGCCAAGTACTAAAGATTAATAGAGCCGGCAGCTCTTAAGGGGATCATAATATCTAAACACTTGCTGTAACACTATCAGAGGTGCATGAAGGTGGGCACCGAGCTCTCACCCTTTGCAACAGGAGAATAAGACATTGAGGCTCTGGGCTGGAGAGACGGCTCAGTGGCTAAAGTGCTTGCCTGCAAAGCCTAACGATCCAGGGTTCTATTCCATAGTACCTGTGTAAAGCCAGATGCACAAAGTAGCACATGCATCTGGAGTTCCTTTGCACTGGCTGGAGGGCCTGGTGTGCCCATAGTCTGTCTGTCTGTCTCTCTTCTCTCTGTCTCTTCTCTGCATGCAAATAAAATATTGAAAGAAAAGCATCGGTGCTCTCTGGCAGTGCCTTACTGCGGCTTCTGCTGGAGCCCACGGAATGTGTCTCCCGTTTTCGAGCCGCTGCACACGCAGTGATGGGTGAGGGGTGGGTGGATGTTTTCTTTCCTGGGTTTCCTGGCTGTCCTGGTGGAGGACTCGGTCACTTTCTTTTGTCTTTTTCACAAGGAGCGTTGGAACTTGGCCCATGTGAAAGGAATGACTTTTGATTTCAGAGCACAGTTCACTTTCCCTTATTTTTGCTCAGTGGCAAATGCAGACAGACATTCCCAGCGCCCCCCACCCTGCTTGGCATCCACCTACACAGAGCAACGACTTGTCTGCTGATGGTCAAACTGGAGGGCAGTTAATAACTCCGGACAAGGGAGACAGTGAGAAGCGTGTGTTCTTGGTTCGCTTCCATGTCCATCTTCCCAGAAGAATGTTTTCTTTGTGCCACTGAGGAAAGAGCAACTCAAGAAGCATCGGAATTCGGGGGAAATGTTCAGATGTTGGAAGAAAGGAGTCTTACTGGCAAGTCTCATTTTTTAAGACAGCTGTATAACCTCTAGTTCACAGGAACACGCACATATCTTTTAAAAGCTGCTTTCAGACCACTCTGACAGTTAGTTTTATCGCTTCACCGTTAGGGTTCCTCCTGCGAGGATGGCGCTGATCAGCCCGACAAAGGTGGACAGGGGACATGAGCGCTGCTCATCTCGGAAATCCTTCGGGGTGAGTGGCTCGAGCCAGCCTTGCTCAGAGGCCAGTTCCTGTCATGACTTCAGATCTAGCAACGATGGCACGTGGACATGGCGAGAACGCCACCCAGGGGGAGCCCTGCTCCCTCCGCTGCCCTCCTCACACCGGGCTCTTCACCAGGCAGGCCATTTTGCTGAGGGGACATGGATGGCTATGGAATCAGACACAGATGCCAGCTGAAAATAGGCTGCTTCTGCCAGCTGGACATCATCTTTGGTAGTTTCTGAATACCTTTAAATTTTTTTTTAAAGACATCATTATGCAGTCCAAGGCTCAAGGAACATCACAGAAGAGAGGGTGGAGAGAATGTACGACAGAGGACGCGGGCAGCAATGTGGGGCACTACTTCTCCAGACTTGAGTTGGTGACGACCTCTCAGTGGCATCAATGCCATCATAAGGCATGCACAGTACCGAGCTTTTCAACATTCTGAGGAAGGATGGCATGTCAAAATAGAAGAGGGGTTACTCAGGAAGAGGAGAGGGCTCAATGGGATAGAGGAGGGGGAGACAAAACAGGCTAATGGGAGGGGACTGTGACCAAATTACAGTATGTGCACCTATGAAAATTTTCAGAGAGAGAGAGAGAGACAGAGAGAGAGAGAGAGAGAGAGAGAGAGAGGGAGGGAGGGAGAGAGAGAGAGAGGGAGGGAGGGAGAGAGAGAGAGGGCTGCTTAAGCTTTAAGGAGATAATTTTAAACGCATCATCTCCTTTAATCCCAGAAAAGTCAGAGTGAGAAGGTATGCGATCGCTGCTCCTGCTCCCAACCATTTCACAGAACGTAAAAGTAAGGTTCAGAGAAGCTATGGAACGTGTCTGCAGGGCACCACAGCCTGGGCTGTAACCACAAGTTAACCTCATATGCTTTTCTTAGCTTACAAAAGGCATTTATATGTTCAGGTGAGGGTGAACAGGCAGGAAAATACTGGAGAAATACAAATAACATAACCAAATGCTGGGTTAGGATGATTATTTTTTTTATTTTTATTTTCTAGCTATTCACGCTTATGTTTTTCTGCATTGCTTAGGAAGAGGGGATATGTAGTTAATTAGTTTTCTAATGAAAAGGTAATGTTTCCATAGATGGAGAAAATAGCCTAGAAGGTTCCTATTGCTTTTATAGAGCATGTCCCTGTCCTACTGATGACTTAGATTGTAGAGGAAACGGATGCCTGTCGCTTGTATTGATGTGTGATGCTGAAGTCCAGTGTTAATTAGGCTTTAAGCCCCCTTGAGCCCCCTGAGAAGCGCAGTGCTGTTTCTGGATGACAGTGTCGAAGGCACTGATGCCCAGCTTCTTGGCGTTCAATGTCTGAGGTACACATCTTTGAAGCCTGAATGCTGTTTTCCTATTCACATGTAGTCACACTGGTCCACACCTTACTTCACTACATGAATGACCGATTTTATTTTTTCCCTATTTTTTTAAACCAGCATAGTATTTATGATATACACACTTATGATCTTCTATCCAGGTCCCAGCAGCCAGAAATCACTCAGGAAAAATGAAGTAGCAAGAAAAGACATGATGGTACTAGCGATGCTCTTTAGTGATGAGATGGGTCCTGTTTTTCTCTCTGTGAGCTGTCAGTGGCTCTAGCATTATTTTTATTTTAAAATTTATTTATTTATTTATTTATTTGGGGTGGGGGAGAGAAAGAGACAAATAGATTGAACATACCAGAGCCTCTAGCCACTGTAAACAAACTCCAGATGCATGTGCCACCTCATGCATCTGGCTTATGTGGGTCCTGGGGAATCAAACCTGAGTCCTTAGGGTTCTCAGTCTAGCGCCTTAATCACGAAGCCATCTCTCTAGCCCTGGAGCATATTTTTGCACAGGCTATAGGACTTTTCTTCATCTTCTACTCTAAACTGTGAGGTAAAATGAACAAGTTTTTCTTTGGAACTGACTGGAATGTGGGTGATTAGAATAGCTAAGGGAGTGCAGTCAGAATTACCGAGACTGGTCGCCACCAGGTTGAAGATTGGTTCCAGCACTGATGATCCCTTAGATAGGGACTCCACAGGCAGGCCAGTGGGAAGGTGGGGAAATAAATGTTTCCAGCAAACACCAAAGAAAGTTAGAGACATCTAGGGCTATTTAAAAGAGCTTTAAAAATTCCTGGGGCATGTCTGGACATTCCAGTCATAATTTCCGAGGGCTCTGTTGTTCAGGCCTGCTCAGGATGGGTTAAGAGGACCTCCGTGAAGCTTAGATTTTTTTTTTTTTCTTTTCTCAAGTGCATCATCCTGTCCTTCTGACATTGAGTTATAAGCAGAGCTACTCAGGGTCTCTCTGTGGCTGCGTTTGGCAGAAACGGGTGCTTGGGAGTGATGTCACTGGTTTTAGGCTTAGAGTGTTGCTCGGTGGGCTCCATCATAGTGCTCCTTATTTATCATGATGTCACAGGGGCATATCACTTCTTATACAGTTCAGCAGTGCAAGCAATCACATTTCTAATTTATCAAGAGTGAATGAGACCAAAAAGCCAATTTAAGTGACACTTAAAAATATATCATCTGCCAGCACTCAGGAGGCAGAGGTAGGAGGATCGCCATGAGTTCGAGGCCACCCTGAGACGACAGAGTGAATTCCAGGTCAGCCTGGGCTAGAGTGAAACCCTACCTCAAAAAAAAAAAAAAAAAAAAAAGGTATATTAGCTATGCATATGCAGCAGAAGAATGACATTTGCTTACACATTCTTTTTCTAAATATTTATCTTTATTTGCAAGGAGAGAGAGAGAGGAGAGAGAGAATGGGTGCTTCAGGGCCTCTAGCCTGTGCAAACTAACTCCAGATGCATGTGCCGTGCCTCTGGATTTATGTGGGTCCTGGGGAACAGGGCCCATTTTACTAGGCTTTGTAGGCAGGTGCTTAACCACTGAGCCATCTTTCCTGACCTTGCTCACTCATCCTGTATAAAGCTAGGCTCGCATGATTTCTCTCAGGAAAGAAAAGCAAACAACAGGAGCACCTCGTACTCTAGTTTCCTTCTTTGGAGATCTTTCTTTGGAGCTGTGTGCCATCCAATTTCTCTGTGAAATCTAAAATTTGACTTCTAAAAATTCCTTTTCTTCCTGCATTCTAATGTGGCCTCAGAAAAATCAGACAGTTGTTATTCCACATAGAGAGAGCTCCATGCAGACACTGAAGAGGCAATTATAAATGTCTGGAATTCTTTCACTTTTTATTTTATTTTTTTATTTTGTGGTGTCTACTTTTAGATGTGGAATAAAACCACATTAACCAGGAGACATTGTTATTGGCGGTTATTAGCCTTTTCCTACAAAGTGTCTTTATAAAATGTTTTTCATAGTCTACAATAACTTAGCACTTTATAAGACTTATAACAGGAAAGATCTCTGGCACATAAAACATTAAAACTTCCAAAGACAAAAGGGACTGTGGAGCCGGGTGCGGTAGCACATGCCTTTAATCCCAGCACTCAGGAGACAGAGGTAGGAGGATCGCCGTGAGTTCAAGGCCTCTCTGAGACTACAGAGTGAATTCCAGGTCAGCCTGGAGCAGAGTGAGATCCTACCTCGAAAAAACAAAACAAAACAAAACAACAAGAAAAAGGGACTGTGGGATGTAAATTGCCTCACACTGGGCAGGTATGTATGTGAAGCAGGGCAAGAGGGTGTGCTCTTCTCCAGGACAGCATCCACGTTCTACCCACATGCTGAAAGCCCGTTTGTCTCTCTGGTTCTGTAGATGGCCGCCCACGTCCTGTCGTTCTCTGGGACTCATCCTTAGCTCCAGTGAGCAATGATAGCCACTCTTCAGTTAAGCTCACCTGGGGGACATACCAGCAGCTGCTGAAACAGAAGTGCTGGCTGAATGGCCGGGTGCCCAGACCCGAGTGGGGCTGCACTGAAGTCCATCACCATGAGTGGTCCAAGATGGCTCTCTTCGATTTCCTGTTACAGGTAAGCTTATCAAACCAACTAAGTGGTTGTCTAAGACTGAGCCATGTAAGCCCAACACTTAGGAATTTTCAGCACCTGGAGTTTTTATGAAGTAAGTTTTAGTTGTAGAATGTTCTGTCAACAATCAAGCCTCTGACTATCCCCTTCTATTTATTATACAAGGATGGTGTACGGTCCCGTCGCCAGCCAGTGTACCAGACCAAAAATATAGGAGCCATCTGCGTGCTTCTGAGACAGTCTTACAACCATACAGGAACCAAAACCTTGTTATTTCTTGACTTACCTCCTTTTCTTCACTCACCCAGAGGACTCACTCAATCCACTAAGAACCCAAAGCACGTGTGAGAGAGACAGGCCTTCTGCAGGACGTGGCTCTATCCACTCCCACAGTCTACGTTGTGGCCCCCTTTGCCCGAGGCAGGGTGGTTCCTTCCCCGTCAACAATCCACAAATGCGTGCACGGGCTGTGGGAGGCTTTACCAGCAGTTTCTCAAGCTATAACACCACGTTGGAGCTCTCAGTTTTAGCAGTGACTAAAAGCACTAAATCTAAGACTCAGAGGACCCAGTTGTTGGCAGTTAACTTGACTGGCATTTACAGAGGTCTATTCAATTATATATACAAACACGGTGTAGGAAGAGATTTGCAAATTTTGTTTGCTCATCATTTATTCATGTCCCACAGTGACCAGGCAGGAGGCTGATTTCTTCTAGTATTTTTACAAGTTCACGGATAAGGTCTTTAAGGACCTGTTTCTCTCTTCTTCCTACCTGAGAAAGTGGGCAGTAAAGTACTGTTTCTGCTGGTCTTATGGAAGGTGATGAGGTCTTGTGTGTGTGTCATATGTATATATACACACACATAGACACACATATATGGTATTTATTTATTTAATTTGAGAGAGGGAAGATGAACACAGGCACAGGGCACGCCAGGCCTCCTGTCACTGCAAACGAACCCCAGACGTGTGCATCACTTTGTGCAACTGTCTTTACGTGGGCCGCAGGGAATCAAACCTGGGTCAGCAAGCACCTTTTACTGCTGAGCCATCTCTCCAGCTCCATTGTTTATATTTTAACTCTTCATATGAGTGAGGTTGATCATATATACGCTCAAGTATTTACTTTGTTTTTAGCAAATTGCATGTTTAAATGTTGCCATTTCAAAAATTATTTGAAAAGTGTGTGTCAGGAAAATGAGCCGTCATTAAGTTTCCATTGGTCAGCTTTCCATCATCGGTAACAAATCCCTGAGATAATCAATGTATCATGAGAAAAGGTTTGCTTTCATGCCCACTTCGCTGGTTGATTGGTTCTGTGGCTTTGAGCCTGTGGGAGGTGGCGCACAGTAGCAGAAGGGAGTGGTTGAGCAAAATTGGGTACCACATGGTCAGCACGCCAAACAAGGAGGAGGAAGGAGTCACAGTCCCTGTATGTTAGATTTCCTGGGAAGAGAAGGAGCCAATGACAGACCAAACAAACAGTTCTACCCAAGTCCAACTCAAGAGCCAATGAGTTTACTGGGCTTACTTACAGGAACGTGGGTGACTCCAAACCAGCTGCGTCACTAACAAGCCGCAGCCCGTCCTGGGTGACATCCCTAGGAATCTGCGTCATGGGGCTGGCCCTTTAGTTAACCTATATATTGTAACGCCTCTCAAGATCACACAGTTTGGTGGGTTGGGGGCAGCAAGGAGTGGCGCTTGGGTTGTTTGACTTCTGGGCAGCCACGAACAAACGTCTATTCACCCCAGATAAGGCATCAATGACAGATCAAAGAAGTGATTCCTCCCAGGTTTAGCTTGGTGAACCAATGGCTTATTGGGATTACTTACAGGAGCATGGATAAAGGATTACTTACAGGTGACTGGGTCACTCAGGGGCAGTTGTATCACTGACAAGCTCACCCCAGCGTGGGCGAGGACTTGTGAAAGCTGTGTCCCGGAGCGCCTTGTCTAACTGGGTGGACGGCTACTCCAGAGCGTCTCACTGCCCAGAACTTACTTACTGTTTACGTGACCTCAGAGAGAAGCCTTGTGACTCTTACAGCCTCCTGAACTTCCCGAGTTTCATAGCTTCCTGAGTCTTGTGGGCTTCCCACTGCCTTCCAGGAAGGAATGTTTCAATTTGGGAGATTGCTGTCCAACAGTCCATCCCTTCCTTCAGCTCCTACATCCTTTCTGTTCCCTGTTCTCTGATATTTCTTGAGTCTTGGAGGGGGTGGTGCAAATGTCTGGCTATTTTATTCCATCTATGGCCAGGTCCTGTGCACACTCAGCCATCATAGCACATATTTTCAGCAGCTTGAGCAGGTATGAGTCACAGTAAGCACTGTGCACTACAAAAAACAAAACTAAAAAAGCTTCCTTCCTCGACTGAGCCTAACAGCAGCAGTGGTGCATGTGTTTAAGCACAGATTTTAGAAGGCAATTTGAGAGACATGTCTTATCTTTCTAAACAAACGCCAATGGCCTCCCCACTGTGGCCTATACCCTCCTAGGCTACAGGTCTTTTCCTTGGGTTTCAGTATCGTCATTACTGCGCCAGTGGACCCATCTTGCCTGTTGGTAGTATAGGATGGTCTGTGCCGAGCAGGACTTGTGTTGATGTTTTCCACCAACAGCTCCAACAGCAAACACCTTCGGCCACTACAGCAGCCCGCCAACCCACAGGGAGGGCGCTTCCAGCTCAGCTCCAGCGTGACTTCTCCTATCCCGAAACCAAAGTGTGCTGTTTCTTCAGCAAGAGAGACTAACAGTCTAATTCTGGGGTGCTTCCAACAGAAGAGGTAAAAGCATTTATGGTTAGTGGTGCCTCATGGCCCTCTTGGCCAGCAACTTGCAGCAAAGCAAACTAGTCCTGCTGCTGAGGTTCCCATTCAGTGATCGACGGCTTCCGAGAGAGCGTTGCCCCCTCCGCACGGGGAGCCTTCATTCAAAAATCTGTAACTTCTCTTTTCACTGTTATTCTTGGTGTGTTTCCAAATCTGTAAGATACTTAAGGGCTAAAATTATTGGGTAAGGGCTGGAGAGATGGCTTAGCGGTTAAACGCTTGCCTGTGAAGCCTAAGGACCCCGGTTCGAGGCTCGGTTCCCCAGGTCCCACGTTAGCCAGATGCACAAGGGGGCGCACGCGTCTGGAGTTCGTTTGCAGAGGCTGGAAGCCCTGGCACGCCCATTCTCTCTCTCTCCCTCTATGTCTTTCTCTCTGTGTCTGTCGCTCTCAAATAAATAAATAAATAATTAAAAAATATATTTTTAAAATTATTGGGTAATAAAGGGTTAATGCCCTGTGCAATGAAGTACAGAGGCAGGATCTCACTGGTTTTGGCATTCAGCAGCTAGGGTTCAGGCCCAATATAGCATAAAAAGATCTCACCTCCTGTATCAATTGTCCCATCAAAACAGCAGTGTCGAATAGATCAGCCCAGAGGGGAAGTATAGCGGAATTTCGCTCTCTGTAATCCGCGGTCGTTTCCATGAGCCATATCACTTCCTCATCCCGGGGTGCTATTGTGGGGTGACCATGCGCCTTCCCACACTAGCTAGGCTCCCAGGGGCTTTCTCAAATGATGCAGCCCAGGGCGAGGCGTGGATACTCTCCCCTGCTGCTCCGGCTGCCTCCCAGCTTAGGATAGGCTTTGCAGCAAGCACCATGGCTGTCACCCCTCAGTCAGTCACATCTCACTGCTGCAAAGAACTCTGGGGCTGAGCGGATAATTTCTACCCCAATCTATTTTCTTGCGGGGGGCGGGAGCAGATAAACACAGCACACCCTTGAGGGGTTATAACTGCCCCCTTCTAGGGCTACCTTAATTCTTCTCACCTACATCAGTATCAATCTGTCTTCTGCTCCTTCTTTGACCTCCTTTTTATTTCTTTATTTGAGAAAGGGAAAGAGAGAGAGAGAGAATGGGTGTGCGCCAGGGCTTCCAGCCACTACAATCGAAGCCCAGACGCGTGGTTCCCCTTGTGTGCATGCCTGACTGTGTGCATGCGTCACCTTGTGCATCTGGCTTATGTGAGTTCTGGGGGAGTTGAACCTGGGTCCTTAGGCTTTGCAGGCAAACACCTTAACCGCTAGGCCATTTCTCTAGCTTGGAATTATCTCTTTTATGACCACAGTCCCATCAGGTCCAGTGGACTGTGCATTAAACACCACCTCCCTCACACCCAGTTCCCTTCACAACACCTGTCATTTCTCTGTTGTTTCTCAGTCCCCATTATTTATGGAGGCATCATCTTTCTTATATATATATTTTTTCTTTGGACTCAGCTCTTGGTAGATTTTGTATAGAAGGAAGAGCTTTGCATTTTTATGTAAAAGCATATCCTTATTGCCTTTTTTACTTCTGTTTGCCAACATAAGAAGTTTAGGGGAGTCAAGGAGTATAGCTCAGGGGCAGAGGTAGAGCATTTGATGGCTTAAGATGTTTAGCAAAATATGTTAATTGAAGAAGTTTATGGAATAAAGAATGTACACATTGAGGTTAGGTTTTTCATAAGCATCATAGTAAATAGGTTTTTTTGTATAAACATATTTCCTATTTATAATGGTGTCAATTTAATTTTGAAATCAGAAACATGCCTTAAGGAAACTATTGGATAGATGTGATCAGACAAGTTATGTCTAGAGCAAACTAAAATCCTGTGCTGTATGATACCAGAGCAAGGGCAAGGGCACATCGGACCCAGGTGTTGACGTTCTGTACGTAACATTCTTTTTGTTTCACTCAATCAAAAAAAACTACATTCACAAAGGCTGGGCCCTGTAAAGTACAAAGGAGGCACAAGAATTCTTTTTAACTCTTTTCTTCCTTGAAGCATGGATCATATGCTGCATAAGAGCCACCACCATTAGGGTGACAAGAAGTGTTTCAGTGAACACTTAAGTTTCTAAGCGTTGGTCAAATTTCTCTCCAAAGGTTACATAAGAATCACAGAAGGAAATTCAGCAGATGGAAAGCTTGTTTTGGTCTCTGAGATCTCTATATAAAGGTTGGAAACAGACCTTGGATCCAGTCTATAAAATCTGAATGTCGGCTCTGCCTCTACTCAGTTTCTAATCCTGAGAAGTGACTTAAACTGCTCCTGCCTTGATTTTTCCATCTGTAAAACAGAACATTTGCAGTACATAGGTAAGGGCCAATGAGTGAATGAGACATTGTTTATAAACACCTTTGTGTATTTAGAATGATGAAGCCTGAGGCTGGGCATGCGCCTTTAATCATAGCACTCGGGAGGTGGAGGTAGGAGGGTCACTGGGTGTTTGAGGCCAGCCTGGACTACAGCGTGAATTCTGGGTCAGAATGGGCTAGAGGTAGACCCTACTTTAAAGCCCACCTCGCAAATTAGAATGATGCTGATAGATAATCAATAACTGTTAGTTACTAATTAAGCAAAGAGATCATCCTGAAATGAATCAAAGAAGTCTTTGTAAAGTATTATTTATTAAATTGCAAGTCATTCCTCAAATAATTTAATTTCTTTGAATTCTTGTGGACTTCCACACAGTTCTAAGTCTTACTTCACCTATTTAGGTTTAGTTACTTGTGACTAGTCTGTCTTCTCCAATAAACTGTGAGTTTTTCAAGGGCAAGCCCCTGTCTTACTCAACCTGAAACCTTTTGGTTACTAGCAGAATGCCTGGAAATGTCACAGTTAATCAGGATTTTTTTTTTTTTGATCAAAGAAAGCTATCTAGTTATTTAAAATATTAACTCCAAAGTATCAAATTAGAACTGTTAAAAAGTGAAAAAAGTCTACTTGTAAAACACAAAATAACTACTTTTCATAGAGAGAATTAGAAACTTAAAAAGCCAACGACTCGCGTGAATAGAAAATATTTAAAATCTTTGTTGTTGGATAGAGCCCTTTATATACTTACACTTTCTAAGAATATTTATTGAGTTATAGATTCCTGGTGAGGGGGTTGGCAGAGCTACACACTGGGAAATGCTTGTTTTCACCACCACTCCCAGCAATAGTTATACATTTCTTTTCATTTGAATAGAAGTTTTGAGCTCTTGTCTGTCCTAGACACTAAAAGTAGGTTAAGTGCTGCAGGAAAAGTTGGAAGAGACCATCTTTCTGCCCTTAACAGTTATCTAATTTAGTATCAGAGACAGATAATCATGTATTTTTTGGTAAGTCCAAACAATCAACTGACGTGGTTTCCCATTTTGTTTGCTGGCAAACAGGGAGGGATGATGGAGTCAGATGGAGTCAGTCTTAGCTCTCAGTGGTAAAGGAAGTGTGCAGTGTCCTTTGGTGATAATGGTGAGCTTGATGGACAGTCTGGAATCTAGGGACAAAGGAGTGTCCATGGCCAGGGGCTTTACAGAGCTTTCCAGTACAGTTCTTAGTAGTTTAAAAACCTTTAAAAATGTATTATTTATGAAAGAGAGAGAGAGGGAGGGAGAACGGGTACACCAGGGCCTCCAGCCACTGCAAACAAACAAACTCTGGACATATGCGTCATGTGGTGCATCTGGCTTACATGGGTCCTGGGGAATCAAACCTGGGTCCTTAGGCTTCATAGGCAAGTGCCTTAACTGCTAAGCCATCTCTCCATTCCTTTAAAACCTTTTTGTTGACATTTTTCATATATGTATATGATGCATTTTGTTAATAAATCCCTACCTGTTATCTCCTCTTGTCCCTTCTCCCTCCTCAAATGAATGTGTGTGAGTGTGTGTGTGTGTGTGTGTGTGCACGCTAGATAACAACATCATATGTTGTTTTTCAGATGCTAGTCACAGTTTTTGAGACATGGCTTGTCACTGGCTGGGGATGCACCCAGTAGGCAAGACAGGGTGGCCAGTGAGCTTCAGAGACCTGCCTGCCCAGCGCTGGGTTACAAGTACACACTCCCATGGCTGCCCGGCTCTCTGCTGTCCTGTGGGTTCTGAGACTTGAACTCAGGTCCTCATGCGGGCAAGGCAAGCACTTTATCAGCTCAGCTATCTCCCCAGACTCTACTTACTGCTGGTCGAGATATGATCTCAGTTTCCTGTTAGGGAAAGTCTGCGTGGTTTTCTTCATTGCAAGAAGCCAGGCACTTCAGCACAAAGGATACGACTACTGTGTTTTTCTAATCAATAAAAATGACTAATTCCAGGGCTGGAGAGATGGCTTAGCGGTTAAGCGCTTGCCTGTGAAGCCTAAGGACCCCGGTTCGAGGCTCGGTTCCCCAGGTCCCACGTTAGCCAGATGCACAAGGGGGCGCACGCGTCTGGAGTTCGTTTGCAGAGGCTGGAAGCCCTGGCGCGCCCATTCTCTCTCTCCCTCTATCTGTCTTTCTCTCTGTGTCTGTCGCTCTCAAATAAATAAATAAAAATTAAAAAAAAAAATGACTAATTCCAAACTTTGTAGGCACAAGGATACTAGGTATTGAACAAGCTGTGACTAGCATAGAATTTTGATTGCATAAGACTGCCCTGTGTCATAAGTGAAATTTAGGAGATATTGCAGTATTCATGGTACTTATTAGTAAAATTAATGATGCTAGTTAATAAGATAATGATATCATCTTGATTTATTATTATTAATAATAATATTATTATTTTTGGCCTTTTGGGTTTTACTCTAGCCCAGGCTGACCTGGTATTCACTATGTAGTCTCAGGATGGCCTCAGACTCCTACCTCTGTTTCCCAAGTACTGGGATTAAAGGTGTGCGTCACCGCACCCGGCTTGATGTTTTCTTATTTCAAGAGGATACCCAAGACTTTAAACATTTTCTTGTGACACCACAATTCCTTTTTCTCCATGCTTCTTGTAATAAATGGGTGGATTGCCAAGAGATCTGGGTATTTATTGGGTGCTCACACTGTGTCATTGGTTTTTAATGTTTAAGTGTGGAGAGACACTGGAAGTGACATACAAGAAGGAGCACTCATGAGAACAAGCAGTGGAGAAAAGAAAAAAAAAATGAAATGGTTAAACCGCACTAAGAAATTATTTTTAACAGTCTCATGCTCTGAACTAGCCAGGTGGTTACAGAGACTATTTTTATTAAAGAAGGATTGGGCTATTTAAACATTAATTCCAAGAAAATTTGACTTTCTTTTTCTACTGCAGAGAGCGATGCTACGTAGCCCAGGCTAGCCTTGAACTCATGGTCTTCCTGCCTCAAGTTCATGAGCGTGGAATGATAGCCTTTCCCTGCCACACCCAACTATATTTATCCAATTATTTCATTATGGTAAGTTTAATTCGTGACACTTTATTTATAAATAAACCACACATGTGAGTAGACAGCGTGTAGGGTGTTCTTTTTATGCCATTTGCTTGAAATAGCCAGAGGTCACTTCAGCATCTCAAGCTCTCTGACAGGGGACATTTTTTTTTTTCACCTCCTCCCTAATGACTTGCTTTGTTGACTTACCGTTTCTTTTCACAACATGCATGTTTTATATGACGTGTGCATATATATGCCAGGTTTTACCTGGGACCTGGGGACCTGACCTCAGGTACTCAGAGTGGCACAGCAAGTCCTTACTCCACTTAGCATCTCCGAAGCCTGACACGAGTATTTAAAATCTGCCAGATTTGGATATTTTGAGTTATCTGTTAATCTTCCTTTGCTTGGTGCCTCCTTGTCAGGTCGCAGGAAAACTTGAACAGTTCCTTAGTGACTCCCGGTCACTTTAAAGGTGTGTGCCACCACGTCCGGCTCGGCTCACTTTTTCCTTTCCTTTCTAATTTGTGCGCCCCCACCCAGACCCCTATCTTTACAGGTGGGGTGCCTGCAGGCTCCCGACTGACCTCAGGCAGGGTTCTCCCCAGCAACCATTTTAGCAAAAACTGTTGCTGAATCCATCTTTCCCACTTCGATCAGATTGCCTCTTGCAAAACCAAAATCAATCCGGGAATATTTCTGTTTGACAGGAAAATAGAGCTTAAATGTTTCAGTACTGTTAAAATTATTACTGCTGTGAGTCGTGTCCCTGAGTGGCAGAGCTCAGGCCTACCCTGTGGGAAGCTCTAGGATCCATCCCAGCACCAAAAGAAATAAGTAAATAAATAAATAGTATGCAAAACTAAGCTAGGAATTAATATTGCACTCTTTTTATCCTTAAAAAATTTTTTTTTGTTATTTTTATTTATTTATTTGAGAGTGACAGAGAGAGAGAATGGGCGCGCCAGGGCCTTCAGCCACTGCAAACGAACTCCAGACGCGTGCACCCCCTTGTGCATCTGGCTAACGTGGGTCCTGGGGAGTTGAGCCTCAAACCGGGGTCCTTAGGCTTCACAGGCAAGTGCTTAACCGTTAAACCTTCTATCCAGCCCCTCCTTTTTTTGAGGTATGGTCTCATTCTAGTACAGGCTGATTTGGAATTCACTATGGAGTCTCAGGCTGGCCTTGAACTCAACAGTGATCCTCCTACCTCTGCCTCCTGAGTGCTGGGATTTAACATGTGTGCCACCACACCTGGATTTTTATTTTTCTTTATGTCTGTCTGTCTGTCTATTTATCTGTCTGTCTGTCTGTCTATCTATCTGCCTATCTGCCTATCTATCTATCTATCTATCTATCTATCTATCTATCTATCTATCTATCTATCTATCTATCTATCTTTTTATCTTTCATTGCCCTCCTTTGTATTTTCTGTCAGTACTTTTTGTACTTTTGCTTTCAGCCTTCAATGTAAAGATATTGAGGCACAAATTGAGGCCATCTGATTTCTGTCTCTTTCTTCGGCACCTTCCCTTGTCCACTGTCTCCAGAAGTGGTCCCTCTCCCGGAATCAGCAGGTACCTTTTCAGCTGATGGCAAGCCCGTTTTCCTGCGTATCTACATGCGACCCTATGGAATATTTTAAGCAACTTGCGCACTGTAAAAGTGTTGCCTGCAGGCATGTTCTTCATCTCCTCCTGGATTCACACTCAGGGAAGGTAGAGTCCGCCCAGTCTCAGGGTTTAGGATGCCAAAGTGAGGGCAGCGGGCGGTGAATACTGGGGAGTGTCTGTTCCTGGGAACATGTGTACAAGGCGGAAGCCAGGAAACATGCTCTAGACTGAAACCAGACTCAGCGTGATGGATTCCACGGGCATTCACTTACTGCATGAGGCCGTTTAACAACACAGCAGATACTCTGGCTTTGCAAGTATTTTATTGGATTCGTTTGTTTAGACTCAGTTATTCTCTTTCCTGTTAGCATATTTCAGTTTTTTTTTTTTTTTTTGCTTTGGCAACAAAACCAAGAATTACAGACATCCAGGAAAGTGTCTGAAGGATTTGATGAAGTTCAGTGCATTCATGTTGAGGGATTTCTGTGTCACATCTAGAAAATTCCCATTTCATCTGTGGGCGCCGTGTGAGGTTTTGGAAGTTGTCTCTTGAATCTTGGCTAGTCCTCATATCCATTTACACCTTGACCATCGCTGGGACACATCTTTACCCTGTTTTGATTTAAGATTTCCAAAAACTTCAAAAGTGGGGAAACCAACTGTGGGATTACAGGGGTCTACACTAAAGAGGCAAATACATTGCCTTTTTTGTGAGCCTTACACGGAGCACACTTCTTGTACTGAACTTCTCTTCAAGAATTTGACATGGTGGGAAAGAAGAAAATAGACAGGCACTGAGCTACAACTCAGGGGAAGGTCTGCATGTGTGCATGAGGCAGGGTAGAAAGACAGGGACAATTGTGGGAAAGAAAAGGAGCTCTTTGTCCTGGAGTCTGATTGGACCCGCCCTCCATCAGTTGAAAAGCAAGCATCCCAGAGCAAGTTACAACATTCGCTGTGAAGACACAACATATCCCTTGCCTACGCAGATGTTTTATGATGGAGCGGCTGTGACCTGGGCTTAAGGCCTGTGTGTTTATAGCCTTGGGAAAGGCCCCATTCCTTCCCTCGGATATTGTCTGGGAATCTCAAAAAAATGCTGCTGACTTTTTCATTTACTAAAATGATTTACTACCTTGCTACATCCTGGGATTTTATCAATTGTAATCCTGATAGGTATCTCTCAGATACCGCCCTGTGATCTTGATCTTGCTTAGATTCCTCCCTCCCTCTCTCCCTCCCTTTTCTTTTTCTTTCTTTCTTTCTTTCTTTCTTTCTTTCTTTCTTTCTTTCTTTCTCTCTCTCTCTCTCTCTCTCTCTCTCTCTCTCTCTCCCTCCCTCCCTCCCTCCCTCCCTCCCTCCCTCCCTTCCTTCCTTCCTTCCTTCCTTCCTTTCTTTCTTTGATCAGGGTCTTACTCTAGCCCAGGCTGACTCGGAATTCACTCTGTAGTCCCAGGCTGGCCTTGAACTCATGGCAATCCTGCTATCTCTGTCTCTGGAGTGCTGGGATTAAAGAGGTACACCACTAGGTCCAGATTCATTTAGATTTCTTAACCCTTAAAAATACATTAACTCCAGAACCCTCCCAAATGCTGTGTATGACTAATGTAAAGACAACGGGATGTGACTGTCTTTAGAGAAGTCCTCCTCGGTGCCACAAGGTGTGTCTTTTTTTGAGACCCTCTTTCTCTTCACTCATGCCTGAGCCTGGTGTGGTATCCTTATTAGACCCCTAACTCCACTTCGTAAACTGGCTCGCCCTGGAATTCTCTGACCAAAGCCACAAATTCCTGTTTGGTTTGAGTCAAGGTGTCTAAAAATTTAGAGGTACCCCTCGAGTTGCTGTTGATAGTCCCAGTTGGAAAGCTGTGCTTCCCTAAACACTGACACGTGAAAAAATAATTTTTGGCAGCAAGGCTAATTCAGGAAAGCAAAAATTATTTTCAGTGACCAGAATCAAATATTTGTCAGTATTAGCTTCTTTTCTTTTTTTCAAAACAAGAAGTGAATCCCATAGAAAAATATCAGTAACTGTTGGATTTGTCACATCAGATTCTGTGAACCATAATGACAATGATACTTGAATGTAGTCCTTTCGTTTCTATTTTTTTTTTTTAACTCTGTTTTATTTTTTAGTTGCTTGAGGTAAGGTCTCATTCTAACCCAAGCTGGTAACTCTATTTTTAATACGATCAATGTTATACAGAAATACAAACCTGATAGGAATTTCATATGAATGCTAAATATTAACACACATGACATTAAACAAGACAAAATTTCAGTGACAGAATTCCTTCATATGCAAGCAAGCATGACGCTCAGCTGACTTACATCCTAGTTAATGATGTAAGTTAAAAGTATTACTACATTTCAGTAAAGGAATACATTTTAAGGAAAAAAAATTATTAGGTTTACTTCATTTATATTTTAGATTTCTTTCATAATATAAGTTCATTTTATAAGTCAGAATTTTGCAAGATGAAAAAATTATTGTTTTGTTAATTGCATGCTCTTTTAAGCTCTTTACAGGAAGGTGGGTGTGCCTTTGGCTGAGGTTATTTTTACACAGCTCTGCTTGTTCAAATTATAGAATGTGAACTTTCTTTCCCTAAAAATAGATTGTCATTTGCCCTGTGACTCTCCTGAGTCTTTTTATGCTGCAAGGATGCTTGGCTTTGATTAATGATCTAAAGATGGCAAGTGGGAGAGTGTGGATTATTTTTTAAATGTATTAGCTGGGTGTGGTGGCACACACCTTTAATCCCAACACTTGGGAGGCAGAGGTAGGAGGATTGCCATGAGTTTGAGGCCACCCTGAGGCTCCATAGTGAATTCCAGGGCTGCCAGGGCTAGAGAAAGACCCTATCTCAAAACACAAGAAAGTATTTATTTAAGAGAGAGGGAGAGAGAGAAAAAGAGAGAATGGGCATGCCAAAGCCTCTTGCTGGTAAAAACAAACTCCCGATGCATGCGCCACTTTGTGTATCTGTCTTTACACGGGTGTTAGGGAATTGGACTTGGACTTGCAGGCTTTGTAGGCAAGTAACATTAACTTCTGAGCAATTTTTCCAGACCAAGAGAGTGTGGATTTGTATGGATTTGTAACAGGGCATGTACCAAATCAGATCCAAACACGTCACAACATTAAAGATATTTTTACTCATCCACAAAGGAATGCTACTGGTCTTTACTTGTGATTTAGTAATGGAAGAAATCAGAGAATGATTCTTTGAATCTGTTCTAATTGAGTGATCTCAGTGTGGAATTTTGGGGTAGAGGCGAAGCAGAGCGGCGATTGCTATTTACAGAGGTGGAGACTGTGGGACCCTGCTCATTGTCGGATGCATAGAATGGTATGCCACTTTTAGGTTTTTCATGATCCCTTAATTTCTCTGTGTATGCTTGTTAATCTATCAGACACCTGTTTTCATGGTGACAGAGAGCAAAAGTGACAGTTCTCAAGTGATGGAGATCAGGCAGGGGAGAACAGTGCTTAGTTGCCAAAGTAGGAGGCTGCTCTTGGGTTCAAACTGGGGGATTGTGGGCCTTGTTCAAGATTGTGCTTGTCTATGACTTGGTGTGCTTTTTTCAAGATTTAGTTTTATTCATTTATTTTAGAGAGAGAGATATACAGAAATAGGGAGAGAGAGAGAGAGAGAGAGAGAGAGAGAGAGAGAGAGAGAGAGAGAGAGAATGGGTGCACCAGGGCCTCCAGCCACTGCAAACGAACTCCAGATGTGTGCGCTCCCTTGTGCATCTGGCTTACATGGGTCCTGGGGAGTCGAACCTGGATCCTTTGACTTTGCAGGCAAGTGCCTTAGCCACTAAGCCATCTCTCCAGCCCAGCCCTGGTGTGCTTTTTACACACTTACTAGGCTAGAGACCTAGCTCTAGTTCCACTTGTAGTATGTAACCACTCTGGGTGACAGAAAGTGACCTTCTCTAGAGGGTTTTCCTACATCTACAATCCATAACAAAACCAGCACATAGGCTTTGCATCTGTCCTTGCCTGGGGCAGTTCCACTAACCATAGTTAACGATCACTGTTGGCTTCGGAATACTTGGTCATTGTAGAAACGGAGGCTTATGTTTTTGCATGGCTTTCTTACTAGCAAATAAGATGTCAGTCAAGTAATTTGGCTTCAGTGGGATCTGTCAGAAAACTCCAATTAGAGGAAAGAATTCCCTTTTGTTGTTTCTGTGTTACCTGTGATAACAGAAAGAAAAAAAAAAAAAAAAGAACCCACGGCTTTCACCACAAAGTGGTGGTTTATTCTAGAACCAAAGATGAGTGCCCATGGACTAGGAATACGGAATTGGGTTATCTCATGTTCCATGTTCCAATGTGATAACGATTTCATGAAGCTTCTGTAGTCATGGAACAAAAGACGGTCATCAGTCAGGCACTCTTCAAATACACTGGTGGAAAAATCAGGTGGGTGGTCACAGCAAGGCAAGCAAGTCTCTGCTCCAGGCTTTAGATGTCATATGACGTCATTCTCAACCTCCCAGTGGGTGGAAGCTAAGGGGAGGGTCGTCTGTTCCTACATTCCAAAAGAACTGACTTCCTAGACACCGGATGTTGGGTCACACACAAAGGTGGAGGACAAATGGACATCAACGTGGCTGAGATTGCCCAAGATCATTAGCTGTAGAGATGTCCCCTTCCATCCCGCCACTCCACAGTCACCCAGATTGTCACCAACCAGCCTTGTGGGTTGCTTCATGCCGGTGCCACTTTCTGGAAACCCTTCAGTCCACATCTCCATTTTTGTAGTGATTTCCCCCTGCTCCTTGCCTTCTCCCTTCCTTCCTTCTTTTTTTCTTTCCTCCCTTCTTTTCTTCCTTCTCTTCCTCTCCCTCTTTTTCTATCTCTTTCTATTTGTTTATTTGACAGGCAGAGAGAGAGAGAGGAGAGGGGGAGGCAGTCCCTGCAAACGAACTCCAGATGCATGTGCCACCCTGTGCATCTGGCTTACGTGTGTCCTGGGGAATCTAACCTGGGTCCTTAGGCTTTATAGGCAATCTCCTTAACTGCTACACCATCCCTCCAGCTCCTCTATCTCTTTCTTTCCTTTCTGAGACAAGGCCTCACCCTAGCCCAGGCTGACCTGGAACTCTGAAGCCCAGACTGGCCTCGAACTCGCAGCAATCCTCCCACCTCAACCTCCAGAAAGCTAGGGTTAAAGGCATGTGCCACCACGCCAGACCTTCTCTTTTACAGTTCAGATGTGAGGAAGTTGTAAGAGAAACCTGTTGTTCAGATTTTCTTTGTAGGCACAGCACTCTAATTTCTCTTGATCTGACAATGTGCCTCCAAGTTCCCGTTCTCCCCGGCAGTGCATGCCATCTTGTGCTGTGACCGAGCTCTGCCGGCCCACACAGGCGCAGGTCGTGGTTGTGAGCGCGCAGAGATGGACGGGCCATGCCGAGAGGGCAGCGTGGGAGCACAGGTGCTTTGATGAGAGGCAGTCGAGACGAAGTGGCCCTTGAGAATCAGAGCTTTATTCAGAGAGTTATGGCATCATGCCAGTGTGCCATGGTGGGGTCTAAATTGAGAGAGAGAGGGAGAGAGAGACTAGCAATCTGAGCAAAGTGAGGTGGTACCCTATTTGTATATTTTCAGAGGAGGGAATGTTCTACTCCACATGACTCGGCCTATTCGTACTGGGAGCCATGGAGACAAGAGGGAGTGCGGCATGAAGAAGGCCTCTCTATCTGTCCTTCAAAGTCCCTAGAGGGCAGCTGTTCTGCTCCTGCTCCTGATAGGGTTGGGGTGGGGCAGGACGGGGCAGAGATAAGAGAGTAAAGTTATGACCCAAAGATTGCCTCAGCCTGGACAGCATGGACCCTGGCCTTGCTCTCAGCCAGTATCTTTTTTCAATTTTTTTTGAGGCAAGCCCAACAGACTGGCCTTTTATTAATGCAAAAGAGTGTGAGAGAGAGAGAGAGAGAGAAGTACAAGGACCTCCAGCCACTGTAATTGAACTCAGACATGTGTGCCGCCTGGTACGTATGAGTGACCTTGGATGCTTGCATCACCTTGTGCAACTGGCTTACGTGGGACCTGGAGAATAGAACATGGGTCCTTAGGCTTTACAGGCAAATATCTTAACCACTAAGCCATCTCTCTAATCCCTTTTTTTCCCCCAATATTTATTTATTTGTTTTGTGTGTGTGCCAGGATTTCTTGCCACCACAAGTGAATGCCCTTTGCATGCTCTGGCTTTTGTGGGAGCTGGGCACTTGAACCCGGGTCAGCAGGCTTTACAAACAAGTGACTTTAATGGTGGTCATTTCCCCAGTCCAGCTGGAGGACTCTTTAAGTGACTGCATGTGCTCCATTGTTGTAGAGTAAGCTTTGTCCACAGGATGCAGTGAACATTTGGCCTTCAGATCATACTACCTAGGTCTTCCCAGCGCCTGTCATACCCTCTCCGTCAAGCCCTTCCCGCGACGCTCTGTGCAGAACTGCTTTGCACTCCGTCGAAGCCCTTATGCTCAACAGCTAATGAACCTTCAACCACTTACACTTTGTGCAGGACAGGGCTGTTTTGTTGTATGGCTGGTGGATGAGAGCATGGATATCTGGGTGGGAACACTGAGTTCTGTCCTTGGTGAGTAAGATGAGAAACCGTGGGGAAGTCACCTAGCTTGTTTCTGTCCCGGCTTCCTCATTTATGCAGTGAGACTATTGGGCATAGCTTTCTCTTAAAGTCACGGTGAGGGCCGAGTAAGCTGGTGTATGAGAAACGTCAAGGGTACAGCCCTGGGCTCTTACTGTACACACTTGGTACACGGCCGGTATTGTGTTGCTGATTATTAATATTAGGAGCAAATTTAAGATAATTTTTATTGCCTTTGTTCTGACATTGCCTGAGATGAATTATTTAATCACATTGCTCTGAGGAAAAAGAAAATATGAAGAAACTCAACAAATTCCTCACCTGGCCCACTTTTGAAAACAGGTGGGCGGTGTGCAAACGTGAACACGGTTGCTGGGTTTCTGCAGCTTTCTTTTGGCACCCGGGGGGCTGTGCAGTGAGGGGGAGGGACCCTCCTTTAAGTGTTGCCAGCCAAACACAATTCACTCAGCAGATAACTTTGCTCCTACAGGCAAAACCATTTTTACCAAAGGAAAATGGGATTAAAACCTTTAGAAGGAAAAACGTCTAAAAATATCCCATCCCTGAAAAAAGAATTGGCTGGAACACCTGGATTTTTCCAAGTCTAATTTTAGTTAAGTAAACACTGAAAAAGATATATTTTCCTTAAAAAAAAAAAAAAGGAAAGAGTCACTTTTATGGAAAATGGTGATTGGCAGCCATCCTCAGATGCAGATTGGTTGTGCCAAAATATTTTCCTTGTTTTAAAGAATGAAGATGGGCTGGAGAGATGGTTGAGTAGTTAAGGAACTTGTCTACAAAGCGTTTGGACCCAGGTTTGATTCCCCAGTACCCACGTAAAGCCAGATGCACAAGGTTGCACATGCATCTGGAGTTTGTTTGTAGTGGCTATAGGCCCTGGAACACCCATTCTCTCTCTTTCTCTATCTGCTTTTCTCTCTCTCTCTTTCATAAAATAAATAGACAATTTTTAAAAAGAATGAGGAGAAGTGAATTCCAGCAAGTAGTGGTGGTAATTAACATTCACCATTGTTTACCTGGATAAACATACCCCCATCAGCTGTAATTGTTGGGAAAGTGTCCAGGAGTATAAAATGAAGATGTGAACCATGGTGCTTGGCCATGAAATAGTTAAATGAAATGATTAATGCAATGTGTGCAGTGGGGACAAGTTCATTTAGACCCTATTATGTACTCATAGCTATGTGGGGTATGCATTATTATCTTTTAAAAACTAGTAAACTGGCTGGGCATGGTGGCGCATGCCTTTAATCCCAGCACTTGGGAGGCAGAGGTAGGAGGATCGCTGTGAGTTCAAGGCCACCCTGAGACTACATAGTGAATTCCAGGTTAGACTGAGCTAGAGTGAGACCCTACCTTGAGAAACAAACAAACAACCAAACAAAAAAGAAACCACAACTACTAAACTGGGCTGGAGAGATGGCTTAGTGGTTAAGCACGTGCCTATGAAGCCTAAGGACACCTGTTCAAAATGTGGTTCCCCAGGTCCCACAAAAGCCAAATGCACAAGGGGGCACATGCATCTGGACTTTGTAGTGGCTGATGCCTGTTGTGCCCATTCTGTCTGTCTCTTTTCTCTCTATCTCTGCTTGCAAATAAATAGAACATAAAAAACTTCTGAGAAGAACTAGAGAGCATGATTTAATAGGCACCGAAGCCTTTCTAGACAAGGGCAAAATATAAAGACATAATTTACTAGTGTTGAATGATAAGAAAAACAGTGAAATAAATTATCTGAGGCTTTGAAGTCTGATTCTATACACACACATATACATACATCCACACACATGCACATGCATTCTCTTACACACATGATAATATACCATCAAGTAGATATGTAAATCTAAATAAAACAATTGTTGACATTTCCGAGGAGTTAAACTGAACCCACAGGCCCGTTTTGAAGAATAATGTTTGTTAGACTTGCATGGGGTGACCGGCTGTCAGAAACATGGTGAAATCATTGGAATGTTGAGTGATTCAAAATTAGACCAGACAGAACACTTTAAAAACACACTGTAGGAAACTGTCTAACTGGTAAGGCAATAAAACGATGACCTACATCTGCCTTTCCTGCCTGTTAACTCCAAGAATTCATGTCATCTAAAAATATAAAATGTAATATTTATAGAAATATTGAATGTTAGGGTCTGAATTCTTTTTAAAACAACATTTTATTTATCTATTTGAGAATGACAGCCAGATAGAGACAGAGAGAATGCGTGCACCAGGGCCTCTAGCCACTGCAAATGAACTCCAGACATGCGCCACCTTGTGCATCTGGCTTAGATGGGTACTGGGGAATTGAACCTGGGTTCTTAGGCTTCACAGGCAAGTGCCTTAACCACGAAGCAATCTCTCCAGTCTTGAATTCTTTTTTTAAAAAATATTTATTTGAGCCAGGCGTGGTGGCGTATGCCTTTAATCCCAGCACTTGGGAGGCAGAGATAAAAGGATTACCGTGAGTTCGAGGCCACCCTGAGACTCCTAGTGAATTCCAGGTGAGCCTGGGCTAGAGTGAGACCCTACCTCAAAAAACCAAAAAGAAAAAAAAAAAATTATTTGAGCCAGGCTTGGCTTGGTGGTGCACAACTTTAATCCCAGCATTTGGGAGGCTGAGGTAGGAGGATTGCTATGAGTTTGAGGTCAGCCTGACACTACTTAGTGAATTCCTGGTTAGTTGGGCTAGAGCGAGACCCTCCTTTGAAAAACTAAAAAAAAATTTGAGAGAGAGAGAGAGAATATAGGTATGCCAGGGCCTCCTACCACTGCAAACAAACTCCAGACACATGCGCTACTTCATGCGTGTGGCTTTGCCTGAGTCCTGGGGAGTTAAAGCCATTCTTCCTTGTGAAAATGCACTTTTAACCTCCAAGCCATCTCTCTAGCCCAGGGCCTGAACACCTAAGAGCTTATTATTTAAAGAAATGAATTCAATATTCATGGGCTTTTGTTATAGTTTAGATCTAAAGTCTCTCTTACAGGCCTATGTGTTAAAGGCTGGGTTCCCCCAACTTGTTGGGAGGTGTTGGAACCTTTCAAGAGCTGGTGTCGTTTTGGGATCTTCAGGTCCCTTGGGTGTATGAGATACAAGCTCCTTTGTGATCCTCTCTTTTGCATCTCAGTCATGAGATAAATGGTTTGCTTTTGTCCCACCCGCCAGGGTTGCTTCCCCAGGCACAAAGCAGTGAGGCCAGCCAATCATGACTGAAACCTCTAGAACTTGAGCCAAAGAGACCTTTTTCTTTATATAAAATGATTTTCTTAGATATTTGTTAAAGTGTCAGGAAACTAGTACATCTTTGTTGCGCCTGGTGGAGGAAGGTGTTCACATCATGGTGGCAATGAAGCAAAACAGAACAGTCAGGGCTACAGCGATGGTTCAGCAATTAAAGGCACTTACTTGCAAAGCCTGCTGGCCTGGGTTTGATTCCCCTGGACCCACATGAATCAAGATGCACAAAGTGGTGCATACATCTGGAGTTTGTTTGAACCAGCAAGAGGCTCTTCGACACCCATACTCATTTTTTCTATTTCAACTTACAAATAAATAAATAAAAATTAGAGAGAGAGAGAGAGAGAGAGAGAGAGAGAGAGAGAGAGAGAGAGAAAGAGAAGGAGGGAGAGAGGAAGGGAGGGAGGGATGGAGGGAGGGAGGGAGAGGGGGGGGAGAGGAGTGTTAGGGACCCTAATCCTTTTCTCAGGCATGGCTGGAATTACTTAGGAGTAACCTCTGGGCCTCAACTCCAAAGGTCTCCACCACCTCCCAATATTGCCCAGCTTGGGACTAAGCCTTTGGCACATGGACCTTACAGGGAACATAGAAAACCAAAGTACAGCCACTGTCCCCAAGGCACTCTAGTCAGAGCTGGAAGGTAGCCAGATGTTTTCACTAATCTCCCTATCAACTCTGCAACATAAATAATGTCATTCCTATCACACGGGTGACTAACTGAGTGCCAGAGACACACATTAACATACACAAACCACAGATCTAACAAGTTTAAGAGATTTGACTTTTAAGATGACCTAATTCCTGAGTTCAGGCTTTATTTCAATGGGATTATGAAATAATTTTTCCCTGGCCCAAAGAAATGGAGTTACACAATGTTCTAATTACTGTTTTACTCTCTTCTCTGGGATCATAGTTCTGCTCCCCACAAGAATCCCCACAATTTGCTCACTTATTCGGAACCTAGATCTAACCTCCATGCAGCTAATGGCTTTGTCCTTCATTACCAAATCCCTTACTTTTCCAATAGACTCCTATATTATTTCAGGTTAGGCACTATCACACTGAAGTCCAGTGCAACAGACTTGATAGTCAATGAGATCATCAATTTCTGTGTAATTCAACTCAGGGGGAAAACAAGAGCTACCCTCTTAGATATGTAAAAGTACAACAGTTGTCTTTTCTGAATGGACTTCAAGATACTGCTGGCTACGATGTCAGTGGAAACTTTGAATAGTCAGGGTGGGGATGCCTGGCCTGGATGGCCTAACTTTGGAGCTGTTGGTGGAAGCTGGCAATGCTGAGATCCATGCCTGGGTCGGAAGGCTGTGAACCAGGGACTCACTCTCACAGTTGTCTTTGATTAAACACGCCTGGCCTGCTTGGCTTCTGGCAAGTCAGCAATCCAGAGGACTCCAGCTTCTTGGAAGTGCTCTGACTTTCTCAAGATTTTACTTATATCTCAGATTGCATTTTTTTTTTTGCATTTTCAGATTTATAACCGCTTAGATACAAATTGCTGTGGATTCCGACCTCGCAAGGAAGATGCCTGTGTAGTGAACAGACTGAGGTCACACTGTGATGACCAAGATTCTGTGATACTAGCACACATTATCCAGAGAAAGCATGACCCAAGGCATTTGGTCTTTATAGACAACAAGGGCTTCTTTGACAGAAGCGAAGATAACTTAAACTTCAAATTGTTAGAAGGCATCAAAGAGTAAGTGATTATTTATATTATCATTACCATTATTTTGCAGGGTTTCACTTTGTAGCTCAGGCTGTCCTGGACATCTCTGTTGTCCAGGAAGGCCTTGAACTCATAGCAATCCTTCTGCGTCAGCCACCAGAGTTCCATTGGTCTGTCAGGTATAACAGGTGGACGCCAGCACACCTGACATAAGGGGCAAGTTGTAGGGTGCAGTGACACCCTAGTATTATAATGTTTATGCCAAATAAGTCATAAGGTTCTCAGGTAAACTGTCCCCCTATGTCGGATAGGTTTACCCCTTGAAGGCAGTGTGAGTATGTATGTGGTGTTAGAGACTCAGGGGAGGGAAAGAAACCCTGGATGCAGCCCGGGCTCCCCCAGTGGCCCACGACTGCAAAGCGCCTTCTGTATTTTGCATTCAGCACCTTGTTCGGCCCTTGTGAGCACCCACGTGGGTGAGGTTGGAAGGGTGCAGGGATGGTGGAGTCAGGCCTGGTCGAGTCGGGATAAGCAGGTGGTCGAGGCTATTATTGGCGCATGGTAGACTGTGGAGGGAAACAATAGATATGCAGATGTCCAGATTCCCAACAAACTAACTGGCACGTCAGTAGAACTAGTGGGCATGATGCGGTGTCCAAACCCACGATAAACCCGACTGGCTGTTCTGAATACAGTGGAAAAAGCCATCTGATGAGCAAGGCGCAGGATTGAAGGAGAGCTGGCTTGTTTACGGTGGATGGGCAGGAAAGCTATTGGGGACTTGGAAATCCACCCAGAACACATTGATTATGGGGAAAACCTTAAACATTAGAAAGGAGAGGGGGCTGTAGTTGAAAAAGTATTCATAAACCAGGCATGGTGGCACACGCCTTTAACCCCAGCACTTGGGAGGCAGAGGTAGGAGGATCGCCGAGAGTTCCAGGCCACCCTGAGACTACATGGCAAATTCCAGGTCAGCCTGAACTAGAGTGAGACCCTACCTCAAAAAACCAAAAAACAAACAAACAAGAAAAGAAAGTATTGATATACTCAGGGGCTGGGGAGATGGCTTAGCAGTTATAGTACTTGCCTGCAAAGCCAAAGGACCCAGGTTTGATTCCCCAGGACTCACATCAAGCCAGATGCACAAAGTGGTGCATGCATCTGGAGTTCATCTGCAGCTGGGGAAACCCTCACAGGCCCATTCTGTCTGCCTCTCTCTGCTTGCAAATAAATAAATAAATAATTTTTTTAAAAAGTATTGACATAGTCAGGACCAGCCGAGAATTCAAGGGAGATGTCAAACATTTGGGAACATCTGTCAGGGCTCAGGAGGGGTACAGAGTAGAGAGGGGATCAATGTGAAGTGACAACAGCTCTGCATGGCCGAAGTTAACACACACTATGGCACCCCGATCTTCGTCCACTGATGGGGAGACGGGGGAGGCTGAGATAGAGGCACATAGCTGTAAAGTCTGAGCCATTCTTGCCCAGTTGTGGAATTGGTATCTAGACATCAAGCTTCACTCTGTAGCAAATAGAACCAGCCCTGTCCACTACCACCTTAGCTGGAAATCAGGTCGACTAAGGACCTGGGGTAAGTTGGAAACTAGAAAATATAGGGGTGCATTAGTAAGAAAATCACCTCTATGGCTTTAAACTGAGGGTAGAAATCAGATTTTCCAAGCCCAAGTCATCTTCTTCTTGCAATAACTTCACTGTTATTGTCATCAAGGAGGGCTGGGCATGGCTCAGTGGTAAAGCACTTGCATAGCGTGAGGCCCTGGGTTCCATCCTCAGCTCTTAAAGTACAGTCAAATGCATAAAAACGCAAAAAGCACAAAACTCTGTTAGTCAGACTCTACAGCATATTTTACTAAATTGTATGGCGTTAGAGAGTGGAGATTTCATGTGACTTCCACATTTAAAGTGATACTCTTCCTGTGAGTTTAATTTTGCCTTGTGCTTCTCCACTGGCACCTTGTACAGCTGCCTTCCCGTTGCTGGGACCAGCAGCAGCTTTCATACACAAGGAAAGGGTTTACTTAGGTTTACAGTTGCGAGTCTCATCATGGCGTGGAAGAGCGGAGGCTAGGCGTCACGTCGTCCCAGGGCAGCTGGGAGGCAGAGACAAGAGCGAGCTGGTCCTGAACACCCAGTGGGCTGGACTAATAGCCTCAAGGTCTGCCTCCAGAGACACACTTCTTCCAGCAAGGCTGCATCTGCTAAAAGCCACACCAGCTGGGGATTGAGATAAGGGTTAATCACAAACATGAGGCTTCTTTAACCCCGGCACTCGGGAGGCAGAGGTAGGAGGATCGCTGTGAGTTCGAGGCCACCCTGAGACTACATAGTGAATTCCAGGTACGCCTGAGCTAGAGTGAGACCCTACCTCGGAAAACAAAAAACAAAACAAAACATGAGGCTGTGCGGGGGTGGGGTGGAATTTCACATTGAAACTTCCACATACCTGTTCCTCACATCTGTTTGTGAACACAAGGCGAACTAGTGTGTAAGCTAAGGAAAATTTATGTAAAGAAACATTTACATTCTGGAGACATCACTTACTGGATTGATACTACTAGGCCTTAAATTTCCTTGCAGAGTTGAGTGTCTCTGGGGCATACAGTCTATCCATCTCAACATTCACATAAATATGAATTCCCTTATTTATTCTTTCAAAGAGGATTAAATCTTAAATGCATTATGAGGAGTAATGGGTTTAAGGTTAAGCCTTCTTTGAATATATAATTCATATATTAAGAAGCAAAAATGAAAGACTTTGCTAATCCCAGTTTCAGGCACTGAATATTCCCATTCATCAACGTAACGTAAAGACCAGTAATTCTTTTATGAAAAGCATTAGTCACTGAGGAGGCTAACAGTGCCCCACTTTCATCCCATGCCGCCTGCCACGGCGAAATTAGTTGAAGGGCTGTGGAATTTACTAATCATGGATTAATAGTACTTTATAAAGCCAAAGTGCTACCCAGATAAAACTATAGACCACAGACTACATAGTGCACATCTTGAGGGAACCCAAAGCACTCAATACTTATCATTTAATTCTATAGTTCTCAGATTCATTAAGTGTGTCCAGTTCTGTGGCCTTTGACCTTCCATAACGGCATCATAACGCTGTACTCTGGGGTCTGTCCTGGTCACGCATTACAGTGTGGAAAGGCATGAGATTTTGGTTACTTTTACTCTTTAAATAAGTGTATATCCTTAATGTAGTTTTTAAAAATATTTTTTTTCTTTTATTTATTTATTATTATTAATAACATAAAAACACATTTTGTATAGACACATCATGTGTGGGTACTCTCTTTTCCCTCATCCCTATCCCCATTCTGCTGGGGACCCCCCTCAGTGGGGTTGCAGGTAATCCCCAGGGGGTTGTGGGTTATGTGTTGTGGGAGCAGCAGTCAGTTTTGGGGTGGAGACAATGACTCCACTTATTTGCAAGCAGAGAGAGAGAGATAGAGGAGAAAGACAGACAGTGAGAATGGGTACACCAGGACCTCTAACTGCTGCAAAGAAAAGTCTCTACCAGCTGGGAGTCTGAATCACAAACACTTGAGGCTATGGGGACATTTTTTTCATTCAAGTTACTCCAGCCAGATTCTAAATGGTTTAGAAAATTTACTTCACTTAAAACTTCATATATATATATATATATATATATATATATATATATATATATATATATATATACATATATATATATATATATATACACACACATACATACATGTATATATATGCATATTTAAATTTTTTAAAAAATATTTTAAAAAATTAAAATATTTTTATTTATGTGACAAAGAGGGAGAGAGAGAGTTGGCACACCAGAGCTCCAGCCACTGCAATCTAATTCCAGACACATGTGCCACCTTGTGCATCTGCCTTATGTGGGTCCTATGGAATCGAACTAGGGTCCTTGTGCTTTGCAGGCAAAGCACCTTAACCACTAAGCCTTTTCTCCAGTTCTATTTAAACTTTTTATTGATAAATTCCATGAGTATAGACAATAAACCGTGATAATTCCTCTCTACCAACCCAATGCCCTCCCACTGTCCACTCTCCATTAAATTACATCTTCTTTCCAATTAGTCTCTCTTCTATTTTAATGTCATCATTTGTTTTCATTCCTATTATGAAGGTATTGGGTAGGTAGTGTCAGGCACTATGAGGTCATGGATATCAAGACCATTTTATGTTTGGAAGGCAACATTGTAAGCAGCCCTATACTTCCTTTGGCTCTTACATTCTTTCCACCTCCTGTTCCGCAATGGACCCCGAGCCTTGAGGATGTGACAGAGATGTCTCACTTAGTGCTGAATACTTCTCTGTCACTATCATGAGTTTTGAGTCAACCCAACTGAAAAGAGTAGCTTCTGCAACCAAAAGTGAGAATGACATTAATATATGGGCATAAACATAAGTGTTTGGAGGGCAGTTTGGAAGGCAAACAAAACAAAACAAAACAAAAATCCATTATATTATATTATTATTATATAATAAACATAAATAACATGTTTTTTTCCTAAGGATGTCATTTGATAGTGTGATCTATGCTAAATTAATAAAGGGCAGAACAATTGAAGGATGGAATAATATTTTCCAAGCAATTATTATTACATTGTCGTTTCAGGTTTCCTGACTCTGCAGTTTCTGTTTTGAAGAGCCAGAGCTTGCGGCAGAAGCTCCTCCAGTCTCTGTTTCTTGACAAGGTTTTCTGGGAAAGCCAAGGTGGCAGGCAAGGCATCGAGAAGCTCATCGACGTCATAGAACAGAGAGCCAGGATTCTCGTCACTTATATCAACGCACGTGGGCTCAAAGTTCTGCCTATGAGCGGCTGACAGAAAGGTCTGGCTACAGTGCTACCCCGTATTGGTTTTGTTTGTTAATCAAGTACATCTGCTTCAAGTCCTCCTGGGAGTGAGATGGATACACGTAACAAATGAATTTGATCTGATAGATATGATGGACCTGACTAAGAAAGCGATGAAGGCTGTGCAGATTTAAGAAGGTTTAGAAAAACATACTGCTGACAAATGCTTTTGTTACAGTCAGGTTTGCATTCCTGGCAGAAAACACCCAACCAAGAGCAGCTTGTCTTATGGGCTCAAGGAGAAGCTCCATGATGGCAGGGAAAATGATGGCATGAGCAGAGGGTGGACATCACCCCCTGGCCAACATCTGGTGGACAACAAGAACAGGAGAGTGTACCAAACACTGGCATGGGGAAACTGGCTTTAACATCCATAAGCCCGCCCACAACAATACAGGGCCTCCAGGAGGCCTTAATTCCCAAATCTCCATCAGCTGGGAACCTAGCATTCACAACATCTGAGTTTATGGGGAACACCTGAATCAGATCACCTCAACTTTTTTTTTTTGCCCCATACCATGCCATGTGTGCCTTAATATATTTCTTACCAAACAAGCTTGATTATTTTTTCAACTAATGTTAAATCATTCTCATGCCATTTAATAGATCAATATGCACAAGAGGATTGACTCTTCTAATAAGCTATACTTTATGACATTTGATTGATGTGACCAACTGCTAATGGGAAACTTTATTGGCATTCCTTCTTTGCCAATGGCCAAACAGCTCCCCTGACACTATCCACAGACACTTTTGCGTTGGACAATCGAGGCACATTTGCGGAAGCACCAGTCTCTAAGTATGTTCTCCATAGAAATGGAAAATGAATCGAAAACCACCATAACATTTCCTACAATCAGTCATCTTTGACCCCCAAGCATCACACAGTCCATTCCTATTTAGAAACTTATTGTCAGCATGGATACATCCACATCTAACAATTTACTATTAGCTAGTTTTGCTCTGTGAATTTTGATTTAATTTATACCTTGAGGCTTAGAAATCAAACAAGTATAAAGCACGATATTACCTTTTTTGAAAACATGCTTGCAGAGTATCATTTTTAATGAGCACATTATAAAGCTGTCATCTTACAAAGGACATGTGATGATTTCTATATGTTTTGATGATAGAAGACTTTCCTGTGTCATTAGATTTAATCTGATTTAATTGATATTACCCAGGTATTGACAATATGTCCAGCTACTAAGTGCATTTAAATCTATTATTAAAGTCAATTGCTATGAGAAGTAAAAACAAAATAAAACCTGACTGATCAATTTTTCTCAAGGAGAGCTCATGACTGGAGCCAAAACAAATTGGGCAAAGTCAAATTTCAAATAACTCTTCCTCAGACTCTTCTGCCAACTTGCTTGTTGGGTGGGAAGGACTTGGACACACAATGCTTATGTGTGTGTCACCTTGCCCTTGGGACATCTGCAAGGCTGTCACGTGTCACAGGTACAAATCTAGAACAAGCCATCATTTCTCTCCCACTGTCCCCTCTCCTATCCCATATTTAAAAGCTGATTCATTAGTTCGGCTTGCTGATGCGAACCTGAGGTTCAGCAGACGCAGGCGTCCGCGGTAGGTGGAGTGGAAGTCCACGATCCGCCCGATCTGCATCGTGAGGTCTTGTCTGACATGCTCCTTCACCCCCAGCAGATTTAGTGACTTTTTCTTTCCTTGGAAGCTTAAAAATAAAAAAAGAATAATGAACTTTTATAATATATTGTAGTCTCTCTTTTCTCAGTTGTTACTAATGTGCACCACATTTTCTGTGTTCTGGTCAAGGATGACGTCATCAGTGTTTTCTGTTAGAGACATTTGTAGTGAAAGGCTAGGTTTGTACAAGAAAGACACTTCTGTGGATTCTCATTAACACAAATGCATCAGATTGTCAAATAGCATGTGAAGTGTAAGAGGAGATGAACAAGGAGAGAGGAATCAACTGATTATCCAATTATAGCTCTTCTAGGCTCGCATCCAGGCAATATATTCGTCAACATAATTGTGTGCCCTTGGAAAGCAGACTCGGTATATTCTTCTCTTCCATCTCCTCTTTATGGCACTAAGTGCTTCTCTTTATTCCCACAAAACCAAAACGTGTTGTTAGCTCCCCCGAGTCCCCACTTGGCCCTTTATGAGCTTTTCTCTCATAAACCACCTTCATGAAAAGTTAGCGTAACAAATTTTCATGATCCTGGTGTGGTGGTGCACGCCTTTAGTCCCAGCACTTGAGAAGCAGAGGTAGGAGGACTGCTGTGAGTTCAAGGCCTTCTGGGAACTCTATAGAGTGAACTGTAGGTCAGCTAGAGTGAGTCCCTCCCTCAACCTCCCACCCCCCAAAATGTTTGAAGACTGCCCATTCTACTTTGTGCCACTGAACTGAAATAGGATTTTTTGGGGCAAAGTGCCTCATGCCTTATCAAGGTGACAGATTTGCATTTTGAAACAGATACCATTTTTTAAAAATTATTTATTTATTTATTTGAGAGCAACAGACAGACAGAGAGAAAGACAGATAGAAGGAGGGAGAGAGAATGGGTGCGCCAGGGCTTCCAGCGTCTGCAAACGAACTCCAGACGCATGCGCCCCCTTGTGCATCTGGCTAACGTGGGACCTGGGGAACCGAGCCTCGAACCGGGATCCTTAGGCTTCACAAGCAAGCGCTTAACCGCTAAGCCATCTCTCCAGCCCCAGAATTTACCATTTTAATTCAAATTGTGATATTAATGATGGGAATTCCAAGCTCCTTATAAGCTAACATTTAAAAAATATTTTATTTATTTCCCCATTTGAGAGTGAGAGAAAGAAGCAGATAGAGAGAGAGAAGGGGCACACCAGGGCCTCTAGCCACTGCAAAATAACTCCAGACTTGTGTGCTACTTTGTGCATCCTTCCGTGGGTACTGGGGAATTGAACACAGTTCCTTAGGCTTCACAGGCAAACACCTTAACCACTGAGCCATCTCTCCAGCCCCAGAGGCAAGCTTTAATGTGGTCTCCAGCTATCCTTCTGGGCAGCCTGGTGCGACGATACGTGAGTCTGCTTGTATTTACCTCCAGTTATTCCAGAGCACTTAATACTAAATGAATCGTCCAAGAAGACATGTTTATTTTAGTTTCATTTACTTATTAACAATGCATTTTGTAATCAGTGAATAATTGATGGATTATTACTTTTGAATAATGACTAGCTGAAGTCCAAACATTTAATTCTAATAACCTTCTTCTCTGATTGGAACAATGAGGAGATTTTGTGCATTTCCAGTGTACCTACGTTTGCTGTTGCTTATATAAGTACACTATGTGATGTTTTTGTACTATTATAACAAATTTAAAGTAGAATAACTGACCTTGGCAGACATACAAGAAATTATTCTAGTGTGACTTATTCTCTTTTTTATTAGAGATGATATGAAAATGAATATATATCTTAACATCTGTAATAAAATCCTAGCTATTAAAATATGTGAACATTTTTTTTGTGTGTATACACATATCCCATTTATTGTATATATGACTGTGTGTGTGTGTGTGTGTGTGTGTGTGTGTGTATTTGTTTTAAAAAGCTAATATAACTAACCCCACCCTTTAGGTCATTACACTCCAGTTTCTCTCTGGGGCATACTATCCTCTACTTTGCTAAACACAACTTCTGGGAATAAAAAGTTAAATACAAGAAAATGTTATTTTCTCCACAAATAAAGAAGCAACTTAATGGTCAAGATTTTTATTAGGCTGGGTGTGATCATTCATGTCTGTAATCCCTGCACTTTGGAGGATGAGGTAGGAGGCTTGCCAAGGGTTTGAGACTAGTTTGGTCTATGGAATGAATTCCAGGTCATTTTAAGACAGACCCTACTTCACCTTCTCAACCCCAAAAGGGGGTTGCATTCTGCATGCATATATTTGATATGGTCACTAGGATCCTTATGCTTTCTCTTGGTGAACATATAGCATTATAAGGGTGGATACCACATACTCTAAGAAAATTTAATGTTTGGTTCACTTTACTTGTTTGACATAAGTCTTACAATATGTTTAAGGTTTTCTCTGTATTATTCATATTTATTCAATTTGTTAGGCGCCTAGAGAACTTATTAAAATATAAAATATCAAGCTACACAGATGGCTTAGCAGTTAAAGCACTTGCCTGCAAAGCCAAAGGACCCAGGTTCAATTCCCCAGGACCCATGTAAGCCAGATGCACAAGCTGGTAAATGTGTCTGGAGTTTGTTTGCAGTGTCTGGGGGCCCTGGAGTGCCCATTCTCTCTCTCTTTGCCTCTTTCTCATATAAATAAATAAAAATAAAATATTTTAAAAAGTATATAAATATCTTAGATTTATTCTTAAAATATTTATAATCTGTAGGTCCTGGGAAGGAAGCTACTACTGTGGTTTGGCTAACTGGATATGTTGTGCCCGTCAAATTGTCCTATAAATATTTATGCTCATAAATTAATGCTGTTCTCACCGTTGGTCAGAGAAACTTCTTTTTTCAGATAGAGGTGACTGCTGGGAAGACTTAAAATCATCAAAATGCTGATAATAACTGACTGTCCAGTGCTCAGTGCTAAGTGAGACATCTATATCACCCGTTCCAAGGCTCAGGAGACACTCGGAAGAGGGAGTTGGGAGAATGTAAGAGCCAGGGCATGGAGAGGAGTGCATTGGAACATCATCTTTGGACCTGAAGTGGCCATTGCACTCATGACATCACAGTTGTATAACTTTATAACTTAGTGATACTATGGAGTCAGCATTTGCCCTCACCCGGGGGGATAAAGTTGTAGAGCTATGAGGCCACGTGACTTACTCTACTTTCTGCTAATAGTTGACTTAGAATATTAATTATTTGAATTGACTTAGATTTTATTATCTACCAATAAAAGAAGGAATCCCATCTGAATAAACCCTAAAGGTTTTAAACATATTTTATTTATGAGACACACACACACACACACACACACACACACACAGAAAGTATGCACTAGTGCCTCCTGCTGCTGCAAAGGAACTCCAGCCACATGTGTCCCTTTGTGCATCTTACACAGGTACTGAGGAATTTGAACTGGGGCCATCAGGTTTTGCAATTGAGCACCTTTAACTGCTGAGTCATCTCCTCAGCCCAACCCTGAAGGTTTTATGTGGGCATATTCAGGTGTAGTAATAATTTAAGGGCATATTTTTTGTAAAATTTCAGGAGTGAAATGACCACAAATTTTTGATAATCACTTTTGCATACTTGACATGAAATCTAGAATGTTAGGCAATGAAAATGTTCAAACTATAAGCAGACCTTTAATGTCCTAAGTCTCAATGGCTAGACTACATCTTTAGTAACAAATTTTAGGAAAGCAATTTTAATTAATTAATCAATTTATTTATTTTTATTAGTTATGTATATAGTGTGTATACAGCCATGATGGTACCATCATTAGCTTTCTCCCTGTCATACCCCTCTGCAGATTGTGAGTGTTGCATTGTAGGGGTGGCCATCAATTATGGGGGAGACGCAATGTCTCTGTGCATAATGACCCAACTTATGGCTCTAACGATCTTTCCGCCCCCTCTTCAGTGGATTTCCCTGAGCCATGTTGGGCTCATTTTAGGTCTATTTCAGTGACAGGAGGTCTTGGAAGCCTCTGTGTCTTAGTCCTCTTTTGAGGACTGTCCAAAAATTAAATAAAGTTCAGATCTGAGAAGGGTTTATACTGTTAGTGGATTTAACGTCCCTGTTCTTTTTCGCTAGCTGTCCTTCGTGATGGTCTTGAGTCATTTTGTAGCTGTTCTGTAACTTCACTGTGTCCCACATGCCTCACCATGCACCAGTGTGGTGATGAGACCCACACTGAACCCCTGACCGCTAAGCAGTCCATTCACTTCTGTTCTGTGTTGCACCAAGGCCCAGCAGCTTGTGTGAGCTCTTGGTCCCTTTGAAGAACTGCTGAAAGTACAGTCTGTCTAAATAACTCAGTGGAGAAACTTCCCTCCAGGCCTGTAGTCTTCCAGCTTGAGAAGGCTTGCCTTCCATCATAATTAGCAGGGTGGGAAATGATATCATATGTTTTACAAAGCTCTTTACCTATGCAGGTTGACACAGTCATCATGTCTGTAATCCCAGCACTCAGAGGAGGCTGAGGTAGAAGATCTCTGAATTCGAGGCCAGCCTGGGCTCTAGAGTAAATTCTAGATCAGCCTGGGCTGGAGTAAGACTCTGCCCCAATAAACCAAAAAATAAATTGTGTACAAAATTCAACACCTCACTTTTGGAAAAAATTAATAACACACTAAGTTAAGGAACCATTAATTTCAGCAATCTTTAAACTTTTCAGTCAGTACCACCAGTTCTCAATCTGCTGACAATAACTTAATTACTATTGAATGAAATCCTTTGAGTTCATTTTTATTTAACATTTTAATTTATTAATGATTATTTTGTATCTTTCTTCCTCTGAGTTACTAAAGGCTAGTTACTTTAAGCATATTATTTATTTGCAATGAGAGAGTCAGAGAGTGCATGGGTGTGCCACTTTGTGCATCAGGCTTTATGAGGGCGCTGAGGAACAGAGCTCAGGCCATCAGGCTTTGCAAACAAACACCTTTAGCCACTGAGTCATCTCCAAAGCCCTTGGTTCCTTTTTATTATTGTTTTAAGAGGATGAGAGGGGCTAAGTTAATACATAGAACTAAAAAAAAAGTTACTCTATGATTGCTAATGGCTTACTGGACATTAGTACAATGCTTCCACATTTAATAAACTGATTTCCTAAACAAATTAAGGAACTTTTCCAGTGGAATTAGTTGATACTGCAAAAACCTTTGAGCCTCCTTCCCTGTGCCTTTGGCTCTCAGGCAAGTGTCGTGTCCTCACTGGCTCCCTTCTTGCCCTTTCTGCATTCACACACAGCCGCATTCTGTCCAAATGTGGCACTTTCCCTACTTTTTAGGCTCGTTAGTCCCCTGGGACGGGGCTTTGCTGTCAGAAAGGTCTGACTCAGAACTGCTGGCAGCCTTTTCCAGCATCTAAAAATGCACATGGTGAGTAAACGAAATCCCAGAGATCCTTTCCTATAAGGGTGTGACATATGATGAACTCAACATTATTTTTCATTGTGGAAAGGTTTGGGGTACCCTTTTCACTTCATGATTTCTAAAATGCATTTATTTTGTTGATAAACATATGCAACGTTATGTGTCTGTCTTAAGTTGAAAAAGGGGTCTGTATTTCTTAACAGTACTTGTCAAGATTTTTTCTAAAGCTCTTGAAACCAAGAACTAAGCTCTACAGACAGCCTCCTTTGTCTCAAAAGCAAGCTACAGAAGAGCGAGCTGGGCTGTAGTTCAAAACGCAACATGGACTTCTGAGACGGGACCAGCCACTAAGTGAGACTCCAACAGCTGCGATTTTGCAGGTTCTGCCAACAGTTTCTTTAGCTCCAAGACAAGAGGCACTATTTGGTTTATAAAGTGCTACGTGTTATTGGCTTGTCTTCTGTTTAGCAGAAGAAAAGACTTTGTCCTCCATTCTCCTATCAGGCTCCCAGGAGTATTGCAAACCGAGGTCAGCAATTTTTTTTTTAAACTTAAAAAAAATCAACTATGATCCAGATACCCTTTCTAACTTTGTGAGAATGCACTATTAAGCTTGCAAAATGATCATACTTCCCTCCCATTAGTTTCCTTTCTCCCCTCCTCCACACTCCTTCAATTAAGCTTCTTTTCCAACTACTTCTTCTACTTTGAAGTTGAGTTTTTTTTTTTTTTTTACCTTCTTCCATCATCCAAGGAGACATTTTGATGGACCCAACATTGTTCAGGTAACAACAGCTGCTGTCAGGTCACAAATGCAATGGCCTCAAGTGTTTCAAAGCACTCTTCCCCATCCTGTCTCTTACATTCCTTACACCACATCTTTTGCAATGTTCCCTGACATTTGATGGATGTGATAAATATGTCTCATTTGGTGCTGGGGTCATTGCTGTCACTTCTCAGAACTTGGATGAGTCTTGAAGACTAAGGTGTGTTTAAAAAGAGGAATGATGGGCTGGAGAGATGGCTTAGTGTCTGCAAAGCCAAAGGACCCAGATTTGGTTTCCCAGTACCAATGTAAGCCAGATACACAAAGTGATACATGCCTCTGAGTTTGTTTGCAGTGGCTGGTGGCTCTGGTGTGCCTATTTTCTCTACCTCCCTCTCTTCCTCTCTCTCTCTCTTAAATAAATAAAAAGAGGAATGAGGGCTGGAGAGATGGCTCAGCCATTAAGGTGCTTGTCCATGAAATTCCCCAATATCCATGTAAAGTGTCTATTCTCTTTCACTCAGGAGGCAGAGGTAGGAGGATTGCTGTGAGTTTGAGGTTAGCCTGAGACCACATAGTGAATTCCAGGTCGGCCTGAGCTAGAGCGAGACCCTACTTAAAACAACAATGACAATGAGGCATGAAATAATTTACAGCTTACCTTCTTCTGTGAGGAAGAACCTATGTGTCTAATCAGTTAACGAGCCACAGTTTTAAAATGTAAGGCATTCCCATGAATGTGGTTACTGTGGCAGTATAAATTTGTATGATTACCACACCATTTCCTTTGTCTTACCCTCCTTGTTGGCCGAGAGGGGACTTGTGTAAGGAAGGGGTGACGTCTTAAGTCTCTTGAGAGGCAGATGCTGTTTGCCTCTAACCTTAGCCAGGATGCAAGGCAATAAATAGTACTGGAACTTTTTGGCTTGTCTATTTTAAGGTTGTCATAGAAATGCTAGTGGACCATACTCAATATATTTGGGGTCTTGCCTGGGGGAAGGAGGAGAGGAACAGGATATGCCAAAAGTCCAAGTTCAATGTTTTCTTAATTCTAAACTTTTTTTCTGTTTACTATGTGAAAGAAATGGCATTTAGGGCAACACATTTAAATCCCATATATCTCCCTTTGCATGTTAGATAGAGCACACCAGACAATGATTAAAATAGTGTGAAACACCAACTATTCAGTGATCCCTTACTTCAAGAAATCCTTGGCTTTCCAGATTTCCTAAAGGGCCAGGACTAGGGTGTGGCACTTGAAGCATTTTGTTTAGGTATAGAGTTGAATGGGTGGCAATACACTGAGTAACATAAGCAGTATTTTGTATGGCATTTAAAATGATATAAAATTGAGATATTCTGTTCATCCTGAAATTTTATGTTAAATTTTAATTAGATATATGTTAAGGTGTTAAAAACAGAGTAACATGGCAAGATCCAGATTAGCAAGTTTATAATTTAAGATTAAAAACCATGATAATTCCCTCCCTCACTTCCCCCTTCACAAACCCACACTCCCTCATATCCCCTCCCTCTCTCCATTAGTCTCTCTTATTTTGATGTCATCATTGTTTCCTCCTATTATGAAGGTCTTGTGAAAGTCTTGCTAGGCACTGAGAGGTCATGGACATGAAGGCCAATACCTGTCTGGTCGATTGCGTTGTAAGGAGTCCTGTCCTTTCTTTGGCTCTTCCATTCTTTCCACCACCTCTTCCACAATAGACCCTGAGCCTCGGATGGTGTGAAGGTGTGGTAGAGATGTTTCAGTGCTGAGTGCTCCTCTGTCACTTCTTAGCATCGTGGTACCTTTTGAGTCATCCCAGTGGTCACTGCCATCTGAAAAGAGAAACTGCTCTAACCAAAAAAAGTGAGAGTAGCATTAATATATGGGTGTGAACGTTAAGTAAAGTGCTTACAGGGCAGTTTGGTGAGCATAACGGATGCATTTAGCCAGACAAGAGCAGACGCTACACAGCTGCGGCTCACGAGCTCCCCCATGACAGGCTGTTGGTAAGGTTCTCAGTGCCAGGCATGTATTCTAAGACAAACGTTTCTAACTAAGCCTTGACTTCAGTTTGGGTTTCTCGAGCTCAGCGCTGGAGACGTGTCTTAGTGGAAGTCTGCTGCGCTGACCACGGCTGGTGGCTGAGCAGTGTCCCTGCCTCTGCCTCTGATGAGACACGTGAGGCTCCAGATGCTGCAGTCACTGTCACCTTTCAGCTCCTCCCTCTTTCCTAAAAGACAAACTTGGAGCTTTCTTCTTTGTCTGCTCCCAGTGAGCTTCAGAAGAAGATTTTCTTTTCTTAAATCTTTTATTATTATTATTATTATTATTATTATTATTATTATTAGAGAGAGAGAGGAGAGAAGAGAGAGGAAGAGAAAGGTGCACAACTTTGTGCATCTGGCTTTTCATGGGTACTGGGGAATCAAACCCAGGTTGCTGGGCTTTGTGGGCAAGTGCCTTAACCACTGAGCAATTTCCCCAGCCCTCTTCTTTAATTTTTAAAAATAGCTTTTACTTATTGTTTATTTGCAAGCAGAGGGAGGGAGGGAGAGAGAGAGAGAGAGGGAAGAAGAAGAAGAAGGAGGAGGAGGAGGCGGAGAAGGAGGAGGGGAAGGAGGGAGGGAGGGAGGGAGGGAGGGAGGGAGGAAGAAAGAAAAAAGAAAGAAAGAAAGAAAGAAAGAGAAGAGAGAAGGTGAGGTCTTTCACCACTGCAAATGAACTTCAGAGACATACACCACTTGGTTTATGTTGCTTTACCTGGGTCCTGGGGAATTGAACCTGGCCCGTCAGACTTTGCAAGCAAGCAGCTTTAGCCGCTGGGCCATCTGTTAATGACCTAAGGACCTTCTACTATGCCCCACTTTCAAAAGCTTCCACAGTCTCCCTAGTGCTGCTCAAAGGGGATGGAGTCTTCAACACATGGGCCTTTGAGGCCACTTTCGGAAACCACAGGCTAGTCACGCTGCAGGAACAAAATGCCACAAGGTCTCAGTGACTTCGTGCAGCGCAGCGCCTCCAAGGTGGACAGGAACTTTTGCCCTTTGTGGACTCCCAGCACCCAAGCTGATGGAAGAGCTCAGGTATTTCCATCCTTGGGTGGAAGACTTCGGAACGGCCTCATGATACCCGCTAGGAGTAAAGGAGCTTTTTCCTGACAGGTAATTAGCTAGGGACTGGCCCACAGAGACATGGATGCCACCTTAGCTGCCCTGACGAGATTAGAACTGCTCTCTGGTCAAGTGTCATCCAAGATGCATGAAGACAACTCCTCAACAATAGTAACAGCTTCCTGTTTCTTCCCCAATTTCCAGGACTCAGCCCCCCATGAGGGGGCCTTCCCGAGTCAGTATTCCTGCTGGGTTCACCGCTTTTTAAATTAATTAATTAATTAATTAATTTTTTGGTTTTTCCAGGTAGGGTCTCACTCTAGCCCAGGCTGACCTGGAATTCACTATGCAGTCTCAGGGTGGCCTCGAACTCTCAGTGATCCTCTTATCTCTGCCTCCGGAGTGCTGGGATTAAAGGCGTGCACCACCACACCCTGCTCACTTGATATTTTAATCTCTCCACACCTGGGCCTGGTGATGAGGCTCACTCTAATTGGATGTCTGATTCATATAAAAGGGCCTGGAACATGTGTGTGAGCTCCGTCTCCTCCCTTCCCTTGCCCAAAGGCTTCCTCCCCAGAGACTTTTCCCTATGGGTGGGGGGAGATTCTCCCCATTTTCAGCCTTCTGAGAAGGAGAACTTCTTTTGCTTTGTTTTCCCTCTTATCTTAACTATTCTTAAAATAAATGTCATAATTTACCCTCCCATGAATCTGTTTTCAATTCTTTGCTAACGCAAATAAGAACTCAAAACTTGAGAGCTTCCGGTGTGGGAGTTCTAATCCCACTCACGGTTCTCTGCCAATCACTGGCATTTCCACACACTAGATACTCAGTGTTCTGCTCTGGTCACTTTGGTGAGTGCCCTTCACCTCAGGCAAGCTACTGGGTGCTGCCCCACATGCACTCACAAAGAACCCTGTCACTTACTATAAAAGACCTACACAGTGCTTACTGGGAAATAAGCTCATGCCCTTTCTTTCTTTCTTTCTTTCTTTCTTTCTTTCTTTCTTTCTTTCTTTCTTTCTTTCTTTCTTTCTTTCTTTTTTTTTTTGCCTTCTTCAACTGGAAGAAATGGGAATGATTCTTTGATAGTCACAGTCTGTTTTTGGTGGTAGTCAGCCTAAAGAGTTACATCCTTTCCCATGTTTCTCTCCTTTGTTAATTTCAGTGGCTCCTGCTAAGCGTTAGGACATCTTTCCTGTCATGATTTATAGAGGGCCTTTAGTTTTGAGGAAGGCAGCTGTGTGACAGAGTAGTGTTATACTGGACCTTAGTGTGTTGTGGAAGGAGTGGGACGACATGGGGACTAATTGAGGAAGCGCTAGAAATTTCTTTTTCTTGAGGAAGCTCAACAGACTGGCATTTTTATGCAAGAGAACAATAGAGAGAGAGAGAGAGAGAGAGAGAGAGAGAGAGAGATTGACAGACAGACAGACAGACAGAACTGGTGCACCAGGGCCCACAGCTACTGCAATTGAACTCCAGATACATATGCCACCTAGTGGGCTTGTGTGACCTTGTGCTTGCCTCACCTTTGTGTGTCTGGCTTTCTTGGGATCTGGAGAGTTGAATATGGGTCCTTAGGCTTCACAGGCAAACGACTTAACTGCTAAGCCATTTCTCCAGCCCTAGAAGTTTCTTTTTTTCTTTTTCTTTTTTTTTTGTTTTTCGAGGTAGGGTCTCACTCTGGCTCAGGCTGACCTGGAATTCACTATGTAGTCTCAGGGTGGCCTCGAATACTCGGCGATCCTCCTACCTCTGCCTCCCGAGTGCTGGGATTAAAGGCGTGTGCCACCACGCCTGGCTCTAGAAGTTTCTTTTTATAAAAATATTTATTTATTTATTTATTTGAGAGAGATGCAGAAGGGGTGTGCCAGGACCTCTAGCCACTGCAAATGAATTCCAGATGCGTGTCATACCATGCGCGCCTATGTGCCTCAGAAGTCTAACTTAGGTCCTTAGGTTTCACAGGTAAGTGCCTTAATCGCTAAACTATCTCTCCAGCCCTAGAAGTTTCTTAAACATGAGATAATCAGGGAAGGAGGTAGGATGCATGTAGTTTTGACATGTTTTTCATAGGTAATTATGGACCATTTCATGTTTTAAGATTGATAACAAACTTACTAACCTGTGAGGAAAATATTACTGAGGAAGATAGCTTAAAATATATTTTAGAAACTGCAAAAACAGGCTGCTTTAATCTTTTAGGCTGAAGAAAGCTGTCATATTAGTAGCTTCTCAAGAGACTTATGTGAACCAGAAAAGGGCAACCTGAGATTCAGAAGAACACAGACCAACAGGTGCACACACACACACACATCAAATCAACTCAAAGTGATAGGTAATGTTCTTTGTCCTTGCTTGTGATAAACAGGGTAAATTCTTATCATTGTTATTTACAAACGAAATAATTGACTATCATTAGGACGGGAGTTCCTATCTGAGGTTGATGTGCCTGCGACTTGATATGCAATTACTGCCTCAAGTTTCTCAGTGTTAAGTGCTAAGTGAGGAAATGGCTTAGTGGCTAAGACACTTGCTTACAAAGCCAGAGAACCTAGGTTCAATTCCCCAGTACCAATGTAAGCCAGATGTACAAGGTGGCACATGTGTCTGGATTTTGTTTGCAGTGGCTGAAGGCCCTGGCTCACCCATTCTCTCTCTCTCTGCCTCTTTCTCTCAAATACATAAAATGAATCAAATTTAAAGGGAAAGGTTTTCAGGGTTTTATAGCCCAAATGGCTGTAAGTTGGTGATGATGAATGAATTCACCTGCTACTTTGATTCCTGTGGGGTTTTATTTATTCATTCATGTAACCAATGTTCATTGAGTTCCAAGTATGTGTCCAGATTGTTCTTGGTAAAAGCAGAGAACAGGTAGTGAGAGTGTCCATCACTGGTGGCTTCTTTTCCTCAAGAGGTAAAACAGAAGTCAGGAGTGTTCACCCAAAACTATGCATTCAACAAAGTATGATTTGAGAGTCTCCTTAACCTCCCTTTCCATCCTTGAGAACTTGTTTGGAGGTTCTAGCAGGGGAGCGTAGCTATTCATATACCCTTGGCAGGAGACTATTCAGGGCAGGTCGTCCTCTTTGACAGAGAGTGCAGTTTTGGGAGGGGCGCACATGGAGCTGTGAGCAAGGAAGGGGGCACCCGCCTAGCCAGCCAGATCAGCAGGATCAACTCTGGAGATCAATGGGGTGACAGATGTCACAGCCGGATCACCCCCACATCCCCCTTTCCATTCTTCAAACGTTGCTAATAAAAAAAGAAACATTACTTTTCAATTTTTTTTTTTGAATACAATCAGAATCTCTTGGATAAAGCCAATTCGTCATGATAGCTCTAGCCCAGGTGTTTTCTGACCAGGAATTGTGTCTTTTGCACTGTTTTATGTTCTAGTCTTTTTCCATTGTGTCTTTGGTAGGAAAAGCTTCCCTAGACATTGTGACCACAGAAACTTTGGGGTTCTGTCAGTGTAGGCAGTATGCTTTCAAACCAAGGGAATGTTCTAATGAATCCATATTTAAATAGCACACTTGGCAAAATATTCTACTCAAGTGAAAGAGATGATGCCGTTGAAGGGAGGACTAATGGCGACCAGACAGCCACACTTAAGGCGCCGGGCTCCAGGAGTGGGTGTCCCTTGATCGCAGCATAATCCACCTTGAGGACATTGAACACTGCAGGTCTTGTCCTCTAGTGCTAGAAACTTCTTTCATTCTTTTCCCACTTCATTTCTAAGGCCATTCAAAATTGCTACCACTATTTCACTTTTTTCTAGAAGCCCGTCTGTCTGTCTGTCTGTCTGTCTGTCTGTGTATACGGGCATGCATCTGCCATCGCGTGCATGTGGAGGCCAGAGAACAAGCCCCAGGCATTGCTCCTCATCTTCTGCCTGGTTCGAGACAAGGCCTCTCTTGTTTGCTGAGAACACCAGACCAGCTGCCCATGAGCTGCAGGGGTCTCCAGACTCTGCCTCTCACTGCTGTAGGTGCCTGCGCACGGCTTCATATGGACTCTGAACTCTGCGCGTCAGCTTTGCGCAGCAAGCATTGCTATTTTTTAATCCACTGAGGCATGTTCCCAGCCATGAAAGCCCCTTTTCAATGTGTGTGTGTGTGTATGCATATGTGAGTGTGTATGCATGGTCATATGCATGTAAGTTTTGAGGCCAGAAGACAACCTCACGTGTCGCTCCTCAGGAATGATGTGTGGAGCTTATCAATGAGGCTAGGCTGGCCAGCCCGTGAGCCCCAGGGATCTTCTCGTCTCTGCCTCCCCAGTGTGGGGCTTATAAGCATGTGTCACGATGCCTGTGTTTTTTTTTTTTTTTTTTTTTTAAACGTGGGTTCTGGGGATGAAACTCAAGTCCTCGGGCTTGTGAGGTAAGAAGGCCTCTTCAGCAGCTTCTGGAGGTTGCAGCACAGTCTACAATGACTGGCCATTTCATCTTTGCAAGTTTCTAGGCTTTTCTACTTTTCCCTTATGTTTATTTATTCTCCTCCCTGCGGGGACACAGAGGTATGCTCCTTGGCATTCTTACCATTCTCATGCCTTCATTTCCTTCAGTGTGCTGACAATATTTCCTTGGGTGCTTTCAAGTAGACTCATAGCTCTATTCCTACCACAGAGGTGAGTGACAGGTTTAGTCTTCTTATTTACACAAACCTGTGACCTTTCTGAATGTGTGTGTATTTTGAGATGGGGTCTGGTCACATAGTGAGGGCTGACCAGTCTGGGGTGCTCCTACCTCATCTTCCGGTTGGGATTACAAGCGTATGTCACCACATCCAGCTTTTGCCTATTTGTTCCTTACATAGACATTTGATTAGAGTTATTATTTGAATGCATACACCAGGAGGCAGATAATGGACAGCTGCACCCAGGGATCTGGGAGACAGCTCAGTGGTTACAGGAGCTTGCTTGTGAAACCTGCCAGACCAGGTTCAATTCTCCGATAGCCATGTAAAGCCAGATGTACAGAGTGGCTCATGCACCTGGAGGTCATTGTAGTCCTGGCATGCTTTTTTTTTTCTCTCTCAAATTAATAAATTTAAAAAAATTGACAAAAATAAAAAGAAAAAATGAGAGTTATACCAAGTTGGTGACCCGGAATACTGGAAACAGGCTTCTTGGGTTTACTTGGGTTTACTTACTGCGACATTTCTTATTTGCAGTTTGAAAATGATTGCTGATCAATCCTGGAGAGTTGTGACATGAAAAAAACTGTGGCAGACATCCTGGCTTAAAATAACAGTTTCTTGAGTCAGGCTCTCCTATGAGGGAGGTGTGTATGGACCATGCTTTTCAAAAAATACTGTCTCATTTTCAAAATTTATTAAAACATCAGAACTACATATATTTATGGGATACAAAGCCATATGGGATTTAAATTCATCATGGAATGAGTAAATTAAGTGAACCAACCCTTCTCATCCATCACCCTAAACTTTATTCTTCACAATACTTTACCTGGCTAAAAAAAATGAGTAGACAATTTGCCCATATTCAATTGGGCAGGAAGTAACTGAGCTGTTTTGAGTTCAGCTGTAAGTTTGGTTGGTGTCATTACTCAAGCCTATGACAATTAGGCCATTCAAGTTGTTCTCCAGTCAACAATGTTTTCATCCTATCACAGTGACTTCCCAGAAACAGTGTGCACTTCTTGCACATGTTGAGATAAATTGTAGAAGTCACTGGCAGATGTAAAAGTGGGCAAAATGGCTAAGGGACACCTGAGAGAGCGGACAGCTGTGGTCTCTCCCATGGCTGATTTTACTCAAGTGTGTGAGGTGGTGATCTCCAATATCCCCTCCCACAGTACCCAAGACTGAGGAGGATCATCCATTAGGAGATGGGGAGAACCTCAACTCTCACATGTAACCCCCGGCCGTTTGTCCTGATGCTGAGTTGTACAGAACGAGGGAACAGGCAAAATGAATGCCTCTTTCTGTTCCAGGCCTCGGTGAGCATTTTTCTTGATGCATTCGGATTCCTCCAGTAGGAAAATCACAATGTAAAGCCATTCTTTACATTTGATGTTGTGCATTTGAACAAAGGGCTGTGGGGCTGCGATGGTGTGAAAGCTGGCAAAGTTCATGGAACAAAAGGAGGGCAAAGCCCCCTTAAAATCACAGCATTCCACTTCATTTTACTTTGTGTTGTTATGTCGAAAGTTGGATTTGCTAGTTTGCAAGTAGATATAATGGCCAGTGGGGCTCTGGTCGGCTGAGTAATTAGTGTTCTTTAAAACAAGAGCTTGGCACAAACAAAGAACAGATTCAAATTCACATCAAATGAGCTCTGCACTGGGAAGGAATTCTTAGTCTCTCTTACAGTCATATAAACAAATTCTGTTTCATGACAAAGAAGTGATATTATTGTTTTATTGGGAATTTGAGGAGATATTCTATCAGAGTGTTAATGCTCTTAAAAACAGCACCGAGTCTCCACTACATATTCAACAATTCAGGGTCTACACGATTGCCTTATATAAAATTTTAGAATGTTTGTATTGATGATGGATAAAGAATGAGAGGACAATCTATATAGAATTTCTATAGGCAAGAACAGTTTTTTGAATAATGGGCTCTCCATTCAGTCATCTCACTAGAAGCAGGAGACATCATGAAAGTCCAGGGGTTATCTGAGTTCACTGTGGGACATGCATAGTACCATGAAATTCATGATGTCAGTACAGGGCTCTTGGAGCATGAAATACTTTATGGAAAACTGTGTCTTTCTTATAAAGCCAATGTAGACATGAGAGAGGAAAGCCAGTCACAAAAGAACTGTGAATACAATTGCTTTGCACAAAAAGAAATTATTGAAAAACACAGCTCCAAAACCTGTGTTTATCAACTGTCTGCTTCATAAAGTAATTGATTTATGTTTGTGAATGCATTTCCCGATCTCCTTCTGAAAGAGACTTGAAATATCTGGCTTCCAGCTAGCAGTAACAAAATACTTAGCTACAAAAATATAAATGGTAAAATAAACACTGAAGATCTGAACCCTGTACAGTGAAAATGAGAGAGACCAAGAAACAAATAGGAAATCTGGCCCTGGATATAGCAATGTATGAAAACCAGAAGGAAATATTGGCAAACCACTCAGGCCTAGAATAGTCAGTGTGATGAACATCTGGGAGGTGGAAATTGTCTATATTATAGCCACAAAAGAGCTCACCATTTCTAATCTTTCTATGAAATATTAGAATTCTAAGATCACATTTATTTTTTTCTAAATTATCAATATATCAATTATAATGTATTTAATTATAATATATTTATAATACAAAATAAATAAGTGTGTTATGCAATATTAAATTTTTGAATATATTTGTGTATTGTATGCATATTTAATGTTCTTATCTATAACCAGATGTATTTTTATAATCATGTAATTTATGAAGATGTATACTTATGTGCATGTTTATTATACACATATACACATCTATATTGAATCATGTTTTTACTGGTTGGTAACTGTATATATCTCATTCTTTTTTTAAATTTTTTTTGTTTATTTATTTGAAAGCGACAGAGAGAGAAAGGGGGGGGAGAGAGATAGAGCGAGAGAGAATGGGTACACCAGGGCCTCCAGCCACTGCAAAGAAACTCCAGACGCATGCACCCCCTTGTGCATCTGGCTAACGTGGGTCCTGGGGAGTTGAGCCTCGAACCGGGGTCCTTAGACTTCACAGGCAAGCGCTTAACCACTAAGCCACCTCTCCAGCCCAGTATTTATCATTCTTTAGTGTATGTTCTATCATACTCACCTTAAACTTGAAGTACTTATAAATAAGATTAAAAGAAACTTTTGGTTAATAATTGCGTCCACTTCTGTTAAGTTTATGGTAAATATGCAATAATTCCTTCAAGAAACGCTGAATGTTTTCCAAATTCCTTGCATCACAAAACAAGGGACTGTTGTTTTTGTTGAATTTCATGTTTAAGGTAGAATATATAGAGTCAAGTAGAAAATTGCAGCAAGCGTAGTGAGAATGTGTTGACGATCAGCAGTGTGGCGTGTGTGAGAGCCGAAGCTGGAGGAAGAAGTTTCCAAGGGGGGAAGATTCTGGAGGTGGTAAAAACCCAGTGCCATCCAGACATACAAAAAAGGCTAGTTTTTCTGAAGAAAAATTAACGAGAAAGCGACACACAAATGAGTTAGAGTCTGGCAGGGCTCAAGTCATGAGTGCTTGCTGAGGGGCTTGAATTTTGTTAGATTTGCTGTGAGAAGGTCACACAGGCCGATGACCCTGGCAAGGCAAGAGAGGAGGAGGAGGAGGGGAGGGGGCAGAGGGCGCAGAAGCCCGCCTGGCAGCCCTGCAGGGAGGCGGGCGGTGAGCCCAGAGGTGGCGGAGATGGGAAAGCGGGTGACGTCTAGCCCATAAAATCAAGCAGACGAGGATGCGAGGTGGTTAAGAAGGAGCCCCATAGTTGGTTTCATACTGATATGAGCCATCTGGTGCGAAAAGAAAGATCAGACGAAAACTGGTTTGGTGAACCAAACACAAAATACAATTCTGTTCAATGTGCATTAATGGGCATTCAAAAGGAGCTATCAAAATGAGATGCGTAGGGCTGGAGAGATGGCTTAGCGGTTAAGCGCTTGCCTGTGAAGCCTAAGGACCCCGGTTTGAGGCTCGGTTCCCCAGGTCCCACGTTAGCCAGATGCACAAGGGGGCGCACGCATCTGGAGTTCGTTTGCAGAGGCTGGAAGCCCTGGCGCGCCCATTCTCTCTCTCTCCATCTGTCTTTCTCTCTGTGTCTGTCGCTCTCAAATAAATAAATAATTAATTAATTTAAAAAAATGAGATGCGCTGTATGGCATAGACACAGTGTGTCTGCCTTCACGCTGTTGACTTGGTATGAGACGGTGTTTGCTGGGGGGCTGTCCTGGGCACCTTAGGATGCTTAGGTGTACCTTTGACCTCTGCCCACAGGGCACTAGAAGCTGTCCTTCTTGTTATGACAACCTGGAATCCCTCCAGACATGGACAACTCCCCACTGCAGGGTAAAGTCCCCGTGACAACCACTGATTTAGAAATGTAATTAGGGAGCTGTTGAAAAGCTCTGTCAAACCCATGGAAGTTGAGGAAATCACCCATGGAGTTTCAGCGGCACTGGAAGATGTGCCAAGTAAACGTTACAACGCTCCCACTGTGCTGAAAATGCCTGATAAAGTATAATGACACTAGAATTCCACACTGAGAGCATAGTAAAGAAAGAAAACCCTTAGGCATTACGATAATATACTTTTTTATTAAAAAAAAAAAAGGAATGGAACATAGCTCAATAAGCATGGAGCAGACGCCTGTGTAGCCTCGGGGAGGAGGCGAATGACTGAGAGCACATGGAAATAGTCTCAGGGCTTGAATTTTAATACCTGTGCATGAATTGAACAAGACAAGGTTTACTTGCCAAAAAAAGGTCTTTCAATAAATCCTGGACTATAGAAATTTGAAGCTTCACTGACAGGAGGGCATTAAAAAATCTGCTCCCTGACCCCAAGCTTGACAAGGAAACTCATATTTGCTTAGTGTCAGGGAGAAAAGTCTCCAAGCAATAAAAATCCTGAACCACCAAGCCATTTTGGTTGTGTGTACTCACTGCATTATGTGACAAACCAGAATTCCCAGCTGAGATAGCAATATCAAAGTTGGCACTTGAGATGCCCTTGGGATGTAAAGAAACAATGCTAAAAATTTCAGGAGAATCATTCTCAGTAACTATCAGCATGAAGACACCAATAAAAAGAAAAAAAAAAAAAGAGACCATCTGAAAGGAGTAGAAAATTAGACTATAAGGAACTCATTTGAATGCCCTAAAGTTTATAGACACAACCAGTAGGAAAATTCCGCTAATCATTAGATTCAATAAATAACCGAAAGCAGACTGCACAGATAATGTGTGCAAAGTGCTTTAAAATATTAAAAGAAGATACCATGAAACAGAACGAGAGACCGTGATTACAGGACAAAATGGAATTCATGTGTGTGTGTGTTTGTGATGCACGCATGTGCGTATGTTTCTGTGGTGGCCATGTGTTTGCCTGCAGCTGGGCGCTTGCCTCGGTGAGGAAGGCAGACTGGGGCTGGGGGCTGGCTCCGTCTCTCTTCCGCTGGGCTTGCTTGAGCCAGGGTCTCTCACTGGGACTGGAGCTTCCTTTCTCCCCTCCTCCTCTACTTCCTTCTTTTTTCCACAATCCAGGGTGGTTTCTTGGTCTTCCTCCCTTTGTGACAGTGTAACGGGGCCTCAGGGGACCATCCCCGGCTCTATGTGGGATCTGGAGGTTTAAGCTTGGGCAGTTTCAGGGCTTCTTAGACCCTCATGTGTGTGCCAAAAGCTGAGCTACCTATTCAGCTAGGAATTCTTCTTTTTTTTTTTTTTAAATTAATTATTTATTTATTTGAGAGCGACAGACAGAGAGAGAAAGACAGATAGAGGAAGAGAGAGAGAATGGGCGCACCAGGGCTTCCAGCCTCTGCAAACGAACTCCAGACGCATGCGCCCCCTTGTGCATCTGGCTAACGTGGGACCTGGGGAACCGAGCCTCGAACCGGGGTCCTTAGGCTTCACAGGCAAGCGCTTAACCGCTAAGCCATCTCTCCAGCCCGGAATTCTTCTTTTAACACCATATTTTATTTATCAATTACCAAGGAGAGAGAGAGAGAGAAGAACAGAGTGTACGGGAATGCTAGCGCCTCTTGCCACTGTAAATGAACTCTAGACATATGCACCACTTTGTGCATCTAGCTGTACATTGGTTTTGGGGAATCAAACCCAACTCATTAGGCTTTGAAGACAAGTGCCTTCAACACACTGAGCCATCTCTCCAGCCACCAGCCCTGAATTCTGCAAGTAATAATTGTAATAAATTAAGTTGTAAGCAAAACATATAGAAAAGAGTTGGCCATTGGTAAAATAAAAGTAGAAAACAAAGCTGAGGAAATAGGATTTTATAGAGCTATTGATGGTTATTATTATCAAAGAAAGCACCCTGACCCCTTTTCTTCGATTTTGTTTTCTTTTTGTTTTTGGAGGTAGGGTCTCGCTCTAGCCCAGGCTGATCTGGAATTCACTATGCAGTCTCAGGGTGGCCTCCAACTCACAATGATCCTCCTACCGCTGCCTCCTGAGTGCTGGGATTCAAGGTGTGCACCAACATGCCCAGCTCAAAGAAAGCCTTCTAATGAAACAGAACGTGGGAAGCACCAACGCAGACCCATCAGGAGTGCTAAAAGGATAGAATAGGAAGAAAAGAGAAGTGGCAGCATCCATGGGACAATACCCACACATTTCCAAAGCCAACCAAGGACAACTGGAGAGATATACCCGCAATAAAGCCTCAAGTAGGATAAACATCAGGCTTGGCGCAGAACACCACCAATGCACAAAATACCCCCAGGGGAGACCACCCGAGCAGAGGGGAAGAGAGGCTCTGTGATCAAGTCCTCAGGAAGGCCAACACTCAGAGCCAGCTAATCAAGTATGTGAGGACACTTTAAAATTTTTTTTTGTTGTTGTTCATTTATTTATTTATTTATTTATTTGAGAGCGACAGACACAGAGAGAAAGACAGATGGAGGGAGAGAGAGAGAATAGGTGCGCCAGGGCTTCCAGCCTCTGCAAACGAACTCCAGATGCGTGTGCCCCCTTGTGCATCTGGCTAACGTGGGACCTGGGGAACCGAGCCTCGAACCGGGGTCCTTAGGCTTCACAGGCAAGCGCTTAACCGCTAAGCCATCTCTCCAGCCCGTGAGGACACTTTAGAAGCCAGTGTCTTAGAAAGTTTCTTGTGGGGCATGGAGGCAGAGGCAGGAGGCAGAGGCAGGAGGATCGCTGTGAATTTGAGACCAGCCTGAGACTATAGAGTTAGTGCCAGGTCAGCCTGGGCTGGAGTGAGACCCTACCTCGAAAAGACAAAAACAAACAAAAAAAATGACTTTGCTTTTCTCTGCATACGAGTGCAAAGAGGAAATATTACCTCTATACCTAAACAAACCTCTTTTCCCAGGGCACATGCATCGCACATGCAAAGTCGACCAGCTTCTTCCAATGTGTGGTGGTTTGTATAAGAAACACTCTCCCCCGCCCCCGGTAGGCCACAAGTGTTTGTGATTAGGCCGCATACTCCATCCTCAGCAGGTAGAGCATCTGGGAGGTCGAGCCTTGCTGGTGAAGGTGTGTCACTTGGGGGGCCCACCTTTAGGTTGATTTGTCCAGCGCTACTGAAGTTCAGAGCCAGATTACCCCCTCTATTTCCTTCTGATGTGAAGATGTGACCCAGGTTCCTGCTCAGGCCAGGATGAACTTCTGGTCCAACCTGGAAGCTGAAATCAACGCTTTCCTCCCATCAGCTGCTTCTGGCTGACTCTGCCGTCCTGGCAATGAATGAACAGCGAGAGCATGTTATTTTGACCTCAGAACTTTGTCTATGAAAGCATAAATCTAAGCAAAGATCCCCTGTCTCAACATTGCCAGGGTTAAGAAATGCACACTGTTTAATTTTTTCCCCTTTTATTAAAGTATTCAGGAATCAATTTTGTTAGGTGAAAAGATAATTCTAGTTTTATTGAACTCTGATAAAGTCAAATGTGGAGTTTAAAGTTATTTTATTAATTGATTAATTAATTTATTTGAGAGAGGGAGACAGGTGAGAAAGAGACAGCTACAGAGACAGAGAGAGAGAGAGAGAGAGAGAGAGAGAGAGAGAGAGAGAGAGAGAGAGAGAGAGAGAGAGAGAGAGAAATGGGCATGCAGTGGCCCCTGCCATTGCAAACTAACTCCAGATGCATATGTCATCTTGTGCATCTGGCTTACGTGGGTACTGGGGAATCAAAACTGGCTACTTAGGCTTTGCAGGCCAGTGCCTTAACTGCTAAGCCACCTCTCCAGCCTGAGTTTAAAGTTATTTTTATTTGAGATTTTCTGTTTATTAATATGGAGCTGGAGAGAAAGAAACCAGCAACTTCCTTCAGACTGCAAGATTAAACTCTGAGCATTGACATCCAGAACCAGTGCTCTTAAGTGTGGGGCTGTCTCCTGTCCATGCGTGAACTCAGCTTGCCTGACATCTCTGCAAACGATCATCTCATTTCAAAGATGAAGGATATTGTGCCCACAGAGGGGAAGCGTGCTGGCGCAGGGCAGGCTGTGGGAGACGGGGGAGCCTCTAGGACTATCTCCTTAGGCAGTGATTAGAAAGGTGGGTACTTTAATTGACGTTATTTGCTGAGAGAAAACAAAGTGAAATGGTTCAGAATTTAATACTGTCTACAGCAAGTCTTTGTTTGAATCCCAGCCACACTACTTCTTTGCCTCCTGTCCTTGGACAATTTGTTCAACTCTTCTGAACCCCAGGTTTTTACCTGTAGGCTGGGAATGACTCAGCAATGCCTAGCTGCCAGAGACATTGTGTAGATGAATTTGAATTGCCAATGCATGGGCCTGTCTCAGAGTTTGTTTCATAATGTTATCTTGGAGAAACAAGCAGGAACAGAACTATGACATCGGGCTGGCTCTTCCTACTCCCCCAGCCCTCTACATTGCCACTGCTTTCTCCCGGTCCACCTCCCTCATCTGCTTAGACAATGCCTGGCCTCTTGTTCAGGCTGAAGATCTTAAGCCTTCGTATACTCTTACCAACAGCACTTCATTGAAGTGTATTTGCTATTTATTTATTTACCTCTTAAATTTTTTAATGAATTAATTTTATTTTTATTTATTTATTTATATTTTTGTACAGGACTCCATAAGCTTTTCTTCATTAACATTTAATTACTTTATATTTTACATATTGTAAAGCAATATCTCAATAATGTTAACAGGTTTTCTTGAAAACGTACATTGGCTTTTGCGGTATTAAAGTATTAAAACTTGGACTTGAGTGTGACAATTATCTTCTCATTTGGATACAATCATCCTTTCAGTTCTGACTTTGGCTTGGTCCTTAAGTCTCCAAAGAATTCTAATCAGTTGCACTTTTGGCTTATGGAAGGAATGTCAGCGATGTCTGCGACTGAGGGAAGGGCATTGCTACATCCACGGGTGGATTTCCTTGGCTTTCTCAGAGGATGGTTAGACATAGCTAGACAAACAGCAGTCTTTGTTAGAGTCCAGTAGCTGTACTGAGAATACTTTGAAAACTGTGGTTCTAAAAATCCAGTGGGGAAACACACACGGTAGTAGAGAGAGTTTTGCTTGGGGTGTGGTTGGAGATTCATTCACCTTAAACTGATTGCAACGGGATCATTTTTTTGCCTGATCTTGGACAAAGTTAGCCCAAGTTTTGTAGGCATTAGTTTTCCCATGTTGATACTGGCACAAATTCCATCTCATTTTTTTCTTACTCCGAGATCTAAGCTACTCAGGTAAATTTCATGGTCTGAAATCTACAAATATTTATCAATATGAGCAATGGGTGCTATGTAACAAGAAAGAGAGAAGGCTTTTGACACAAATAAGAATTAATTTTTCAACGCAGATACTGGAAATTTCATGTATAAAGGGTAAAAGAGTTATTCAATGCTCTTCTCAAAAACAAAAAGTAGGACTTGTGTTTATAAGTTTATGAGTTCCAGTTTAAACAACTATAGCTCTGATCAATTTGCTATCCCTGAGAATGCTTGAGTAGAAGGGGCTGTCACTTTAGGTTATAGGTGAGTTTCAAAACCTGCCACTTGCAGGCGTGTGTTCGCTGGGGAGGCGAAACTGATGTAAGTGAAAAGATTAGGGGTGAAATAAGAAGGAGAGAGATAGAAAAGAAAGAGAAAGATAGGATATGATTAGGTTGGCTTATTCCATATTCTGTTATTGGGTGATTTATAAAGAATATATGTTGATTTAGCTTCTCATTCTGAAGGCAGGGAAGTCCATGAACGTGACACCAGTATCTGGTGAAGGCATTCTTCCTGTAGCACTACTCCGACAAGACTGAGCATGTGTGCTAGACATAACTTCCTCTCACAACAAGGTAGATTCTGTGACAACTCATGAGCCCACTAACTCACAATGGTTTGATCTATTCATAAGGGTGGAATCCTTATGAGGTAATCACTCCCTAAAAGTTCACCTATTTGCACTGCTTCACTGGACACCAAGTTTCCAACATATGCAATTGGGGGACACAGTTAATCACAGCAGGTATTAACTGTCTTTTATGGGAAAATTGTTAGATATCAATCATTTATACTTATCCTCCTGGCGGGGAAGGCAGAGGCTATAATTAATAACATATAATTTTGAGAGTTCTGAAGTGGAATGGAGCCAGTTAAGGATGATCAGACATCCTAACGTAAGGGTGGTAGCTTGAACATTAGGCTCTAGGAAGGCTTCTCTGAGCAGGTAAATTCTTAGAGATTGCTTGAAAGCAGGAGGGTCTGAGCCACATATACACTTGGGAGCAGAGGCCTTCCTGCAGACGCTTCTGCTCTGGCCTGGTAAGAAGAGGTGGCTGGTAGGATTGGAGCAAATGGGATCAGGGCAAGAGTCACATAGGGTTGGATATGAGAAGTTAGGGCTGGAGAGTTAGCTCAGTGGTTAAGGCACTTGCATGCAAAGCCTTACAACCCAAGTTCAATTCCCCAGTACCCATGTAAAGCCAGATGCACAAAGTGGCACTTGCATCTGGAGTTCCTTTGCAGTGGCTTGGTGCCCTAGTGTGCCCATTCTCTCCCTCTGTGTCATGTCTTTTCTTTATGTTTCTCTGCTTGCAAATAAATAAAATATTAGTTGGGTGTGGTGGCACATGCCTTTAAAAAAAAGAAGTTAAAAGATTGGGTAAGTGGAGACCTCAGTACTATCGTAGGGACTTTGACTTTTACTCTGAGCAATTTTTGAATAAATTGCTTGCATTGGCAGCTTATGTTTATTTTAAAATTTTGTCATTATGACAAAATACCATAGAGAAATCACCTATGAAGAAGGAGTTCAGGTTGTTTGGCTCCTGGTTCTGAGGTTCTACCCACACTGAGCAGCCCTATTTTCTTTAAGTTAGGACAGCAGCACATCAGGATGGAAGTGTAGTAGATTTAAATGCTTGTCTCATGAAGGAGGATACAAAAAGGGAGATAAAGAGACTGGGCTTCCACAGGCTCCTTCAAGGGCAGACACATCCCTAATCATCTCCTACTAGACTCTTTCTTTCTTTTATTTGAATATATATATATATTTGAGAGAAACAGACACAGAGAGAAACAGGTGGAGAGAAAGAGAGAATGGACGTGCCAGGGCTTCCAGCTGCTGCAAATGAACTCCAGATGCATGCACCCCCTTGTGCATCTGGCTAACATGGGTCCTGGGAAATCAAGCCTCAAACCAGGGGCCTTAGGCTTCACAGGCAAGCACTTAAGCCCTAAGCCATCTCTCTAGCCCTAGACTCTGTTTCTTGAAAGTTCCATCTCCTCCCAATAGGACCATAGTTCTTCAGTGGTGTACCAACCTACAAGTTACCCATGATCCTGTAAATAACCCCAATTAAACTCATTTGTTCACCAAGGTAGACTTCCATGGAGTCAGTTGCTTCTGTAGTCAGTACACTATCTGAGAAGAGCAGACACTTCTTTTTTCATATCTTCTCAGAAAAAGACCATACAACAATATGCTGGGCAAGAGTTCTTCTATTGAGTATGTCCCCAGACCCTCTTGTTAATGATGTTCCATCACTTATTAGACACACTTGAGAAATAGACATTCCCATTTCATCTGGAGAAGGAAGAAGTGAGGCTATAACTATTCCTAACCTCTGTCCCAGGGCCATTGTGCTGGCAGTGATGGCCCATCTTGAGAACATTCAGTGCAGCTGTGAAAACTAGACTGTTTTATTGGCTGTGACCCAATGATAATAGCCACCTCCTGCAACATTTTAGTCTGTCTCAAGAAATTTTCTTGTCTGAACTTAATAGCAGAAATCAAAATTATTCTTTCTCTATGTTACTTGACTTGTTTACATGGCTCCTGTGTGTCAGTTCTCTACCTCATCTCCAAACACAGAGACTGGGTCTTCTGGTAGTTTGAGTACAAAATGTCCCTCATGGGCTCATGATATGAATATTTGGTCCTCAGCTGGTGGTACTGTGTAGAAAGTGATAGAAAGTTTAGGAATCAGAACCTCATCAGCAGAAGTGAGATCTACCAGTGGGTCCCTGGGAGCATATTATCCCTAGCTACTTCCTGTCTCACTCTGCTTCCAGGTTGGCCATCAATTCAATAGATTTCCTCTACTTCAAAGTCTCTCCATCATTATGTTCTATTCAAATGCATGGAGCTAATCAAGTTTAGGCTGAACCCTCTGAAAGCATGAATAGAGATAAGTCAGTCCCATACATTGTGTCTGTCAGACACTTTGGTCATAGTGGTGAAAAGCTAATTAATTCTGCTTTGGAATCTGGAAATTGACTTGGATATGTTTGGAGGTGGGGACTGAATCCAGGGACTGATGCACACTGGATAAATTCTCAACTAAGCTATCCTCTCATCCCTTAGTTTTGGTACTTAAAAAAAAAAACTTTATTTTTATTTTTATTTATTTATTTGAGAGAGAGAGAGAGAGAGAGAGAGAGAGAGAGAGAGAGAGAGAGAGAGAGAGTGAGAGAGAGAGAATGGGAGCACCAGGGCCTCCAGCCACTGCTAACGAACTCCAAATACATGCACCACCTTATGTATCTGGCTTATGTGGGTCCTGGGGAATCAAGCCTTGAACTGTAGGCCATAGGCTTCACAGGCAGGCACTTAACTGCTAAGTCATCTCTCTGGCCCTAGTTTTGGTATTTTTAACTATGTCAGATAAGCACAAGTGAGCACTAGTAAGTGTTGAAATCACTGTTCAGCTATACACAGCAGCTGGTCATGAAGAATTTATCATTTTCTACGGACCATTACATTACCACATGCTTCTTCAGAATCGCTTTTAGTTAGAACAAATTAATCACTTTCTAGATTTTAACTTTGATCCTGGCTAACCTTTATGTCATGTTCATTTTTCTCCCTGAAGATTAACTTATTCCATAAGCCCAGGAGCAGGGGGAACATCTTGAACCTGACTTGTAAAAAGCACAACACTCATGTGGCATTTCCTCAGAAATGCCTTTGTGCCCATACAACACACTACACCATGGTTTTCAGAGAATTCTTCCCTAACAAAAAAGACATCTTGTTTATTTTCAGCCCTTTGACATTGAGTGAAATTTTTATAGATGCTTGAATGTCAGGACCAATCTCTGATTTTCAGACTGGAGTTTGGGTTAAATCATCATTTAAGAAATTATAAAATCTCAGTGAATAGTAGAAAGATCTTCTGCAATACTGCACACAGATGTCATGTGTGATGAGTTTAAGTTCAAAGTAGTCAGATAAAGTTTTGCAATGTGAGGGCACAATCTCCTTGTCCGAGCTACTTGAGGCACCCTGATTTCCTCCTCCGGGTGGGTCACTGGACATTGAGGAAATTCAGAGGCAGAAGCATGGGTTCCCATCATTCTTTTCCATCCCTCACTTTCTGTAATTTTCTTCATCTGTGTCTTATGGGATTTTTTTCAGATGGCTCTGACCTTGGAGTGCTTCTGATCCCTTCTGGATAGTGGTGCAGACAAACATCTGTTTCCACAGTTGTGAATGCCAAGGTATTTTTTTTTGCCAAGAACAGAACACAGTTTTCTCATCATTTTGCAATAAGTGACTCTTAAAAAATGATTTCATGGGAATGAGAATATTGTTGCAGTTAAAAGTCATGGGAAACATATGCAACATTTTTGGGTGCAAAAGATGTACACACACACACACACACACACACACACACACACACATATTTCTTAGATGAGCACAAACCCAATGTTGTCTCTCCCCCTTCTGCATTAGGTCTTGTCAAATTTCACAACTATGGCAAAATCAATAATATCCTTCCTTGAGTTTAGCGACACAGATCTCTGCTTCATTGTAACGTACCTTGTGAGTATGTGCCTCTTGCGTTATTCGGGCTTTGTCTGTAAATGTGGCTGCCATTGTGTGCAGTGTGGTTTGGGAAGATAGATAAAATGGTGGCCTCTGTATTTTGGTGAAAAAAAAAAAAAGTTATGGCATTGTGTGTAGCCAAAGCTTTAAAAGCCGCTTCCCTTCTGCATGAGCTGTGCTCAGCCTTTCCTCCTCACAGATTATGCACGGCTGACAGAGCTTGGAGAACTTACTTACCAAGTATCTTATTTACTTTCTTTGTCCTGTTACATCCACACCAGATTAATGACAAAGAAGGTACTACGTGTTTCTTTGCAAGTGTTTGGAAGGGGTGTGTGTGCATGCATACGTATCTACATGTGCACATGTATGTATGGAGGCCCGAAGACAACTTCACAGCTCATTTTTTTTAAAAATTTTTTTTTAATATTTTTTTTAATATTTTTTATTTATTTGAGAGCGACAGACACAGAGAGAAAGACAGAGAGAGAGAGAGAGAGAGAGAGAGAGAGAGAGAGAGAGAGAGGGAGAGAATGGGCGCGCCAGGGCTTCCAGCCTCTGCAAACGAACTCCAGACGCATGCGCCCCCTTGTGCATCTGGCTAACGTGGGACCTGGGGAACCGAGCCTCGAACCGGGGTCCTTAGGCTTCACAGGCAATCGCTTAACGGCTAAGCCATCTCTCCAGCCCCACAGCTCATTTCTTAAGTGTCAAGTGCCATCCAGCCTTTTTATTTTTATTTTTTGAAATGGAGCCTCTTATTGGTCTGAAACTCACCAAGCAGACTAGACTGTCTGGTCCATGAACTCCAGGGATCTGCCTGTCTCTACCTCCCCAGTGCTGGGATTCTAAGCATTTGCCACCTCACCTGGCTTTAAAAATTGATGTATTTTTATTTATTGATTTGCAAGAGGCAGGGATGGGCATGTCAGAGCCTCTTGCCACTACAAAGGAACTCCAAGTGCATGCATCACTTTGTGCATCTGGCTTTACATGGGTACTGGGGAATTAAACCCATGCTGTCAGGCTTAGCAAACAAGTACCTTTAACTACTGAGCCATCTCTCCAGCTCAACTTCCTGAGCCACTTCCACAGTCCTGCTTCTGATTTATAGACAAGAAAATCAAGGAAGCCATATAAAGGTTGATTAATTTATCTGAGGTCATATGGCTCGTAAATGCAATGCCTGCCCTTGGATGAAGGACACCTAAATTAAGAGCTCTTGACTTTAATGTTGTATTTGATTACATCTCTGGAATGTTGAGGTGGACTGAAAATAAGCTTATTTTATCATTTCCAGGAAATAATGATTCCATGTATTACTGTTAAGATATGAGCCATGGGATTTAAGTTACTTTATGAAGATTGATTATATTGTTCAAACTCATTGGTCTAATTCTTATCAAAATTCATGTTTTGCAATATCCATAAGGACTATTCTAGTTTATAACTCAATTAAAACATGATTGACCAGATTGCTTTTTCGTTAATTGGACTACATTTTTTTCCCCCTAGATAGTGTCTTAGTCCTTCCTATTCATTGATCGGGAATACCTACCTTAATAAATGAGTGAGTCCACCGAGTATTGCAAAGATGCATACTTTAAAAGTGTTTCCCTCTTGATTTATAAAGGGGGATCAGGACAAATTCATCATGTTCCTTATAAAACTGGATTACTACAAGAATAAAGCCATGAGAGTGTCCGAGATTTCTGATGGTACAGAAAGTTGAAATGGTGAAAGCGAGAGTGCACTGAAGGGGAGAAGGCGAAACTTACAAAAAAGTCCACCTGAGGGCTGGAGAGTGGCTTAGCGGTTAAGCGCTTGCCTGTGAAGCCTAAGGACCCCAGTTCGAGGCTCGGTTCCCCAGGTCCCACGTTAGCCAGATGCACAAGGGGGCGCACGCGTCTGGAGTTCGTTTGCAGAGGCTGGAAGCCCTGGCGCACCCGTTCTCTCTCTCTCTCCCTCTATCTGTCTTTCTCTCTGTATCTGTCGCTCTCAAATAAAAATAAATTAAAAATTAAAAAAAAAAAGTCCACCTGAATTTTTATGGCCCAGGTTCAAGGGCATGAATCATTACTTGATTAAGAATATAATTGTTCAATGTGTACTATCATTTTTATATTCTGGGTTAGGCATTTGCAGCTGGGCAAGTAAACCCTTCACTGATTTCATGGGCAGGTTCAAATGTTGAGAACTGGGGGGAGGGGATGCTTGAATCTCCCATGGCTCAGCAGCTTCCCAGGACACGCTCAGGCTTCAGCTGTCAATCACAGCACCAGCTTGCATATCAGGCTGGATAAAGAGCCAGTGCCCCTGTGTTAGAATGCATGCCCAGGTTCCCCTATTCTGGAGACAAAATTGGCAACTTGCTCCTCTCCATTGGCTATAATTGGGCACAAGAATGAAAATCCAAGCAAAATGATGCCACATGTATTTTTGTGAGTTACACAGCATCATAGTGAATTGACAACTAATTGAGAATAGGTTAATACGTGGGGTTATCTTACTAAAGAGTCACTAACTAATGGGTTAACCTTAAGGGAAAATGCAATTCTCTGAGTCTTAGTTTCCACATCTGAGCACTGTGAGAGGACCGTATTGGCTCCTCTCTTCTAGCACCCTGCAGATGCTGTGGTGGCCTCGCAGCTGTCAGTGTGGTGCTGAGCACAGGGGCCCTAAAAAGTTGTATGTGGTGGTGAATAATGTGAAAATGGAAATTGGAAAAGAAGGGCTTATGTATTTCACATTTCAATGAACAATGCTTAACCAAATCATTCTCTTGAGTTGTACCAGGATCATAGTGTCCAAGTGATGGCTTTCAGAGAGAAACCCAATCACAGAATACTCTAAGCTACCCAGAGGGTCAGACTGAAATAGTTGCTCGGCTTTAATTGTTCTTAGATAAATTCTTTGACAGGTTAGGAGATAAAATTGTGGGTTGAAATTTTGGCTCCTTCAAAAAAATAAAACAAAACAAAACAATGATTCTGGGCTGGGAACCATTGAAATGACTTAATGGATAAAGCAGATGTCATGTAACTCTGAGTATGTGAGTTTGGATTCTCAGGCCCCATGTGAAAGACAATGGAGAAGCTCTGGCAGGCTTCTATAATACTGGAGCAAGTCAAGAAGAGAGGCAGAGGGCTGGAGAGATGGTCTGGTGGCTAAGCACTTGCCTGTGAAGCCTAAGGACCCTGGTTCGAGGCTCAGTTCCCCAGGACCCACATTAGCCAGATGCACATACGTTTGGAGTTTGTTTTCAGTGGCTGGAAGCTCTGTTGTGCCCTTTCTCTCTCTCTTTCTGTCACTCTCAAATAAATAAAAATATTTCATAGGCACCATGGTGCTGAGAAGTGAGAGAGGAGTGCTCAGCACTGCAATATCTCTGTCACACCTTCCAAGGCTCAGGGTTCATGCAGAAGAGGTGGTGGAAAGAATGTCAGAGCCAAAGGAAGGGTCGGACTCCTTACAATGTGCTCCTCCAGACACAAAATGGCTTGGATATCCATGACCTCACAGTGCCTGACACTACCTACACAAGACCATCATAAGAGGAGGAAAAGACGATGACATCAATGACATTAAAATAAAAGAGAGACTGATTGACAGGGGGAGGGGATATGATGGAGAGTGAAGTTTCAAAGGGGAAAGTGTGGGGAGGGAGAGAATTACCATGGGTTATTGTCTACAATTATGGAAGTTGTCAATGAAAAAAATGAATTAAAATATTTAAAAAAATATTTAATAAACAAAGAAGAGAGGCAGAGACAGGAGAATGTACTGGAAGGGAGTAGTAAACAACAATGAGAAGGAAAGAGAGAGAGAGAGACAGACAGACACAGTACCAAAAGTTGTTCTCTGATCTCTACACAAATGCCATGGTAACTTCTGTCCCCTTCAGAACAATAGGTTAAAATTCAAGCCTTTAACACCTATAAACATGATTGATTTGGAAATAGTGTCTGGGTAGACTTACTTAGGTAGAGAGGAATTCTTCAGAGGAGACTTTAACCAAATAGGACAGCACTCTCTTTTCAGAAGGTGGGGGAAACATTTGGACCCAGGCATGCAGCTGGGAGGATGTGGGTGAAGAAGATGGAATCAGAGCTGGGAGGGATGCAACTCCAAGCCTCAGAATGGCGAGACTGGTCCTAGGAGGGAGGCCTGGAGCCCATGTTCTCTCGGAAGGAATCAGTCCTGCTGCAGTGATTTCAGATGCCCAAACTCCAGAGCTATGCGGGAATGCCTTTCCGTGTCAAAAGCTTATTTGTTTCCTCCGATAGATTCAATCCCCAGAGATTCCTCTTGATTTGATTTGGGGAACTGAGTGAACATGGAAGTGTTACCTGGGGGAAGAGGTAAGAAGAATAAATATTAATGCATTGATCAGGCATGTGTTATATACCCCTGTGCTGGATCTTATCAGTGCAGTGCTAAGGCACAGCCTCTGTCTTCCAGGAGTTTAAAGTACAATATGAACTAGTGAGGAAGAGCATCACGCCTGGAGCCTTGGGCTCCTGCATCAATTTTATTTACATCCATGCTGCCCCTCAGCAGTGAGCAATTCCCCCTTAACACACTTAAAAAAACCAGGAAGTAATGCAAAGTTTCAGACAGGAAGAATGGCTGTCAAGATCTACAGCACAGTAAAATGACCATAGTCTGAAGTAATTAATGTACTAAGGGAGTAAATTTCAAGTGTCTCAACACCAAAAAAAAAAAAAAAAAGGTGAAGTCATAGGTGTGTGAAGTGCCCTGATATAATCATTATGTTTTAGAACTTATCTCATTTTTTATCATATAAATGTATGTAGTTGATTTTTCAACTAAAGTATTAATTTTAAAAACAATGGTTATGATTACATTCAAAGGCAGATAGTAGTTACCTCATATATCAAGGGAGCTATTTATGCTAACATGAATTTATTTATGTTGCTATGCATTAGGGTTCTCCAGAAAAATAGAAATGATAGGATATGTACACATGTATAATGTACACATATAGTAAGCAATGTATAAAATTCATTATAACTATTTTATGCTTATTCGTATTAAACTTTTAGTTAGTATACAAAACAATGGGTTTCATGATGCCATTTTCACACATGTGTGTCATTGCACTTTTCTTATATGTAGCTCATTATCATTCTTTGCCCCTTCCATTGGTCCTCTTTCCCCTCATAAATAATTCCCTTTCTGCTTTCATACCTTTGTAATTTAACTATACTGGACACTTGTTTTTGGTATCAAGGCATTTGTTGTCTTGCTTGATCATGTGTTGATTTTTAGTGAAGGGATGGCCTACACTTTTTCACAGGCTGGCCAGTCCAAGTTTGCAGGAAGAGTTGGCAGGATACAGACCTAGATACAGCCAATGACCCAGTCCCTGCTCAGGAACCAGCGTGACAGAAGTCCTGGGCAGCTTGCTGTAGGACCAGGACATGCTGCCAGCTTGGATAAAGTTCAAAGGCCATCTGTTCTAGAATTTCTTCATACATGGGGGAGTCTCAGTCTTTTGCTCCATTCATGTCTGGACAGAATAAAGCCCACTGACATCAAGGCATTAAAACCTTTATGTGATAATACTAACCTCAGCTTCCTATAGAGACACCCAAAACAACATTTTATTCATTCTGCAGACCCTCTGTTTTCCAGCCAAGTTGGCATAAAAATTAAACATCAAGGGCTGAAGAGATGGCTTAGTGATTAAGGCACTTGCCTACAAAGCCAAAGGACCTCGGTACAATTCCCCTGGACCCACATAAGCCAGATGTGCAAGGTGGCAAATGCATCTGGAGTTTCTTTGCAGTGGCTGTAGGCCCTGGCATGCCCATTCTCTCTGTCTCTCTCTCTCTCTATCTGTGCCTCTCTCTCTCTCTCTCTCTCAAGTAAATAAATAAATAAAATTTAAAAAATAAGCATCAATAATAAATGAGGTGTTTGTAGTCAATAAATATTAGGCACTGTGTTACTGATATAATCACTTAGGAAATTTGAGAACCAATAGCTATCAATGTAAAGACAATTAGGGAAGACCCTTGGAACTAAAGCTAAAAAGAACACTGAACTGTCTTGAAACATACATGGATGCTGTTAGTTTTTGCTACTTTGGTAACTAGGAAGGGACTGGCATCATGACCTACGGGGAGGCTTGCCAGCGAGCCATACAGAGGAAGCTGTCTCTCCAGCTACATTCTGGAATTTCGCAAACTGTGTACTTTTTTCAATGGGTTAGAAATGAAAAAGAAAAATGACAAATTCCTTTTCTTAAGATTTGCATTTGCCTAAATGTTTTTGAAAGGATTCCTGAAAAAGTCATTTCCATTGCTTCCAAGAAAATAGAACACACACACACACACACACACACACACACACACACACGCACACACATATATGTATATTTTGTTATTATTTTTGTTTTTGTGTTTTCAAGGTAGGGTCTCACTCTAGCCCATGCTGACCTGGAATTCACTATGTAGTCTCAGGGTAGCCTCGAACTCACAGCGATCCTCCTACCTCTGCCTCCCGAGTACTGGGATTAAAGATATGTACCATCACACCTGGCTCAGAACAGTAATATTTAAGTCACTAGATGTCAGCTGTGGAAGGCAGAATACTAGCCCTCTGAGGTTATCTGCATCCCATTTCCAGATCCTGTGAAAATGCCACCCTCCATGGCAAAAGCGACCATGCCCGTGTGCTTGAGCTGAGTGTCTGATGTGGAGATAATGCCCTGGATTAACGACCTGCTTAACTGTGAATAACAAATGTGTGTTGTCTCACATCTGCAAAGGGCTGGTGGTGTGTAACACATAACAGTTACTGCACACCACCGAAGCACGACAGGAAGGGAACTTTCTTGTCAGATGAATCTTTGCTTTTACCATTGTTTCCTTAAGTTGCTTTTTAAACTTATGCTTTTTAATGTTTATTTGTGAGAGAAAAAGAGAGTAGGAGAGAGAAAGAGAGAGAGAGAGAGAAAGAGGAGAGAGAGAGAGAAAATTGGTGTTCCAGGATCCTTTGTGTGCCAATGAACTCCAGATGCATGTACCATTTTGTGTATCTGTCTTTATGAGAGCACCATGGAATCAGACCCAGGCCATGAGGCTTTACAAACAAGCATGTTTAACCACTGAACCATCTCTCTAGCCGGCCAAGTTGATTTTTTTTTTTTTTTTAAGTAGGACAATGTTACCTGTTATTCTAACAGGGACTGAAAACACTCTCATGTCTAATTTAAAAAAAAAAAAAAAAAGGGCCGGGCGTGGTGGTGAACACGCCTTTAATCCCAGCACTCGGGAGGCAGAGGTAGGAGGATCGCTGTGAGTTCGAGACCACCCTGAGACTACATAGTGAATTCCAGGTCAGCCTGAGCTAGAGTGAGACCCTACCTCGAAAAACAAAAACAAAAACAAGGAAAAACCTGAACCAAACCCACACAATATAGAGAAACCATTCTCAAGATTCTGTGCACCAAGCACAGAGGGATTGCTAGTGCTTCCTGAAGAAAGACTCCTGTCCGGTCAGTTGGCAATCTCCTGGCAGCGGCAAAGTCAGGTGACGAGGGACTGAGTTATTGAGCCGAGGTGTGAGAGTTTGGAGGCTCGAGTCTGAGGACAAAGTTCGGATAAGAGCCCATACAGAGTCAGATCCCTGGGGGGTTCCAGGCGGGAGCTCTGAGGACCCAGCCCTTCTGTGTGATGAGGTGACTGTCCTAGGGTAAGGACATCACAGTGGGGTGGGGCACAGAGTCCAGTGCTCACCGAGGTAGGAAACTGGACCTTTAGCCAGACTTCCTAATTCACGGAAGATCTTGCCTTGGACAGGAAAAACTTAGTCCTACATTGACTATTTCTAAAACTTAGGAAAGGCAAGACCAAAACGCTTAAATTATTTCCATGTAATTTAACAGTATTCTAGAACAAAATATCAATAAAGTCACCTGGTAATCAGGGCTGGTAGGTCAGGCTTGTAATCTCAGCTACTTGGAGGGCTGAAGCAGGAGGATCCTAAGTCCAAAATGCGCTGGGGCTAAAGTGGTACAACTTAGTGAGATCCTGTCTCAAAGTGAACAAACAGGGTTGGGAGCAGAGCTCAGGGGTAGAATGCTTGCACAGCCTGTGTGAGGTCTTAGGCTCAAATCGCAGTACTGCCGGTAGGGGTGTATTCATCAAGAAGGTAAAAGAATCGTCAGTATTCATGTTTCTAATAATACAGTTTCAAAATACAGGAAGCAGGCTGGAGAGATGGCTTAGCGGTTAAGCGCTTGCCTGTGAAGCCTAAGGACCCCGGTTTGAGGCTGAATTCCCCAGGTCCCACGTTAGCCAGATGCACAAGGGGGCGCACGCGTCTGGAGTCCGTTTGCAGAGGCTGGAAGCCCTGGCGCGCCCATTCTCTCTCTCTCCCTCTATCTGTCTTTCTCTCTGTGTCTGTCGCTCTCAAATAAATAAATTAAAAAAAAATTTAAAAAATATACAGGAAGCTAGCCCTGATGGAATAGCAGGGTTCAGTGGAAAAATTCATAGTGGTTATAAACTGCAGTACTGCTCTCTTGGAATAATAAACACCTTATTGTAGTTGGAATGCTAAATGTCCTCCAAAGGCCTGCATATTAAAGGGATGGTCACCAACGTAGTGCAAATGGAAGATGAAGGGGCCTTTAAGAGGCAGGGACTAGTGGTGAGGGGGCCTTAGGTCATTGGGAGCATGTCCTTCATGGGGACTGTGGGATCCTAGTCTGTTCTCCTCTCTTTCTCTCTCGTTCTCATCCTGGCCACGAAGTGAACATTTTTGTTCCATGACTGGTTCCTGCCACGATGTGCTCCCTCCTCTTTAGCTCCAGAGCAATAGGACCAAAGAATCCTTCATGGAACATTGTAAAATTGTGAGCAACCATAGCCATTATTTCTTCATAAGTGCATAGCTATAGGTGTTTTGTTATAGGAAAGGAAAACTGAGTAACTGTCTATAGTAACTATTTCCTGCAGGTGTGGCATGGCCATTTGGTCCTCATGAAGCACAGCACCCTGGGGCACAGTTATGACCATGAAATAAATAAAACAATGGACCGTGTTTCTGTACCAGCAAACCATCAGAAAATGGTGCAAAAAGACCCATTTACAATAGCAGGATGACATATAGAATGTTTAAAGATAAAACTCAAAAGTAACTGAAAGCTATAAAATTCTGAGGAAAGAAATTTAAGAAAGAAAGTAAATTGCAATATGTAGTTTAAATATCAGGTCTGTCCAGTTTCATGTGTAGAATAAATGTAATTGTTTTTGCATGTGTATGTGTGTGGTAGGTGTGGTGTGTTTGTGGTATGTTGTGTGTTGTGTGTTTGTGGTGTGTGTGTGGCATGTATGTGTGTGGTGTGTGTATATGGTGTGTTTGTGGTGTGTGCGTGTATGTGTGGTGTGTGCACTTGTGTGTGCAGATGCATGCCAGTGGAGAATGCCGTGTGCCCCTCCATGAACACCTGAGGGGTTCTGTGGGTGGAGTCTCACTGATGCGGGCACTTGTCATTTTCGTGCGACCCGGTGATTCTCCAGTGTCTGCTCGCCACAGGACCGGGGTTCAGATGCTGAGAGCACGTCTGCATTGCTGTTGGGGAGCTGAGTTCCGGTGCTCTCCGGCCCCTCGGGCGGGTATGCATGCGCAGCAGCCCTCTTAGCCGCTGAACTACCTCTTTGATCCCAGATGATGTATAATTATTATCAGGATCCCAGCAGATAATTTTGTATAACCTGACAAGCTGCTTTTAAAACTATTTGTGAATACAAGCCATATTAGAACCATAAAAATTACCTTGAAAAGTAACAATTTTGGAGCAACAGTGTTTCCTGGTTCAGACCTGTCCTAAAGCCCCAGCAATCAAAATCTACCTTCGCCTCAGAGACAAACAAACAGATCATTGAACAGGCACAGACTCACAGGTGTGCAGACAATGGACTTTTAACAAAGGGAACTGCTGAGAGAAAGGGTTGGTCTTTTCAACAATAAATCTGGGAACAATTGTAAATTTCGCATGTAAAGGCAAAAACATAAAACATTCATATTATATCTTGTCTTATGTAAAAGAACACTTCAAATAGATCTGAGTTTAACTGTCAAATGTCAAATGATATGATTCTTGACATAAATAAACAAAGCAGGAAATCCCTGCATGCCTGCAGTAGGCAAAAGCAGTCTTAATATCACCAGAAGAAGGGTTTACTAAAGATGCACAGAACATTAAAAAGATCTGAGGAGACTACACCAAAGATGATAAATAGAAAGCCAGCATCGGAAAAGATTTTCATTTCTGGGAAAATGCAGATTAAAAACACAATGAGGAGCTGGAGAGAGGGCTTAGTGGTTAAGGCACTCCCCTGCAAAGCCGGACAAACTAGGGTGGATTGCCCGGTATCCACGTAGTCAGATGGTGCACGCATCTGGAGTTTGTTTCCAGTGGCTAGAGGCCCTGGTCCATTCTCTGTCTCTCTCATCTGTCTCTGCTTGCAAATAAATAAGATAAATAATTTATTTAAAAAGCACAATGAGATGTCACTCCAAACCATGCCATATTCCTACAATTTCAGGAACCTATCACAGTTAGTAACAAGAAGATGCAGTAGCTGGGGTACCCACGTGCAGATGGTGCCAACATACAATGATTCACCCCTCTTGAAAAGAGCATAGCAGACTCTTTAATGTTAAAATGTTGAGGGCCGGAGAGATTGCTTAGTGGTTAAAGGTGCTGATATGCAAAGCCTGCTGGCCTGGGGTTTGATTCCCGAGCACCCACGTAAAGCCAGAGGCACAAAGTGGCACATCTGTCTGGAGTTCATTTGCAGTGGCAACAGGCCCTGGTGTGAGCATTCTCACTTCTTCTCTGCTTGCAAACACACAAATAAAAGTACTTTAAAAAGATCATGTTGAAATGTTGAAGTGCTGCTGTATGGCGCAGTCATTCCAGTCACAAGCATTTATCCAAGAGAATTACTCAAAGATTTGCTTACAGTGCTCACAGCAGTTTGGTTTATAATAATCAGAAGTTTGAACCAAACATCTACCATCATGTGAGGGGGTAAACAAGTGGTGACCTCACCACGTTGTGAAACACTACTGCGCAATACAAAGAAATGAACGAGTCATATAAACATCGAAATGGATAAATTTCAAAATTATGCTTAGGGGAAGAAACCAAAGGAGGAAAATACACTTAATAATTTTACATAAAACTCCGGAAAGTACACACTAACCTGTAGTGACACAGGCCTGCATTAACTAGAGCGAGAATGGGAGAAGAAGAGTATCAATTTTGGACCGATGGGTATGCCTACTTTGATTTTAGTGAAGCATTCCCAGGTATATACACATGTTACCTAGCATAGCTGGCGAGAATAAATCCATGGAAATCTCCTCAAAATGTTACAAAGCAAAGGGTTATACATATTAGCATTCAACATATGTCTGGATCAAATTATTTCCCATCATTTTATTCTTTAAAAATTAATTTTCAACTCACTTCTTCATAATCAGGACCTTTCTTCTTCATTGACAGGTTTTATTTTTACCTTCTCCTTCCATGTTTTTTTTTGGCTAACATTTCTTTACTTATTCTAATAATGTAGCTGTAATGTTATGAGAGCCATCTAATTTTGCCACCATGAGATTTTTTTTTTTTAGAGCAGGCACTAGATAGGAGGATGAAATAAAGATTGAAAAATCAGCCAAGGAAATATATTTTAGATGAAAAAATTTATCAGAAAAGAGATAGGTGGAATCTTCAGCTTTGAACCAATTCATCTAAAAGTGTTTTTATTTTTATTTTTTCAACTTTCATATGTTTTATTTTTACTGTTTTTAAACATTTTAATACAACAAAGATATGAAATAATATAGATTAGTTACATCTGGATTTAATTTAGAATCAAGGTATTTACTTATTTACAACGCTGTGCTTCAAGGTATGGCTACCACAGGAACTTTCATAGCTTCAAGTAATACTTGCAGTTAATCACCTTTCATAGTAAAAAGCAAACACATAAGAATTGTGGCCATGTTTTTCTGTATACAACGTGAGCATCTGTGGTCCGTACATCTCCTTGTTCCCCGTGTTCCTCTTTTACTTCTGGAGGAAATTCTCTGTGCATGGCTGTGACATTCTGGGCTGTGGCCCCCATTCTACATGGGTTTGCCCATTCCGACAGCGAAGACTATAAAACCTGTTTCCGTTGAGGCTTTCTGTGTCACCACCACGGAAATGACCCTTGTCATGCAAGTTCATGAACCATTTTTGGTCTTTGAAATGAATTCCTTCAGGATCTATTTATTCTTTGGGGTGGCAAATTTAAGAGTGACGCCCCTTAAGATTCCATGTCTCTTATAGTTCCATTCGTTTTTGTTTCTTTGTTACTGGTGAGCATTTTATTTTTATATTACTTTTATCACACTTGCCATTGGCAACTTCCCTTCCTCCTCTGGTCCCAAGCTGACACTTAGCGATGGGAAATAGCTGTGGTCATCTGTCCCTAAAGTAACCATCCTTGACCTGATATTTACAAACAAACGTCACGCAGGGGTAAGTCACCGCTGTACTTTGTTGCTGCATGTTAGAATCAAATTGGTTTCTTTTTACTTTGCACACAGAAAAACACAGATAAAGCTAAGTTGTTGGGGCACTTATAAAGAATAAGCAAGTGTATGAGCCATGCGTTTGTAAACCTCTCCAACTTACCTTCTTTATTCAAAGACTTATAAGCATCTATCATTCTCAGTTAATAAATATAAAATCTTTCTCTCTATTTTTAACTCTATTTTTATTTATTTGAAAGAGAGAAAGAGAAAGAACGAGAAAGAGGCAGAGAGAGGGAGAGAGAGAATATGTGCTCCAGGGCCTCCAGCCACTGCAAACGAACTCCAGACACATGTGCCCACTTGTGCATCTGGCTTACGTGGGTCCTCGGGAATTGAACTGAGGTCCTTTGGCTTTGCAGGCAAATGCCTTAACCGCTTAGCCATTTCTCCAACCCCTCTCTCTATATATATTGTGTTATCCTCACCTTATTGTTCATGGCTCCTTTTTTTTTACTTCTGTAGGAAATCTTTGCATTTTTAATATTTATAGGGGGATTCCAACATTTATAATGGTATAATTACAATACTTTTATACTCTAGGAAATTACAACCTTCTTAAAATGTCTAATTTTAAAAAAATGTATTAATTTACTTTCAAGCAGAGGTGGTGGCAGGGTGGCATGGGGGGCAGCAAACGGGCATGCCAGGGCCTCTTGGCACTGCAAACAAACTCCAGATGCACGCACCACTTTGCGCATCTGGCTTTATGTTGGAACCAGGGAATCAAGTCAGGGACATCAGGCTTTGCAAGCAAGCATCTTTAACCACTGAGCAATTTGTCAAAGTCTTATAATTTAATGGTTAGAATTCATAAAGGCTATCCAGAGCTCTGAAGAGGCAGCTATGCTATGTGAAATTTTATCTTATATTTGCCTTAGTTAAACTAATAGTTTATGACTCTGATAAAAACCTTAGGGAACAATTAGTATCTACTCTTAATTTGGGAAAGTCTTGCTATTTAAGATTAAACTTATTTTATTTGGTTATTTTTCAAGAAGAATAATCATAATTATCAAATACATATATGGTTATAAATTAATCTTACATATTTGGGTGCAACTGTAGTGATGTTTTTGTTTAGCACTTTCTCTCTATTAATTTTTCACTTCACACATGCATGATTGGGAAAGCTGGGTGTGGCGGCTCCTGCCTTTCATCCCAGTGCTCTGGAGGCTGAGGTAGGAGAGCCAGCAGGAGCTCAAGGCCAGCCTGCGCTAGTGTGAGACCCTGCCTCAAAAAAACCCAAAAAACCCCCAAAGGATCAACTATAATTTTATACCTTAGTATCAATTGTAAAATCTGATTCCATTTGGCAATGCATTTAAAATAATGCTACCTTTCCTTAACAAACAGAATTTTATTTTAGGGAAGAAATACATAGAGACTATTCTAGAAAGTAAAAGCTGCTTACTGGCTGCATATTGTAGGACTTGATATCATGAAAAGTTTTACATTTCTGAGAAGACCTTGGCATTGAGACAGTGACTTCATTGTTTAGCAAAGTCATGTTTTAATGACTCCAGCAATTCCCTCGCTGGTGTGGAAACTGTCCTGTGAGTGTGTATGAAGACGGACAATGTTGTCAACCCCAGCTACACGTCCTAACTGTAAAATGAAGCTGGCTATATGTCACAACAGAAAAAATTTTTAAAAATTCTGTGACACAGTAATATTTTAATCTGTGGGTCCTACAGACATGTGGAGATACATATGTGGCTTAGAACATGGAAGATTCTGTATAGTGCTAAGATAAATGACATAATATGTAAAAAACCTAAGTATGGTTTAGAAAGCAACACTTGAGATGATTTTCAGCTGATCTCTAAGAACAACAATATGAATTGCAATTTGCAAAAAAGAAGATTGTTTGGTTATTAGTTTCTCATTTACATACATTTTCAATGTAAAAATACTGCATGAAAAATTTTAATCACTACAAATTAATATATAAATCATCCTTGGGCTGGAGAGATGACTCAGCAGTTAAAGACACTTACTTGCAAAGCCTCCTAGTCTGGGCTTCATTCCCAAGAACCCACATAGAGCCAGATGCAAAAAGTGGCACATGGTCTGGCAATCATTTGCACTAGCAAGAGACCTTAGTGTACACACACACACACACACACACACACACACACACACACAATACATGTGTATCAAATGAATTAGGTGTAAGATATTGTGTTCCCCTGCTTTAGATAAGGCTCAGGGTCTTGGTGTCTATGACCATAATGATGTAGTGCAGCTAAACCCTTTCCCCTGGACCCGCAGCCGTTAGGGGAGAGGTTGGTGATGTTTTGTCATGTAAACCTTCAGACCCTCAGAATCCCAGGATCTGTTACTAACAGCATCTTCCCAGCTGCACTTGTGTGTCTAGTCCTTTTCATATTCTCCCCAGGAAAGAAAAGGAAGGGAAAATGCATTTGCACTCATTGATTCAACCACTTACAAAATATGCAAGCAGCGGTTGCCACTGGAGAGGCGCAGGCGCAGTCCATCACGACTGCACTGCCCTGAGGAATGTGCCCTCGGCGAATGACCGCTCGGCACATCAGCAAACCCGTGTGATGAGGGGTGGACGGTAGCCCAAGGAACACCCAAGACCAAATGTGTTCTCTCAGCAGCAGGTCCATTCTTTCAACAATTCCCTTCTACTTGCAAGAATGACAGTAATCTCAGACATGACTCACAGTTTTCGAGTCCCTGCTATAAAAAGCTTTTTATAAACTCTAGCCTTAGTTAAGAAATTAAAATTATTCAGAAGTGAACCAGCTTGACAATAGACTTCTCTTCATTTCCAGCATGATCAGATAACGTATTTCTCTTGTCAGTGCTCACAAAAATGCTATGATGAGACAAATTTCTTTTGCATTAGGAAGATTGAGAAAGCAAAGTATGGGGAAAAATTGGGGTAGGGGAATATCTTACTGATGTAATCTAGGTTTGCTCAACAGCCTCTGCTTTGCAGATGAAGAAGTTTAAACCCAGAAATGCCCGTTTCACACAAACATTCACAGGGGACCAGACGGTGAGTCACACAAATATTACGGTAACAAGAAAAGACCCGCAGCTCAGCAGCAAACATGGAAAGAGGCAAAACAAAACCATTTGCCACACAGCGTCTCCTACCTCATGGCAGGAGATGGTCTTTTCTCAGACACTGACAGACCTTGCTCAAAATTTTCAGGGCTTCTTTCTCATCAGTGTCTCGAAACAGAGTTTGGAACTTAGGATAAAGATTTGCAGTTTGTCCAGAGTGACAAGAAGTGATAAATACCTTGTTAGAGAAAATAAAATGACTCCTTGTCCTCAATGAACAGTTGCTACCATTGTGACACATTCCCTATAATTTATTAAGACCTTCTGCGACAGTTTTTATACATGTACATTGTGTATTTTGATCATAGTTCCCTCCCATTACTTTCTTTTTTTAAAATATTTTATTTGTATTTATTTATTTGAGAGAGAGAAATAGGGAGGGAGGGAAGAGAGAGAGTCGGATATCGGAGTATCTACCCCTCTCTTAACGACGCACTTTGCAACCCATGACCCTCACTACATCAAGCTGCACGTACACCCCACTTCAAACAATAGATAAGTGACTCCTTTGAACAACCCCTGGGCCACATTTTGTTTTTACTAAAACATGGTCTAGCGTATAGCTAGGATAGGGTGAGAGGAGGGCAATCTGGCCGGGACTGACTTCAGGTGCATGTGTGGTAATGCAAACAAACAGTGTCCTTTGAGTGAGCATTTAGGAAGAACCGCTGCCAACCATCTTCTACCTCTTGGACATGCGTATGTTTAATGTCAGGTGCATCACGGGAAAGGGTCTGTGGAGTAGAGGGAAGGTTATGCAACCTAAGCCTGTCAATCAAAACAGAACTAACCCTAACCCTAGCCTGAGGTAGGCTCCCCACCAATTAGCTGCATCTTCCTACAGGACCCCGTGAGAGGAAACCCTTACAGTCCCGCGTATTTCGACTCAACGAGCCCGCTGTCCTCTTACCACGGATTTATCCCTCCAGCCCTCTGCACCGTTGCTTTGCTCTCTAAGGAAACTTCCTTTCCTGTGTGCACTCCTTCAACTCTTTGAACAAGACACCAAGACTCTGGAAACACCCAGCAAGACAACACCCGTAAGAGAGACGTGGGGGATAACCTCTGCAAAGTAAACTGGAGACGTATGTGAGGAGTGAGGGCTGAGAAAGCGGTGGAGGTAGAAGAGACAGGTGTCGGGTGCTGGCAAGTCTTGAAACATATGGCTGCCATTTCTGAGTGAGGAAATGGGGAAGGAATACCTTTGGAGAAAAGATGAATGGTTTGACCTTGAACTTGACGATTCCTTGTGGAGGGTTCAGGACACACTGTGACAACCTAAAACCATGTGGAGAAAACAATGTGTGGTATAGGACAGGCACTGGGGAAGTGTCTTGATTGATACTTTCCTTGTTATTTGTTGAGTGAAGGACCACCCTCACCCCAGTGGTCCTATGGATGGATGCTTAGAAAGTTTCTCATGGCTGAACCAGGAGGATAAGCTGAGGCATCCTGGTCTTGGTTTTATATCCCATGCTTTGGTACACAACTATTCAAAAACCTAGTCTTCATAGAGGTATTTGTTGTTGTTGTTTGTTTTTTTGGTTTTTGAGGTAGGGTTTTGCTCTAGCTCAGGCTGACCTGGAATTCACTCTGTAGTCTCAGGGTGGCCTCGAACTCACGGTGTTACTTCTGCCTCTGCCTCCCAAGTGCTGGGATTAAAGGTGTGCGCCACCACACCCAGCTTCATAGAGGTATTTTTGTCACTCAGGGCATCTGCAAAGAAATATGCATATTGAATTTTTTTTCACTTTTCCTATAAAACCTGAGAATATTAAAGTGAATTTATCACTTTTCCTTATACAGTCTGAGAATATAATATGAGGTAGTGAACACAGTTCAATATCTCACTTCTATCTCCATTCTGGAAAGGCCTCCCCATATATTTTTGTGGAAAGAAGCCAAATCTCTATTGTGCTAAATTTCCTTCCACGGAGAAGAGATTTTATTTTTCTCCATAAATAGTTGCCTATTATGCACGGAGTGGAAATGTTTTCTCCTGTTTCTAGCAACCAGACATGCATGAATAATGGAAAACTGTGTTTGAAAGATAGGTTCTGTGTTCGTGGTAGAGGGAGACCCCAGGGGCCTGACTCTGCCCCCTTCTTCCTGGGCAGTCACTTTTGCTAACATGGGGTGTGGGGAGGACTTGAATCCTATCTGTATTGTGCTGGACCATGAACGCACAAGAGAAGTCCAAGCAGTGTTTGGTGGAGGGTCGAGATGCTGAGCTGGAAATGGTGAAGGTCTTCTCTTGCCTTAGGTGTAAAGAAAGCAATCGTAGTCCTGTGGCGAGGCAGCCTGCCCTAGACAGCACAATGCAGAGTGGACCTCAGATGCCCCGAGCTTATCTGGCCAGTCCACGCAGCACCCATCCTGCCTGTGCCAGTTTCTTGCCATCTTTTCCTCTTGCCTCAGAGCCTGGCTCCATGGATGCCATGAGCTGCAAGCTGGGAGGCTTGGAAATAGTTCATTATCATGATGATTATTGTTAGATCACATACGGTCACTTTAAAAGTTCCTGCTGCCAGAGGCCAAGGAAAGCCAGGCAGGCAAGCTCAGCCCTACTGCTGCCCGAGCTGAGGCAACCTTGAATTATAAATTGCCTTTCTTATCTATGTGCCTTCCTGCCCCACCCCAGCCCTGCTGGCCAGCACCACAGCCCTGCCCCCTCAGAGAGCTTGCAGGACCAGAGGCTTTCTTATCTCTCACTTTCCATTACATTTTTGATTCCTTTGCTCCTAGCATTAGGCAGGACCATGTGCAAGGGAACCACCTCACATGTCCTTTAATATGTCCAGAATACCCTTGTTCCTTTTCTTCTCCCCCACAACCTCTCTCTCCCACCTTTCCCATTTTTTTTTCATCATATTCCTTCTCTCTACTCTCCCTCCCCCTACCCCAGTCTCTTTCTTTTTTCCTGTCTCTTCAGAACACACCGTGCCCAGCTAGGGGCATGGCATTATAACTCTCCTTATCCCAGTTCTTTTTGTTCATATATTCATTTGTGTGTGTGTGTGTGTGTGTGTGTGTGTGTGTGTGTGTGTGTAACAGAGAGAGAGAGAGAGAGAGAGAGAGAGAGAGAGAGAAGAGGTGGAAAGAAATAGAGAGAGAATGGGCACACCAGGGCCTCCTGCCACTACAAACTCCAGATGTATGTACCACTTTGCATGTCTGGCTTTATGTGGATACTGAGGAATCAAACCAAGGCTTTCAGTATTTGCAAGCAAGTACCTGTAGCTGTTGACTCATCTCTTCAGCCCTCCTCATTCTTTTTTTTTTTTTTTTATTTATTTGAGAGTGACAGACACAGAGGGAGAAAGAGGGAATGGGCACGCCAGGGCTTCCAGCCTCTGCAAACGAACTCCAGACGCGTGCGCCCCCTTGTGCATCTGGCTAACGTGGGACCTGGGGAACCGAGCCTCGAACCGGGGTCCTTAGGCTTCACAGGCAAGCGCTTAACCGCTAAGCCATCTCTTCAGCCCTCCTCATTCTTAATTCTAAAAGAAGCATCAAAACGCCCAATGCTGGGCTCTCTTATCTCCACTTTCTATTACATAACACCTAAGGACCCAAGTTCAATTCCCTAACACCCATGTAAGCCAGATGCACAAGTGGGTGCATGCTTCTGGAGTTTGTTTGCAGTGGCTGGAGGCCCCTGGTGCACCCATTCTCTCTCTTAAATAAAGTAAATAAATAAATAGCTATTTTTTTTTTTAGAAAAACTCACAGAGCTTTTCTTCCAGGGTTGAACAGCCACGCCGCATCACCTCAGTGCCCTGCAGTGGGGAATGTAGGATGCTGTCCCCAGCTCTCTCCTGGTACAGTGACACTGGAAGACAGATCTCTGCTTGTCCCCTACTTTACTGCCATGGGCCACTCTCCTTCTTACTGCCTTTGCTTTGAAAAGCCAACCCCTATTAACTCTATTCTTGAAATTTTCATTAGATAAATTGCTTTAAGCGGGGCGTGGTGGTGCACGCCTTTAATCCCAGCACCCGGACCCTACCTTGAAAAAACAAAACAAAACAAAAAAAATTGTCTTAAAAGATTAGACATCGCTCACTACATGTGACAGCGTGGGACTTCTATTCCAGTACGGAAGAGGATGACTTTAGGTTAAAGTCACCCTGGTCTACAAAGAAAATTCCATGGGCTGGAGAGATGGCTTAGCGGTTAAGCACTTGCCTGTGAAGCCCAAGGACCCCGGTTCGAGGCTCGGTTCCCCAGGACCCACGTTAGCCAGATGCACAAGGGGGCGCACGCATCTGGAGTTTGTTTGCAGTGGCTGGAGGCCCTGGTGTGCCCATTCTCTCTCTCAATCTGCCTCTTTCTCTGTCTGTCACTTTCAAATACATAAATAAAAATAAAAACAAACAAACACACAAAGAAAATCCCAGGCCAGCTAGTTTTATTTAAAATGTTCTAGGATCTTGCTAACTTATTTTATTAATTGTGAATTTTGCTGTATGAACATATTGCACATTGGTCAGACTCTCAGTGTGTTACACTCTTATGTTCCTGCTCCCCAGCCTCATTCTCCAGGGAGCCCCCTCAGTGGAATTATCATTCACTGTGGGCACCTGAATGTTCCGGTCAGTCTCTGCAGAGGGGATGATACCTCAGGATGCACCTTCCCACCCGGTGGCTCTGACGATCATTATACTGCCTATTTTGCAATGGCTCCCGAGCCTTAGAGAGTGTATTACAGGTGGACTTCAGTGCTGAGCACTTGGTAGCCTCTGATTTTCTCCTTTGGTGAGTTTTGAGTGTCCTCAGGGTCTACCGCCATCTCCCTGGAGGAGGTCCTCAGGCCAAAAGTGAGAGTAGCACTCATGTTTAATCTACCATTTCCTTAAAGAAATAAGTTTATTAGTTTGTGAGGAAGTAGAGTTAATATGTGTGTCAGGGCCTCTTGCCACTCGAATGAACTACAGATGCATGTGCCACTTTGCACAATCTGTCTTTATGTAAGAACTGGGGAACTGACCCCTGAGCCATAGGGTTTTTTAAAAATTATATTTTATTTTTTATTTATTTACTAGAGGGAGAGAGAGAGAGACAGAGAGAGAATAGGCACACCAGGGCCTCCAGCCACTGAAAACGAACTCCAGACGTGTGCACCCCCTTGTGCATCTGGCTAACGTGGGTCCTGGGGAATTGAGCCTCGAACCAGGGTCCTTAGGCTTCACAGGCAAGCGCTTAACCGCTAAGCCATCTCTCCAGCCCCTGAGCCATAGGTTTTGTACGCAAGCACTTTTAAGCACTGCGTTGTCTCTCCAGCCCCACCATAGTTTATATTCTTGGCCTCAGAGATTGTGTCTCTATCCAGCTCCAGGGCTTTGAGCCTCCTCCCCCATCTTGGGACATGTGTCCATCGACTCTCCTGAGATCCGCTTTTGGAGCACACGTCTCAGGACTACTGACTGTGATGGAGCTCAGCAGATGGCTCCTTCAGTAGGAAAGGAAAGGCATTACGGTTCTAATTGAAGTTCCCTCATTAACCAATTGCTGAATTCCCATGCATCATTTAGCCCCCAGGGAGCTGGTCTGTGGCTCTGCAGAATGGATGTATGACAACCCACACTATTCCCGAGAGCCTGAGAAAACAAAGCGTGGCAATACTGGTGAAGCTGTCTGGAGGGTAAGCCCACCAGCCACTCCATCATTTTGCCGTGGTCTAGGAGAGTCAGAGCTCCTAATAAACGCACTGGCCCATGTCATTATTTCTGCACTTCAGAGATCTTTCTCTACAATGTATTATCAATATATGAGTTGCCTCAGTTTTTCTCAGTGTTTTCCTGAACTTCCCGGATGAGCTTGGTAGACATTGAGAATGCAGAGCAGACATTCGTCACGGCAGCATGGTTCTGAGTGACGGGGTTGCTGTTTTGTACAGAGACTAAGGCAGCAGGAGGAAGAAATAAGCACAAAATAAACTGCATTTGTGTCTGTTATGTGGCGCTCACAGCGCTATTGCCGAGGGGCCCTCTGTACGCCCGGTGCAACCCCAAAAGAGCTACTCAAATGATAAGGCAAGACAATTCAAAGTGTAGAAAGGGAACAATGAGATTTCATTTCATTTGATTTTTGTTATTTCTTTTTCTTAACTTGGGTAGTAAAAAGTGAATTGAGGAGACACCAGAAGGTACTTTTCTATGCATGACATGCTAACAAGTTTACCCTCCTGTGGAAAGCCGATGTAGACTCTAAAACCAAAAACAGGAAAACAGAACATGCTGTTTTCTACACAGTTCATGCATTGTTTAAAGTTAAGCATGCAATTTAATTTGTGTGGTTAAGGCTTGTTGAGTCATTGACTTCAATGATTTCAACAAGTTGTGTCTAACCCTGTCAAGAGCATTCCCTTCCCTCAAATTTCCTTTAGCTATTTTCATCCTATTATAAAATTCTTATATCAGACCTGAGATCCTCTGGATTATTTCTTTATGAGATCCTTATAAAGAATCAGAAAATAGGTTGTGAAATGCAGAATGTTCACTAATTCTACCCGTGTGAGACGGGGCTAATCACATAAGGTGTAAAGCACAAAATATCAGGAAGGACTTTGGTCCCTATAAGCCCAGGGGACTTCAGTTACAGGAGGCAAGCTATTGAGATCTGGGGCTTTAAAGTAATTTTGCTAAAGCTGGAGAGATAGGTCAGTGGTTAAGGCATTTGCCAACAAAGCCTAAGGACCCAGGTTTGATTGACCAGTATCCACATAAAGCTGGATGTACAAGGTGGTGCATGTGTCTAGAGTTCATTTGCAGTGGCTGGAGGCCCTGGTGCACCCATCCTCCTCTTTGTTTCCCTCCCTCCCTCCCTCCCTCCCTCCCTCCCTCCCTCCCTCCCTCCCTCCCTCCCTCCCTCCCTCTCCTCCTCTCTCTTTCTGTTGCCTCTTTCTCTCTGTCATAAATAAAAAATAAAATATTTTTAAAAGAATTAATGTTGCTTCTTTATCATGAAACTATCAAGTAGATTGATACTTAGCAAGTAGTTTAACCAAGTGATCAGGAGCCACAAACACTCACAGGCCATATTTGGTTGCCCCTACTTTAAAGGCTGAAATAGAACCTGCTACGGTTTGCTTGCAGAATGGTCCCCACAGGCTCAAGTGCTGGCACACTTGGCGTCCCCAGCTGATTGCACTGCTTGGAAGGTTGTGGACCCCTTAGTGCCTTTTATACTTAATACATTTAAACGTACTGAAGCATTTCTTTACGAAAATAATACTAAAGTTGATGATGTTGTGTTTATTTAAAATTTTTTAATTCTAAATATCTCATTATTACTTACTATCCATGTTAACAAATTGCTTTCTCAATTATCAAGTGAGAAAATATTTGACTATCTTTATTAAGACTAAGGAGCCCTGCTCTTTCTTATAGGTAAAATTGTTTGTCTCTCTAGTAATTATAAGTGCTCTGAAGATGAGATCTGTAAAAATGTATTGTGCATATTCTCTTACTCTTGTCCACTATTTTAAGTTCAGAGGGGACTGTCCTTACTCACAATGATGGGGTCATAGTGTCCAGCTCCCGAATAAAGGCCATCTTTGATGATTCTCCTGATTATAGATTCTTTTCTAGAAACATCTACTATACTTACATGAAATTTTAGTGAGATTGTCACAAGATAGAAACAGCCCCTATCAGTTCAGTGGGGTGTATTGAGAGACCGAGGAGAGAAATTGTCCCCAATTTAACGATTCAGAGCTTCTTGGAGTGCCAGTTGATGGAGGCCTGAGAGTGTGACAGGGAGCGATGAGTAATGACATATCAGGGACAATTTAAGTGGATAGCTTTTGAGATTAAAGTGAATATCTGATGAATGAAAGTACTGCAGGCAGCGGTGGTAATTGGATCTGACCCTACGCGGACAAGCTGCTGGGCAGATCCGCACCTCAGTGCGCTGGGTGCCATCAGGGGAATTCTTTGAGGCCCTTAGGATCCTGGCAGGCTGGCTGAGGTCGTAAAAAACATTATTCCCACCCTACTAATTAATGTGAATGTTAAATGACATCCTGACTTGGGAAAAGCATAGTTTTGCTTCTAACAATTGTGACAACAGTGACTATCATAAATAATAGGCACACAGGCATCCCTACTACTTATTCTGGGGAGCAAATGATTTTGAAATGAAGCCTGCGTGTATTCTACACACCTTCCCAACATTGCAACAGTTCTAATTCTTACATTTCTGTCTAAATAAAATATCATAAATATTTGTATTTTCCTGCATTGCTGATCTAAGGGAGACATTTTATTGGTTTGGCTTTTCTTTAGCAAGGTGACTATTTTTGTGTGAATTGGTTATGCAGAAAAGCACAGAATTTAAAATAAACCACACACAGGGGATTAAATTTCCCTACTCTTCCCCCTTTTACCTGTTAGCTGTTTAGGAATCTTTCCTGGAGGCAGCTGCACTCTCTTCCCTGTCTTCCAGAAGCAACTGTGCATGTCCAAGGGCTTGCTCTTCTATTGTCCATGGTCCATGAGTGCTGGCCTCTCCACATAGCACACAGCTTTGGGATTTCCCTTCAGTACCACACATTTGAAATGATTCCTTTTACAGTCCTTCACTGGGCTACCTGCTGCATAATACTCTATAGAAGACTGTACTAACATTAAAAAAAAATTGTTCATTTTCAAGCAAAGAGAGAGAGAGAGAGAGAGAGAGAGAGAGAGAGAGAGAGAGAGAGAGAATGGGCATGCCAGCAAACGAACTCCAGATGCATGCACCACTTTGTGCATCTGGCTTTACGTAGTTAGTGAGGAATTGAACCTTGGTCATCAGGCTTTACAGGCAAGTGTCTTAACTACTAAGTCATCTCTTCAGCCCCATTTATCAACATTTTCTAAACTAATTTCCATGCCGTACTTTTATCTGACTTCCTGCTTTCTTTTAATGATTTATTTATTGATTTTTTTGTATATACTTGCTTGTGTTGGCGAGTATGTGTGTGTGCTTGTGTTTGTACTAAGGGACTCAGATACAGGGCTAGCTCATGACACGCTTGCCATGTGGTTCTACTAGACGTGGCAAGTCTCATCTACGGCTCTGTCTCATTTCCTTGATTCAGGAAGAATCCGTTTGCCCCTCACTCCTCCTTTGCCGTGTGTGCAACTGTAATGTGAAGTCTCTGGGGTATATATTTTTTACAATCTATAAAAAGCTGTTTTGTGAGTGTGTCCTTAAAATCATAGTAATGGTCTCATGCTGTTTGCTCCACTCTGCTTCTTTACTTTTACTTTCTACTTGCTGATTCTGTATTGCTACATCATAAGAATTTTAAAATATTTTATTTATTTGTTTATTAAATTGAGAAAGATAGAGAAAGGGAGAGAGAGAGAGAGAGAGAGAGAGAGAGAGAGAGAGAGAGAGAGAGAGAGAGAATGGGAACACCAGGGCCTCTACCCACTGCAAATGAACTCCAGAAGCATGTACCACCTTGTGCATCTGGTTTACGTGGGTACTGGAGAATTGAACCTGGGTCCTTAGGCTTCACAGGCAAGCGCCTTAACTGCTAAGCCATCTCTCCAGCTTCATCATAAGTTTTAACAGGCATGTTAGCTTTGCTAATGTCTGTTCTAGGAAAGGGCATAAAGATGTTTCCAGACTTCATGATGAAAACAGAGCCACAGTAGACAGGCTAATGTATGTTCTGTCAGGACACATGCAGTGGCAATAACTAGAGTGTCCATCTCAAAAAGATGAAAGGAGACAAACACCCTGTGGAGGTTTGAGTCAGATGTCCTCCGTGGACTCAGGTGTTCTGAATGCCTGGTCCCCAGCTGGCAGAAATTTGGGAGGTGGAGCCTTGTTGGAGAGAGTGTGTTTCTGAGGGTGGGCTGAGAGGTGTTAGAGCCAGCTCCCCCTTGCCAGAAGGTGGCTCACTCTCTTGCTGCTATTTTCCACCTGCTGTGGCAGAGGGGATGTCTAGCCTCTGCTCATGCCATGCTTTCCCTGTCATGAAGCTTCCCCTTCAGACTGTAAGCCAAGATAAAGTCTCTGTAGTGAGAAAGTAGCTTACAACACACCTCTAGGTATGCACCCATACATACACATATCAAAAAAAAAAAAAAAAAAAAAGAGGGATTGAGAGATGGCTTAGTGGTGAAGGTGTTTGTTTGCCGGTGTTTGTTTGCCTGTGAATCTTAAGGACCCAGGTTTGATTCTCCAGTGCCCATGTAAGTCAGCTACACAAGGTGGCACATGCATCTGGAGTTTGTTGGCAGTGGCTGGAGGGCCTGGCATGTCCACTCTCTCTCTATCTCTCAAATGGACAAATATTTTTTTAAAAGAAGAGAATAAACAATACTATAGGAATAGAGATTTTATCTGTTGATAGAGTGCCTAATTGTTACAAGGAAAATTCCTCTACAGTGAAAATAGCCAGCAATTATTGTCAGCTTTATTAAAAGCAGCTGGGCCAACTCACAAGAGACTCACCAGATTGGGCCTATAGACATTCCTCCATAGGATAAAGGCTATGGAGAGTCCTTGAACCCCACCTGAGATCTCAGGTGTCCTGTGCGCCTGCTCCACACAACAGTGCCTGAGGTTTCGGGCCCCAGGGGAAGATGAACTGTCTGGACGATGATAGAGCAAGGGACAGTGAGTTTTAAGTAGCCATGAGGCGATAGTCACCCATGCCAGGATGAGACTTCTCAGGAGTATGGCTGTTTGAGAATCTCCATGCTCTGTAAAGAACCCCATTAAACTCACTGATTCACCAAAAGTGGCTTTGGGTGTCAATCATGCTTTGGTCTGCCTTCTTTCTGTGTCCTGTGTGGGATGAATGGACAGGTGTTTGCATCTCTGCAAGGGAAAAATTTCATGCAGCACTGATGTATCAGGAAGCAATTATAAATGTATATGTACCTAAAACAGAATCCCAAAGGCCTACCAAACTGTAAGAAAAAGAGAGTGCTCGGGTGGGCATCGTGGCACACGCCTTTAATCCCAGTGCTTGGGAGGCAGAGGCAGGAGAATTGCTGGGAGTTTAAGGCCAGCGTGAGACTACATAGTGAATTCTAGGCCGTCCATGTCTAAAGCAAGGAACTACCACAAAACAACACCAACAACAACAACAACAACAACAAAACCAAACCACCCAACCCAAAAAAAAAAAAAAAAACAAGAGAGAGAACACTCAGCTATTTTAGTTGATAATTTCTATCTTTTTTCATCAGAAATTGGTAACTAAATTTTTTTTTTTTTTTTTTTTTGGTTTTTCGAGGTAGGGTCTCACTCTGGTCCAGGCTAACCTGGAATTAACTCTGTAGTCTCAGGGTGGCCTTGAACTCACGGCGATCCTCCTACCTCTGCCTCCCGAGTGCTGGGATTAAAGGCGTGCGCCAGGTAACTAAATTTAAAGGTACTATGGATACAGAAAGACTCAAAAAGCTCTTAAGTCCATCTTGATTTGACAAACAGAAACCCATTTCACTCAACAAGCATAGAATCCATAATCCCTTCAGTGCACTGGAGTCACTCTCTCCAGGACATCCCTATGCTAGCTCACAAAAGATGTTTCGGTAAGCAGAAATGGATTTAAATAGCACTAGATGTATCCTTCAATCACAGAAGTTTAAAGTGGAGGTAAACAACCGAAAGTAGTTTTGTGCTTAGAGGTAAATTTATAACTTTAAGTACTTAGAGTTGAGAGGAAGAAAGATCAAAAATCAATAATCTCAGGTTCTACCTCAAGAAGCTGGGGAAATAAGAGCAGCAAATCCAATACCAAAAAGAACATTGAAATAATAACGTCAGGGTGAAAATCAAATAGAAAAGGGAAAAACATTAGAGAAAGTCAATGAAGTCAAATGTTAGTTCTTTAGAAAAACCAACACGGTTGATAGGTATTTACCTAGACTCGAAGGATGGAAGTTGGAGACACAGGAAACACAGCAGAGAAAAGCGTGTCTCCAGTGGTATGTGTACTGACGTCTCTTCCCACACAGGGGCTGTAGTGGGACGCCCATGGGAAGTTTGAAAATCCAAGGTTGGACCCCAGCAATGCTTCACTTCTGACGTGGACCACCATGTGATGCTCACAAGGCATGTGCCATAGGGGCCATGGATGCAATGGAAACTCAAGGCAACCAGTGACACAGGGGGTCTTCCTGCAACAGAACTGTAGAATGTTCTGCAGGCCCCCAAGCCTAGGTAAGAAGGAATTTACAAAATGATTGCTGTAGTCAATATTTGGAATATCCCTCTGAGGCCCATGTTTGTGGTTAGTTTGTTTCTGATGGGTGGTGGTGGAGATTTTTAGAGATGAGGCCAAGTTGGTGGGGGGGGGCTGTTAAGTCTTTGTGAGGTTTCCTTATGGGACCCCGTAACTTTCTCTTTTCTTCCTAACCATGAGGTAAACGACTTTGCCCCAGCAAACACTTCTTCCATGACATGCTGCTCTCTGCATACCACAGTGTAAAGATGGCCGATTGGCTGAGAACTGTTACTTCAAAACTGTGGACCAGGACTGGAGAGATAGCTCAGTGGTTAAGGCGCTTGCCTGCAAAGCCTAAGGACCCATGTTCAACTTTCCAGATCCCACATAAGCCAGACACACAAAGGTGAGGCAGGTGCAAGATCGCACATGCAGTTCTCTTTCTCTCCCTCTCTTTCTTGTTCACTTTCACTCTCTCTCTCAAAAAAAAAAAAACAAAAACAAAAAAACAACCCTGTGAACCAAAATTCTCTTTGCTCACAAGTCTTTGTATATTCAGGTTATCAATCCTTCTTTTCTCTCTGGTGATTGCTTTCCTATGTAGAAGCCTTCTAACTTGGTATAACCCCATTTCCAAATTCTTAGATTACCTCCTGTGTTATTTGGGTCCTCTTCCAGAAAGTCTGCCTATCCCTACATCTTGAAGTTTTTTTTTTTTAACCTACATTTTTTATCTGGTAGCTTTAAAATTTTAGGTCTTAACTTAAGATTGTTGATTGACCAATTATGAATTAATTTTTTGTGCATGGTGAGTGATGTGGTTCTAATTTAATTCTTCCATACATGAAAATCCAATTTTCCTAGTAGCAGTTGTTAAAGAGGCTGTCATTTTTTCCAATATACATTTTCATACCTTTGTTCTTCAGTAGTTTGATGATTACACCTAGGGAATTTGTTTTTCTTCTGTGAGGGTGTTGTCCATATGTTTTATTGGAGTGCAAAGACAGAAATTACATCATCATGAATAAAATTTTGTTTGTTTTCCAGGGAGTGCTAAAATATAGTATCTGGAATATTAAGCCTTAGGGAAAGAGATCTGAGCATAGACTCCCGTGACCTGGCCGTGGGAACCTGGCAAAGCCAGCTGAGGTTGTTGTGTTTGTATATAAGTAAAACAAGACTCATTACTATGGATTTTCACCCAATTCTGCCGAATAGTGGTGTCATCCTTACACATATGTGATATAAAACCTACTAAGATGTAAATTATTACTTATCTACTTATATATTATTTTGTCCATTGGGAGGTAAGGGATCTTTTTCTAATTTTCATACTTGATTTTCATTTTTTTTTCTAGTTTGTTAATTTTTTTCAAATTATTACAAGAGCTCACCATTTTAACTTCTTTGTAAAACAGTAAGCTAGGAGAGTGTACTCTTACTTGTAGAATTAGTAAAATTTAATTTTCTTGTAAGACTCTAACACATGACAGTTTTATTCTTATCTGAGGTTTGTAACTGTCTTTCCACACTTATCCTTGGCAGAATTTCTCCTCTTCCCCTTTAAAATATACTTTCAGTGACTCCTATTAACGTTTGAACACTTGAGCTGGCTTCAGTGAAAGCTATGTTAGGCGTGTGGGTGGGAAGGGCGGGGCTGACATTTATTTAGTGGAGATCCAAGTTTTTGCACCTACTTTATGCAGCCCAGAAATACTCTTATTCGGTCATTCCAGGACAGGGCTTGGGCATCTTTATTTTTAAATGGAGTACTTTAAATCACAAAGTTCTAAACCCCTGTTTAGAACTGTTCATCTGAAGGATAAAGTCTTCTGGAATGTCAGCCACTAGTCACATGTGAAGGGTTGGAAAGGACACTCTAGGACCCAGCATAATGCAAATACATGATAGGCAATTACCCAGTGCATAAAGCCAGGGGTACGCAGTGGAGCATGGAGCTTGTTTGCAGCAGTGAGGCTCTGGTATGCCCATTCTCTCCTCTCTCTTTCTCTCTGCATCTCTGCTTGCAAATAAACAAATAAGAAAATTTTTAAAAACTTTACTGGGGTTGGGACAATGGTTGAAGGTGGTTTCTCATTTAAAGCTGGGCAGGCATTTGTTTACAATCCAAGAAATCTTAGTATGCTCTAATTATTATGTCTTTAACTAATTGCTAATTAATTAAGTAACAAGTAAAATTTACTAAGAATACATTTCAAATGCTCAATGCCTGTATAGATGATGCTGTGTAAGACTATGCATGTACCAATTTGCTTAGCTGTACTAAGAGCTCCATTATGTGTATATAAATCAAAACATGATGCTATGCATGTTAATCACATGCAAGTTCTTAAAAATGTTTTTTTTTATTTTTTACTAATTACATTTAAGACATCACAAAATGATGTATACAGTTCAGCAATGGGGATGCATTAGTTACCATCATTTGGGGAGAACAAATGTAATCCTGACTTAAAAAAAACAAACAGAAAAAAACCCTCAGAAATCAATCTTCTTTTCTAAGAATTTTCCAGAGTATTCTTTTGGAATGATCATGCTATGTGATATCAGAGAGCCACACGTATGGCTATACTCTGTCCTCAGCAACTATTTCCACCCCGTCCCCCACCTCCAGCTTCCCATGCCTGGGTGGAAGGAGATACTCAGAAAAGAATTAAATATGTGTGTTGAGAGCTCAAGAGTGACATCACAGCTGAGTTACAGCACTGGTAATTATGTGCACATGTCAGCAAGACTTGAAGAAGAAAGGTGACATTTAGGATATGTACATATGTACATACACAATATTCAGAAAAAAAGAAACCTCAAAAAACAGCAACTAAAGAAAGATTCACAGCTGGGACATCATATCCATATGATTAACTGTCTTCTCCCAAACTGATATCATTTTCTATTGTTTGAGTCTTCTAGACGAGCTGTATACTCTGAAGGTTCCTTTTGGCTTCATAAGTAATATTTTCCTGGTATACAATAATACCTATTTAGGCACGCATATGCAGTGTCAGTCTCATGAGATTAAAAATGGGAGTGAGGGCTGGAGAGATGGCTTAGTGGTTAAGGCGCTTGTCTGCCAAGCCTAAGGGCCCATGCTCGACTCTCTTGATCCCACGTAAGCCAGACACAAAGGTGAGGCAAGTGCAAGATTGCACATGCCCACTAGCTGGCACAAACGTCTGGCATTTGATTGCAGCGGCTGAGGCCCTGGTGTGCCAATTCTCTTTCTCTCTCTCTAAAAAAATGGGACTGAAATTAATATCAAAGTATATAACCATGCTGAGTTGAACAGGAATTCTAAGAATGTAATTTTTAAAGTTCAGATTGAATTTTATTGTGATCAAAAATTTAAAGAATGATGAAAATTCCTCCACTTCTGAGTTTTCTTCCCAGTGATTATAGTTCATGTATCTGCATATACATATATCTATGCTATCTCAATAATCATAAAATTTAATAACCAATTAATCAAAGTTATTCTATGGCTCACATAAAATCTTCACCAATGGGGCTAATTACACTTAAGACATCACAAATTTAAACTCAAACCACACATTTAAATTAATACCCAAATATGAATACAAGGACAGAGCATGAAAATCCAATGGAATTCATCCTTTACTCCCTCTGTCCTTCTGTCTATTTCCCTCCCTTTTCATTAATTTATGTATGAGACAATTTTTATTCTTATATGTTCATTTTCTACAAAAGGTTTTTATTGTGCTCCTCCTGTGCAGAATCTCAACTGTAAAAGAATAATACATCTATTCAGTTAAAAATATCTTTGAGGGCTGGAGAGATGGCTTAGTGGTTAAGCGCTTGCCTGTGAAGCCTAAGGACCCCGGTTTGAGGCTCGATTCCCCAGGACCCATGTTAGCCAGATGCACAAGGGGGCGCATACATCTGGAGTTTGTTTGCGGTGGCTGGAGGCCCTGGCACGCTCATTCTCTCTCTCACTCTCTCTCTCTCTCTGCCTCTTTCTCTCTCTGTCTGTTGCTCTCAAATAAATAAATGAATATAAACAAATTTTAGAAAATATCTTTGAGCAGGTTATTTATTCACAGAGCTTTAAAAACTTAAGTGATATGTTCAGAGATATATACTCAGATATATTGCCATATATAAGTACAGATCTAGAGAAGTTCACATATAGACTGTACAACTTTCTTTAGTTTTAAAATAAATTCATGTAAGAACACCACAATTTATTCAACTATTTCCCTGTTATGGACATGGTCGTCATTTAGTGTTGTGGTAATGGAAAGATCACACTGTAAGTTGTGATGAAAATGACCCTCCTTCTGCACTGCGAAGATGCATATTAGGTATCTTTCTGCATGTGTGGGTCTTCCCACAACATTATACAGCTGAAAAATTCCTACTGCTGAGAGACAGCATCACCGTGCTGACATTGCTGCTCATGGGTGTGTGGTGCAGGGGCCAAGAAACCTATTCTGTGGCCACGCATGGAGGATGAACACAACCACACCCACACACCACACACACACGCACACTACTAAAGTAAGTGTTAGTGGTTTCTGGATTTACAATAATATCTCACTCAGAGTGGACTCACTGTAAAATAGGATGCTGTCCAGCCTCATACACTGTGTTTACTTTGAACTTGGCTCTGTTTAGAGGCCACATGGCATGATTGACCTGCACCATCTAAGTGTGTGTAAATACTGCTGATGTGTGCGCCAGGGCAAAAATTACCTACTGTATTACTCAGAATGTATCCCCAGACATTAAGTGATACCTCTACGCTTGCTTTGTTTTGTTTCCTTTAATATACTTAAAAATTATGTTTGGGGGCTGGGGAGATGGCTTAGCAGTTAAGGTGTTTGCCTTTAAAACCAAAGGATCCCTGTTCGATTCTCCAGGACCCACATAAACCAGATGCTCAAGGGGCACGTGGGTCTGGAGTTCATTTGCAGTGGCTGGAGGCCTTGGCATGCCTATTCTCTCCCTCTCTTTGTCTCTTTCTATCTCTGCCTCTTTCTCTCTCAAATAAATAAATATATATTTTTAAAAATTATATTTGGTTTTCTGGGTGTGTAATTGTATCATCTGCAAAAGGGGGCTCATTTCACCTCATCATTTTTTGTAAACTTCTAATATCTGTTTCTATCTTAATTTTAATAATCCCTCAAATTCATCATTCGTTAGTTATAAAAACTCTATTCTTGACTTACCCCAGTAGAATTTATTTGCTGATTATACTGGTTTCTTGACCTAATTTTATGTGTGTATGTATTAATGTGTTTTCGCCAGTTTCTACTTTTAAGTTGTTTTTTTTCTCATAACATAAAAATTAGCATAGAATTTTATCAGTTGCCTTTTGAGCATCCATAAGGCCAATCATGTGATTTTCTTTGTCTTATATTGTGGTCATTTGATTCAGGTGTCCCCCATAAACTTAGGTATTCTGAATGCTAGGTCCGTAGCTGATGGCAATTTGAAAATTAAAGCCTCCTGGAGGCAGTGTAGTGATGGGGAGGGCTTTTGGGTGTTATAGCCAGTTTCCCCTTGCCAGTGTTGGGCACAATCTCCTGTTGCTGTTGTCCATCTGTTGTTGGCCAGGAGGTGATGTCCACCCTCTGCTCATGCAATTGTTTTCACCTGCCATCGCGGAGCTTCCCCTGGAGCCTGCAAGCCAAAGTAAACCTTTTTTTCCCCCACAAGCTACTCTCACTTGGGTGATTTATGCCAGCAATGAGAACCTGGCTGCACCATAGATCTATAAAGACTGAGATATATGGTAGGATTTTCTAAACTTGGATTGTTTGTTTGCCTGCTGTAATAAACATGTTCTTGAAGTATTGTTTTAATGTTATGCTAGAATTATTTATTTTTCCTCTTTTCTATGATTTGTTTCTAAAGTTTCTTTATTATTGTTATTTTTATATATTTTGAATTTTGGTATATAGCTTTTTGATATGAAAGCTTTTATGACAGGAACTTAGTTTTAAGATTTAAGTAAACAAAATTATGTCTAAAGTTGGAAGGATGTTTTTGGTCTTATAATTTGAATGAATTTCTGGCTTCATCATATTATTACCAGAAAATTCCTCATTTTTATTTCATTTATTTCTTTATTATTATTGTTATTATTTTTGGTTTTCAAGGTAGGGTCTCACTCTGGTCCAGGCTGACCTGGAATTAACTATGTAGTATCAGGGTGGCCTCGAACTCACGGAAATCTTCCTACCTCTGTCTCCCGAGTGCCGGGATTAAAGACGTGTGCCACCACGCCCAGCTTCTTCATTTTTATTTTTAAAGTTACAATTTCTTTTCTGTGTTGGGGATGTAACCTAGAATCTCATGTATGCTAGGCAAACACTCTGTCTCTGACCTATATTCCCAAGTCCTTTAAAAATCCTTTATGTGACTTAATACATAATCTTTTAAACCTTTCATACCCATTATGAGGGAATATGTTTGCAGGAACATATGTACACACTCACATATATATGCATATATATAATATAAGGATATAAATATAGGGCTGGAGAGATGGCTTAGAGGTTAAGTGCTTGCCTGTGAAGCCTAAGGACCCCGGTTCGAGGCTCGGTTCCCCAGGTCCCACGTTAGCCAGATGCACAAGGGGGCGCACGCGTCTGGAGTTCGTTTGCAGAGGCTAGAAGCCCTGGTGTGCCCATTCTTTCTCTTTTCCTCTATCTGTCTGTCTCTCTGTGTCTGTCGCTCTCAAATAAATAAATAAATAAATAAATAATTTAAAAAAAGATATAAATATAGCTAATATATGCCAGATATACTTTAAAATATGTTGTTTAGGTCTTTATTATTTATTGTTATGCTTTTAGCCAGATGATCTGTGTTCAATTGGCCAAGAAAATTTCAACAATCCTGTATTATACACTAAGTACCTATTGCCACTAAGTGACCTTTAAATGACTTTGATAAGTGAGTGTCATAGGTTACATCTTTTCCTTCCATTCTTGACATGACTGCAATGCCATATGGAGAATTTCCATACTGTGACAAACAAATGTCACAGATCCGGTCACTCATTGCCTTGCCATTCAGAGGTCAGATTCTGGGCATGGAATTTCGCAGACAATAAAGTATTTGTTACTTCAATACCAAGTCTTGCTTCATGAACCTCCTCCTCCCTAAGGAAAGCTTGTGAAAACTTTAGCAATCCTTTTAAAATTAACATAATATTCCAGTGACAGGAACTTACCACCACAGAAGTACATTTCTTCTCTCTTCAATGTCCTGTTCCTTACATCCCAAACATATGTGGCTAACTTTCCCTGCAGAAGAGGGCTCTCCCACAATCCATCAGCCTTTTTTGTGTTTATATAAGTGGACACACATATTATGCATGCATAGTGAGAGGTCTAAAAGATAGAGAGTGGCTGAGAAAAATAAATAATCACCCTGATTTCATGCAGTGAATTGTCCAAATATAAACAATGCCTAAATGTCACTGTGAGAGAAGAAAGCAAGATTTTTTTTTTTTCTGCAAGTACTCCCTATGCCTAATTCTGTGCTCATTTAGAAATATTTGTAAACTAAACTCATCTTGTTTTGAAAACAGACACAAAGAACTTAAATTACCTAGCAGAGTTTTTAAAAACCTTGTGCAGAAAGAAATGTTGTGGCTCACACCTGTAATCCCACTGCAGTGAGTTCCAGGGCAGTTTGGGCTACAGAAAAAGACTCTGTTCAAAAAAAAAAAATCTTGAAAGCACCATGAAATGATTGGTACATCGTGTTCATATAACCTTATTGAATTTACTTCCTCCCTCCATTCTTCCCTCCTGCCCTCCCCTCTTTCTCTTCTCTCTCTTTTCCTTTTACTTCTTATTTTGAGGCAAGTTCTCACTGACAGGCCTTGAACTCACGATCCTCTTGTCTGAGACTCCTGAGTTCCTTGGATTATAGGACCATGCCTCCATGCTTGGCTGAAATCAGTCTTTAAAGAGCCAACACGTATGATAAGACTGTGGGTGGTGGGCATGGCTCAGGGTACCGATGGGCACAAGACTATGGAGGAGGTAAGAAATTCGTGTGTTGTGGTTACCTTCTTGTTGTTGAGGCAAAACATTGGACCCAAAGCATCTAATGGGAGGACAGGGTTTATTTTGGCTTATATTCAGTCACAAGGGGAAGCTTCATGATGCCAAGGAAAAGCATGGTGTCAAGAGTCCTTGCCACAGAAGATGAAAGCAGCAAGAGAGGGAACCAAACTCTAGCAAGGGGGAGCTGGCTATAACACCCTTAAGGCCGCCCACAACAACCATCCTCCAGCAACACCCCACCTCCTAAAATGCACCAGCTGGGGACCAAACACTCAAAGAACCAGAGTCTATGGAGGGCACCTGACTCAAACCACCACATCACAGAACCTTCTTATGAAGAAATTTGGATATGCACATAATAGAAAATACTTTGACCAAGAAGCTATCTCTTACCTGCAAAGGAAATACTTAAGAGATTAGTTTAATTCTTCACATCTAAGTATGCAGCTTAAAATACTATTTATGGCCAAGAAATAACCTTTCCTTTGAACATGAACTAAACATTCAATAATAGAAAAAGCTAAATAAATTATAGTTTACTGAGAAAGTGGAAAACTATATAGTAACATACAAATTGAATTTTGTGGAAAAAGTGAACAGCATCAAGCATGAAGCCTATAACACATAAAATAAAATCTGGCTGTGCATTACATATAGGCCAAAGAGTACAGTAGTATTTTAAGGAATATACTTTCATATATGCATAAACCAAGAATATTAATTGAAGTAAGATTTAAAAATACTAACAGCAGATATTTCTAGATAATAGGATTGTATTTTACTTTTTTCTTTTAAAGTTATTCTATAGTTTCAGTGCCAACTATATATAATGAACAAAAGTTAATGTTTTTAAACAAATTTTATTTGGTTTTTTGAGGTAGGGTCTCACTCTACCCCAAGCTGACCTGGAATTCACTTGGTAGTCTCAGGGTGGCCTCAAACTCATGGAGATCCTCCTATCTCTGCCTCCCAAGTGATGGGATTAAAGGAGTGAGCCACCACGCCTGGCCTGAAAGTTAATGATGTTTACTGAAGAAAGTCACTACAAATAAATGCATGTATATATATATGGAGAGAAAGAGAGAGAGTGAGAGAGTCACTGGACTTATTGGCTTCTTCTGATTGTAGCTCATGATCATTTTCAGCATCATCAGGTGAGCCTGTACCATACTGCTCTTCACACAGACCTGGGTTGGCTTTCAACCTATGATAGGAATCCTGCATATTCCTTGCCTAAAATGAATTAGCAGACTGGTTAGAATACAGGAGACAATGTTTCCCTCTTATACCTTCCACAAAGTACTTAGTCGTTACTTAACTACTTCGAGGGATTCCTGTGACACTGATTAAGCGAACTTGGCCAATGTGGACACTGGGCAGTGCTGTGACAAGGACACCCACTACGAAGATGTGGGCAGGCAGCTGTCATACGACCCTGGTTACAGAGCTGGACACATGGCTCTTTTCGAGAACAGCTAGAAGGAAGTGGGAAGCTGAAACCAGACCAGAATGAGTCACAGAGTGACTGGAGATAACAGCGTGAATGCATCCAGCATGAACTGTTTTGATAAGCCCTGCAGACTCAAAAGGAAACAGGGAAGGGAAAAAGTTTAGATGGGGGGAACAGGCCACAGAAGGGTTGTTTTTTCTAGGATAAGGAATATGAACTTGTTTCTAAAAGGAAGGGGAAGGATTTGTAGAAAAGGGATGTCTGAGGCACAGTAGGGGGCAGACAGGAAGGGAGGGGATCCAAAGAACAGAGGAGGGCTTAGCTCTGGACACACATGGGGCAGGGTGACAAGAGGAAAGAATGGGTCAAGATCAACCTGTGTGGAAAGCAGGGAATTGGAAAGAAATCATAGCTGATACTCTTTCTTTTAATCAGAGACACAATCAGCTACTAAAGAAGGAAAGTTCAATTTAGGTTAATTAAAGTAGAAATAAAATTAGGATGGAAAATATCATAAAAGAAGGCTTGGAACAGTGTTGAGGGGCAATCACAATCTGATCTTGCAGATCTGGTAAAACTCTAGTGGGGATAGACTCTATATTCTCCATATGTGAGAATTCGAGTCTAGAACGGAGTTTCTATTGAAAAGCTCTGCTGAGACGCAGAGATTCACAATCATGGGAATTCAATGGCAAACTGGCTTGGGAAGATGGTAAGAACAACTGAATGTGATTAGAAATTGTGGTGTGTTTGTTGGATTAATGGATTAAATGAGATGTACTGTTGCTTTGACTACGACACTCATGTCTTTGTTGTTACTGTAGTTTAGAAAAAATGAACTTGGAATAGATTCGTGAGTTTCACCTTCTAAAGGTGGACATAACAGTCCATGCTACCTCACCTTTACCTCTGAAGGTGGTCATAACTTTGCACGCTATCCCGCCCTTATCTCTTGAAGTGGTCCTAATACTACATGCTATCCCACCCAACCTTTCTATATTATGCCTTTCATGCTAATTCCACTGAGATTTATAGTCACGTGCTTGAAACATTAAAAGCTGTGGGGACTGTTTGTCTAACAAAGCTTGCCAGAGTAACTTCAATGACCTTCAGGCCTAGGGCATAGAAGGCGGCTTGGCTTCCATTCTTTTCTACTCTGGAGCTGCGGCCTGCTGTGTGAAAATTGCATTGCCATGAAGCTACCATGCCCTGGGGCATCCCATGTTCTCCCCGTGGAAAAGATATGAGATCCTAAGCAGAGGGATTGGTTGAACATACTTATTGTTACAACACTACCTACTATCTGCATTTCCATGAGAGCTGTGGAGGCCCCTATGTCCAGCCACACTACCAGTGGGTTCCTAACCACTACAAATCCTAAGAAATAATAACATTTATTTGGATTTATGGCACTACATTTTGAGGAAATTTGTTTTATAGCACTAGTAACCAACGTGGTAATTTTTCCTCGCCCTTCTCAGATTTCTTTTTTTTTTTTTAAACCGTTCCCTTAATCAATAGATAAGTTACATTTACTGTCACATTACATTTATTACCCAAGAGTGGAATATTTAATTTCAAGCCTTGACATTTTCCCCTCTCATATTTATTGCTAGAAAGATACTTTCTTTGATCGGCGAGGGTTATAACTCTTCCTTTTCTTTCCTCCTCATTTCCAGCTCTTTGGAGAGAAACGAGCCTGAATTTTGTAAATGAGAGTTACGGCAAGGAAATCACACACTGCTTCCTGGGCCAGGAATGTCTTCCTTTAGCACAGGTTCACTTGAAATGATGGTTGTGTAGGAAATGTGTCTGCAAAGTATTCAATGCATTTATCATTTGAGATAGTCATGGTTTTTGGTGTATTGCCTCCTTCTGTAAGCCTCATTATTTTGACTTATTTGTACAAGGCCAATTCTGAACATATTTTGCAAAACAATTTCTTTCATTTGTTTTTGTTGTTTGTTTTTTTCAAGGTAGGGGTTTGCTCTAGTCCAGGCTGACCTGGAATCCACTGTGTAGTCTCAGGGTGTTTTCAAATTCACAGTGATCCTCCTACCTCTGCCTCCTAAGCGCTGGGATTAATGGCGTGCGCCATCCTGCCTGGCAAGAATCGCTTTCTGTTTATTTATTTGCCCGGTGGGTGTGCTCACACGTGCATACTCATGTGTGGGAACAGCTGCGCACCATGGTGTGTGTGAAGGCTTGTCCTGGCCTCTCACCTTCTGTGCGGCAGGGTGCTTTGGTGTTTACCACGGCTTTGGTGAGATTCTGGAAGGTTCTCTGTCTCTGTCTCCGTTACTGCTGTAGGGCGCTGGGACTGCCGAAGCCGGCCGCAGCTTCTGGCTTTGGACATGGATCTAGGGATCCAAACTTATGCACTTGGCGTTGTGCATCAAGAGCTCTATCCACTCAGCTGTTTCCCCAGCTTCCAAGTATCCATTTTCCAGTGGGGTTCATGGCTCATATTGTACAGTACATATGCATGCAATACCATTATTATTATAGATTTTATTTGCAACCTTGCCTCTTATGGCCCAATTTTATAAACATCTATTCTCTGTGGTTCTGTAGGTAGTCAAGTGGACAATGTTGACAATGGCAATGGAAACATTTCTCTTCTGTTTTTTGTTCTTTGTGTCTTAAAATTTTAAAGGGATACTAATTTACCCATTTTGAAATTTTGCTCATTCTTAAAGAAGTTCTTTATAATGAAAACTACTTCACTTGCTTTTGATTTGTAAAATTCACCATCATAATTTGTAAATTTATTTTAGGAAGTATATACTATCGAGGGAAAAAACACAAACACAAGCAGTTTTTCTCATCTTCATTTTTTCTTACCCCTGAGCCCTTCTAGAAAGTGGTTCTGACATAAGCTCATGAAACAGTGGAGCCTGGTCCTGCTGTTCCCAGAGTCTCTGTAACCAGCACACCTTCTCCATGTGCCATGCTGTTTTTGATGTTTTATTTTTATGTATTTATTTATTTAGAGAGAGAATGAACATTCTGGGATCTAGCCACTGCAAATAAACTCCAGATGCATGAGCCACCATGTGCACTTTGCTTATATGGGTTCTAGGGAATTGGACCTGGGTCCTTAGGCTTTGCAGGTAAATGCATTAATTGCTAAGACATCTTTCCAGCCCCCTTGTTCCATTATTTATTTTTATTTATTTATTTGGCAGAGAGAAAGGGAGTGGAGAGAGAGAGAGAGAGAGAGAGAGAGAGAGAGAGAGAGAGAGGGAGAGAAAATGGGTGTGCCAGGGCCTCCAGCCACTGCAAACGAACTCCAGACACATGCTCTACCTTGTGTATCTGGCTAACATGGGTCCTGGGGAATCAAACCGGGGTCCTTTAGCTTTGCCAGAAAATGCCTTAACTGCTAAGCCATCCCTCCAGCCCACCTTGTTCCATTCTTTGTATTGGCTCCTTTTGTAGGTCTCAAGAACCACGAATTTCCTTTACTGAAACCATAGAAGAGCTTGCTCTTAAACCTTAATTTACACTGATGCACAAATATCTATCAATGGCCTATATTTAACCCCTTCACAGACACAATTCCACATCTGTGGTGCTGAGGATTAAACCCAGAGTTTCATGCATGCTAGGCAAGTGCTCTATCCCTGAACTTGAGCCCTGGCCCCAGGAAATATATTCTTTTTTAATGACACTAAAGCTAAAGAAATAAAATACCTCACTGGCAATTTGCCAATAGATGAACAACACTTTAAAAATTGGCACCCAATCCTTTTAATGTGCCTTTAATAATTCTCCTGGGTGATCTTTGAATCAAATCATGTGCTTATTTTAAACACACATTTATCAGTTTTCCGACATTTGCTTATATGCATAACCACAGCCTGGTGCAGTGTTGCTAGAATCACAGTGGCCGTCATTTCTTTTTTCTTTTTCTTTTCTCTTCTTTTCATCCTTCTTTCTTTCCTTCCTTCCTCCCTTCCTTCCTTCCTTCCTCCCCTGCCTCCCTCCTTCCCTTTCTTTCTTTCATCCTGTTCTTTTTGCTCAGATGTGGGTATAAATTCATTTGTACCAAAATGGATGAAAGGGGAAAATATTTTGCAACTCTAAGCTGTTTCTTAGCACATAGTGGTGATGTCCACCTGTAAATTAGCTCTCAGGGAGGAGGTGGGAGGACCCGAGGTTCAAGGGCAGCCAGGGCTACATGATGCATTCCAGGCCAGAGCTGGGACTACATAATGAAAACTTGCCTCCAAAACAAACAAGACAACAAAACAAAACACGACGGCAAACCAACCAACCAAGCCCTGTTTTTTTTTTTTTTTCCCAACCTTTGAGGGTCTCTTAATTATGTGGAATGATTTTACGTCAGCAGTGTGTAAAGTATAGCCGTCAGAGTGCAGCAATCTTCGTTCTAATCTGAGAATGGAGGCAGAGTCATGGAGTAGGGTAGAGAGTGAGTGCATTTGTGTGCTGCAAATGAACGGGGCTATTCTGTCTGCAGCCACGTTGTCCACAGGATGTCCTATAGAAGGTATGTCCTCAACAACGGTCTATTCCAAGAGGCTGCAGATGTCCATCATACAGCAGAGACTGGCCTCTGGTCTTCATATAAAAATGTATTATTTATTGATTTGCACGGGTACGTGTGCTAGGATCTCTTGTTGTTGCAAACAGTTCTAGCCAGTTGTGCCCGGTTTTGCTTCTGACTTCACTTGGATGCTGGGGAATGGCACCTAGGCTGGCAGGCTTTACAAGCAAGCACCTTTGACCACTGAGCCATCTTCCTAGCCCTGCCTGCTGTTCTTGAGAATTTTGTTCCTCTGCCGTTGTTAGATCTGAGTGCTGAATGTTTGAAGAGTATGATTGATGCAGTGTTGCTGGAATCACACTGGCTGTCATTCAGTTTCAGTGACCTCCTATAAATCAAGCATAAATTGTTTTATTCTAGAACACTATTGAGATGAGCATTATTTTCTCTTCACTACTGATTCCAGTACACGTGTTAAGGGCAGTTTCAAATAATTAGGTGTTTAATGGAAGAATACCCCCCCCCCACTTTGTTTAATGCACTAATTATCTGGAGACTCCAGCAAGAATTTGACATAGCATTTGGAATGCCACATGAGCCTAGTAAGTAATGCTGAGTATCATTGTACAATAACATGCCTAGGTCTGTACCCCTTCTGCCATTTTTTTTTGGGGTAATCTTTGGTATTTTTTTTTAATTTTCCATCTTTCTCTTTTAATTGAGAAGTTTACTGCATGACCATATTGCACATTGGCCATATTTCAAATGGGTTTCCCTCTACCGTGCCCCCATTCCATGAGGCCCCTGCTTAGTGAGGTTTTCTGCATCTACTGTAATGTTCCCTGAGCCTTGGAAGGTGTGTTAAGATCCTTGAGCTCTCTGCAGCCTCTGGTTTTCTGCTTCGATGAGTTTTTGAGTCTCCTCAGTGCCTGCCCGATCTCCAAGGAGGAGGTTCTCAGACAAGCAATGGGAGTAGCACTCATATTTAATCCACCGCTTGGCATTCTGAGACATTGTCCTCCCCTCTACTGAGACTGACTGGCACATTCACGACCCTTGCGCCATTCTTCATTTTATATCTTCTCCCTGTTTCCTCATCTGGAAAATGGTGGTAATAATATTTGTTATCCATTAGTGTAAGTTAAGTGTGTTGTCACAGGCAAAGTTCTTAAGCAAATGCCACATATATTAATAGTCAGTACTGTGGTTAGTCACTCACCTCTCCCCAGCATGCCCAAAGATAGTGCCTACACTCCTGGCTACACCACCAGACTATAATTAGAGCAGCAGTTCTCAGCCTTGGCTTTATATGGGAAAACTTGAAAGGCTTTAAAAAAAAACAAAAAAAAACTGATGCCTTGGTTCCCACTCCTAATTATTTGATGCAATTTGTTAGGGCATTTACCTGAGCAGAGAGACTTAGAAAGGTTCCCAGGAATTCCAGGGTACAGGCAGATGAAGAAATACTGGAGAAGACATGGTGAAAGTGATGAAGAAAGGCATAGCTACCAGGGGAATCTCACAGCCTTCCTTCAGAGTCACCAGTAGCATATAAGAATCACTCTCTTTAGATTTATAACTTCCTTAATGCTAGGCAAAATCCAAAAAGGTATTATTATTATGATAGTAATCTTTTAAATGGTCTGGAATAAAACTTTTCTGTGATGTGTGGGTTACCACATTTGTTCCTGTTGGCTTTGGAATTAGTTTTGTGTGATCTGAATAAACAGAATAATTATGAATTTTATACACACGCACACACACACACATTTGAGGAGGGATGGTTGCAGATTTTCAAACCTTCTCTGTAAGAATTACTGCCTTGACCTAACACCAAGGAATGGAATGGTGAATGCTGTCTCAATAGCCATTTGTTTTACTGTAGGAATTCCTTCAGCATGATGTCGGCAACTGACAAGATGAAAAATGGGTCTGTGATTCATTTCCAGTCTCAGGCTTATAGAACCACTTAAATATTTTGAGATGTCCCCCACCACTCTGCAATTGTACTAAATCAGGGCTGAAAGGCTATCAGCCATCTGAACATGATCTCAGGGTTAAGATATCACACTTTATTTTTCCTTATCACAATACACTAATGCTAAGAAAATAAAGTTTGCTAAGAAGCATTAAATGGAATTAATGGGAAAATGTGATCTTTAAATTCACTTTCCTACTCTGTTATAAATTTTCTACAAAAAGTGAAAGAAGTATCGATATATTGGTATACCATTCACAGGTCCCCTACACATTAGGTGCACCAAGTGGAACAACATACCCATGGATCCTTGGGGGCATTCCCAATTCCAGAATGTTCTGGGCCAGTCTCTTGTTCTCTTAATGCCTGGTAAATATATATTCAAGAAACATTCTGCCTGACTATGACTCAGAGTCAGTGGATCCGGCCAGTGGAACCTCTCAGCACGAAGTTCTTTCCACGGTAGAAAGAGGCTGTCTCAGCACGTCAATGCGTGTCTCGGTCAGCAGCACGGGAAAGTCAGGTGGTAAGCACGTGTTGGCCCATTCAGAAAACACCAGCCTTGCACTCAACAGAAGCTGTACATCAAGATGAATGCCAGGTCGTTAAAGAACAACAGACCCTTGCTACTATGTGTAAACAACAACGTAAAGCTCTACAAAATAGCTCCACTGACATGCTTTCTAGTTACTCTTAGCAAAAAGAGAGAGGCCTTGAGATTTGTCAAATGAGTGACTGCAACATCAGACTTCTCTTTTAGACATAACTTCTTTCAAAGTATGCATGATGGAGTTATTCACAAAACTTTTACACTAAATTAATTTTAACTAGTGCATAAAAACAAAAATCATACATATTAATTATACATAGGTTCTGATACATGTATACACTGTTAATTCAGGTTATCTACTCAAATATTTCTTATGGTGAAAACTTTCAAAATCCCTTCCTTTAAAAACCATGAAATGAATAGCGGAGGTTTGTTAACTGCAGTCACCCTACTGTGCCACAGCTCACCAGGGTTTCTTGGGGACCATCCATCAACCTTTCTTTACCTCTCTCCTTTGTCACCAGTCTCCAGAGCCTATGGTAACCACTATTCTCTCTTTAACTATTAGGACACCAGCCCTTGTAGATTCCACCTGTAAGATCATGTGGAACCTTTCTGTGGCTGTCTTATTTCATTAGCATAATGACCTCCACTTCCATCCATAAGTCCAGTGAGGCATCAGGTATAGGAGCTGAGACTTTGTAGTGAGTGAACATGTGTTCTTTCCTATCACACAACTGGAGGAGCATCAAGAGGGAGTGATGATTACTCACACAGCTGTGAAGCTGGTATGAGTACACCGTCCCCCAGTCTTGCATTGTATATACTCATATAGAGCTTAATATGTGTGGGATATTCTACGAAATGTTTAGAAATCACTTATTTAGTCCCTCAACAGCCTGTGAAGTTGTTTCTATGATAACCACATTTGTATGTGTGAGGGAAATGAAACACAGAAAGCTTAAGTGACTTGCCTAGGGTAACCAGCCAACAATCCCAGAGCTTTGATTTACTTCCTTTCACATGTCCTGGCTACTGTTTTCTGTTTTGAGTTTTATTGTGGGCAAGTGCTGCAATTATTTATAGTACTTAAATTATAATATAAAACATACTAATTTCAATAAATGTTTTGAGTCTGTAGCACGACAGCTTGCCTGCTGCTACTTATGAACCCACACTGACCTTGAACTCATAGCAATTATTCTGTTTAAGCCTCTCACATTCTGACGGTATAGGCATAAGACTCTATTCCCTGGCTTGTTAATTTTAATAAAAAAAAAAAACAAGTCTTTGGTGTTTATTACCAGAAGAAATAGTTCAGATTAAGAAAAGAAAAAGATAGCAAAATACTGGAATGCTAGTAAAAGCAGCAGCAAGAGGAAAGTGCTACTTTATACCCAATTTTTAATATATTTTTGGTTATATTAGCCTAATTTTAATATAAAAGTAACTAATACTCATTGTAGAAAGGATAGGAATGTAGGGAAATAAACAACAAAAGCTACTCATAATTGATATTCTTATCTGGAGAGAACATTGAATTGTTTTCTATTTTTCTGGGTGTCAAATACATGCACATAATCATGACAATGTTACAGTAATTATAAATCCAGATTGCTTGCTACTTTTTATATTCATGGGCATCACATAAATATATGTAAAACTGAAAGATAATTTCTAAAGCTTGTTTTCCAATGCATTTCCCCATCTCATTTTTGAGGTTTAGGGAAATCTCTTTTATAGTTTCCCTTGACACCAATGTTAACCAGAATATGACACTAGCCTGGGCCTGCAGGGTAGGTTGTAGGGGCTTTTCCACATGCCTAGGGGGGTAATCTGGAGAAGCCAAGGTTAATGTTTAACAATGGCACCATTGATATCAGGAGGGTGATCCTAATCTCTCCTGGTTTCCAAAAAGAAACCATCTCAATGAAAACGAGTGAATATCTATCCATTCTAATACTAGGATGGTATTTTCTGGTCATGGATATTCTATCAGCTCCCAAATTCAGTGATAAATTAATGTGCAAATAACATGTATTTTGATTCCCAAGGCATGACACCAAAAGCCACATGCCCATTTATTTCAGCAGCATTTAATACCATCACACATGATTTATTTGTTATGATTCCAATGCATTGTTGGAGGAAATAAATAATAATTCTCTGTATATAATTATGTGGGAGACTAGATTCTTGACAGGGAAATTACCCCTTTAAAGATGGATGGCAAATGTGGCTCACCATGGGAGAATTTCTGAATGCATTGTCTTGTTCCTAAGTGAGTCCTTCATGAAGGTTACTGTAGAACATACAAATATAGTAGCTGATAGTTCAAATTTTGCTAGCAGAGCAGGGCTCCTGTGAGTGAGTGGCTACTTTTATTTCTTAGATCAAGAACAGAGCAAGGTAAAGCAATAACTAGAGGGGGGAAGCAATTTTTGTAAAACTTACCATTACTGTCATCACTACCACCACTGTCAACAGTGATAAAGTCTTCAAATCCCATTCAATGGTGAAGACATGAAACTAAAGGGCAAGGGCTATGGAGCAATTCTATTCAGATGTATTAGTTGAATAAATTGTCTGTTTTGATAGAACACATGGTGTAAAGAACTGACTTTTCTATAGAAATTCTTCGTCTTTAAAATCTGCCATGACTTGATTTTTTTTTATTTTCAAACTAAAGAATAGAAGAAAAAATAAACTCTATTTATCTATAAAACTGAAAGATGAGTTAGGACAGATAATTTTGTTCTGATTGAGAAGCACATGGGAGATTGGGAAAGTACACCTATGGATGTGTCTGTAAGGGAATTCTGGAGATTATCTGAAGAGGGAAGACATGCCCTGAGTGTGAAGGCTTTGGCTCTCCTAAATGTTGGGGATCTGGATGTAACAAAGGGGAAAAAGAGTGTGTTGGTTTGGATTAGGTGTCCCCCATAAACTTGTTTGTTCTGAGTGCTTACTCATCAGCTAGTGGTTATTTGTGAGGTGGAGCCTTGCTAGAGAAGCTGTGTTGTTGAAAGTGGGTTTTTGGGTTTTATAGCCAGCTCCCCATAGTTAAAAGTTCATCTAAGTCTCCTGCTGCTATTGTCTATCTCAAGTTGGCAAGGAGGTGATGTCCAGCCTCTGCTCATGCCATCTTTTCTCGACCATCATGGAGCTTCCCTTCAAGACTAAAAGTCAAAATAAACAATTATCCTCCCATCAGCTTCTTCAGTCAAGTGTTTTGTGCCAGCAACATGAAGGTAACTACAATTGTGGAGATTTCAATCAAACCTAAGGCACTCATCCCTTTTCTGCACTGATCAGTATTTTGCAAGCACCTCAAATTCTAACTTGAAAAGAATGTAGCAACGTTGTTGTATTATTATGATAACACAACTGTGTTACTGAGTCCCATCTTAAGTCTGTCAGGTATCTTTTTTAAAAAATATTTTTCTGTTTTATTTATTTATTTCATAGGGACAGAGAGATAATGAGGGAGAGAGAGAGAGAGAGAGAGAGAGAGAGAGAGAGAGAGAGAGAGAGAACGGGCGCGCCAGGGCCTCCAGCCATTGCACACAAACTCCAGACGCATGTGCCCCCTTGCGCATCTGGCTAACTTGGGTCCTGGGGAATCGAGCCTTGAACCAGGGTCCTTAGGCTTCACAGGCAAGTGCTTAACCACTAAGCCATCTCTCCAGCCTAGTCAGGTATCTTAAGTAGCCAAATCAGGGGTAAAACCACCCCTGAACAGCTTTCTGTTCTAAATTTGTATCTCCTTATTACTGGTTGCTAAGGAATTTTCTGTTTGTGCCCCCAAATCATTTAACCTTAGAAACTTGTAACGCACCAACAGTACAAAGAATTGAAGATAAAGTCAGACTGCCTGTCATACCATGTATAAAACCTCCGAGTCATCAGAGCTGAGTACCCAGGCTTTGGAAGTTATTTCCCTGAGTCCATGTCTGCAAGAAGGAATTTTCTGCTCTATCTCTGATGCCACCTCTGTGCAACTCAGTTTCCTGTACCACAATAGCAAGATGGCACTTTTCCCCCTCTGCTTCCTGGCAGCCATCCAGCACTCCTGCTCCACTTGGCACCATGACGCGCTACCTCATCAGGGCTCAGAAACAAGACAGGTAGCTGACTATGTGTGGGTGCCTAGATGACAGCAGCCAACATACATTCCTTTTCTTTTGAAGTTGTCACAATTGTGGATGGTTTACCAGGCACAGAAAATCAATCAATTATCAGTGAATTGGGGTTTTGCTCTGAAGGTACCAGATGAAAAGTTTCAGAAACTTTTGGAACTGGATTGTACGAGTTTGGAGATGTTTAGGAAGTGGGCAAGAGAAGCCCCAGAGTGGCTTTGCAGGATTGCTGCCCAGATGGCTCCTGTCTTGTACTGGCTCTTCGTACTCTCCACACAGATGTTCTGAATTCCAGACATTTCTGATGTCCTGGGGCCTCCAAGCATCTTCAACTTCATCCCCATAGCTCCAGTCATTGCTTCATGACAATAAGAACACAATGGGGAATTGGCCTGGAGACCCTTTGTGTTTTATTATGGCAAAGAGAGGAGAGAGAGAGAGAATGGGCAAACCAGGGTCTCTGGCCTCTGCAAACAAACTCCAGATGCATGTGCCACTTTACATCTGCCTTTATGTGGGTACTAGAGAACTTCAGGCTTTTCAAGCAAGTGCCTTTAACCACTTATTCATCTGTCTAGCCCTTTAGATACATCTTAGCCATGCTTTTTTGTTTGTTTGTGTATTTTTGTTTTTGTTTCTGTTTTTCAGGGTAGGGTCTCACTCTAGTCCAGGCTGACCTGGAATTCACTATGTAGTCTCAGGGTGGCCTTGAACTCATGGTGATCCTCCTACCTCTACCTTCCCAGTGCTGGGATTAAAGGCCGGCTTTATTCATGCTTTTTGAAGGAGGCTCAGCTTCAAGGTGGTAGACTTAATCTGACATATGGAATGTTAAGGTATTTAAAAGTCTTGAAGTTTGCTCAGCAAGGGTGCAGCTATTGAAGAGATTAATGATGTTAGAGAGGAACAGGGCTGGAGAAATGGCTCAGTGGATAACTGCTTGCTGCATAAGCCTGAGAGCCTACCTGAGACGGCATGACTTCTTCCTCAGCATTCACATAAAAAGCTGGGCATAGCCATGTGAGCTCATGGTCCCCGTCCTGTCGTGAGCAGAGACCAGAAAATCACTGGGGCTAGTCTAAAACCAGCAGCTCCCGAGAGAGAGACTCCTTCTCAGGGAAACAAGGCAGAAGTAATACAATCGGATGTCCGACATTCTCCTCTGGAGTTATTAGAATCATGAGGACAATCAATTCTGAACTGAGTACAGTTTAGATTATAAGATGGAGGCCAAGGCTAGAATGTTATGGTTTAAGAAGATGTGTTTGGGTGATGTGGTGCTGTGAATTTTAATCTAAGTTGCATAAGCTGGACCCAGGCTGGCTTAAAGTTGAGAATCTTCTGTCTCAGCCTCTCAAATAGCTGGAATCACAGGCCTGTACCACCAGGCTGGGCTGTTTTTATGTCTTTCTGACTGGTGCATTTATTGCCAGTTTTAGAAACAAACCTATTTCCCAATAGCAAACAGCAAGTCTCACTTAGTGATTGCTGTGTGTCCAACTCTACTCAAAGCCTAGTGAGTTTTCCCATTTAATGCTCATGGCAAAGGTTTTGGACTGAATGGGCTGGGGGTGAGTTGAGCTGGTTGTCTGTGGTGGAGAAGCACAGCAATCCAGCCAGCAGGTGACCAGGTCCTCAGTTGTGCCACAATTCACAACTCCAGCTCCCCCAAAGCTGCTCTTTGGACAATGACTTAACTCAAAGAAAAATCAAGAATCACCTAATTTCCTTCGAGCCCCCATTATGATTGCTGCTGAATGTTTTTAACATTGACTCCACCACTGTTTGATCAAGTGTCTTCTAAACTCAAGGACCTGTGCTGCCCTGGTGTTCTGGTTTGAAAGTAAACTTCACAGAGACTCGTGTAGTTGAACACTGACCCCGGCTGGGGGAGCTGTCTGGGGAAGTTGTAGAACCTTCTGGAGTTGGGGTCCTAACTGGCGGACATCGAGTTCTGTGGGGTGCGCTTTGGGGTTCACAGCATAGCTCCACTTCCTGCCCCTTCTCTGCTTCCTGATGGTGCGGTGTAACCAGCTGACTCACACCATGGACCCCTCTACTTCCATCCTTTCAAATGTGAACCAAAATGAACCCCTCCCCCCTCAAGTGGGTTCTTGTCAGGTATTTGCTCACAGTAATGCGAGAAGTAACTAATCCACTTGTCTGCCACTTGGAATGTGTGACATAGACAGAAAGATAATGAAGCTCAAATTCATCTTCAGTTTCCCAGGTGTGGTCAAATCAGATCTAGGGGGCTGGAGAGACGATGAAGACACTTGCCTGAAAAGCTTAACAACTCAGGGTTGATTCCCCAGTGCCCACATAAAGGCAGATGCACAAAGTGGTGCATGCATCTGGAGTTTGTTTGCAGGGCCGGAGTCCTTTGCATGTCCATTCTCTCTCTCTGTATCTGTCTCTTCTTTCAATATCTCTGCTTGCAAACACACACACACACACACACACACACACACACACACACAAACAAACAGATCTAGATCCTTTTGAACCTTCACAATATTGTAAGGTTAAATAGCTATCTCTATTATCTATCACGTACCTATCTACATTTATAAGCACATACGCGCATAATATACACATTAGGTTTTAAGACTTCTATTCTGCTCTTAGCTCTGCTAAGACCGTTCGCTGGGCTGTTAGGCATGTTGCAACCACTTTTCTTCATCAAGAATTCCATCTACCAGATGATGATCATACCTACCACAGTGTGGGGGAAAAAAAATGACATAATTTTTGGGTAGAGTTCTCAGTCCTGCAGTAGGGTAAAGAAGCTCAGCAGACAAACACGCCCCCTTTGCCTGGCTTGGGTAATTGCTAGGTAGCAGCAACTAACCTGTGTTAGAAGCTACCTGCATGTGCCTAAACTGAAATGCTACAGGCTTAAGCAGACATAGAGGGATCGGGTAAAACAGGCATCCGCTGAAATAAGATCTCACCCCAGGACTTCTTGCTTCCCTAAGGTATTGCAATAATTGGTTGAAACCATGGAGACTGAGTGATAGATACCTGGATAAGCTGCTTATACACTGTGCCACAGGTCAAAAGATGAGGGGGAAGAGTGAGGCTGCTGAGTTGTGAAAAATGACAAATGAACTCAGAAAATGGATTGCCTAAGTGAACGAATATAGTTTGGAAGGCGGTTTGATTTTTTTCCCCAGGCCAAAGACGTTTTCTTAGCACTCTAGTGGGATATCATCTAATTTTATTTTTTTATGAGGAAAATGAGAGCTCATATTAAAGTAGTTTATCTGTGCTTATAATTTTCTGAAATTCATGAACCTGTGCCAGGAATGGCTTCACTGGCACAGTCTATGCCAGCAAGCCGTTACCCGGCCACGCTCATCAGTGGAGCGTTGGTGCTCAGATGGCATGTGCTAGAAAACTGGCTGCATTTGCAACATTTTCCCTTTTTGGTATGGCTTCTTAGGACTAGTGTTGACGAAGTCATGGTTCTTATTTTTATTTTATTTTATTTTTTTTTTATTTGAGAGCGACAGACACAGAGAAAGACAGGTAGAGGGAGAGAGAGAGAATGGGCGCGCCAGGGCTTCCAGCCTCTGCAAACGAACTCCAGACGCGTGCGCCCCCTTGTGCATCTGGCTAACGTGGGACCTGGGGAACCGAGCCTCGAACCGGGGTCCTTAGGCTTCACAGGCAAGCGCTTAACTGCTAAGCCATCTCTCCAGCCCCATAGTTCTTATTCTTCACAACTCCCGTGCTTTCTCTAATCTAAGTAACCCCTGGGTGGACAGGATTTTTCCAATATTTTTGAAATATCAGTGTTAAATATGGAATTTGTAGGTATTTATAACTTCTATGACTAAAAGCAATGGGAGTAGGGAATCTATGTATGTCTGAGTAAATAGATGGAAATCGTACTTTTGAATAAAATTATCTGTTTTTTTTTTTTTTTTTCAGTCAGTCATGGTCTCCACCTGAAACTTGGACTGGCATTGAGCTTGTGATCCTCTTGGCTCAGCCTTCTGAATGCTGGGATTACAGATGTGTCAACCATGCTGGAATATTTTTTATTATTATTATTTTGGAAAGAGAGAGAGAGAGAGAAGCACAGAGGGGTGTGGGGAGAGAATGGGTTTGCCAGGGCCTTTTAGCCAGTGTGAACAAATGCCAGACATATGTGTCCCCTTGTGGTGAATTTGCAACATTGCATGCCTGCATCCCTGTTGTGTCTGGCTGCCTGGGACCTGGAGACTCAAACATGAGCCTTAACTGCTAAGCCAAATCTCCAGCCCTGGACCATGCTTTTTTATTTCTGAACATGGGCAAAGTAGTAGGGATGTATAACAAGGTGTATAACAAGGTCATGGGCAGTTTTCACTAGCATCACCTGCTAACCTGTTAAAATGCAAATTCCTAGGCCTGTAACTGGTGATTTTTATCCAAATTAAAGCTAGAAGAGGCCACCTGTGTCTTGATGTGTGGTGAGGTTGCCTTCTGTTAAAGTAGTCACAAGTTAAAATTATCACTGAGCTGCACATGCATCCAATCCAACCTGTCAGCTGAACATCATGGCCAGGCAGTGCACCATACTGTAGGATACCAGTCATTTTCCCATGATGCATCTGACTGGCTTCTAAGACCTCATTCTCGTTGCTGCCCAGCATCTCACCTCATATCGCTAACCAAGGAAAAGGTTAAAATTCAAAATACAGTATCTGCCTAATGTGTATTGTTTTGAAAGCAAACATGGTGAAATAAGAAAATCTTTTTTTTTCCCCCTCTCTTCTTTTCTTTCTGGGGATGCAACCCGGGTCTCTGAATGTGCCAAACATGCGGTCTGACACTGAGCTATAGCCACAGGATTTCTGCCCAACCATCGTTGGTCATCTGTCAGGTGAGAACCACTTGAACTAGTGTGTGGCTCTTCCACTCACTCTCTTTTTGCCATAACCCAGTCAAAGCACTGCAGCTGTGTGCAAGGTGGTGGGGAGGCTCAGCTCCCGGGAGAGCTACTTCAGGGGCATGATGTGCCCAATTTTCTAGCCATTGTTTGGCACCAGTTGGCACTCATATCTTTCAGAAAAAAACTTATATCACAAGAAAATAGTTTAGAAGCCCTTGAGAATGTCATGCCTGAGGAGCAATCGGTCTGCTTTCCTTTCTATAAATACACAGCACAGCGTCTCCATCTTGCCCCAGGATCTCCAGAGCCATGAGCCGACAGAAACTGTTCCTCAGAGGTTACTTTCTCAGGCTTGAATGTTCAGGGTTACCTGAGGCCATTTTATGCTAAGTGAACTTTCCTGATTACTGTTATATTCAATGGTTAAATGCATATGCATTTGGTTGTTTATTGCAGGTTTTTCAAAAGCACTTCCCTAGGATAAAAAGAAAAGAGTAATGAGAAAAGGGCTGGTTAGATAAATAAATAAAAACAATTCCTGAGTGATTCTGTCGTCCTTTTATAAACTTCAGGTTTCAGGATTAAAATGGAATTAAAAAAAAATTAAATATTTTATTTTTTTATTTATGGGAGAGTGAGAAAGAAGGAGAGAGAGAGAGAGAGAGAGAATAAGAATGGGCACTCCAGGGCCAACTGTCAATGTCTCACTTGACAGCCAGTGGAAATGAGGTTTAGGAAAATTAAATTAATTCGTCAAATTCACACAGGTTGTCAGATATTAAACCTGGATTAATGCGTGCATTAGGCTCTCGAATGGTCTTCTGCTTGCACTGCAAGTACTTGATGCACTGAGTAAGAGGGCCTGAGTGTGGAGGAGACGGTGCAGAGGCCAGGGGAACGCCAACAGGCGACGCTTCCCTTCCTCGGGACACTTCTTGACGCAATGTCTGTCTTCAGTGGATGTAAACGTTTCTGTTAGGATGCTCTCGTGCCTCAGGTTTCTCAGCTTCACTGTTTTTTGATTATTTTTTTAAAAATTTTTGTTTATTTATTTATTTATTTGAGAGCCACAGACACAGAGAGAAAGACAGATAGAGAGAGAGAATGGGCGCGCCAGGGCTTCCAGCCTCTGCAAACGAACTCCAGACGCGTGCGCCCCCTTGTGCATCTGGCTAACGTGGGACCTGGGGAACAGAGCCTCGAACCGGGGTCCTTAGGCTTCACAGGCAAGCGCTTAACAGCTAAGCCGTCTCTCCAGCCCTCAGCTTCCCTTTCAGGACCTGAGTGACTTGAATGGCTCCTGATGAATGAATACAGTGGAAACTGTCCTCCGGGTTGCCCGTTGTCATAGTCAGCTCCACGCTGCGGCGGCGGACCTCCAAACCAGACGCAGTTTATGGGAGAAAGGGTTTTGTTTAAAGCTTAAAAATCTAGAGGCAGTTCCATCATGGAGGAAGAAGTTGGTCCCCTTTCGCAGATCCACACACACACACAGAGAAGAAACCACCACCAAGCATACAGTGGGAACCCCAGGCAGAGCTCAAGCACCCTGCCCACCTCTAGGCTGGAATTCAGATCTGCCCCCATTAACACCTTAGGGCTGACCCCAGGGTCTGTCCACCATAACACCTCTTGCAGCCAGGTGGCTGGAAATCCAAGTCACATCTTTAATAAGACATTTCAGTCTCTTGGGGGCCATAGATTCAAGCTAGCACTCCACTACACAAGATATGGCCCTCCATAAAGGAGAGTAGAGTTAGACAGAAGTGCCCAGGAGAAGGTAGAGGAGCTAAATTCTGAAACTATTGGCTCAGGCTGGTGAACCGCAGGACCAGAATTGGCTTACCCCCACAGTGTTGGTCAGGAAGACCCATGAGGTCCCCCAAACAATGTAGGCCTTTATCAAAGCATTTGGTTACCCACCAGAGCTACAAGGTAAGATCCTGTTGCTGAAGACACCACAGGACATTGAGAGATCACTTTGGAACCCTATGGAAAGTGCTGTGGAGCAGCTGAGGGATAACAGTAACCAGCATCATGAATAAGCAGGAGGCCCCGCAGGGTATGCAATCGATCAGCCAGACAGGAAGCACACACTTGTACCATAGTGCATCTGTCTTCTGATTGGATATCAGGTTGGCTCAGTGGGAGAGAACTCATATCTGGTGCTGAGAACCAAGTCCGAATCCCATGGCCAAGAAACTCACAGATCTCAGAGACGTCCCCACTGCTCTCTGGATAAGTAGGATAGGCTTACACACCCAACGCTCTCTAGCATAACTATGCATATTCCCCCTCATCAAATCTCCTCTCACTCTTGGCTGGAGAATCTGTTTTATTTTATAGATATCATAGACCACTTAGGAGATTCAAGATCCATCAATACAACAAGAAGATATAGCAACAGCTTATCATAAGACATGCCACCTATACCACAGCCCAGGAGAAATCGGAGGGTAAACAGCAACATGAACGTTGCTTTCACTGTTAACCTGACAACTAGCTCCACGGAAATAGCAACAGATACTGTGGTCAATCAAAACACATCAAAGCAGAAACCCAGAGACTACAGAGCACTCAGCACTAAACCAGATTGCTAACAGACCCGCCAGGGCTCAGGGACCAGCAGATGGAAAGATTATAAGAGCCACAGGATGGGTAGAAATATCCTAAGACACAGCTCTTCTCTCCCCTACCCCATGGACACTGACTGAGGCCTTACTTACCCCCTAGTGAACACCAATAACCCCTCAGGCAAAGTGGAACCAGAGAAAAAGGGATGTAAGACTATAACATTTATAAAATAAAAATAAAAAGGAAAGACTTTGTCATGGCCCTTTGTCACTGTCACAAGCTGTGGTAATATAGTAAAAATGAGAGCTCATCGTAAAGAGAAAACAGGAGTCTCACAAGCCATTAATAGCCGAGGAGAATCGTAACACATAGAGACAAGGCTTCCACCATAACCGTAGCAACCACTGTTCGCTATGAAGTTTGGATAGTCTTGACCTTCGGTTGTAAGATGAAACATTTCCAGCAATTGTTGGGATATATAAAAGGTTCACTCTGTGTTATTCATGGCATAAATTTTTCCAGAGTTAATGAGGAAGTGTGACTTTCTTGGTTTGCTGTTTTCCTGCAGAGGGGGCTGGCGGGGGAGATGCTATAATACAATGAGTGGGCATTCAGCCAGTGGGCCATTTCCTATTAAAAACAGCATTGTGCCACAGCATATGTAAAAAACATTTCCAAAACACTACTGCGGAGCTTGCTGTGCAAAAGGAAACATATGACACAACATTTTCTGTCATATTCTAATGTAAAAAACATATATTTGCTGTGTGACCCATCATAAAATTACTTGGCAACCATGGCTTCACTTATTCCCGTTTTTCTGGTTAGTGTTAACCTATATAGCTTACCACATAAAACAGGGAAATGAGAGCAAAATCCTTAGGATGAGTGTGTTGTCAGCCTGAAAATACTCTTGCGTATAGTCTCAGGAAAAGTGCTATTTTCAGCCAATTGTGATGCTTCCTGAAATAGGACTCAAAGAAAAGAATAAATTCTGGTGGGATTCAACAAAGGAAAACACACAAAATTTGAACATGATTAGATGCCAACACTCATTATGATTCTATTTTGTGTGAAAATTTTATGCATGAGCCCTGTCTGAGGGAATGCTGGCTGCTGTTATTTCTGCAGCAGTAATCCTTTCCTTCTTTTAAACATTATTTTCAAGCAGACAGACAAAGAGAGAGAGAGAAAGAGAGACAGAGACAGAAGAGAGACAGACCATAGAAATATACAGAGAGACACAGAGAAAGAGATTGATAGAGAGAGAGAGAGAGAGAATGGGTGTGCTAGAACTTCTAGCTACTGCAAAAGAACCCCAGATGCATGTTCTACTTTGTGCATCTGGCTATACATGGGTGCTGGGAAATCAACCCTGGGTTGTTAGGCTTTGCAGGCAAGCTCCCCAACTGCCGAGTCTTCTCTCCTGCCCGCTCCCCTTCTTTAAGAGTGGTCTTAGTGGGGAGCTAGCTGAGTTTAGGAGTGTAAGTAAAGGATGCTAATCTGAAAAAATAAGGAACATAGGAACATTCATGGCATTATTCAAGAGTTGTAACACCCATGCTTGCAAGACAGGTGGCATACTTAAGCATAACTTTCAATAGGATTGCATGTTTTGTAAATGATGGTGCAATTATTCTGGTCTGTATCAAGTAATAAATTATATTAAAACCTGCATATAATTTTCTGTAGAAATTTCAAACAGGTAAGAGTATGAAACATAGAAACCCGCCAAATAATTGGCATACCTCTTTATTAAACCAAGCCCATGCACAGTGGGTAGATCACGCATTTTACTTACAATTTTAGGAATGGCAATGACTTTGGGAGCATGATAATCCATTCAGGAAGCTGAGCAGGTCTGTTAAGAAAGGAGTAGATGGGCTGGAGAGATGGCTCAGGGGCTAAGGTACTTGCTTTCGTAGCCTAAGGGCCAAGGCTTGATTCTCCAATACTCACATAAGCCAGATGCAGAAGGTGGTGCATGCCTCTGGGGTTTGTTTGTTTCTTTTTTTTAAAGAAAGGAGACTAGTTGCTGGGTGTTGTTGAGTTAATAGGAATTGTCTAAGCAGGAAACGGAGATGGACATTCCAGTTAGAAGTCTGACAAGAGACAGCCAAGTCCAAGAAAAAGAAAAATATTGGCCATGCGTTGCATAGTTAAAGGTTAAAGTTGGGAGAGCAAGGAATAAGTCCAAAAAGTTAGTTGGGATTTTTTTTTTTCTTTAAAAAGTGAACACAAATTCACTTATCAAGTGCACATATCAAGTGCGATTCAATTTTAAGTGTCTTTAGCTAAAATGATAATTGACTTATGCTAAAGAAAATTAGGGTTAAACTCAACTTGAGTCTCTGGACTCAGGGGTTCACTCATTTCCCTGGACTCAGCTTCTATCTTTTCTGATTCCTTTTTGTCACATTAGTAGTTAGCTGGATGCTATTCTCATGGAGGGGTGGTTTTCCAATATATATCCTTTCTGGTTTAATCAGAGGCACTCTCTCCTTGGCTCCCTCTCATAGTTGGCTCTTTTAATAGTGTCGGTTTGGTCACTTGTTAACTGATCCAATACTCTTCTTGTCTGGAAGTGCAGTTACCAGACTTCTGAAGCAGAGGGCAGAGCCCCACTGGAATGGCACTGGGGCCAGGGAACTGCCAGCTTAGGAAGGAGAAGCGAAGGTCTCCTGTCGCCCAACCCTTTGGCACCTGTGTTTCGTGTTGGTTACTCCGGCGCAGGTGCCTGAGAAGTTTGCCTAATCGTCCCTGGAAGCGTTCTCACAAACACACCGAGATGTGCTTCACTAGTCTCCTAGGCATTTCTTAATCCAGTCAAGAGGCAGATTAGAATTCACTTTCATGATAGGATAAAGTCTCTCTAAACTTGAGAGGATTTTTCAGCCTTTGCATTCAAGACAATTCCATGGGCCCGAGTATCAAAGCTCATGAATCTCCTAAACCAGCCTTCATAATTAGAGCTAATCACCAACCATATTTTCTCAATTATGTCTGCTCGCCATATTGTTCTGCCCATGTCCCTTACCCAAATGTCTGTGTCTTGGCCTCTGTCTTTACGCCATGTAATGGCCCTGGGGCAGGAGAGGCAGTGTGACTCTCACTGCCATGCACCTTTGAGGTCTTGACCTCTGTCGTTAGGCAGTGTGGTGTGGCTCCGGGGTGGCAGTCACAGCCATCCTGACTCTTGCTCCCAAGGGAATATCTGGGGCAGTACTGTGCTGAGGACCTCATTGTAGCTTCAGTTAGGAGCCGCAGGGCTGGAGAGATGGCTTAGAGGTTAAGGCACTTGCCTGTGAAGCCTAAGAACCTAGGTTAGATTTCCTAGCACCCATGTAAGCCAGATGCACAAAGTGACGCAGGCGTCTGGAGCTCTTTTGCAGTGGCTAGAGGCGCAGGAGAGTCCATTCTCTCTTTCTCTCTTCCCCTTCCTCTCTTAAATAAATAAATAAATGATTAAATATTTTAGAACATTAGGGGCTTCCACAGATATGGGAGAGGGAGCCTGTCATCCCAGAGCCACGGAGGCTGAGGCAGGAGAATCAGCTGAGTTTGAAGGCCAGCCAGAGCCTCACAGTGGAAGTGGTGAGTGGGTTTGTCCGAGAGGCCCGAGGACAGTGGCTGCTGGCAGGATCCCTGTCATCTGCCCTTGTTCGTGTGTCCTTGCTGTTGCTGCCAGCACCCCGCATTTGGCGGAGGGGACCTTGCTTTCTGAACCTTCACACACCCCAGGTGCCTGGGATAGAAAGTCTCATGCAAGAAACAGATTTCGTTGTCGTTGTTTAGTAAAGCCATTTATTTCCTTGTCTTGCAATCAGATGAACCAATTTCGACATGAACTTACCTTTTCAAATATGTATTTTTATTTATTTATTTTCAAGGAGAGAGAGAGAGTGAGTGAGAGGGAGAGAGGGAGAGAGAATGAGTGAGAATGGGCATGCCCATGCTTCATTCTTCTGCAAACAAACTCCAGACACATGTGCCATATCTGGCTTTGTGTGGGTACTGGGGAACCAAACCCAGGTTGTTAGACTTTGCAAGCAAGTGCCTAGGCGCTGAGCCATCTGTTCAACACAAGCTTCTCTTTTGCTTATGAGACTTACAGAAGACTCTCAGAGCTGGAAAGCGTGTGTCAGAACTCCACGCCCTTCAGTGCAGGGTCGCTTCCACTGTTATTTCAGTGTGAAGACAACTGGAAAGTCAGATTACGGCAAGTGTGCGTTCATGCTCTGCAACCGAGTCTGAGCGCTGGTCTCCTCGGTCCCGGACTGTTAGACCTGTGTCTCTTCCTTCCTGCCGGTCATGAGTTCAGTGTCCGTCACTGCATTTCCTGTTGCGATTGCCAGCCTTTGTCTTTTGCATGTTCTGACAGAAAGTGAGCAATCACGGTTCCAGCAGTTGTCATGAAGGGAGTTTGATGCACTTAGCTGAAATGTTCGGGATTTGATTGATGTAGAGGGATGGCTGCAGGATCGAGTCAGCTGCTTTGGAGAGACTGCTAGATGGAGAGCGGCAGTGTCACTGAGCAAGACCACAGGCCCTTCCCTCGTGATTGCACCCCAGCGTATGATACAGGCAGAGGCAAAATTTAGAATGCAGAAGTGAAGCTGTAGGTATTAAGCTTTGAAAGGCACATCATGGCCGGTAACTGTACAGGATTATTATTTATAACTTGCAAAAATAATAAATTAAAAACAGGGGCTGGACAGATGGCTTAGCAGGTCAGAGGCTTACCTGTGAAGCCTAAGAACTCACGTTGCAATCTCCAGGTCCCACGCAGCCAGATGCAGACGCAGGTGTGCAATGTCACACAAGCGCCACTAGGGGGTGCACACACCTGGCGTCCGTTTGCACCATGCTGCAGGTTCTGCAGTCCCCGTTCTTCCTCTCTTTTTCAAAAACAAACACACAAACAAAAACCCCCAAAAAACAAACAAAAAAAAACTCATCAGGAGCTGGAGCGAGGACTCAGTGGTGAAGAGTACTTCTTGTATAATGTATTGCTCTTAACAAATAAATGAAACATGGACTTAAATTCTTTTTTTCATAATATTCATATTGAGTGTATCAAAAGTCATACCAAACATCAAATTCTAGCTTTCAAATGAGGATTTGTTCGATGTGAAAGTTATTTTAAAAAAACACAAAAGGGCTCTGAGATTCCTTTCTTAAAATTATTTATTTATTTGAGAGAGAGAACGAGGCAGACACACATAGAGGGAGAGAGACAGAGAATGGGTGCACCAGGGCCACCGGCCACTGCAAACGAGCCCCAGATGCATGCACTACCTTGTGCATCTGGATTACATGGGTCCTGGGACATTGAACCAAGGTCCTTTGGCTTTGCAGGCAAACCCCTTAACTGCTAAGGCATCTCTCCAGCCCAAGATTTAAAGAAAGAAAGAAAGACAGACAGACAGAAAGAAGGAACATTATTTACTAGAGAGAAAGAATGAATGCACCAGGGCCTGTTGTTGCTACAAACCGCAGACTCATGCACCCCTTTGTGCATCTGCTTCTACATGGGTACTGGGATATTGCACCATTGGGCTTTGCAAGTAAGTGCCTTTAACCACTGAGCAATTTCTCTAGCCCTGGAATTCTTTTTTTATTTTTATTTTTGTTTTTATTTATTTATTTATTTGAGAGTGACAGATAGAGAAAGAGGCAGAAGGAGAGAATGAGCACGCCAGGGCTTCCAGCCACTGCAGACGAACTCCAGATGTGTGCGCCCCCTTGTGCATCTGGCTAACGTGGGTCCTGGGGAACCGAGCCTCGAACCGGGGTCCTTAGGCTTCACAGGCAAGCGCTTAACCACTAAGCCATCTCTCCAGCCCTCACTTAGCATACTTTCATCTACGTCAATTCACCTGTCACAAATCACAGATTGATTTAGTGCACCTGTCAAAATAAAATGCTGCTGCTACGTAAAACAAAATTCAGGAAAGCAAAAGCAATGAACAAAAATGTCAAACTCCCACATAAGTGAGTTTTAAGATTAAAAATAGTGACTAAAATTATAATGATACATATGGTACAGGAAAAATAAGAATGAGAAATTTAGATTAAGAACTAATATAACTGGATAAACCTTAATGTTCTTTAATGATTAAGTAACAGAACAAAACTAAATAAGACATATTCAGAATGGCCCAGGAAACACTAGAAAGACACACAGACAGAAAAACAAGCACAGTTTAAAAATAGTTGAACTGCCAAAAGAATATATGAGTTGGTTCTCTGGGCAAAGATAGGAAACACAAACCTTCAATTGATTTTATAAAATACAACATTTTTAATCACTTAAAAAAAATTTTTTTAATTTATTTGTTTGAGAGTGACAGACACAGAGAGAAAGACAGATAGAGGGAGAGAGAGAGAGAATGGGCGCGCCAGGGCTTCCAGCCTCTGCAAACGAACTCCAGACACGTGCGCCCCCTTGTGCATCTGGCTAACGTGGGACCTGGGGAACCGAGCCTCGAACCGGGGTCCTTAGTCTTCACAGGCAAGCGCTTAACTGCTAAGCCATCTCTCCAGCCCAATACAACATTTTTAAAAGAGAGAAAAATGAATGAAATAACATTTAAATAGGTTTAAAAATAGGAAAATGCTACAATCTTTGTGCATTTGAAATTTCCATGAGATAACTGATATTCGTGGAAATCACTAAAGCTCTCAAATATTTCAAGATGGGAAAATGAAACTCACATACTGAAAGTTATTCCTACATAAAACTCTAAATAAAAACAGATGCCAGTGCAGATGTATAAGGAACAGATTTAATGTTTCCATGACAAATCCTGTGGTTAAGAGAACAGAATGGATAGAATGTTGTCACGGAAAGTTATGAAGACTTTAAAATAATACAGCTTTTAAAGTATAATCACTTTTATTATTACAAAGATGAAAATTCAAAATGAAACTCCAGTGAATTGGGTAAAATAGATTTTTAAGAAAATCACCATTATTTTAAGTATTTTTATTTCATAGGAGAATCATGCTCTTCCTTCTCTTTTCTTTCTGATCCCCAGCCAACTATGGTTTGAGGTAATATAGGTCTTCAATCTATTTGTATGATCAGCATATCACATTTCACATCCCTTCCCTCTGCATAGTTTCATTTATTTTTGCAGCCTTGATCACATTTCAATATCGAACATAATCACTTTATCAAAATGCTTCAATCCCTTTGTTCCTCTCTGCACTGGTTCATTTTGGCTCAGTGGTTAAGGCGCTTAGCTGCAAAGCCAAAGGACCCAGGTTCGATTCTCCAGTAACCATATGAAGCCAGATGCACAAGGTGGGGCAAGTGTCTGGAGTTCTTTTGCAGTAGTTAGAGACCTTGTTGTGCCTACTAACTCCCCATCCTCTTAAATAAATAAATAAATAAATAATTGAATAAATATTTTTTTAAGAGGAGAATGTCACAGTTCTGGTATGCAAGGGTGTGGTGCTGACTCAGCTCCAGTGAAGATTTCCTGGCAGAGGGCATTGGAGCCTTGGGGGCATGTTTAAAAGTGTGAGGTGACAAGACAGGAACTCTCCCTCATCCAAACATACACAGACAAAGGGAATCAAGAAAACACAATGAAAGCCAATCTCCCCGACAAGCAGGGATGTAAAAATTCGCAGTGAAGTGCCTATGGGCTGAACCCAGCAGCACATTATAAAGATCATTCACCCCGGGGGGTGGTGGCACCGGCCTGTAATCCCAGCACTGGGGAGGCAGAGGCGGAGGACCCCTGAGATACCTATGTGATGGTTACCCTGTCGTCAGCCTGATCTGTTCAGGAATCCACAGGCATCCTTTTCAGGGTTTCTGAGGTGCCTTCTGGGAAGGATTAACTGAAGGAGGAAGTTCTTCCCCCAGGGTGAGCCCTTCCCCCAGATCGGGCGCCCCTCTCAGAGGGGAACTGGACATAAGGAAACTCTGGGTGAAAAGAGCCCCTTCCTTCCTTCCACTTGGCTGCGGGAGCTGCTCGCTGCCTTCCAGCGTGGACTGAAGACCAATGTGGACTGAAGACCAGAGTCAACTGAAGTCCCGGATGGGGCCTGTGAAGACATCTGGCCATGTGGACTGAGCAGCTACCGGGTTCCTTGACCCTCAGGCCTGCAATTGCTATTAGACTACTGTAAGCCAACCCAACAAATTCCCTTTTAATATAATTCATTCTATCCATTCTGTTCCTCTAGAGAACCCTGTCTAATATACACATGCACAGTGAATTCCAGGTCAGCCTGTGGTAGAGCGAGACCCTACCTGGAAAAACCAAAATAAATAAGTAAAACAACAACAACAACAAAAAAAACACAGCCATCAAGTTGTAGTCATTTTCATTCCAGGAATCTATTAATGATTCAAATATGCAAATCAATAAATGCATTATGTAATTAGGCTCAAGGACAGAATTATACTATCATCTCAATATATGCAGAGACTTGGACAAAATGTAATATCCCTTCATGATGAAATATGCCTGAAGAAATTCAGAATACAAGGAACACATTTCTACATTAAGGTTATTTATGGCAAACCCATGACTAATATACTAAATGGGGAGAAATTCAAAGCATTGTCACTAAAATCAAGAATGAGCAAGTATCTATCTACTTTCTCCACTCTTATCAGCATAGTCCTTGAAATCGTAGTAGAAAAATAAGACAGGAGCAAGTGATAAAAGGTCTATAAGCAGGAAAGGAAGAAATCAAACTGCACCTGTTTGCAGGTGTAAGTAGGAATCCACCAGAAAAGCCTCAGAGCAGATCAACACTTTCAACAGAGCGGTAGAATAAAAAATCCCAGCAGATAGAGTCAGTCAGCTTCTTACATAACAATGGCCTTTCTGAGGGAGAAATCAGGAAAATAACCTCATACACACTATCTTAACAAACAAACAACCACTAGGGCTGGAGAGATGGCTTAGTAGTTAAGGTGTCCGTGAAGCCTAAGGACCCAGGATTGATTCCCTTAGGACCCATGTAAGAAAGATGCACGATGTGGCACATGTGTCTGGAGTTCATTTGCAGTGGCTGGAGGCCCTGGAACACCCAATCTTTTTCTTTCTCTATATCTGCCTCTCTCTCAAGTAAATAAACCAAAATAGTAAATTTTATTAAAGTCCTTAATATAATAACAGTTAAGACTGTGAAATTGTTAGAAGGTGTCATAGGGAAAACACTTCATAATATAGGCATAGGCAAAGACTTTGTACAGGATTCTAATTGATCAGGAAATCAAATCAGTAATCAGAAAATGAAACTTCCAAAAATTAATAAAAGTCTCTGCACAGCAAATGAAACATTAAGTGGGTGAAGATAACACAAGACATGCCATACATTTCTACTTAAAAGTGTATTAAGTAGGTTGGAATGATGGTTCGGTAGTTAAGGTGTTTGCCAGCAAAACCAAGATCTCGGTTTGGTTCCCCAGTACCCACGTAAAGCCACATGCACAAAGTGGTACATGCATCTGGAATTCATTTGCTGTGGCTGGTGGTCCTGGTGTGCCCATGACTGGGTCTCTTTTCTATCTCCCTCTGCTTGCAAATGAATAAATAAAAGTATTTTAAATTAAAAAACATGGAGTGGGGTGTGGTGGTACGTGTCTTTAATCCCAGCACTTAGGAGGCAGAGGTAGGAGGATCACTGTGAGTTTGAGGCCACTGTGAAACTACACAGTGAATTTCAGGTCAAGCTGTACAAGACTAGAGTGAAACCCTACCTCAGAAAACCAGAAAAAAAAAAAAACCCCAAAAAACAAGTATTAAGGGATTCTTTCATGTACATGTACACAGGTGCATCTCATTCCTTTGGCTATTTCATAGTTTTGTATTATATTAATATTCATTCTATGATGGAGATTTAGGAGGCTGGGAATTTTGATAATACAGAAATACTGTTAAGAAAAAGTTTGCAATTATATTCTATGACACATGTTTACAGTATAAATTTAAATCATAAAAATTTCCAAGACTCTGCCTGCTTCCCATTCCTCTAGCTATTATGTAGAATCTCCCAAAGGCTCCCTGCCATAGTTGCACCCACATGTCTGACAGCGTGGCTTCTTAGCCCTTCTCCAATATTAACTTGTCGTACTGAGAACAGCATGAGGGACTAGGCAGAGGCCGACAGTCTGCAGGCCTGCGTTTAACTTCTCAGGGCCCGCCTGAAGCCAGGTGCACAAGGTGGTGCGTGGATCTGGAGACTCTGGTGCGCCCATGCTGTGTTTTCTTGTAAATAAATAAATAAACATATTTCAAAACAGAATAGTAAATAAAATTTTACTTCCTTTCAATATATTCATTGAAAACCTGATACTTGAATGTAATTTGAATAATTTATTTTGTCATAACTGGGTTGATTATATTTTCAAATTTTAAGACTGTATTTTCTGTGTGTTCAAGAACTTACTCATTATTTTCTGTATGGTTCTAATTTTTTTCATTTATTTGTAGAGGTAATATATATATATTAATATATATGCATATATATATTATATATATATAATTTATATATATATATAAAGAAAATTAGGGGCTGGAGGGATGACTTAGTGGTTAAGGCATTTGCCTGCAAAGCTAAAGGACCCAGGTTCGGTTCCACAGGACCACCTTAGCCAGATGCACAGGGGGCTGCACGCGTCTGGAGTTTGTTGGCAGTGTCTGGGGGCCCTGGAGCGCCCATTCATTCTGTCTCTCTCCCTTTCTCTGTCAAATAAATAAATAAAAATAAAATATTAAAACAGAAAATTAGCATGTCAGCATAGGTATTACTAAATTTTGTAAGTTAATTTTTAAATTTTGCTCTTGTCATGGTAGAGCCTAATTTTGATATGTTCACATTTAGATTTCACACATGTTTAGAAATACTTTTAAATATTCTTATGCTTCCCAGCTGGAAACATTTCCCAGCTGGAGAGATGGCTTAGTAGTTAAGACATTTTCTTTGATGCCTAAGGACCCCAAGACCCACATGAGCCAGATGCACATGGTGGCACATGTGTCTGGAGCTTGTTAGGAGCAGCTAGAGATCCTGGCATGCCCATTCTCTCTTTCTCTGTAATAAGTAAAAATAAAAACATTCCTAAGTAAGAGTGTAAGTGAATTCAACATTTTTCTTTACCAAGTTTTAAAATATTTTTGTTCATTTTTATTTATTTATTTGACAGCAACAGAGAGAGAGAGAGAAAGAGGGAGAGAGAGAGAGAGAGAGAGAGAGAGAGAATGGGTGCGCCAGGGCCTTCAGCTACTGCAAACGAACTCTAGATGCGTGCACCTCCTTGTGCATCTGGCTAACATGGGTCCTGGGGAATCAAGCCTCGAACCGGGGTCATTAGGCTTCACAGGCAAGCACTTAACCGCTACGCCATCCCTCCAGCCCCAGTCCTTCTGAAGTTTATTTGGTGTAAGGATTGAATAGGATGCTATGCTTGTCTTTCCCCATTCTAGAAGCTGTTGCATCATCACCGTCACTCACTCCAGGCCAGGCCCCCTTGGCCAGGGATCTAGAGCGCCCTCTTAAGCAGTGGCTACAGTCGTGTCTGGGTTCTCAGCTGTGTCAACTACTTGTGATGACACTCGTATCTCCTAAGGGGCTGTGACATTCTTCCCGCAGCTATCCTGCACTCATTCCTCCACTTCGGATTGCCCCAGGCATTATTGGCAGTCATTTCTCTGTAGACTTTAAAATTCATTTTTTAAAATGATTATTTATTTATTTACTTATTGGCAAGTAGAGAGAGAGACAGATAGAAAGAAAGAGACAGGGAGATGAAATGGGCACAACAGGGCCTCCAGCTGCTGCAAAGGAACTCCAGACGCGTGCGCTCCTTTTGTGCATCTGGCTTTATGTGGGTTCTGGGCAATCAAACTCTGGTTGTTAGGTTTTGCAGGCAAACATCTCAACCACTGGGCCATCTCTCCAGGCCCTATGTAGACTTTAGAAACAATTTGTAAAATACCATGAAAAATTTTGGAGGATTCTCAATGGTAAATTAACATATTATCTCAGGGAAAATATTTATGCCAAGTCATTTCATCAAAGTAAAAAAAACCATTCAACTCAGCATATTATTGTTTTCATTGATCGCTTCAGTAGTTTAGCATTTTCTTGATGTAGACTGGGTTTTATTTTGGTAACAACATGAGTTTTTAGGATTGTATTTTTAGCTGCTTACTGCACCAGCCACTTTTCTACCCAGCGTGTCCGCCCGTGCAGGGGACATTTGCTGTCAAGGTAACCAGTGACCTCTCTGCCAGGAGCCCGTGTCACCCTCTGTCCGTCCTTCCTGCTACTCTTCAGCAGCGTTTGGCTGTCTGTCCGGGATCTCCCCCGAACAGTCTTTCTTCAGTATCACATCCTCCTAATGATTTTTTTCTTTTACATAACTCAACAGAAACTTTTAATCTACTTTGCTGCTCCTTCCTCATTATCTGCCTGATATTTAACTGATGCATGAAACTGTATGCATCAGGGAGGCGCCATGTGATGTTCTGGTACAAATGTACGTTGCGTGTTTAAATCAGAGTAAACACATCTATCTCCTCAAACCATTCAAAATCCTGTTCTTAATTAAACAAAACAAAAGCAGACAGCACGCAGTTGTTATGTATAAACTCATAGCACACTAGAACTTTCTGCTCCTGCCTAAATTATACTAGGGGGCAGGAAATGGGCCTGGAGAGCCGGGCCTCATATGCATTATGTAAGCACGTTACCTTCCGCGGGGCTTCCCCCCCTTTCTGCCCTCCAGCTGCAGCTGGGGATGTACTGATTAGCGGTCCCTCATATCGCATTTCCTGGCAACTCTCAGCTGCCTCTGACTTTTAAATGCTGCAATGCCCTTGGCTTTTCAGTCTGCTACATTCTCTCTGGCTACAAAAGATTGCCCATAAACGTCCAAAGGGAAGAACACGCATTCCTTTAAAAACTCTCGGGACTACTGGCTACCTTCATCCAGGCTATGTGAGCTACTCTTTTTCCACACTGGAGAAATGGTCCGTGCAAATCCGTGCAAAAGAAGTGACCTCTTTTCTGGGGGCTGGGAAGATGGCTCAGTAGTGAAAGGAGCTTGCTTGGGAAGCCTGCTGCCCTGGGTTCAACTCCCAAGTTACACATGCAAGCCAGGCATGAAAACAAAACAAAACAAAACAAAACAAAACAAAACAAAACAAAACAAAACAAAACAAAACAAAACAAAACAAAAACAGTGGCACAAAGGTCTGCTGTTTGTTTGCAGAAGTGAGAGACCCTGGTGCACATGCGTGCCTGCACAATACACTTATGAAAATAAATACATAAAAATTTAAAAATTATTTATTTAGTTGCAAGCAGAGAGGGAGAGAATGGGCACAACAGGGCTTCTAGCTGCTGCCAATGAACTCCAGATGCACGTGCCACTTTGTGCATCTGGCTTCACGTGGGTGCTGGGGAATCATACCCCGGCTGTTAAGCTTTTCGGGCAAGTGCCTTAACCACTGAGCAATCTCTCCAACCCTAATAGATAATAGAATAACTATGTTTATCCTGAGTACTGTGAGTTCCCAGCAAATGAGCCTCAACTAATTAGCAAGGGCCATGGGAAATGTACACCACCAGTCTTTTAATTAACCACAGGAAGATTTATTCTGTGGAAATACTTCTTGCTGCACCTGTATACTCTAAGAGAAATTCATGAGCTCACAGTGAGACTAAGGACCTGTGACTTTGTAGAGAAAACACAGGTGGATGTACTGCCTGGGCCTGTTTTCCTGGAGCTTAGACTAATGTCCAGGACTATCATTTGGTATCTGATCACTGCTGATGATGCAGTTGGTCATGTGTTCTGCCCTGAGCGTCAAATGCTCCTTCATGGAATGGTAAGATTTGGAGTATCAATACTTCCTTGTACAACAAAAAGTACAGATGACTAATCCTACTTTAACTATTGACTATGTTCTCTCCTAACTAGTGAGACATCCATCAGTGGTAGTGGCAATCTGTACATCATGGATTAATGTCCCTTGGCCTTGCTCCATGTCCCCTTAACCTAAAGGATCAACTCATAAATAGAAAAAGATCACTACCATGTGGGACAGGGCAAGTTTTGTCAGCTAGACAACCACAAGCTGTCCGGACACTTGCTATTAGGCCTTGTGTCTTTCTTTTCATCATAAATGATTTCACAGAACATCAACATCACACCAGGCCACTCTGCGACCAAAATAAATCAACAGAAAAGCAAGTCCAATTATCTTGTCTGTGCACAGACCAAACACAAATGTGACCCAAGTCGTAAAATGCAAAACCTTCCCCATCTTGGAGAGCGCTAGGTGCTCATCTCCTTCCCCTCCAGCAGCCTTCCTCAGTTCCACGTTCCTTCTTCCTGTGTAGAAATTCTGTTTTCCCTGCTTCCTGAGCTCCTGTAATCCAGACTGATGCCCTTTCCTGACGCTTTCCCCAGAATCATCTAGCATGAACTTCAGTCTGTCGACAGTGAGTTTTAGGGGTGAATAGTTTAAAAATTTAGAAAGTGTGGGACCCAAAAGAATTTTTTGTTTTAGAAAAAAGGGGGCTGTAGAGATGGCTTAGCAGTCAAGTCACTTTCCTGTAATACCTAAGGACCTATGTTCAACTCTTCAGATCCCATGTAAGCCCAATGCACAGTGAGGCAAGGTAACACAAGTCCGCCAGGTGGTGCAAGCATCTGGGGTTCGATCTCAGTGGCTAAGGCCCTGGTGTGCCAGTTCTCTCTCTCTGTCTTAAAAAAAAGAATTAAGAAAATTAATTTAGGTGCCAACAGGTAAGAAAAGTGAGAGCCATCGTCTGATAGAAGAAAAAATAAGTGATATTATCTTAAATGAAAATTAGCATATCCAAGTGTCAACCCATTCACTTTTTGATCAAATTATTGATCAAGTAATTTAAGTTCAGGAGAAAGACAAGTTGTGTATAGCATAGGTATGAACTCGAGATCTCAGTGGTAACCCTCAGTATGAACAGACTTCCTGACCTAGTCTTCCTCAGCTTTTGTGATGTTATAATGATAAAATGTAATTAGCAATATTTACTTTACATTATATATACATATATATATACACACACACACACATATATATATATATATAAACTTGTTATGCATTTTCTTTATCCTATTTTATATCAAGTATAGGTATTTACTTTAGAATTTTTCTTTTTACATTTAGTCAAATCAGTAATTTTCTGCATGTTTCATAGAGCACATAAACAAGACAAAACTGAAAGGGAAAAAGGAAAACTAAGATTTTTTGGTTTAATATTCGAAATGTATGAAACAACAGAAAAGCCTTTTGCATTTGGACCAACTGAGGTCCATTTTCCATTCAACGTACACTTTATTACACATACAAATCAAGCAAGGCAGCAACACGGCCAGGAGGTGAGTAGATCAGTTCTTTGTCCCTTCTCGGACTTCATGAAGGGTTAGCTTCGTGGCGAACCCTCTCCTGGCTAGCCACCATCTCCTTACACACTCCTGCAGTTTCTATTAATCACCAGCTACCAAGGCCTGGATTTCTGGAGAAAAGCAGTTTAGCTCTGCAAAGACTTTCCAGGGCCGCCGTGGACACAAGTGGAGATGAATAAGCAAAGTCGAGCCCCTTCCTCATGCTGCTGTTTACCCAGTGCAAACAGGGGAGGAAAGTGCCTTTGTTTAAGTTTCTGCTTTTCCTTCACAGGAAATGCCTTTTCAGAATTGCTTGCTGTGTACAAAAGTCTCTGGGATTTAGGTTCCTCTCCACCCCCATCCCAGAGCTGATTGCCTTTTGAATGGAAAATGTAATGCTAAAGGAAATGTAGCCAAAAAACAGAGGTAGTGTCTTTAGGCCATATTGCTGGGTGTGAGACAAATCTTCAATATGGTACCATTCTTTTCTACACAGCTTCTGGTAAATATTGGAGTCATCTTTGCCTCATCAATTTTTGTCAGAACCAGTATCTACTAACCTTGCTTCCCTCTGTTTCCCTCCAAAACTTAAGACCATATTAAATCAACATATATACCTATAGGTAATGATCTCTCGTTATGCTTCGATGTAGCCGTAACAATAATTCTGAACTGTACTCATATCCGGTGCAAACACAGAAATAGTGCGCAACTGGATTATTTTCATTCCAACATATCTTTATCAAGAATATGCTTTACATATAGAATAAATAGCAATTTGTGTGCCATATCAGGACATTCTGGAGATAGAAAGAGGGTGAACCTGAAACAATGGAGTGAAATTTCATTAACGTTCTCTATTAACATTCTGGTATAGGGAATTTTAAATTATTTTATTTTGATTGTGTGTGTGCATGTGCGTGTGCATGGTGTGGTGTGCTGTATGTGTGCGTGCATGCATGTGTGTGTGTGTGTGTGTGTGTGTGTGTGTGTGTGTGCATGCGCGTGCATGTGCATGGTGCGGTATGGTGTGGCATCTCATGTGCTCTCCTATGGGGGCCAGAGTAGAATACCGAGTGTCTTACTCCTCTACTCTCTACCTGGAGTCTCTTCACTGATTCGGGAGCTTCTTTTGGTCTCTGCTCCCCTGTGGGACTGGGGTTGTGGGAGCCATCACTCCAGGCTCTTTACTTGGGCTCTGGAGATTCAAATTGGCGCTCTCCAGCCTCTTTGGGCCCACCTGCTTGGGCAGGAAGCACATTTGACCACCGGTCATCTCTCCAGCTCACAGGGAATGTTTCTGGAAGAACAGGGCTAATAGTTAAGAGTCTACCAGAGGTTATATAATCAGGTGTGACATAAGAAATGGTAGTTGATTGGTTTGAGGGCTTGAAAGATTACAAATAGACAAGGATAATTCTTGGTTATTTAGGTTGGGAGAAATGGAGGTACGAGACAAGACGACTTGGAGAAAGAAGAGGAAGAACAAGCTCGATGAGGTGATGAGTTCACCTTTGACCGTGAAACACTTCAGGGACTGTGACCCTCAGTAAAAATGTGTGACTCTTTGGTTGGAGGTTGGGGGAATATAAGCTGGAAAATGATTAGGGGTCATTAATATTTAGATTAAAATGCCAGTGCTTCAGTCAGAATGGAGTTCAATGTACTCCACCATCTTTTGTTCTATTTTATGTCATAGCAAAGACTTTTGAACCAATATTTCCCCCTTCCTACAGATGAGGGAAGAATTTATGACACAGAAATTTTCATCTTAAAATTTTCACATTTTCATCACTTTCCCATCGGAACAGATATTTCTAAGCTTCAAACACAACTATTTGTCTGATAAGATTCTTCCCCCACCCTCTTTTAACTTTTAAGTTTGAAGGCAATAAACTTTGTCAAGATATTTTGTAGGCAATAAACAAAGCCAATGTTATGTAACCAAGGTCAGCCCAGGAAGGGTCCCTTTGAGAAGCATGCTGTTTTATTTAATTTACAACTCTCAGATGGTGATATGTGGTAGGTTTTGATTCCAAACAACTTATTCAAAACTGACGTTATGCAAGGTCGTGGGACTCACTAAGACAGATACTGACATATTACTAAATAATTATGACTTCTAACACATTTTACCAAGGATGTTGAAATGCACAGGAAGGGTAGAAAGAATTTTGTGTAATTTCTCCTTGTCCTGGCAATATTAAATCTATAGTTTCTCATTTGAAAGATTTTTTTAAAAATATTTTATTTTTATATGTTTATTTGACAGAGAAAGAGAGAGAATGAATGGTCCCACCAAGGCCTCCAGCCACTGAAAATGAACTCCAGATGCGTGTGCCCCCCTCTTGTGTATCTGGCTTATGTAGGTTCTGGGGAATCGAACCTGGGTTGTTTGTCTTTGCAGGCAAACGCCTTAATGGTTAAGCCATCCTTCTAGCCCATAGTTTTTCATTTTAAATAAGCTAGTTAGCATACATATACACCTGGTTGGGAGTTCAAAAAATAAATGGTAAATTATGTTTGAATTTTCCCCTTAATGTAGCCTAGAAACAACAGTTATTTTAAAATAATTATTAGTAGTAAAAGGCCACTTAAAGCATACATTATAGGATATTTTGCCTCCATAAACATATTTATATGCTTCTTAAGGACTCCAAGTAACTTCAAGTTTAAAGAGATAAAATATGCTTCAATTTTTTACTTCTGTAATCAGGATGAAATAATAAGGAAACATCTGTTCTCTCCATGGAGATAGAAATCTCAAGTGACCTGTTTCATAACTGTCTCTAAAATTTTGAACCAGCAGAATTGTTGGTAAGTTTTGTCATTTTTATTTTTAAAGGATTCCTTATAATGTTCATGTCCATTGATAACTAAACTAAAGTGCCAGTCAGCTTTACAAAGATGGCAGGATAATGCCACTCTCTATGTCAAGTTCATTCAAGAGCCAAGGCTGTAAGATTCAAGGAATTATTTGGAAGGCGCCAATTCCTTGGTGTCTCTAGAACATTCACTATTTTTATTGTCTTGGATTAAGAATCAGCATTTGGGCTTGAGAGATAGCTTAGTGGCTAAGGAGCTTGCCTGTGGAGCCTAAGGACCCAGGTTCAATTCTCAAGGTCCCATGTAAACCAGATTCACAAGATGATGCATATGTCTGGAGTTCGTTTGCAGTGGCTAGAGGCCCTGGTGCACACATTCTCTCTCTCTCTGTCTCCAGTGAATAAAAAAAAAAAGAACAAAGAAACCGGTTAGTTTTTAAAAAAGAATGAGCATTTGATGCATACACACGCACACAAATAAATCAATAAACAAATGAAAATTCACAAAAGAATCAGCATTTGAATTCACATCTTTCCTCTGAGCTTTGCTGCCCCCTAGTGTCTGCTTCTCTTTTTTAAACCTATTAAATGTATGATTAATATATTATCCCATTAAATATTTATGAACTGTCGATGTTTAAAGATTTGCAATGTAGACATGAAACATTAACTTGGCCTTTAAGTTAGCCTCACAGTCTCAAAGTGTGAATTATCTGGATCATTCCCCACAATGGATGAAATAGTTGAAAAGAGATTATTCCAAGTTATTAAAACAGCAGTGGCCAAAGTGTGCTTTGGAATACCTTGTCAGGATTGAAGCGATGCAACAATGCCTAATGGAGTCATAAAGTTTCTCATATCTTTAATCTAAGCCATACCATATTAGATATAATTATTACCCAGGAAAGTAATTGAAAAGATGCACTAAAATAAAAGCAACTATTCTCACAAAGTTGTTAATAACATTAACGAAAATGACAGAAAAATGAAGAATGTACCTTGTGGCTTGAAGTTGAGAAGATCTTATAAAATGTGTGCATGTATATATACCTGTTTATAGCAAAATGTCTGCGCTTGCATATATGCATAAAATAGTGTGCTGGGGAAGGAGATGGCTCAGTGGTTAATGGTGCTTGCTTGTAAAGGCTGCCAGCCTGGGTTCGATTCCCCAGTACCCACATAAAGCCAGGTGCAAAAAATGGTGTATACATCTGGAGTTTGTTTGCAGTGGTAACAGACCCTGGTGCACCCATTCTCTGTCTGTCTCTTTCTTTCCCAGATAAATAAATGGCAATATTTTAAAAATTGCATGCCCTAGTGGTGCCATTATAGATAGAAGAAAATGCAGATATTGATCTTTTGTGTTCAAATAGAAAAATGTACTTGTTCTTCATGTTCTGTGAATGTTTTCTCTTTCTGTGATTTTCCCTTCTGTTTTTATTAATAGTGCCTTTAAAGCAATAAAATATATCATTTTAATGATAAGAGAGAAAAATGTATAGTCAAAAAATCATAGCCATAGAACTTTTAAGTATGAAATACAAGACTTGAGTAAAAGCTTTTTACCACTGCTAAATGAAACAAATTTGTATTCTGTGTGTCATTGATCTGTTCTTACTGTATGGAAGAACAGCTCCGCACTAAAAATGAGTGTGTGAAGGACTTGGGGAAATACCACCAACCACTTTCTTCACGTGGCCTTGCTTGGGTCACAGCTGTGGCTTGTGGCTCTGGTGTGGTTGGCTGCACAGCCACCTGGATGTTATGAAAAATTCATGGTCCCAAGACAGAGTTGCAATAACCACCATTTTTTTAAAATGAAAGATAAAAATCTCACCTTTGTTCACACGAATGCTCTGAATAGAAATGTCTCTGACTGTCTGTATACCTTCCTCTTCACTCAGCAGAACCAAAACGTATTTAGATTGAGCTGCTATCACACTTTCCTAATTATTTATTTATGTACAGAGGTAAAGAAATTTCAAGCCAAGTGCGTAATAGCTGAAGCCGCCTTATTCTGGTTTTGAAATTCACACCTCCACTGTATGAGTTTCCTTGAAGACAGACATTTCTTGACTGTTGCTCCCTTGTTTATTCCCCCGTCCTTGCATGGGAGACGTCACTTCCTATGCATCCTTCTCTGTGCTCCGTCTTGTCAGCTCTCACTGCTTCCCTACATGACGCTTTCAGTTATTGTCAACGTGGCAGGACTTAGAATCACCTGTGAGGGATTATCTCCATGCGGTCCAGTTAATTAAGGTGAGAAGATCCACCTTAACGACGTGCAGCATCCTAAGATCATCCTGGATTATAGAAAAGGAGAGACCTGGCTGACCACCACATTCATTCCCTGCCCCCCCTTACTTATTCACTTACATCCTTCCTTACTGGGCTGAGTGTGGACCAGATGACCAGAGCTCCTGCCACCATGCCTTCCTGGCCACAGTGGACCGTCACCTGGAAGTGTGAGCTGGAGCAAGCCCTGTGTCCTTTAAACTGATTTTGGCCAGGCATGTTATCCCAGCGGCAAGATCCAAGCCACTTCCCTCGGCTCAGCATTTCTGTGGGGATGCTGCACATGCCGCTTTGTTGTCCTGACATCCAGACCTCGAGACGTGTCACCTTAAGTCACCCATGAGCAAGGTGGGAGGAGATAGGGATCACTGAACTCAGCCTCTCTTCCTTTTATAAGCGTGTGTGTGTCCTTACCTATGTTCTACTTTGTCTTGTGTTTATACCTTCTAGAAGGGACTCTCCTGTTACTAACCAACCTTCCTATTTTTTAATATTTTTAATTTCTAAGACCTTTGTTGCTAAAATACTTCTCTATCACTTAAGTGTGATATTTTAGTATCAAATATATACTTTATTTATCACTGTTTGTTTAAAAAATAACTAATTAATTTGAGAGAGAGAGAGAGAGAAAAGAGGGAGTTGGTTTGGGTATGCCGGGGCCTCCTGGTGCTGCAAACAAACTCCAGATGCATGTGTTACTTTGTGCATCTGGCTTTACGTCACATGGGAATTGGGGAATTGAACCTGACCCAGCAGGTTTTGCAAGCAGGTGCCCTTTACCACTGAACCTTCTCCCTAGCCCTTTTTTTCCTCTTTTTTTTTTTTTTGAGGTAGGGTCTTGCTCTAGACCACACTGACCTGGAATACACTATGTAGTCTCAGGGTGGGCTCGCACTCATGGTAATCCTCCTGCCTCTGTCTCCCAAGTGCTGGAGTTAAAGCTGTGTGCCACCATATCCACCCCTGTCCTCTATTTTTTGATACAGAGATTTTTTTTGTGTGTTTTTCTACATAGTGTAGGCTGGACTTGAAATCATGATGCCTTTGCTTCAGCCTTTTGAGTGCTAAAATCACAGGTATACACTGCTTGCGTTTTATTTCACTTAACAATCGATGACAGAGACTCTTTGAATGCACGGCCGCACCTCTGTTTTGCACTGGTTTTCTTTGTGTTGGACTTCTGAATTTCTGTAGTGACGTGGCTTTTGCCATCCTTTGATGCTACTGGTTACTTAAGAAGCAGTCCCTGGACGTGGATTAAAAGCACAGTATGCATGCTCAGAGCTTGTTGAGCAGGGGACTTTTCTGTAGGCAAGCCGGACAGCTACCCAGTTTTGTACCAAAGATCTTACCTCACTTCCACCTGTGAAGGACGCTCAGATGTCATTGTCGTGGGACATGGGGCTCATTGTTCAGTGTAGAAATCTTCATGGAGTTGTGCTAATTTCAGTATGGGGCCTACGTTTGGCTGTGCTCGGTGTGCCTGGCCCCACACCGCTCAAGAGCATCTATCCCCTTGTGCCCAACACGTTGCGTCTAAGAGCAGGCCGCGTCCCAGGGAAGATGCAAAGGTTCAAGTGCTTCTTTTTTTAAAATTATTTTAATTTTTATTTGAGAGTGACAGAGAGAGAGAGAGAGAGGCAGAGAGAGAGAGAGAGAATGGGCACGCCAGGGCCTCCAGTCACTGCAAATGAACTCCAGATGCATGCACCCCCTTGTGCATCAGGCTAATGTGGGTCCTGGGGAATCAAGCCTCGAACCAGGGTCCTCAGGCTTCACAGGCAAGCGCTTAACCACTAAGCCATCTCTCCAGCCCGGTTAAGTGCTTCTTATGGGAAGCTTCCATCAGTCTCCCCGCCGGTGCCTGTCCTGCGCCCTGGCTTTCAGAGCCAGCTGGCGCTTCTAGCTTGGTTGCCAAATGTGACAAGTGTTCCTCGCTCTTGCACTTGAAAAATAGCTTCATTTTTCTAACCTTTGGCTTTCATGTCCTTATATGTACCTTCTGATTTTTTTCTGTTGCTTTTCATCCCTTTCTTAAAATTTTGCTTTTTTTTTTGTAATACAATGCATTTTAAACTCTCTTTATTGGATGCTTATGGAAGTGTAAGAAGGAGGAGAAACGAACCCATATAATATTCGAATGACTTCCTCCTTTTAAATTCCCATCTCTGTTTCTTTGGACTGTAGTTTTGTCTTTTAATATCGGGTTAATTAAACTTGGTTCCGAATAACTAGTTTTCTTCTTTCAGGCTCATTTGCTCAACTAATATGTCCTGTTAATTCTAATTTTAGGCCATTCATGTGCTAAGTGCTGCAAGATATTTTCAGATTTCTAAAAGGTACATGTCTAGCCTCTGTATCATTTTCTCAAATTTCCATCCTTATCTCTGACCCTGCTGCAGCAGGAACATCTTCTCATACCAGCAACTAGCTCATTTTCTCTGGAAAATAGATGTCCATCTTCTCGTCCTTCTTGGAATAATCTATTATTTCTCTTTGCTTCGTCTTATTCATTCTTCTAAACCCCTGTATGGAGTCCTTCTTAATCCTTCTAGGTGAAAAATAATTGTGGGTGCTGATGGTGTGCCTCGTTTTTTTCAATGCAACATCTGTAACATTTGGTTTTGGTGTTTTCATATTTCTCCGCTAGTTTCTGGGTTTCACTGCAGGCCAAGTCCTGGCATATTTATTGATGTATGTGCCTTTCAATACCTGTTGAGACCTTCCAGGTACTGGGCCCTGTGCTCATGATTCCGCACATATTCCTTAGGGACAGACAAAACATGTGTTCAGTCATTTTTCAAAGGAGGCCCAGGGGAGCATGGGATTCCATTGCTTGCTTGGAGTTCAGAGAGAGGACTCCAATATCTGAGAGGGTGGGGATAGGTGAGCCTCAATCTCAACTATCACAGAACACGACAGTCCAAGCAGAGCCTCGGTTTATTCCAGGTGTTCACAGCAGATGGAGAATAATTAAATTGTCTTATTGTGGTCAAAGGACAAAGTATCAGAGTGGGACTAAGAGTAAGAATGACTTAATATGGAGCTAAATGGAGTTGTCTAATGGATTTTCCTTCATAACCCTTTGTCTCAGGCAGAACTAATCCCTGAGTTTCAAGATACAAGGAGGGGATGGCGACACAGCTCAATAGTAGAGCATTTGCCTGGCATCTAGCCCTTGGACTGATCCCTAGAAACACACACACACACACACACACACACCAAATGAGCAAACAAACAACAAAAAGCTATTTAACCTGCACTGCACACCTGGTCATCTCAAATATCCTTCCATTTGCATAAAGAAGCAAGTAAGAAAACTATTAATGCTTGCAAAGTTGCATTTTTTTTTTTTTGTAAGGGGACAGAGCCTTTGTATGTAGGACAGGCTAGTCTTGAATTTATGATCCTCCTTGCTTAAATTTCCAGGGGATTATAGGTATGCCCAGTAATTCTTGGATTTTAAGAAAAATACAATTATGAGCGAATCAAGTCCTTGGAGTTATAAAAGGCCAAATCTCTCTGCACTGTGCAGAAAGCATCTTGAGCAGAGGAGGTAAATGTTCCTCTCATTCCAGGAAGAGGTCTCTACTTAGTGACTGTCAAGGGCTGATTCTACAAACTTAATAAGGCTCCTCTTCTAGCTGATTGATAGTAAGTTTAAATGGCATTTTTTTTTGTGTGTGTTTATTCAGAACAGTCCTATTTCATTTATGCTAATTATGAAAGCATTCAGATTCATACCTTATATTGTCTTACTTTCAGTTTTACATCAGCTGTCATTTAAAAAAATTATAGCATTTTGGAGGGGGGTTAAGAAATCTACATCCTTATAAATTGGAGTTTAGGACCATGGTTAGTCATCATTAATACCTTATTAGACTCATTGCATTGAAAGATAATACTTTTATGAGGAGAACACATAGGATTTTATGCAGTGGTTCCGTCCACTAATCGACTACATGACCTTGCTTGGTCTCTTAAACCCTCACGGAAGGACGTAGTTCTCATATGGCTAATACAAAATAGCTACGCTTGCACATGAGAGCGTTGCAGGGAATAAATAAGGAGTGTGCTAGCCTGGGAAGCACTAGTTTTGTTATTCTTTAAATTTGGCCATGGGACCGATCATACTTCACACTGGATGAAAATTGGAACAAGTGAACTCACATATTCAGCTATTTCTACTAATGAAGATACCCCAGTGATCAATTAACATACTCAGGGTAATCATCAAAACTTTAATCTTCATTCCAAAATAAAAGTGTGCACTTTTACCAGCTCAGGTCTATTACAAGTCAGCTTCCTTTGATGAGAAAAAGGACATAATTAGGATCACTTGCTTTCTTATATTTAAGTCCCCTACAGTTGCCGTTTCTGACCCTTCTGTCATTGGATGGAGACGGGTGGGAGAAGAGGAACTCTTAGGCCATTGTGACAGTTTGTGTTTGTTGTCACCTTGACTAGATTTGGGATCACCCAGGAGACAAACACCTAGCCATGTCTAAAGGCATGTTTCCAGAGAGTTTTAATTAAGGAGTACCTGTGCTATGCTAATGTGGCACCATCTCATGGCATGGGCTCCTGGGATCAAAAGGGAAAAGAAGAAAGTCAGCTGAGCCTTGTCACTGTCTCTGCTTCCCGATTAGCCAGTTTCTGCCACCAGCGCTGTGAACCACTCTCCTGCCATGTTAAATACTGCCCTCTTAAACCCGTGCCAAAATGAGTCCATTCTCCCAAATTTGCTTTTAGTCTGACCAAATGGCCAGAGCAACAAGAATAATGATGAACCTAGCCATCAGGAGCTGACACGGTGCACTTCGGTCTTGCCACATGATTAAGCTGCTTGTAACCTTCACCTCCGGGAACCTGCGGCTGTGTGCTATGTCTGGCTGATTTTGGAGCTCCTCATGAGGCAGAGAGGGATCCATTGTCTGTGGCTTTAACTGAGCAGAAAGCACATGAGTTTCATTTCAGTATTCTACCGGTAAATACAGGAGGATGGGGAAAGAAGAGAGATCAAGGGCTTTTTCATTTATGAACACAGGCAAACATGAAGGGAGAGTTTTGTCTTTGTTAAGGTAGGTGACAGGTTTCATGGGAATCTGAGAAACAGCAGCTGATGTTTCCCAGAGTCACTTCACTGGCTTGGGTATGTGACTGAATGAGATATGACAGACTACAGAGATGTCTTCTGTGGCTTGTGTGGCTGCTGACTGTGACCAAGGAAAGATTTCCAAAGTGAGTCAACAATAAGTTTGGAGAGAGTAGAAGAGGTGAGATGGAAAGCCATACTGGGTAGAAGTCCTGCAACAAAATACACCATGGTAAAAAAAAAAGAAAAGACACCATGGGCAACCAGTGTCACTAAATAGCAGCGACCAGAGAGAGAGGCACTGGGACTACTCAGTGGAAAGACAGAAGTAGCCAATTCAGATTGTTTGCATCTTCAAAGTCACAACATACTAGACTCTGGGGCCATATTTGCAAAGTGGCCATGGATTTATAGCTGCAGAGAAACCTGACTAATATCTAAGGGCAGCTCAAGTAATCAAATAACAAGATAATCTATCACTCAGCTAAAAGTGAGAAGTGAGTCCTTGTTCTCCACCCACAGTGGCCACGCCTATCATTCTGCTCATCCCAAGGATCCACCTACCAGACCTCTCTTAAAGCTAAGCTCAGTCTTTCTTAGTTCATGACTGTAATGAGATGCCTAAATTGGGCTGCTTTATAAAAGGTTTATGGAAGCTTATACTTCTGGGAGTGCAAGGTTTAGGGGCCTCATTTGATGGTGGCTGTCTTGCTGGCGGTCTCTGGAGGTGCTGCAGAGCGTCACATGACAAGTTACAAGGAGTTATGCATGTGCGTATATTGCCTGGTATCTCTGCCACGCCTTATGAAGCCACCAGAATTTGATCCTAGAGTTTCGACCAAGAAGACCTCATCTAAAAGGTCCCCTTCTGAACATCCCAGTTGGAATTATGCTTCTAACCACTGAATAGCTCAGTGGGGGACATACAAGTCATATTCCAAAGTTAGCAATGCATGCCGGGCTGTCCTTGAACTTGGGGTGCTCCTCCTGTCTCTGTTTCCTGAATGCTGGGAATATAGGTATGCACAACCGCACTTGGCCTGGTAAGTTTTGTGCCTGTAATACCAACACTGAGGGAGGCAAAGGTGGGAAGATGACTAGGGTTTGCTGGTCAAGAAGTCTAACCACAAAACAGTGGGCTCCAGTTTCAATGAGGGGACCTCATCCGAAGGAAGAAGAATGGTGAAAGAAGGCATATTAGGTTCCCTGTGGCTCCACAAGTGTGCATACAGGACACACACACACACACACACACACACACACTCTTCCCTAGCAGACAAGATGAGCTTTGTTCACAAAAGATCTCATAATACAGACTATTGATAAAAATCCAGGTCAAGTAATGCCAATATAGCTGAAGGTGGCTGTGTGTATCTCTGGTTGCTAGGATGCACATTTTATATTACAGGACAAAAAGCAGTTCTGCATTTCTGGCACTCTTGCCTCCCTGGTCTTTGAGGAGGGTCTGTCCAATCACAGGGTTCCACGTGAAGAATTCCTCCTCAACACGAGACTTTGACTTTTGTTTTAGATATGATTACTGAATTATGTTTGCATTTTCCTTTTTGGGGGGCATGTGTGTGTGTGTTTTATATGCATGTGTTTGTGTGGGTGGGTGTGCCCTATGCACACACTTGCAGTAGCTAGAGAACATCGGGCGTCATCCTCTCCTGCTCATCTTTTGTTTTTCTTGAGATGGAGTCTCTTATTGAACTTGGGGGCTGCCAATATATCTATCTATATATATAATTTTTAAAAATTTATTTATTTATTTTTTAGAGGTAAGTAGGGTCTCACTCTAGCTCAGGCTGACCTGGAATTCACTCTGTAGTCTCAGGCTGGCCTCAAACTCACTGCAATCCTCCTACCTCTGCCTCTCGAGTGCTGGGATTAAAGGCGTGCACCACCACATCCAGCTTGGGAGCTGCCATTTTCAATGAGACTAGATGACCAGCGAGCCCCAGAGATTCTCTTGTCTCTGCCCCTGGCTGGAGTTTAGGCACGCATGGCTATGGCCAGGTTAACTGTTGAGGAGTCAAACTGGCGGAGAACCAGGCCCTCTAGGTTCTCATGCTGGCGTAGCAAGGGCTCCTGCCTGCGGAGAAGCTCCCCAGCCTCTTCATATTGTCTTCTAGAGTAAGAGTTGACCTGCGTGGACCTTCCATCTCCCACCCCCTTCTGGTCTCTCTCCTTTCCCCACAGAGACTATGAATGATACTTGCACCAAACCAAAGCCCAGCTTTGTGCCAACAACTTCTCCGGGGGTATGTGTTGTCCTGATTGGGGTCACTATCACAGCCCATGGCCGGGTCTCCATTCTCCTGCACAGTCTGCTGGTCAGGAAGTCCCAGTTCACCTTGTGGAATCACCCTCTGGCTGGCTGTCACTTAGGGCTGTGTTTGACTTCAAGTCGCTCACCAGTCAAAGTCCCCTCTCAGGAGAGCTCATGAGGAACACTTAACTTTTTCCTCAAATGACAAGAAGTTTGGTGACTGATTTTCTTTCAGGGATTTCCTATTTCAGAGCTAGAGTTCCAGGGCGTGCCCAACCAAGTGGTAAGATGGCTGCCTCAGCTCTAGGCACCAAAGCAGGAGAAAGCCCAACATGGTGGAGATAACTTGTCCCTTGGCTGTTATTTGGTGTCTATAATATTATCACCTTACAGTTCAAAAATCAAACATGCATATAAAACATATAAAGAGAAGTGAGTATTAATAAACTCAATAGCAGTTTATTAATAGGTAGCTGTATGGATATCAATATATCTTGTTTTCCTGTACTGCTGGAAAATGCCCAGCCATTTTTGCATTTAGTCTCTTTATGTCTTGATTTTTCAACCCAGAAGAAAATTTGTCTTCAAAATTCCTTCCCAGGGCTGAGTATAATTAGTCTAAAAACAATCTGTCCTCATGACAGACTAAGGCCAGCTAAGATGAAAAACTTTTAGGGACATCTTAAACAGATTTATGTTTCTTTTGGTTTAGAAAAAAAATCTGTCCTGACACATACTCAATATTGGCACACATGCCATTCTTTCCATTAATTTATTTATTGGATTTATGAAGAGCCTTCTCCTCCACTAGCTCAATTTAATTTTATTTAGCTTTCTGGCTGTCAGAGATCATATTTGTCTATCTGAAGCCACCAATCTTAGGCAGATTTGATTTGGTAAGGACATAATTCCCTGCTTCCCTACCCATACATGTATTGTGCCTGGAAGATAATGAGGTGTTAATGCACTGTCAAACAACTGAGGACTCCCATTCAAAGGCCTTGGCTGTCTAAGTGATTAATTGTTCCATATGACAATGTTGGAAGTGGCTATAGATGATGAACGCACAGCATTTGGGTCATTCGCTTTTATTTCCTTCTTTTCCCTTTCGACTGGGTCTGCTAACAATAGCAAACAGCATTGCTCCACCTAAAGGTTAAAATCCTGCAAGGCATCTAAATGTATGTATTTATGCCCATTGATCAATGTTGCTCTCACTTTCGGTTAGAGTAGCTTCTCTTTATAGATGGTGGTGAACACTGGGGAGACCCAGGACTCATCAAGTTGACAAGAAGAAGAGAAAGCCCAGGGCGTAGCGTTCACTTCTAGCACACCTGCCGGGGCTCAGGGAAAATTTCACGGGTTCCAAGGGGAACGTGAGTGGTGTTCTCACTGCTAGCCAGACAAACTTCTCTACGGAGACGGCTGTGGGCACCGCGGGTAGAATCAAAACTTACCCAAGCTGAAAGTAAAAGGCTGCTGAGCACTCAACACTAGAAGAGACATGTCTATCACGACCCTCCAAGACTCAGAGGACATCTTGGAGGAGGAGGTGGGAGGCATGTAAGAGCCCCAGGGCGAGGAGTATTTTGGGCACTGTCATCTGGACCTGAACTGTCTGGTGCATTATGACCTCACGGAGGTTGTCATTACCCCCACGATTCAATCTGAGTCCATCCCCATTTTGACATAGAGGAAGGAGACAACTTTGTGCTGTCTCACAAAAAATGAGACATCCAGACAGATGCAAGATTACTTTTTAAAGATTAGAGTGCCCAATGGAATAGTTGTGGGGATGTAAGGGGAGACAAAACTATGGAAATAGGAAGGGGATATGATCAAATTATGGTATGTTCATGGATGAAAATGTTCAACAAAAATGTTTAAAAAAATAACTCCAAGCCTTGCTAATTTGTGGCACTAAGGAACAAATTGTATTTGATAATCTTGAAAGGGCAGCGATGGGATTTGATATGGGGAGCTGAACAGATGAACTGAGGCCATCCAGTCTGTGGCTCTCGGTGGCTTACTTGAGCAGCATTGGTGCTCTGGAAGTTTCTGTTCAACCGCGGGAGGAGGAGAAGCCCTGCGAGAGCCCGTGGACAGGTGGAGACCTGGTGGGAATGAAGGTATGCTACTGTGTGGGAACTTCACAAGTGGAAGGAAATGGCTAAATGTGGCCTCCCCAAGAAGGAACTAGCAAATGAACCTGTGAGGCTAGAAAGATCCAGGATCCCCTGAGAGGTCCAGACCACTCTGCAGCTGGGCGGAGAGGGGCCGAGTGGAGAGTGCGTCCCAGAACCACAGCAGAGAAGTAAGGCTGCTCACCTCCCCTGGAGTGCTGTCACTGATGCAGGTTCTGAGCAGCTCTGTGTCCCTAAGAGGCAAGATTTTACGTCTGGTTTTTTTTTTTTTTTTGATTGCTAAAAATTTTTCACTACTTTTAAAATTTTGAAACAGTATCTATGTTACCGAGGCTGGCTTTAAACTCACTCCATATAGCGTAGGCAGGTATAGAACGTGTGTTCCACCTGCCTCAGCCTGGGGATTTTAGGTACACTTTGCCATGCAGAGATACACTTGGGGTTTCAAGAGCCTCTGAATGCACAGTTACTCATGGCGACTCAATCTCTGGGAACAGGGACCATGGTTGTGAGAGATAAATGTCAAGGCCTTGAACTTTGGCCCCCTCAATCAAAGAAATGGGGACAACCTCTAAAACTCACCTTGCTGTAGCTTGGGGCTCTCTCTCTTATCCTTGTCTTTTTATTTTTTAAGCAACAACTTCCATAAGCAAAGACAATATACCATGATCATAATCCCGTCCCAGCACTTCCTTTTCACCTCTGTCAAATTACCCCTCTGTGGAGTCTTTCTTTCCAAGTAGTCTGCTTCTATTTTGCCGTCTTCATTTCCCCCTCCCACTATAAATTTTCAAAGCACATCTGCTATGACCAAGAGTAAGGAGATAGAGATCTTCATTGCTTGTAAGCGTACGGTCATGTGTCTAGATGAAAACCAATGATGATGGAAGTTACATACTATCAAACAGTAATTTACGGGCCTTGATCCTACAGTAGTGAAACGCTTTGGTAAAAAGACACGAGGGGGAGGGAAGCAAGGAGAAACAGGCGGCTGGAGAGGCAGTGAGGAGGAGTGAGAATCAACCGAAACAAATTGTGTTTGAAAAATGTCACAAAGATACATGCAGCTCCGCATGCTAACTAAAAAAAAAAAGCATTTAAATACAGGGTAGGAAAATGAACTAACTAGCCATGGTGGGCGACAGTCTGCTAGACCACGTTTCTCTTTGTGTTAAAATTTTGTTGTTTGTTGAGAATGTCCAGAGGGAAGCAGCAAAGTGGTGAAGAAGAGGGATAGCAGCTGTAAGTGGTGACAGCTGCTAAGCAGCGCGCCCGCGCCGTCTATCATAGACACCAGCAACCTCGGAGAAAACAAGATGTTGCTAAAACACCCACACCAGCAGTCTTCGCCGTAACAGGCAAGCCACTGAGCTTTCGCTGCAGAACTTTTGTGCCTTTTATTATGAAACAGGGTCTCACGAAATTACCTGGGTTGAACTTGAACTTGGCATCCTCCTGCCTCAGCACCCAACGTAGCCATGCTTATAGGCCTGCACCCCCAGAACCATTTTCAAGCGGCCCTCTTTTTGGTAAAGTGAAGTATGTTTTGCTTCTGGGTCTGGCAACTTTTACCGTAGTAATCAGTACACAAATGATATTTTTAGCAGAGTCTCTTAAACTGTACCCAAGGAATCGTAGGCTTAGACTGTGCCATTTACTTACTGCGTACATTTCACGTGGTCATTGGAATTTTTGTGAGGAACAATTTCAAATGAGTACAGACAACTTCAGTTTTCACTGTGAATTTTAAATATCCACACTGCACAGATTCTTCTTTGATTAAATAGAATTATGTTGGCTACTAAAGAAAGGGATGACCAAGAGAAGGGGTGAAGAGAGGGGGTGAGAGGAATGGAAGGAAGGAGGAAAAAGGGAAAGAGAGGCTGGGGAGATTGCTTAGTTGTTAAGGTGCTTGCCTTTGAAGCCTAAGGACCCAGATTTGATTCCCCAGTACCCACATAAAGCCAGATGCACAAGGTGGCACCTGCTTCTGTCCTAATGTGTCCATTCTCCCTCCCTCCCTCTCTCTCTCTCTCTCTTTCTCTCTCTCTCTCTGCCTCTTTCTGTCTCAAATAAATGAGCAAAATGTCTTTTAAGAAAGGTAAACAGCAGCACTCGGGAGGCAGAGGTAGGAGGATCGCCGTGAGTTCAAGGCCACCCTGAGACTACAGAGTTAATTCCAGGTCAGCCTGGACCAGAGTGAGACCCTACTTCACAAAAACCAAAAAAAAAAAAAAAAAAAAAAAAAAAAAGAAAGGTAAACAGAACGGAGGTAGGAAGGAAGAATGGAAGGGAGGAAAGGAAAATGGAAGTGCCCTGAGTCGCTAGAGGGCAGTGCAGTACTGGGAAGAAAACGCTGTCTTTAACAAAGAGCACCCCCACCACCCCCAAGAAACCTGCTGCTGAAAAGAAGGGAAAGGTAGAAAACTGTAAAGAAAAGGAAGTGGTGCGCAGTCTACTGTGAGTGCACATTCCATTTCACAGCTAAAGCGAGCAGAAGAAAGGAAGGACGGATTCAACATACCTGTAAAGGGAGCAGAAATTCTCCCATGTTTTTACGGGGTGAATGATATCGGATTAGGAAAAAAAGAAAATGGCGAGGTTCATTGGTTTTTGTTTTTTTTTGTTTTTGTCCCCTCCCTTCAAATACCAACCATACAAAATGGATTTCCGCAGGTCTAAGAAGTGTCTCAACAATATCCATAGTGAAGCGGGTTGTCATCACAGACCTGAGATCACACATAGTTGTGATCTGTTGAACTGTTTCCTATGGCATTTTGTTACAAGATCTAAGTATGGGGCTTGAATAATTGAAGCATTTCCTTTTCCTGTCAGCTTTTCCCAAACAAGGAGTTCAAAGACTTCACTTCCCTGTACACGGAGCAGGTCGCCAATAGCAATGGAATTTTCTACTGTTTTAAATGATTTTCATTTTAACTCACATACCACAAGATAAAATTGTATGTCATAATGAGATTTTTACTTCCTTTTTTTAAGGGATGACTCATTCTTTTGTGACTGATAGATGCCATATCATCTTAAAATTCAGAAATTTCGGTTTCAATTTATTTTTGGAATCAAGGCATCTTGCTTTGAAAGCAGCATATGTTTGAGAAAATGATGAAAATGTGTTGTTAGGACTGAGAAAGTGATGTTGGGAAAGATTCATTCTGTTAGAGAGAAGTTGCAACTATTTAGTATTGAAACTGTTCATGTGTTTGTGCTTTTTTTAAATATAGCCATTACTTAACAATTAAGAGACTGCTGGACATTATTTAATAAACATGTTCACAGGAGTTTGGAAAATTTTCAAATTCAAAGGAAGAAAGAAAAGAACAGAATGTGATTATATGTGTTCCTTGCTTTAAGTAATTTGTACTCTCTCAAACATTTTGGTCAATTGATTTTTCTTTTCAAATGCAGCCACATTTTTATTGACTCACATGAAAATTTCTGACTTTTTTTTCAGTTTTCTTTGCCAGTAATTTCTAACATTTAGCTTTAGGATTCTTTCTTTTCCTTACCCTGCAAGTAAATAATCTAAAAACATTCCCAGAAGTCAGACAGTTACTATTCAATAAAAGAACTCTGCAGATGGCTGCTTCCAAAGTAAAAATCATTTGACCATAATTAAAAACAAAACAAAACAAAAACAACAGCAACAAAAAAAACTTACTTTCTCTTTGTAATGCACAGGCTCTCAGTTTCAGTTTTCTTGAGACAGTTTCTATGACTTCCTCATCCCTGTCAGTTAAGGACGGTGCTTTCTTTGCAAATCTGAAGTATCAAGGTATATAAGCAGGGGTCTCCATTTCAACATCACCCAGAATGTCCTCAGTTCCTATTTGGTCAATGCATAATAGCTATACTTCCTAAGGGCTCATTGACCACTTTCTGGACAATTTAATAACTCACTCTTATTTACTGAAGGGAATTTCTCAAAGAAGACAACGTATTTCCTGGGTTATCGCATCCCTGACCGCCAGGGAGATAATGGCACTCTTCTGTCTATGAGCAGCCAATGTCGATGAGTAAAATTTCCAGGAAAGAAAATGCTGCCTTTCCTTGGATCAGGTTGTGTGGAGCTTGAAAGACTGACCTACAAAGTTACTGTATTTGTTGTAAATTTCTAAAGTAACGCATTTCCTAAAAGAAGTTTGACGTTTCAAGATTATTATAGAAAACAAAAGTGTATGATGATTACCTATTCTAGAAATTTTCTCTTCAAAGAATTGAGACTATATGAACACTGGGCATAATAAAAGGGTAGAAATATAGAACAAAATATATTACCTGTCACATTTATATTCAGATAAAATTTCCTTAAATGGACAGCCTACATTATTTTTGCAAATGTTAACCTTTTTCTTTTTGAAAAGTAAAAGTAAGAGTTTATGAATTTAAACATTTCCGCATGTGATTCATGCATCTATCTTTAGATGAAAATGGCCAAGCACCTCACAGAATTATCTTAGGACTCAGGCTGCACCACAGAGGATCAGCAAGTCCTTTTGTTCCCTTTACACAGGTGGCCACAAAGATGGATACAGGTGTGTGCACATGCATTGGAGGTGGAATTCCTCACTAAGTTAACTCAGGTCAAGTTGAGGAATAATGTTTTTATTTACATGATAGGCCATTAGAGATAGAATTTACCATTATTGTTATTTCTGTTATTATTTTGTGATTATTTCCATGACTGACAAGATTGAAAGAAGTAGCACTTAATTCTCATTGCAGGGACAAAACACTTGGCCAGAAACAGCTTATGGAAGGGAAGGGCTTATTTCTTCTGGCTTACGGTTTAGGGGAAGTTTCCTCAAGGTGAAGAAAGCATGAGGGGCCTGAGCTGGAAGCTCTTTTCATTTCTCCACAGCAGCAGGAAGGAAGGAGAGTGAGCTAGCTGTGAACACACAGTGGGGCTGAACTCATGAGATTCCTAGCTATGAACACACAGTGGGGCTGAACTCATGAGCTTTAGGGAACATTGCTGTCAACACAGCTTGTCCAAGGCTGCACCTCCCAAAGACTCCATCAGCTGACCATCAAGTATGAGGCTTAACCACAAACCATGAGGCTACAAGCAACGTTTCACATTCAAATTGCCACAACAGATAAAATATATTAGTTACTTTCTCCTTTCTGTGAAAAATATTGGACCAGAAGTCACTTAGGGAAGGATCAGTTTGTTTTGGTTTACGGTTGTTTTTTTTTCCGAGGTAGGGTCTCACTCTGGCCCAGGCTGACCTGGAATTCACAATGTTGTCTCAGGGTGGTCTCGAACTCATGGTGATCCTCCTACCTCTGCCTCCCGAGTGCTGGGATTAAAAGCGTGCAGCACTACGCCGGCTTTGGTTTACAGTTTTGAAGGGGAAGTTTCATGGTGAGGAAGGCAAAGTAGCAGGAAGTTGAAGCAGAGCTCATCACATAGTCACATGCCCAGGAGGGACATGGAGAGGCAGAGGATGAACAGGAAGTGGGGTAAGGCTGTGAAACCTCAAGACCCACCCTCAAGAGTCCCCTTCTTTCAGTGAGACTCCACCTCCTAAAGGCTCCACATCTTCCCAAACAGCATTGCTACCTAGAGACCAAGTGTTCAGACATGTGAAATGCAGTGGTGCATTTCATATTAAAATCAATGTTAATCAAAATCATATTAAAACAGAAGATACAATCTTGGATTTATGTAACATGAAGAGTTTTAATCAGAATCTTTTTTTCGGTATAGAGAGAAGATGTAGCCATTTTAATATTTTTATATTATCTAATAGTTTCCAATTTGAGATGTGCAACACATGCAAGTTAATAGAAAAAGCAAGATGAGCTGGGCATGGTGGTGCATGCCTTTAATCCCAGCACTCTGGAGGAAGGGGGTAGGAGGCAGAGATAGGAGGATTGCGGGGAGTTGGAGGCCACCCTGAGACTACATAGTAAATTCCAGGTCAGCTTGGGCTAGAGTGAGACCCTACCTCAAAAAAAAAAAAAAAAAAAAAAAAAAAGAACAAAGAAAGAAAGAATGATAAAGAAAAGAAAAGCATTGTGATAGGAAGAGTCATCACATCTATCAAGCCAGGATCAAGCCAGGCACTGTCTTAAGGGCCATATAAGTAATGAAAATTTAGATTTATTCTGTTTGAAAAATATTTTCACTTATCTGTGAGGGAAGTGACAGACTGAATATGAACAAGAATGAGGACATGGGAGCTCCAGGGCCTCCTGACACGCTCTGGTGATGAAGTCCAGATGCACGCGCCACTTTGTGCACCTGGCTTTCCATGGATACTGGGATCATTGAGCCTTGGCACGTGTGGGCTTTGCAAGCAAGTGCCGCAGAGCCATCTCTCCAACTCCATCTAACTTATTTTTGAGTAGAATATCAATTGTATGTAGTATGGAAATCAGTGTGCTATGCCGACACATGATGCTCAATACACCAACACATTTATCTTCTTGTTATGACCCTTTCTTCTCCCCTGCCACCTTCTCCTGTCCCTGGCATGCACTCGAGGCTGCGTCTCCAGTTTTGCCTTAGGAGAGCCCATGGGGAAATTGACTTTCTGTAGCTGACCTATTCCACTTAGCATGATATCCTGTGGTTCCACCCGTGTTGCTGCCAACAACAGGGTTTTATTCTGCTTCATGGTCAGATAGTGTTTATTGAGTACAAATAACACTTTTCTTTACTCATTGGTCTGGTGATGGGCTTCTGTGCTGATCCCACGGCGCAGCTCTTGTGAGCGGTGTTGTAGTAAACCTACGGGCATCGCTTTGGCATGCTGAGCTCATTTTCTGGGTGTATAGTCAAAAGTGAGATAGCTGGAACTGCAGAGATATTTTTAATTTTTTTGTTTATTTTATTTATTTATTTATTTGAGAGCGACAGAGAGAGAAAGAGGCAAATAGAGAGAAAATAGAGAGAATGGGCACGCCAGGGCTTCCAGCCACTGCAAATGAACTCCAGATGTGTGCGCCCCCTTGTGCATGTGGCTAACTTGGGTCCTGGGGAATCGAGCCTTGAACCAGGGTCCTTAGGCTTCACAGGCAAGCGCTTAACTGCTAAACCATCTCTCCAGCCCTAATTTTAATTCTTGAGGCACGTTGATACTGTTCTCTACAATAATAGTGTTTATCAGTATTCATTGGACAAAGGATTAACATCCAGGATGTAAAAGGGACTCAAAGACTTATGTGGGTACATAATCCAAATAAATGGGCACATGATTGGGATAAAAACTTCTCAAAAGAAGAAATAAAGGGGCTGGGAAGATGGCACAGGGTAAAGACACTTGCCTGCAAAGCCTAACACCTTGAGTTCAATTCTCCGGTATCCATGTATGAAGTGGTACATGTGTCTGGAGTCCATTCGCAGGGGCTAGGGACACTGGTGCCCCTAACTTCTTTCTCTCTGTGTGTCTCTTTTGTCTCAGTCTCTCTCTTTCTGCTTGCAAATACATAAATAAAAATATTTTTTACAAAGAAGAAATAGAAACAATTGCATATTTAACAGCTCAGTGAAGTATCAGTTACATCCTCACTTTGCAATTGAGGAAACTGAGCGACAGAGAGATTAATAGCATTTGAATCAACATAGGGAACTAGCAGAGCAGTCAGAAGTCAAGCCAGCCCTGGGCCTTCTCCTCAGCTACTTGCCACACTAGGAGGAGCATGGGCACAGCTGTAAACTTGCATCAAACTAGCGGCAGCGAGGCTCATCTCAAAATGGCTGGTCAAACAGCTCGTATAGTATCGCCCTGCCTTCTTGCCAATAACATTGCTTACATTTAGTTTCATTATTGCTTACTGTTTATGTGCAGTCTTTAAAATTTTATTTAGTTATTTATATTCAGAAGCACAGAGGGAGAAAGAGAGAGAAAGAGAGAGAGAGAGAGAGAGAGAGAGAGAATGCATAATCTGGGGCTTCCTGTCACTGCAAACTCCAGATGTGTGTGGCACTTTGTGCATCTGGCTTTATGTGGGTAGTGAGGAATTAAACCCAAGCTGTTTGGCTTTGCAAGCAAGTACCTTTAACCACTGAGCCACCTTTCCAGCCCTTATGTGTAGTCTTGACTGAGTCAAATTCAAAACATTCAAAGTGCGTTGACAGAAGCCTGTCTTGTTTTGGGGACCTCGTATGACTCTCTGATCAACAGCTCAGTGTGGGTGGCACCTGTTTCCGGTACTGTGAGCTACAGGTCAGAGCCCACATATTTTAAGGTTATACTTCATTCTACCCACTCCAGGACCCTTATTTTCAGGTGCTCCCCCTGTACTCCTGTTGAGGGTTTTATCTTTTAGTCTACCTTCAAGAAGAAAGATTTTATGGTACCAGCTCATTTTGGGCTGAGTTTTCTGTCCTCCCCACCCCCCCATCATTCTGCTCTCCTCCTCTCAATGCTTCTGTCCCTATTTTCTGGGCTTCGCGTAGTCTATCTGGTGTGCCAGCAACTCAAGATGATGCAAGTTAGGAACTGCAGTTGAGTGAGAACATGCAGCTTTTGCCTTCCTGTGATCGTGTGAGTTCACTGAGTATAATATGTTCTAAGTCCATCCCATAAATTTAATTGTATTTTTTTTCTTATTGCTTAGTAGAATTCCACTATGTAAGTATACCATGACTTCATTATCCATTCATCCAGTGATGGGCACCTGGGTTGATTCCAGTTCTTAGCTATTATGATTGAGCAGCTATAAACATGGTTGAGCAAATTTCTCTGTAGTGAAGTGTGGAGCATTTAGGGTAAATGCCCACTAAGGGAATAACTGGGTCTATTGGTAGTTCTTTATTTCTCATTTTCAGGAATCTCCATATTGATTTTCCATTTGTACAAGTTTGCATTCCCATCTATAGTGAGTCAGAGTTCCTCTTTCCCCACACCCTCGCCAACATTTGTTATCATTTGATTCTTCAGTGATTGCCATCCTCACTGGAGTAAGGTGGAATCTCATAGTTGTTTTAATTTTCCTGAGGGCTAGGGTTAGGGATGCTGAGCATTTTCTTCAGTGGGTGTTAGCCATTTGCATTTTTTCGTCTGAGAACTCCCTGTCTGAAGTAAAAGGTAAGACCCTTTTGTTAAAAACAGCATATGCTGTTGACACAGACCATGGAGAGACCTGGCTCGAATCCAGAAAGGAGCCAGTCCCCAGACAGCCTAGTGCTGGAAAGCGCTACGTGAGCTGCTGGGGGAAAGTGGTCAGCAATGTTCCGAGCAACCAGGGTCTAAGCTGCTCAGAAGCAACCAGCTTGGCAAGAGGCACACCCCAGTGCAATGGTGGCACCCAGCCTTGGTGGGTTAACTTGGCTTTCTGATCGCCTTAAAGATCTGCTCAGTGGAAAGAAACTCATATCTGGAACTTGGAACCAAGTCTGAATCCTATAGAGACAAAGATTATGCCCTCCAAGATCAAGTTCTCACTAGTCTTTGGCTAAATGAGGGACTACATCCATTAAACTCTCCCTAAATTAATACTAACACTGATCCCATTGGACCTATGCTGACTTCACTCTCTATTGGACAATCTCTTTCTTTTTTCAGAAGGTAGTGAGACCTGAGGAGATAAACCACCCGTCGCATCTCAGTCAAGGCCCAGGTCACAACGCAGAGGAAGTGGGGGAGACGAGCAAGAGTGCTGCTTCCACAGTGAACCTGACAAGCAGCACCAGGGTGTAGAAGACGTACAATGAGGGGACCCAACACATACCAAAGCAGAGGACCAGAGGCTCTTAAGAGCTCATCATTGAAATAGACTTAACACACACCCACTGAGACTTAGGAAGTTTTGTGGAAGAGGGGGAGGGAAGATTATAAGAGCCACAGGTTGGGACGTCATGCCCAGACACATCACCTCCCCTCAACAACTGACTGCTGTTCCCACAATGCATAACCCACAACCCCATGGGGAATCCCAGTAACCCCACTGAGGAAAGCCCCCTGCAGAATGGGGCCAGGGAGGAGGGAAAAGGTGGTACCAACACATGATACATCCATACAAGGTGTATTCTTAATAAAAAATACAGTATGCCCATAATACTCAAAAAACTTAATAATAAATAAATAATTCCTTTTATGAAGGCTTAAAAATACTCCAAGGTGTCTCACACAGCATTTTTGAGATAGATAAAACACAACTTTTATTATAAGAAAGAGAGAAAGCTTTTTAGCCTTTTCTGGTTGAAAATACTGGAAGAAAAGATTTCCTTCCGTCACCCATTGATCAAAGTAAGGTCCAGCCTGGTCTTTTTGGATTATTAAAGATCCTGACTGGCTTATGATAACATGATAGTAGACTTTCTCATGGTTTTACCAAATTTTGTGGCTATGAAGATGAACATGAAGAAATCATTCATTCAAGAGCTTTCATAAACAATATGTAGTAGTGTTTGGAACAGTTACCTGGCATAGTTTTATAGATGATTGTGACCTCGTTATCATAAATTGATTTTGTGTTTGTGCAGTAATTGTTTATTTTTATTTCACATGAACTAATTGGGTAAAGAGAGTAAGTACTAGCGAACACCTTTGAGAGTCAGTAAATGAGGCAGAAGATATTCTTTCTTTACTAACTCCATGAATACTTGATATTAAATTGAGTATCTTTGCCCTGTTTGTAAACTTGTTTCTGCTTCAGCATATATTATTTTGCTTATGCGATCAGCAGGTGTATGGTACAAAAATGCTATAAATTCTATTCGCAGGCTCTTTACTCATGATTAAGCTAGAGCTTGGCTCATCGATATGTGGAGAAAAGGATAGAAAGAAAACTATGAAATACAGCAAGCGGGAAGGGGTGCCAACTTATTCTAAATTCTAATGCGTGTCTGGTGAGTGATGTTAGGAATTCAGATGGAGAACATGCATTGTGTGTGCTCTGGGATCATTAGGTAGAAAAAAGAATGCAGAATACTGAATGGGGTTGCTGCCGTGCAGTGATTTCCCAGCCTTATCCACGCTCAATTAGAAGTTTCCTGAGTACAGAAGTTATAAACTCTCCCTCAGAGGCTGAAGAGGTAGCAAGGAACAGAGTCAAAGTCCTGCCATGTTTGGCTAAATCATTAATTTTCACAGCACTGCTACCTGAGATCTGTTATAAAAAGCTGGGGGAAGTAAGTCAGGAAGAAGCCGTCAAGCAAGACGAGCCAGTCAGAAAGCAGAGACCCTATGACCGAGGCCGCGTGCAGAGAGCATCAGCATCGTTTGAAGAGTCTCAACTGATTGTGGAAACTACTCCAGTATTTTTTCAAAGCACACTATATATAGACAACAGTATCGGCTAATGAAATAAATAACTCCCTGTGGGTTTGACAGCATATGTATTTCTATAATGCTGCTTGTAAAAAAGAAGCAGTTTTGAGTGTTGACGTGATTGTCATGACAATGTAACTATTTTTGGAGGATAGTATCTATATGACAGAGACAATGAAAATCTTCTCACTTACAGGAAGGGAAATCTACAAAAGTAGAGGACGACAAAATTGCCACCAGCCCATCATACTCTTTTACATCTTGTTCCTTAGAACTTTTATACCCATTTAACCCATACCTTCAGAGGTCCAAATGATATTTGGAAAATATTGCATTTATAAATGAATTTTAAAAATTCACAGTCCACTAGAAGACATGGTCTTGTGTTTTATTCCTGACTCTGATGCAAGTGATTCGTTCTCCCTAATGTTCTTGTCACAATGTTTTGCCCTTTCTAGAAGCCCATAGACATGTGGCCACTCAACTATGGACCATAACCTTTACGACTGTGAGCCCAAACAAACCTTTTGCATTTTTTTTCTTTTTGGTTTATCTCAGGCTGACCTGGAATTCACTATGTAGTCTCAGGGTGGCCTTGATCTCATGGTGATCTTCCTACCCCTGCCTCCCCAGGGCTGGGATTAAAGGCATGCGCCACCATGCCTGGCTCACCTTTAGCATTTCTAAAAATAAAAAGATCACAATCCAGTATAAGACATAGCTTTATGAACAGTTTAAACAGAGTAAAAAAACACAAAACACAAAACAAAACATAAAATCCTAAACCAGGCAAAATTCTAAACAAAGGAGTAAAATGGATAGGATAATAACATGAGACTTACTTGAATGATAGAAAAAAGAAAAAAAAGGTATAAATTGTCTGCTTGCTATCCAGATGGGTACATTTTCTAATGGGCTAACAGGCACAAAGCAAGATTGAGCATGGGTAAAATGACAAAGTCAGATATGTGAATGTTTCTTGGTGCCAATCTTTGTCACACATCAAATGATTCAATTGTTACTTATTGGCCAAGAACCACACAATTTGTTTCCTATAACTCCTGGTGGTTGGGACCTTGGTCAGGGATTCTCTTTACTCTCTGCCACAAGGTCTCTCACAGGTGGAATCTCAGCACAGATGTCTCATGTGAAGGTTTCTCTGAGTACAAATCAAGTTCCAAGGTTACTTTCATGGCTGTTGGTAGGAGTCCATCTCTAGAAGACCTCAGGAGCTTGTGCTCACCTTCTTGAGGGCTGCCTGATGAACGCTGTCTTCAGTTCCCATGTGTGCTTCTCCAGCCTGGCTGCTGGCCTCGTCCAAGCAGAGGTGTGCACTTAACCGACTCATAGAAACGATGTGTTGTCGCCTTTGTTACATGCTGTCCCTTGGTAGCGTGGTGTAGGTCCGAGCTTCACTCAAGCGTAGAGCACAGAGGAATCTGGATATTAGGATATGAGGGGGGCCTCTGGGAGCCAACTTGGCAGCTTCTGTTATTGATTCCATCTTGATCTCTGTTTCCTCATTTATTCACATGTCAAATCTTCATTAGAAAAAAAAACAACAACAACAGGTTATGTAACTCCTGTGAAGAAATAAATAGCCTTCTTTGTCTACTTTTTAATTTAAATTTCATTTATTTGTCTGTGGGGTGTGTGTGTGTGGGGGGGGTGGGTGTTGCAGTCAGGTTCACGTTGCTGGCAGAAATCAGCCAACCAAGAGCAGCTTGTGGGAAAAGAGGCTTATTTTGGCTTACAGGCTTGAGGGAGAGCTCCATGATGGCAGGGAAAATGATGGCATGAGTAGAGGGTGGACATCACCCTCTGGCCAACATAAGGTGGACAACAGCAACAGGAGAGTGTGCCAAACACTGGCATGGGGAAACTGGCTCTAACACCCATAAGCCCGCCCCCAACAATACACTCCCTCCAGGAGGCATTAGTTCCCAAATCTCCATCAGCTGGAAACCTAGCATTCAGAACACCTGAGTTTACAGGGGACACCTGACTCAAACCACCACAGCAGCTGTGTGTGTAACAAGCACACAGGTGGAGGGAGGCCAGTGAACAAGTTTTGTGCGGCTCATCTTTTCATTTTGAGGCAGGATCTCTTGATCACTCTCACTGGAATGGGGAGGGTGCAGAAAAGGTAATGGAATGGGAAAATAATCAAATTGCAGTATGTTCATGTATTAAAATTCTCAACAAAAATGTTAGTTAGGTCTGAAGAGATGGCTCAGTTGTTAAAGACTTTTGCAAAGCCTACCTACTCAGGTCCAATTACCCAGCCACCCATTAAAGCAAGATAGGCATTTATCTGCAGAGGCAAGAGACTCTGACATACCTGCTCTCTCTCTCCATCTCTCTCACACACCTGCAAATATGTAATTCTAAAAAAAAGTTTAAAAAAACACCATATAATGATACAATTTAATGAATTCTTAAGGCAAAACTAGAATAACAATTATATAAGGCTATGAAAGTAAGGGTAAAAAGAACACATATTCACATACTCCTTAATAATTATTCAACAGCAAGGAAAATTAGAATTGCAAGGAAAAGTGAAGAGGATGTCTGTCAGTGACCCGGACCTCTGCCAAAACCCAAATCCACAAGGGAGAAGGAAGCATTATGGACTTTTATTATTAAATAAGAAAAAAGGGAGATGCACTGAGTTGTGTCTTTAACTCAGAAATCTAGACGTGCCTCTTTGTCTATTTAAAAATATCGCTGTTTTATTTACAGGCAACATGAAGTTATTGAAAATATATGCAGTGAAAACCATGGAAAACATAGTAGAATGGATTGCGAACATGACCTGCAAGAAAAATAGAACGTATGTTATTTGGTGCTAGGATTTCAAATGATGTTATTGCTGGCCTGACATTTTAGCTTTGATCACACAAGTTTTAAAGCAATAAGAAAAAAAAAAAAAGACTGCTTACACAATTCTCTATATGTGTTTAGGTAAAAAAAAAATGTTATTGTTTAAGAGACGCAGCATAGTTCTCAATGCTTAGTTTTCTGATTTGTAGGTTTTTAGTTTATAATGTTGCACTATGGTTTACATATTTTTTCCCAACACAACGAAATTGCATGCCTACAGATCCAGGTATCAGAAAGACTCAAAGGGCGGTTTTCACTTTGTGCACATTCTGAGTCCAGACATGGAGAGCAGCACACAGTCGTTACTGATGTTTTTCTAAATGGCATGTGCTGGGCCCAGTGGCCGGTTTTCTCTGGGCCAGAGCAGTGTTGAGGTAGATATTTAGTTCTTACACATTCCTAGCAAAGGTTCTGTCATCATCAGCTCCAATCTATGGGTCCAGTTGCATTGTATCAAAAGCATCTTTATTTTCCACTGCCAATCGCAGTCCCATTTTTGTCATATTATGTTTGTGTAACAGGCTGAGTGAATCAATATAATCTTTATTGTTCTGATAATGTGGACCTTTCAATGCTATATGTAATACTTGTAGGCATTAACCTGAGTTTGGGCAACAATGTCCTTGGTGTGGCTTCTGAACAATCCCACCATGACTTCCCAAGCAGCTCTGCTTTTCCTGCAATCCCCAAGTGCCCTGCAAAATGTCTTCAGTCTTTTAAAAAATATTTTATTTATTTACTGACAGAGAGAGAGAGAGAGAGAGAGAAAGAGAGAGAGAGAGAGAGAGAGAGAAGAGAGAGAAGAGAGAGAGAGAGAGAGAGAGAGAGAGAGAGAGAGAGAGAGAGAGAGAGAGATGGAGGGAGAGAATGGGCACACTAGAGCCTCTAGCCACTGCAAACGAACTCCAGACGCATGTGTCACTTTGTGCATCTGGCTGTATGGAAGTACTGGGGAAATCAAACCTTGGTTGTTGAACAGCAGGCAAGTATCTTAACGGCTGAGCCATCCCTCCGGCCCTCTTCAGTCTTTTTAGTGTGAACTTCCCTTCTGAAGTCCATTCTCTCAGTTGACCCAGCTCAGCTGAGTTTTACGTGAGGGCCAAAAAAGAGACACCACTTTTATGAATTCATGGTTTATCTTACTTACACCAATATCCTTATTTATCCTTTAGGGATTTTAATCAGATCTCCCCCATGAACTCATGTGTTCTGAATGCTTGGTCCCCACCTGATGGCAGTTTGGGAGTTAGAGCCTTGCTGAAGGAGATGTGTTGGTGGGGTGGGCGTTATAGCCAGCTCCCCCTTCCCAGAGTTCATCTCATTGTCTTGTTGCTATTTTCCTCCTGCTGTGGCAGAGGCAATGTCCAGCCTCTGCTCATACCATGCTTTCCTTTGCTGTCATGGAGCTTCCTTCAAGACTGTAAGCCAAAATAGCCCTGTCTTCCCATCAGATGTTTTTGGACAGGTGCTTTGTCCCAGCAACAAGAAGGTAACCACCGCACAGCCCATGGAAAAGGTTGCTTAGCAACTGCAGACTCAGAGATAATGGATGCTTTTCTTTATGACAATTGAGCAACTTTCCACACAGGGTTTCCATCAGTGCTTCGTGTCTGCTTCCAGAATCAAAAGAGGGTCACCATGAGGCTCACCATGTGGTCTGCATCTTTACATCTTCTTTTATGCACACAGCATGGGCATCAGCAATTTGAGCTAAATCTAGACAAAATCTACCTCCACCTTCTCTTCCGAGATCTCAGCTCCTTTAGATTTTAGAGCAGTCTGGAGATCAGTAGCCTAATCTTCCTCACTGACAGCAAGAATATCAGGGGGCTCAAGGTGAGTTCCAAACATCTCAGGTACTCCACTTCAATATATGTGGACCAGAAAAGGGCTAAAATCATGTGTTTTGTGTTGCTATAACTGTTCTCCATGGGTTTTTATATGAAAAAGAAATAGAGAAGTCATCTCAAATTTTTCATGAAATTCAGATATTTATTTTGACACCCTCTGCCTGGTGTGGCTTCCTAAAGCAATCCATAGACCTCCTTAATGCCCAGATCACTGGGTGTCTTTCCATAGATACCAACATTATGGGATACAGCTAGGCTGGTTTCTCATGCCTTAGTTCTGAATTTTATTTTATTTTTACTTATATTTTAAATTTAAAAAATAATTTTAATTTAAAAAACATTGTTATTGACAATTTTTACAAATACACATAAAGCATTTTAATCATAATAACCTCCCTCCCATAATTCTCTCTTGTCCTTCATTCCCTATACCCTTTCCACTGAACCCCTTTCTCCCTCTACTCAGATTCTGTTTTTTTTTTTTTTTTTTAGTTGATATATAGAGATTTAGGTATTTCTGGGATTTACAAATGCAATTTAGCTCTGTTGATTTTCCTTCCCCCTCCTATCCCATATTTCCTTCAACCCTGCGAAGTCCCCTCCCTCCTGTGTCTTCCCTTCTGTTTACGTCACACATTTTGTCTCTCACCCAGCAAATTCAGCTAATCTCTTTATATTTGCTTTTAGTTATAGTTTTACCTTTATAGGTTTTTTTTTTTTTCCACATTTGCCTATCTATACGACTTTATAAGCTAAGACCTTCATATCAGAGAGAGAAAGAGAACGTGCAGATTTGGTTTTCCTGAGTTTGAGTCACTTAATAGAATTCTTTCCTGGTCCCTCTATTTCCCTATAAATTTTATTTATCTGTACTTCTGAATAAAATTCCATTGTGGACCACATTTTGTTATCCATTCATCTGTGGATGTGCATCTAGGCTGATTCCAGTTCTTATCTCCTGTAAATAGGGCCATGATAAACATGAATGTGCAAGTGTCTCTGTGGTGGAGTATGGAGTCCTTGGGACACATGCCCAGTGGTGGGATAGCTGGGTTGAATGGGAAGTCTATTTCTAATTTTTAGTATAGCTCCCTACTGATTTCTATAATGGCCTTACTAATTTGCATTCCCAACAACAGTAGATGACGGTTCCTTTTCCTGCATCCTCACCAGCATTTGTTGCCTATTTTCTTGATGATAGCCATTCTGACTAAGGTGAGATGGTATCTCAAAGTTGTCTTAATTTGAATTTTCCTGATGGCTACTTATTGGTCATTCATATTTTTTTTCTTTTGTGAACTGTCAAAACAGTTAATCTATTTGGTGACTGGTAGATTTATTTTTTGGTGTTGAATTTTTTTAATTTGCTTGACAACTCTGGTTATTATCCTGCTGTTCAAAGTATTAGTAGCAAATTTTTTTCTCCCATTGCTTAGTCTATCTGTCCACTTTGTTGATGGTTTCTTCTGCATCAGTAACATTGGGGGTCTTCTAAGGATCCTTACTACATAGCACTCTTATTTATCTGGGGGTTTGGAAACATTTCAGAAGTGCACAGTGAGGAAGTGTGCTCTCTGGCCCAAGCGTGGTGGACAACAGCTAGGGTGAATTCACTTGCCTGTGGATCACATGAGCATGAAAAAAGCTGTCTTTTTTAGAAATCATGACAGAATGTTAGTTCATTTTCCCTGAAGGAGATGCCTGGGAATCCAGCTAATAAATGAAATAATTCAGTTTGAATAGTAAGGCTTCAGGGATGATGAGAAGTGACTGGGATATTTTATCATCCTGAGGGAGAAAGAGGAGTCAGGAGCCTCCCAGGCACAGACCTGGGTTCTGCATGTGCCAGAGATCCTGTACATGAGAGCTCTTTCCTAACCTGTCATAACTGTGGCTCTCAAGCCTGGAAGAAAATCAGTACTTACTTTTTAGACTCCAAGTTTTAACACACTCAAAGGTTTATCATTGCTAATAGTTGAATGAAATCCATAAGGATGGAAATCTTTGTTTGGCCCTATTTTTTTTTGGTATTTGCTCAAGGTAAAAAGGTAAAAATGATACAGGCTTCTAATAGGATTTGATATGGAATGATATCTTTTGGCTTTTGAAGTCAGCTAAGGATAAAAGATAACTAGAGATAAGACTTTTCCAGGGGGTTGAAATGTACATGTGTTGTTCTAATATTTATATAGAACTTGGATGTAATGCCTTTGGGCTAGTTTAATTTCTTTTTGAGGGTTTTGTTTTAGTTAAATTAGTATCTGTCTTTAATGCCATTAATGTGGGGTTTACTGACTAGCGTTTGCTGAGTGTGTTTTATGTGGAGAAAACTCAATGGCAGTTAAGTAGGAGTAGACGTCATGGTGTGCTATTTCACAGTAGGTGACTATAGGCAACAGTAATGCATTGCACATCTGAAAAGCCACAAGGAGGTTGTTGCAGTTGCCTTCTCATTGCCAGACAAACACCTAACCAGAAGCAGTTTATGAGAGGAATGGGTTTATTTCAGGCTGACAAATTCCAGGGGAAGCCCACATCTTCATGGGAGAAGCTGGCGCCCTTCCACATGTCCATAGCAGAGAGGCAACAGCTGAGCAGGCATGAGCTGACTCTGAACTCCTAGGGCTGGTCTCAAGACCCACGCCCCCAGTGACACACCTCCAGCAGGACCCAGGCTGCTGGGGACAAAGTAGGAAGCTTAATCAAAAATACCCAAGGCTCTGTATGGGGCCGTTTACATTCAAATCACCACAAAGGGGCATTGAATGTTTTCCCCATAAAGTTATAAAAGTTTTATGTTTATTTATTTATTTATTATGAGGGAAAGAGAGAGAGAGAGAGAGAGAGAGAGAGAGAGAGAGAGAGAGAGAGAGAGAGAGATTGAGAATGGTCATCCATTGCAAACTAACTCAAGATGTATGGTGCCACTTTGTGTATCTGGCTTTATATAGATACTGGGGGACTGAACCTGGGCCATCAGGCTTTAGAATCAAATGCCTTTAACTGCTGAAAAGATCTCTCTAGGCCCCCAAGTTATAAATGTTTGAGGGGCTGTGCATGTTTCCCTTATTAAAACTTTTGACCAAGTACAAATGCATTGACACATTACGTTACCAATTTAACATGTAAACTATTTTGTATATTCATTTATTTGAAGAAAGAGAACTAGAGAGAGAGTATGAATGAGAATGGGTATGCCAGGGCCTCTAGCTGCTGTAAACGGATTTCAGATGCATGCACCACTTTGAGCATCTGGCTTTATGTGGGTACTGGAGAATCAAACCCAGATTGTTAGGTTTTGTAGGCAAATAGCTTAACTGCATAGCCATCTCTCTAGCCCTTAATATATGAAATTTTATGTTTTGTTATCAGTCAAATTTAATAAAAAATACCTGAACAGACTGATAAAGTCATTCACACAAGAAAAATAAAAGAAAATTAGTATAGTTCCTAAACCTACAATTACCCCAATAACAAAATCCAGTTAGGAAATGAGTCTACTAGTAATACAGCATATATGTTCACTATAACTCACATTAAACATAGATCCAAAGTCTATGTTAGTGAATTAAAGTGTCAAAAGAAGTGTGATGTCGTATGCGCTTTTGGATGTAGTGATGGTGATGGAAGGAAGTAGAAGGTCACCATGGGTAATATCCAGGGTCTCATTATCTGAATTACTCCCGGCACAAAACATGTGCCATAAATGAACCACTAAAATCACATGGAGAATACTAACAGATTTAGAAAGAAGAAGAATTCTTGTTTCACCTAGCCAGATGCTCTGGAGCCTAAAGTTATCAGGTTATTTTTAGAATGAGAACTTTTGTCACACGAATGACATTCTAGTAATGATATTTAAGACTCATCCATTTATTACTAAGAAGTACTTACTTAATGCTTGCCTTTCTGTAAGAAGAATCCTGTTACTGCTGTACAAAAGACATGCATCCTATTTTGCTATGAACTGAGACTGTACGAACAGAAAGAGGTGCTGTGTTAAGGCTTAATAATGGCTGATCATTTATAGTTTATGTTTTTGCTACATCGTTTGGATTTTGGAACAAAGATATATGATTAAGGAAATCTGTGGGGCAGCAGCTTTATTGACCGAATGTGAATTGATTTCATGTCTACTGGGCAATCACATGATGAAGGGGATCGATGGCTCTTCATTTTGAGTGGCTTTAGTGTGGCCAGGGAACGTGCGTACAAACAGAAGCTATGGCGTGGAGTGCACGTAACGGGAACCTCAAGTGGAAATGTCCCTAACCTTTTATGATGGATACCACAAGGGCTTGATTGATGGTCCACAAGCAATACAGGAACTCTCAGAAAAGCATCCAGATTGAGGTCTTTGCCACCAAATCCTAACAAACGTGCTGGCTGTTGCCATGCTTATGTGCACACTGGAGCTTGAAGATCAGGGTCCTCACAGAATGGTGTTAATATTTGCATACTAGTTTCATTCCTAAAGAGTTCAAATCTTACAGCAATCTTTTTTGAAGTGATATTTATTCTTTTATTACTGTTAATTTAAAAAGATGAATAAACCAAGTCTCTTGCGAGGAAACCAAGTCTCTTGCGAGGAAGCCAGGAGAGAGTCAGTCCCCAGACAGTCAGCGTGTCTAGCGCCAGAAGGTGCTACATGGGCGACTGGGAGAAACGACCAATATCTGTCCAAGCAACTTATGGTCCAACCTACTTAGCAGCAAATAACCTGGTGTGATGCCCACACAAGTGCAATAGTGGCACACAGCCATGGTGGGGAACCAACTGCTCTTGATTCGGCTAACTGATCCCTTCAGTGGTACGAGACCCATAGCTGGAGCTGGGAAACAAGTCAGAACCATATCCAAACATAAGACCACTCTCCAATATCAAGCTACCATCAATCATGGGCTACAAGAGGGCCTACGCCTATTAAACTCTCTATTAAAAAAGTAAGGGCTATCTCATTTGTCCTGGTGCTAACTTACTCTCCAGTGGAGAATCTGCTTTTAACTTTTTCAGATAGATGCAGATCCTAAGGAAAGAGCCACCCCATCATACCTCAAAAAGGCCCTGGCTGAAACTAAGGAAAATTGGCGAAACAAGCAAGGGTGCTGTTTTCCTGATGAACCAGATACCAGCACAAGGGGGAAGGAGACCAACACAGAGAAAAATCAACTCCTACCAAATCAGACAGCCAGAGCCTCAGAGGCCCCCAACATCTCATCACTGAAGCAGACCAAAAATGAACCCAACATGGCTCAGGGAAATTTTGCGGAAGAGGGGGTGGAAAGAATGTCAGAGCCACATGTTGGGTCATGATATACAGTGGCATTTATCGTACCAATAACTGTGGGCTAATTCCACAATGCACGACCCATATACCTCAACAAGGAGGGGCCAGTGGGGAGGGGGTAGGTCACAGATGAGCCTAATGATGGTACTAAACTGCCTATACTTGCAGAATAGAAAACTAGTAAAAAAATAAAAAATAAAAAGATGAATAAAAATTTGTCTATGCTATTTGCAAATGCCTTTTTTTTGAGGAATTTTATTTTTTGCTTTGCATTTGGGGACACAATTTTACATTGGTTCTTTCGTTTAAAAAATATTTTATTTATTTATTTGAGAGAGAGAGAGAGAAAGATGAAGTTACAGAGAGAGAATGGGCACGTCAGGGCTTCCAGCCATTACAAACAAATTCCAGATGCATATGCTACCTTGTGCTTCTGACTTATGTGGGTACTGAGGAAGGAATTGCACCTGGGTCCTTAGGCGTCTCAGGCAAGTGCCTTAACCTCTAAGCTATCTCTCTAGTTCTACATTGGTTATTTCAATGACTTTTGTGCTGGTTAGAAATTAATTTTTGTTGGGCTGTTCTCCACGGTGTAATATACTTCCCTACCTAACTTTGGGCTCACCACATGTCAGGTTAGTCTTATGTGACTGAAAGATGTTGATGAATATGATTGTTTTAGTTTCCAGTCCAATGTGGTCTCATGGGGAGGTAAGAAACCACTGTTGATCGCCTGTCAGTATAAGAAAGCATAAAAAAATTACAGCTGTTCACCTAATGTCATTGTAGACCCAACAGGGAGAATAAAAATAAACGTTCTCATTTTAAAATTGCCTCAGGAAAAAGCTCAGAGCATTATTAACCTGGTATTATGTCTCCACACAGTCACTGCTATTAAAATCTTAGGCCCCAGAGAGGCGGGATTCAGGAACACAGGGTGATTTGTAATGACCATAGCATGAATTTGTACAACTTGAAGACTGCTTCCATGTCTTGTTATCTACTGTTTTATGGAAGAAAAAAAAAATTTGTTTCCATTTACAGTTTTGAGGGGAAATGTCATTAGAGCCAGGTAAATATGGTAGGTCTGCAGGAAGCCTGGGTTACATCTCCACATCAACAGGAAGGAAGCAGTCTCTGGCCTGAGTCTTCTAATGAGCTGAAACCTGCCCTTAATATCATTAGGAGGTAAGGAGCATTGACACGAGACATTAACAGAATCATTTCATATGGAGAAACCTAGCCAGCAGTCACTAAGGAGAATGGGCTATTGTCACTTTTCTGCTTTATACATCTTACATATAATAAGAGAAATAATATTTAATGTAAAAAATGGCAGCAGATAGTTGCATCTTGTTTTATTGCAGTCATTTGTTTTGTATCTCTTAAAATATATTTTCCTTCTCACACAGAAGCCCAGTCATCTGTAGCTAGAATCCACATATGAGAGAGAACATGTGACGCTTGGCTTTCTGGGCCTGGTAGCAGAGGCCAGTAAGCTAGAAAAACGATATAAAGGGAAGAGAAAGGAAGGGAGGGGGTGTTCTTAATAGGATGGTATTGTATATATGGAAGTAGAAGAAAAAATTAATGGGGGTGAAAAGAACAAAAATGAAGTCATGGGAAGAAATCAAGTAAAGGAAAGGTGGAGGGATGGCTAATCAAAATCTAAAAGGATATAAATAAATTATATGGATGGAATCCTACTTTTTTGGACAATGGAACACACAGGAACCATAGATTGTTGCTAGAAAATTTTCAGTGCCAGGGATGGGATACCTTCCAGTGAGTTGTTGGTCAGGGAGGTCCCTGATGCCCCAAAACATTATAGGCCATTGCCAAGGCCCTTGGTTTCCCATCAGGAATAGATGGTAAGACCCTATTGCTGAAGACTCCACATACTTGGGCTGCAAGGCCACTTAGAAATCCTGCTGGAACTGAGCTGATAACCTCCTCCATGTAGACCAGGCCAAATGAGCCAATGGGTGCAATAGTGGCACGTCTGTCATGGTGGAAACCAACTGCCCTCTAATTGGACTGGAGGCCTGCTCCATGGGAGGGAATACTTCCCTGATACTGAAAACCTAAAACAGGGGTAGTCATGAGCCCTAGGGTTGTAATGTCTGCTGCTGTCTGGCTAAATGTATATACTATGGGGGCACCAGGGCCTCCAGCTGCTGCAAATGAACTCCAGATGCATGTACCACTGTGAGTCTGGCACTACATGGGTACTGGGGAATTGAAGCCAGGTCATTAGGCTTTGTAGACAAGCACCTTAACTATTGAGCCTCCTCTCCAGCCCCTGGTCTGTGTCTTTTTAGTGGTGAGTTGAGGCCATTACATTTATGGTTATTACATGTTGTTCCCTAGTACTTTTGTTGGGTGATGTTTTGTTTTCCTTTTCCACTGAAAGTGGGCTCAGTTGTGTTAGGCATAGGTGATTCTTTCCCATTTCTTCTTTGTTCATCTGTTGCTTCATCTATCTTGTGCTCTGAGTTCTACTCAGCTACATGGGAAAATGGAATTATAAGGTTTGCAGAAAAATAGATGGACTTGAAAAAAGTGACCCAAACTCAGAAAGATGGAAAACATGTTCTCTCTGACATGTAATGATTTTTTTCTTGGCTTATCATATGTATGTGTATATAAAAGGCAAATGTGCATAAAACCCATCAGGGGAGAACCCTAAGGTTCTACAAAGGTGACTACAAAGAGGTGAGCTGCAGGTAGGGTGAGGGAGGGGCAGAAGGACAGATGTGACATGTGAACAGGAGGGGGAGGTTTGGGGAGAGCGGCAGGGGAGGGAGGAGGAGCAAGGATAGGGAGGGGGGGCCAAGGTCAACCAAACCAAATTGTTTCTGAAAATGCCAGAGTGAATGAGACCTAAATTCCTGTATGCCGACTAAAAAACACTTAAAGGATATGTTATATGATAATAGAAAGAAACAAACAGGAAAGGCCAATGCATATCAAGTTCATGCTGGAGTGTTTTGCATCATTATTAAACATTTCAACGGATAAATGAAATTATATGCATGATTTTAAAGGAAAATATTTCGTAAGAGGCAAAGATGGCAATAGTTGTTTTTTTTTTTTTTTTCCAGGTAGAACCATACACTTGGTTTCAATAATTTTTGGGTACTGTTTCTGTAGTATTATTACATTATTTTTTTTCATTTTACTGCATTTTTCCCTAAATTTCATCCCATAACTTTTTAAAGTATTTGTTTATTTAGTTAGTTAGTTGTGAGAAGAAACCTCAGACACATGTGGCACTTTGTGCATCTGGCTTTCCAAAGGGCATACTGGGGGATTGAATCCGGGCTGGCAGTCTTTGTGAGCAAGCGCCTTAACCACTGAGCAGTCTTTTCAGCTCTCGTCTTATAATTTTGAGTATGTTAAACTCTCCCATTTACCAGTTACCCTTTGAGGGAGTCTTAGGTCTAATTCTCAGTTGCTGAAGAAAACACCTAATTTGCTTATTGGAAGTTAGAACGCATTCTGTTTCTTAAATATGACTCTTGTGACTTCACATCAGTCCTGAAGTGCTGGGCCTCCCTACATGATGCATTGAGTTCTTGTGTCTGTTCAGGATTGCACGGGATGCCCTCAGAAAGTGACATTTAATATTTTACAATTCAGATTACAGCATCTGGAGCCTGGCTCACAGTCAAGAGTAGTGAAGGCATGAGGAGTGAGTAGCTAGACACTGTACCTAGCAGGAGGTGGAGGGCGGGAAACCTCCATTCCTACACTGTTCTACTCCGAGGGTACCTCGGCGTCATTAGACATCAGTGCTCTCTGTAACTGGACGTGGAGACCAAGTCGAAGTCATTACTGGGATTTAATTAAGTAGTGCTGGAAACTGAGCAAAAGCATAAATATACTGACTCAGGGCTGAATGTTTAGAAACTATCACATTAAAGAAAGGAAGTACCTCTTGGTGTTTTAAAATTACACTGAGTAAGAAAGAGTGGCAAAAGGTCTGCTCCAAGTTAGGAAGGGGCAAAAGCCAGTGACCGAGTTTTGGCCACTGTCTGAAGGTGGTAGACTGGTTGTCTGTGTACTGCTCACTTGCCTTGACCTGTCATTACAACTCCACCTTTACGTTCATGGTGAACCTGGGAATGACTTGTCTGACTTCAGCCCTGTGTCTCCTCTGCCCCTGATTACCTTTGTACAGTCCAGCCGTTTGAGCGCAAAGAGCCCACCTGGCAGACAGAAAAGAGCCCGGTGTGGCTGCCACGCACCTTACAAGTGGCCAGCTCTCTCCCAGGTGAAGGCCGAGTGTCCCATAGAGGCAAGAAGGTAGCTCAGTGTTGGCTCCACTCCAACTGCCCCTCAGGCAGGAACTGCCAATTGAGCTGTTTTGGTTTAAAACAGGATGCCAGGCTAATTTTATCTTTTTGTTTCTTGATACTCCTTGGTCCAGCTCAGCAATTTGATGTTCTTCTGTTTTTGCCTGAGCCTGCATTTCAGAGTGCGGAAATGGTGATCTTATGAAAGAGTGTGGAAATGATGGTCTTGTTAAAGGACAAACCGGAAATGCAGGGAAAGTCACTCACGCCTGTCTGTTCTTCAGTGCGGTTTTGCTTCCACCATGGAAATGGAAATTGAGCGGAGTAAGTGGTCTGCAGAAAGGAATGTTGAACCCTCTATCTGCCTTTGGACTGGTGATGGAATCCCAGCAAGCCGAGGGGCTGTAAGTGGAAGTGATTCAGACCAGGCCCCAGGAACATACCGCAGAGACTGCAGGTGCACACCCTTTGCCATTTCATCTCACCCGTGGTCTGCAATGTGGCTGTCGTGTCCAGGGCCACAGCTTGGAAATAACAGGAGAGAAAGTTTCAAGGAGTGTGAGGGTCCAAGGTCTTGTTTATGGAACTGCAAAGAGCTCTGATGGAGGCCTTGCTTGCCCTGGAATGAGGAAGACCCACAGGGGAATGCAACATTTAAGGTTGCTGTGTGAGTTTTCAGTTATGCGTGACCGTGAGTGTTCATCTTCACTGTGAGAGAGCCTGGACTTAGAGCCACCAAGGAAACACAGCTCTGGGTGTGTCTATGTTTCTGGAAAGGTTTAGCTGAGGAGGGAAGATCCACCTTGAATGGAATAGGTTCTAGGACTGAAGCAAGGAAGCGAATTACCAACGGTCATAACTCTTTGGCTTCTTGGCTTCACCTAAGATGTGACTGGCTGCCTCCATTCCTGTCACCAGGACTCTTCCATCATGGTGAGCTATCCCCTCAAGCCATGAGCTGAAAGTTGCTTTGTCACAGTAAAGAGAAAAGCAACCAATACAGCTAAAATCATTTTAATTAATATAACCTTAGTTTTTCTCTCCAGTTCAGCATGATTAAATGGCACATAACATAAACACATAGAAATTAACTTTTTCTTTACAACTTTTATATTGATTGCACAAAATGATGGGTTTCATTACGACATTTTCATATGTGCATATAAAATATTATGATCATAATTTCTCCACTCCAGTTACCCATATTACATATGAACTTATTTTTAAAAAATATTGTTGCTTGCAAGGAGAGAGAGAGAGAGAGAGGGAGAGGGAGAGAGAGAATGGGTGCATCAGAGCCTCTTGTTGCTACAAACTAACTCCAGATGTACATGCCACAAGGTATATCTGGCTTTATGTGGGTACTGAGGCATTGAATCTAGGCCCTTAGGTTTTGCAATAAGCTGCCTTTAACCACGGAGACATCTCTCTAGTCCCTGGACTTTTTGTGAGACAAGGTCTCATTCTGTATTCCAGGCTGATCTGGAAATCATGATTGTCTTGCTGCAGCATCCCAAGAACATTGTTTGAAGGAACGTGTCACTACATCTGGGTTTCATGCAGAGAGAGAAAGAGAGAGAGAGAGAGAGAGAGAGAGAGAGAGAGCGCATGCCAGGCCTCCAGCTGCTGCAAACAAGTTCCAGATGCGTGCACCCCCTTGTGCATCTGGCTTATGTGAGACCTGGGGAATCAAACCTGGGTGCTTAGGCTTCACAGACAAGCACCTTAACTGCGAAGCCACCTCTCCAGCCCTATTTCCTTCTTCTTGAGACAAGGTCGTTCATTTACCTAGAGCTCATCAATGCGGCTAGACTGGCTGGCCAGAGAGCTCCAGGGATCTGCCTGTCTCTATCTTCCTAGCCCTGGGATTACAGGCCTGCACCATCGTGCCCGTCAGGGTCGTGTGTGTACGAGGGAATCTAACCCAGGTCCTCTTGTTTGCCAGGTCAGTACATACGATGGAAGCATCCTCCCAGTCAGGCTTTCCCATTTCTTGTGACGCGCTGTAGTCTTCATTATTGCCTGGAGGTTCTGGTGCGCTCATTCTTTCTGTTTTCCTCTCTCCCTCTTCTCTTTCTTGTGAAAATAAATAAATAAATACAACATAAAAGAACTAAAAGGGTACAAATGTTGCTTCTACCTCTTTCAAAATATCTTTAACTTTAAATCTCTAGAAATATGTGAACATGCTTTAGGATTTTTTGTTTGTTGCTTTTTTCAAGGTAGGGTCTCCATCTAGTCCAGGCTGACCTGGAACTCACTACGTAGTCGCAGGGTCACCCCAAACTCACAGTGATCCTCCTACCTCTGCCTCTGGAGTGCTGGGGTTAAATGTGTGTGCCACCATGCCCACAACTGCTTTAGGACCTTTGCTACAGTAATCCAAAAACAAAACAAAACAACAAACAACAACAACAACAACAAAGAAAATGCCCAAATATTGATTAACCAGGATAGCTAAGGGATCATACTTCAAATAATACTTAGTTATAATATTTTATTGGTTGGGTCAATTTACTTGGAATACATTTCTTCATTCACCTGTAAAGATCGCTAAAGAGCTGATTATACCAATCTTATTTCCCATAAGTATAGACTATGGTTATAGACTGATAACACAGGTAATTTTCAGACTTGCTTTCCTTCTGAGGGATCATGTGACATGGGTGGCTGGATGGCAAGGGGAATTGAGTCAGTATCTCAGGAGAATTCCTACTTTGAGCCATATCAGAATCTCATTAGTGAGCTACACTATTTAAACTTGTACACGCTCCACTGACTGTGTTACTTCAGGCATGAATTCAATTATTCATAGATGGCATAATACAGGAGTCCTGTGAGCCTACCATGATGCTTGACAGCCACTAAGTCAGCTACACAAACGAACCCCTAAAGGACTGTGCAGCAGTCTACATAAACTTAGAGCATACTTAGAGGAACCAAGTTAGATCATCCTTTCCCTTTTATCTTTCCCTTTAGATAATTGTTCTTTTTTTTTTAATTTTGGGCAAACTAAATATCACCTGGATTCCTAAGTAAGGTTTTACAATTTCATACAGCTCTTGTATACTGTATATATATTTTTAAAATTTTCTTTTACAATTTTGATTTTTTCGAGGTAGGGTCTCACTATGGAATTCACTATGTAGTCCCAGGGTGGCCTTGACCTCTCATCAATCCTCCTTGCTCTGCCTCCTGAGTGCTGGGATTAAAGGTGTACCACTAAGCCCGGCTTCTTTTACAATTTTTATTATTAAGTAGAAACGATATACACACATCATGTTGGTACCATCGCTTCCCTCTTCCCTGCCCCAGCTCCACTGGGGCCCCTCAGTGGGATTGCTGGTATTCACCATGGAATTGTGGGTTGTGAGTTTTGTGAGTTTCTGTGGCTCTTACATTCTTTTGGCCCCTTTTTCTGCAAAGTTCCCTGGACCTTGGCTGGTGTGCTTCAGTCTACTTTCATGTTGAGCTCTCAGCAGCTTCTGGATTTCTGCTTTGGTGCATTTGGAGTGTCCTGAGTATCTGTCTCCCTCACCCTGGCCCAGGTTGTCAGGCTCGCCTTGGAAGCAGCACTCTTCTTCATCTGGCCAGTTCCCCTGTGATGTCACCTGGGCCCTGGCTGATGTGCGAGGGCTGGTTCATCTCCTGCCAGAGTCAGCTGCCTATTGTCTTCTTGATAGATTACGGTTGTCCTCAGTTCCCACTGCTTTCTGAAGAAGAAAAACTGCTGCTCCAATGGACAGTGAGCTCAGGATAGGCTAAAGGGGAAAAATATTTTTTATATGTGAGCAGAGAGAGAGAAAGGAGAAAGAGAGACAGAGAGAAAGAGAGAGAGAGAGAATGGGTGTGCCAGGGCCTCTTGTGAGATACATGGGCCACTTTACATGGGTCCTGGGGATTCAAACCTGGGCCATCAGAATTTGCAAGCAAGTGCCTTAACCACAACAGCATCTCTCCAACCCATTGCATCCTGTACTTTCTAAAGTAGAGACAGTCTGCTATGTTCCTTAAAAACAAATGGAGCTTCATTAACATTTTCTGAATAACTTGCACAGGGAACTTAAAATTCTTTGCAGATTCAAGTTAATCATCCTTTCTAGCATAGTGAAATATTTTCATGTTTAATTATGTTCTAAATCTTGCTTTTGAGTTTATGGCTGAGAGCAGGAGCACGTGAACATGCGTTAGGAAGAAACAAGGTTTTCCTGGATCAAATATAATTTGTTCTTAGACTAAAAATGATACTAGACAGTTGACCTTCATTGATAGAGAAGGTAAAAACTGGAACATTAAAAAATCTACAAGAATCTATTGAAACTGAATTTATACTAGATAAATCTCAGCAGTATTGCATGACAGTGCCACTCTGAATCTATGATGACGTCAACCCTTCATGGACTCAGAGAAGCTTGGCTGTCTTTGACAATGATTACCAGATACACACCCTGGAGTAACTGGTTCAGCCATTGGCAAGGAACTTTCCATTAATTTAAATAAAGTAAGTAAAGAAAATTCATGGGTATTCTAATCAAAGATGAAATCATATAGGACTTTATAATTTTGTTTGTTATTGAATCTACAGATTTCTGAATTTGGTATTATTTCTTATTTTTAAATTTATTTTTATTTATTTGAGAGAGTTGGGGGGAGAGAGAGAGAATGGGGTGCACCAGGGCTTCCAGACACTGCAAATGACCTCCAGATGTATGTGCCACCTTGTGCATGTGGCTTACATGGGTTCTGGGGAATTGAACCGAGGTCCTTTGGCTTTGCAGCAAGCACCTTAACGGCTAAACCATCTCTCCAGCCCATGAATTTGGTATTATTTCCAAAATTGCTACCTGTTTGGTTCCACACAAACTTACCTTTCTATAATAGTTCTTAGATACATACATCTTTGGTGCAATAAAACATATTTTTAATTGCTATAAATTGATTAGTCTTGTAGTTTGTTATAAAAATAAATAGAAAGAAGCCAAAAAGTTGGAGACTCCCTCTGAGAATGTTTTATCTGTTCTTGGGAAGGAACCAAGTTATCTTCTTTGTTTTATTTATGTGTATTTATTTATTTTACTTTTTACCATGAACGTATCATGAGTCGCATGATACCTCTGCATCTGTCAATATGACATAGGCATGTCATTAAGCTTGTCACCCTCAGCTAAGAGTAGACAACATATAGGGATCTCTTTCCCGTCACATTTCACAAACACATTCATCCCTCAAGGACTTTCTCTGTTTTGACCTTTTGCAGGCTATAAGCAAAGGAAAGATAAGTGTCTAATCTAAGATGTCTTACTTTCAGGACAAAGGGACCATGGAGAGCCTGCTCTTGGTCTTCTCAGGAGAGTGGTGGGAACTGATCTTGTTGAAAAGCCACACACACACACACACACACACACACACACACACACACACACACACACTCACACACACCCTGTTAAGGTGGCACCTGGGGACCCAACACTGCCTCTCTCATCACCTCAAATGTCCACAGATAATGCCAATGGGATGTTTGTTCAAAAGGAATACAAATACTATCCCATAGAGTATTAGTCAACTTCTCATTGCTGGGGCAAAGTAACTGACAAAAATCAGGGCAAGGGAAGAATGGTTTATTGTAACTTGAGGTTCAAGGTTATAGTCCATCGCAGCAGGGATGATTTGGAGGCTGTACCTCCAGGCAGCTGGTCACTGTCTGTCCTTGCCTAGTCCGTTCTTTGCTATTCTCATCATCCAAGATCCCTGCCCATGATAGGGTGTTGCCTTCAGTTAAGGTGGGTTTTCCACCTCAATTAACCTAACCAAGATAATTCATTATAGACCTGCACAAAGGCTAGCCTAATCTACCTAATCCTCCAGAGTCTTGTCAAGGTGACAGCCCATCAGAACTGTCACCAAGAGGAACATGAGCACCATCCTGCCCTGTTGCATCTGGCTTCGGTAAGGGGTGCACAGACATGGGATGATGTTGTTCCCTACTAGATTGATTTTTCATTTCCACTCTTTATTTTTCTTTCTTTAACCAGTGGCCATTTCATTGTTCAGAGCTATATGTTGTCAACCAGTGCGCAGTTCTATTGAATCATGCAAATGACTAATGTTAAATTAGGATTCAGTGTGCACCACAACCCACATACACATTCATTCAAACAATGACGCTAAAGCCCCTTTGTGGCTATTTCTATAGAAATAAAGTAGAAAGTGTTTTTCTAAATCATTCTGGATTATATTTCTTGTTAAGTATAGTGAATTTGGGGAAAACATGAAAAAAGAAGAGTGTAGACGAGTCTTTCTCCACCATTTTCTCAATGATTGTGTCACAACTCAGTCTCAATCTCTGCTCATGTGTCCATAGTTTTCATACCCATGATATATCTTATAGTATTACATGTTGAAAATGTTTCTAGTCCTTAGAAAACATAATTAACCACTATTGCTAATAGTCCAAAACAATTATTTTATGATATCAAATCCTTTCACATATTAAACAGATACTATAATCTAGACTGTTCTGGAATCTTAAATGATCACTTACCCTTAATTAAATAGGTGAGATACAGAGAAAGGAAGAGGATTGCACTTTGGAACTAATTTTTACTTGTCTATATGTATGTAGGATTACATTTATTTTACATTTACACTCATATAAATCTCTATATGAAGAACTATAAATTGTGCATGATGGTGCACACCTTTAATCTCAGCCCTTGGGAGGCAGAGGTAGGAGGATCGCCATGAGTTTGAGGCCAGCTTAAGACTGCATGGTGAATTCCAGGTCAGTTTGGTCTAGAGTGAGACCCTACCTAAAACAAACAAACAAACAAACAAACAAACAAACAAACAAACAAACAAACAAGAACTGCAAAGAAATACTGAGCTTGTTATGACTGATGGCTAGCTCTTTAAATGGTAAACTTTAGTGGTTGAATAGTTTGTTTGAAGTTTTGTGACATGATGTACAACATTATATATTGTTTTTTCGTTCTTCTTTGTTTTGCCACTCAGATTGAGTCCTCCCTTTCAGCTTCCTCGAAGAAGAGCAGAAACCATCACCAATGGCAGGAATGGTTGCAGGAAAGCAACACCAAGAGCCAGCTTCACGCTCAGGAGAGAACACTTCGCCTCCTCCTTGTGGTTCCCGGTCTCTACACAGTCAGAGAAACTTCTCTAGTAGTGAGCTATGGAAACAATCCCTGAAAGTATAGTCTTAGTAAACATAAAATTGTCACCCAAGGATCCCAAATTCTTGATTAGTTAAAAGCCAGAGAGTAAATATTTTTTCTTCTTAGGCCAAAGTGGTTTTAAAAAGTATTTAGTTTATTTATTTATTTGAGAGAGTGAGAAAGAGGCATATATATATATATATATATATATATATGTATATATATATGGAGAGAGAGAGAATGGATGCACCAGAGCCTCAAGCCACTGCAAATGAACTCCAGATGCATGCATCACCTTGTGCAACTGGCTTACGTGGGTTCTGGGGAATTGAACCTGGGTCCTTAGGCACCTTAACCATTAAGCCATCTCTCCAGCCCCCAAAGAGTTATTGTCACAACTACTGTACTTTGTCTTTGAGGGTATGAAGCAGACATTAAGATCTTGAAAGAGTTTGATTTCCTGAGCTATCTCCTCAGCGCCGGGAAGTTTGACTCTTAGTTTTTTGGTTTTTTTTTTTTTTTTTGAGGTAGGGTCTTAATATAGCTCAAGCTGAACCAGATTTCACTATGTAATCTCAGGGTGGCCTTGAACTCATGGCGATCCTCCTACTACTTCCCCTCACCTCTGAGCGCTGGGATTAAACACATGCACTACCACACCCAGCACAGAAGTTTGACTTTTAAAGAGAAATAAAGAGGTATACAAATCAATGAGCTAGATATGAAAAGTTTAGCATTATACTAAATTTAAGGAAAAGGAAGTTGATTTGCCCTGTATGAAAAATAATATGGATTATAATTAAAGTATTTGAAAATGATTCCTCTACATTTTGTAATTATGGCTGAGATGTGATACTAATAGTTCCTAGTGATGAAAATTACCTGTCAACATGTGATTAAATGCAAATAGGCAATACAACTATCTTTTGAGCAATGAAAACTAAGACTTTCAGGTCCTTACTGCTCCGAATAATCTCCAGGCTTCTCCCTGGGAATTTCCTGACAGATCTGTCCAAGAAGTGTGAGTCTTACTTTATTCCAGGTCTAATCAAGTTGATAAGCAAGATTTTCACTCAAATTAGTGGTTAGAAAAACAAAGCTGTTAGAACAATCATAGCTATGGAAAACAGCAGTTAAGACAATTTCCTTATCTTTACAAATCTTTGGAATGTGTTGGATATCTGAATCAAGGTTTGAAACTGAAATTTAGAAAATTTAGACACAAATCAAGAAGTTTTAATTAAAATTTAGCACCCAAATTGAGAAGTGCTTTGAGTGTAAAATGCATATCAAACTTTTTGAAGACTTATATGAATTATACAATGTAAAATATCTCACTAATCTTTCTGTTGAAGTGATATCCTGTAAATACTGTATTAAGTAAAACATGCCATTAAAATTAATTCCTTCCATTTCTTTTTTCCTTAAAACATATGGCTTGTAAAAAACATAAAATCATAGAACTGGCTTGCATAGAATTCTGCTGAACTCTTTTAGACCTAACCATCATCTGTAACGTACATTATGGGAAAAGAGGATTTTGGCTTTCCATGAGCAGAATACCTTTTTAATTTTGTTTAAAATTGAAGGTTAAAAATTCCTCAATGGCAAGAGCTATGCTTTTATCTGTGTATTTTATTTTTAATTTCTAGCAAAGAACCTAGTATGTATTGTTAGGGAACATATAAATTTTAAAATGAATGCATATGAATATTTACAGATGAGCATTCAGGGCGTTAGTGTGTGGCAGTATAAATGAGCCCATAAATCTTTTCTTTCTGGAACTTTAGAGTAGGAATGTATCCTCCTTCAACCCTTTTCTCTAACTGTCATTTCTGTGAATGCCTATGAGACAGATGCTTGGCCACCTTGTCTCCGTACCCCAGTTTGCTCAAAACATTCCTATTCACTCGGCTGTTGAGAGGACTCTCACCGTGCGGTGAAGGCGAGCTGCTGCGTGACGTCTGACCTTGGATAGGCAGCACTGATGACCACGTGCCGGTCACATGGGCGCACTGCGCACTGAGGCGGGCCACTCACCGCAGCATGAATGAATAGGGAAGGGCCGTTGTAGGAAGGTTTTGCCTGAAACCCAATGCCTTGCTCCAAGCAGCTCATAAGTACTCAACATTAAGCTGCAAATGTGTGTGGTTTCCTAATGAGGGGTCATCCAAGGGAGTGGACTGGCAGGGGTACCCAGTTAGCCCACTCACCTTTCAGTGACACTGGTATCATGACAATGCATAGTATTAAGCCTTCATTAAGATAAAGCAAAAGTAATGCCCATCAAAAACCCCCATTTGTGCATTAAATCTTCCAGGGCTAGCGTAATGGATTTCAGGAACCTCATTGATTTCCTCGGGCCCAGGGGATAAGATGAGATTTTCACTTGTCAAACCTCTGGGTTCTATAGTAAGCACATGGATAAATACAGATTTTTTTTTACAATATTAGTTTTTTAAGGTCATTAATAGAGTAGTGAAATGGTAGGCTGAGCATTTCCCTCCACTGTCTTAGCATTTTGAGGCTCATCCTTTCTCTTCCCAATACATGCTATTTTCTTTTTTCCTTAGATATTGAGCATCCTCAGATATTGAGCAAAACAGCAAAGAAACACTGAGTGGATAATAATGTGATTTGTGAGCATGCACATTGCTGATCAAACTCGTTTGTATTTCAGAACACACTGGGCTTTACAAGATCACAGTTGAGCATTCAGCCCTTAGACTTTAAAAAGAGAGCCATGGATTAGTCGGCTCTTGAAAGAGCCGGGGGATGGGTGAAGCAGGCGTGTTGGAGGGCGGTGTGTGTAAGGAGATGCAGACCTCTACTCACCATTTGTCAGAATGGATCACACTCTAAACTACCAATTAGTAAAGCAAGACAGGCTCAAGCCAGGATGAGGTCAATATATGGATGGCAGGACTATGAAAACATTACTTGAAGAGGGTCTGTAGCGGTAGATGTCAAGAAGTTCAAAGTCGTAATTGGAAGAGATTTTCAGACTGGTGAAGCAACCCAGCGTTAGAGTGCATTCTTAGCATGCACAAAGCTCCAAGTTCATCCCCAGGAAAGAAGGAAGGAAAAAAGGAATAAGGGAGGAGGTAGGAAGGACAGGAGTTTCCCTGAGAGGATCATTAAGATGTGAAGGACGCAGTAAATCAATTACATATTAACTGACAACTCTGAAAGGTGCCTGACGTTCTGAGACTCCCATAATTATAAGGATTCTTCTTTTTATTACTTATTTCTTTGAGAGGAGAGGAGAGAAAGAGCAAGGGGAGGAGGAGAAAGTGTGAGTGAGCATGGGCACACCCTGGCCTCTTGTTGCTGCAAACAAACTGCAGAGACATGTGCCACCTTGTGCATCTGGCTTTACATTGGTACTGGGGAATTGAATCCAGGCCAGCAGGCTTTGCAAGCAAGCACCTTTAACTGTTGAGCCCTCTCCTCAGCCCAGTGATTGCTCTTTAAGAAAAAAGGCATTGCTTATATCTTATTAAATAAGTAGTAGAATGTAAATTATTAGAATAATTGAATATAAATTTATGTGGAATTTGGTGCTTCACAGCATTTTAAATGCATTTTATGCAGCATCCATTTTTTATATTATGCTCATTTGTTTTGTGTGTATTGGTAAATCACCCAGGCAAGTAAAGCATCCTCCAACATACTCACCTGGCGGTTAGATGCAGCTCTCCAGGGAGCCATGCCTGCTCACCTCACCCATAGACAGAAGTGCCCAGGACTTCATGGGGAGAACTGTGTGGTTGTGTAGTTTACCATAATTATAGCAAAGTAGGGGGGGACGTGGGTATGGGTGGTCTTTTCACTTCAGGGACAACTTGACTCTTCTAAGAGTAGATGGTTTTGGAGGAACAGGGCTATCTTTGAAGATATAAGTGAAAGGACTATTAGGATCAACATGGAAAGGAAAATCAATATTTATTTTGAACTATTTAATTAATTAATGTTAATTAGCACATTATTGTACATATATTATATAACCACTTGTTTGATCTTCACAAAAAAAACCTGTGGAACAAGGACTATTATTATTTTGTAGTTGAGCAGTGATAGTGAATATAAAGTTGGAAAACAGACCTCCATCAGTCTGGAGTTTGAGACTGGGAGAGTGTTCCATCTATGTCTTAGAGGAATTTCATTTCAAAGCTTTCATAACTAAGTATATATAAAAGTAAGTTTTGCTTCAGTCAATATATTTCTTATCATTATTTAGTTTTTTTGAAATATATGCACATTATTTCTTATTATTAACCAATGTGCTGTAGAATTTAACGATGTGACAGAAATGTAGATGCGTTCAAAGTATTCTTCCGACTAGTCCTGGGATATTTCATTGAAATCATAAATCTTGCTAATAGAGTTCAAACACTTCACAAGCAATGTGACTTCAGGACAGCAAGTAGAATTACTGGTAGTTAATTAATTCAGAAATATATGTGATAAATATATGTTACTAGACTTATGCTAGTAGCCATAGTTAGAGTTTATCTTTGAATATTTAGTTAAGGTGTGCAGATTTTGTGTGTGAGTGTGTGCACATGTGAGCATGTAGTGTGCATCTATGTGTGTGTGCAGATATGCTCGCCCTGTGCACAGCATATAGACACCCACAAGAGAACGACATCAGAGCTCCTCTTTTCGCTCACCTGCCTGTTTCCTTGAGATCAAGTTTCTCACTGAGCACAAGGATGCCAGGTTCTCTCCGTGTTTCAGCCAGCAAGCTGCGCTGATTCTCTGGCCTTCACTCACCACAGCACCATGGTTAAGACACTTGTGGTCATAGCCAGTTGTTTACACAGGTGCGGGAGGAGGAATTGAACTCGGGTGGTCTTAGACCCTCCTGCTTGTGCTTCAAGGGCTCTTGACCTCTGAGCCATCTCCCGAGCTCCAACTTTGAATAGTTTAATGTTCATTTATTTATTTTAACTTCAGTACTCACTTTGTAAAAGAACTGAAAAGACCATAATGTATTAAATTTCCTTATTTTTTTATGTTTTGAACTCTACCCATAGCTTCTTCTCAATTAAAAACGGACATGTCATATGACTTTGTATATATCGTTGGCATAGATATATAGAAACATTTCATTGAAAATTTCATGTGATCCTAACCATGCACATTTGCCATCTATATTAGTGCCTTTAGTGGAAATCTGTTCTTCCGTAATTTTAAGTAGCAGTGTAAGACTTTGGTTGCACCTGATAGAACAAAATCAGAGGAGAAATGGAGGGAGAGACTGTGGGGAGTGAGAGCCTGCAGCCAGGAAGGGCCTCAGTTGCCTCGTCACACAGGAACACTCTTTCAGTGGTATTTTGTCTAAGGGAGGCATTTTCAGTAATTCAGCCCAGCCCTGATAGTTTGTCTACAGGAGAAGCTTAGCATGAGATGAAGTGACAAGGGAAACGTTGAGTCAGGATTTCTTTTTTCTCCAACATATTAAAATCTGTGGAAATTCCCTACAAATCTACTTGTGTCATCAGAGTGGGAATTAAAGAAGGCTTGATTTATTATCTAATCTCTGGGCGTAGAGCAGCTTTCAGATGACAAGGAAACCATTAGTCAGTTTCAGAAGGTGGCAAAAACTTTCTTGGTAACAGAAGTTAGTGGGGGCTTTTTGTGTCACTGGAGCTGTGCAATTTCATGAACAGCTTTGAGATGTTATACAATAATAGTATTTTTTTCCCCTGAACTGTTCAATAGGAGCTCTGTAGAAAACTCCTAAGATTTTCAAAACACTTTGCACTCTACATGTGATGATAAGAGGTGTTTCTGAGGAAAGCACAGTAAATCAACTTGATCCAGGAAATGTGAATGAAATTAAATTTCTTTGATCTTCTTGGAATGATTCATCATTCTTTTATGTTTTTAATATAGAACGTGTGGAGAGCACGGGAGAGGAAGGAGACACTGAGAACCTCGTTAAGATCCTCCCCTATCAGAAATAATAATGCACCTCACACTTTGTGCCATCTGTCCCTTTATTACGATAGGATTTCTTCCTGCTGAATGTGTATTGTGTCCCCTTGGCACCCTCACAGCAAACCAGTCAGAAAAGAGGGGACATTTGTAGGTACCCCGCTAATCAGCACCTTTGTACTTACCAACAAAACACTTCACCTACTGTCATTGCAGCATCAAATTGCATCATCTTGCCTTGAATAAATCTTTCCTCATACTTTCTTTTATCATTTTCTCAGAACCAACATATTTTTTTTCCATCTATTTGAAAGAGAAGTTTGGAGCTGCCAGCCTTGAAACTTAAGATAAGAAGAGAATTGACTGGGGCTGGAGAGATGGCTTAACAGTTAAGCATTTGCCTGTGAAGCCTAAGGACCCCGGTTCAAGGTTCAATTCCCCAGGACCCACGTAAGCCAGATGCACGAGGGGACGCATGTATCTGGAGTTCGTTTGCAGTGGCTGGAGACCCTGATGTGCCCATTCTTTGTCTTTCTCTCTGCCTCTATCTCTGTCTGTTGCTATCAAATAAATAAATAAAATAAAATAAATCTTTCTAAAGAAAGAATAGAATTGTTTGGATATTAGTTATTTTGTTTGGATTTTCCCCCATAAAGTGAATAGATAATCTCACTTTGAAAACATAGTATAAACAGAAGACACTATGCTCAGCAACACATCACCCTCACCTTATGCACTTTGGTCGCTGTCATAGGCGAAACAGGATTGGCTGAGGTAGCCTACCTCCCCAAATGGATTTCCATGCCTCTGTTTTCTGGATGGCAATCTAGACTTGCTTTCTAGAGCTCCTTGTCTTCTGGGCTGGGGCAGTCACTCTGTCCCCTGCCTCTTTTCTCTGTGATGAACCTTTATTCATTTCCTGTTGTGGTGCAATCCTGTCTAGACCCAGCGCTGGGTGGCTGTCTGCACTGGGATTATTGAGGTGCACCAGGTCTTTTCAGCTAGCTCTCTATAGACCCACAGCTAGGCAGGTCTTCTCTAATTGTGGAAAATCAGATGAGCTAGCTCTTACCTGTATCCATAGCCTGTGAATATATAAACCTTTAGTTTGTAAATAAAGATATTTTTGCAAAAGAGCTGGAGAGATAGCTCAGCAGTTCAATGTGCTTGCTTGCATAGCCTGATGGCCTGGATTCAATTCCCCAGGACCCACACAAAGCCAGATACACAAAGTGGTGCGTGTGTCTGGAGTTTGTCTGTAGTGGCCAGAGGCCCTGGCATGCTCATTCCCTCTCTCTTATTCTGATTCTCTCATTTGGTTTCTTCCCTACTCAATAATTTTGGGTGTTTATTTACAGGTGTTTATTTAGTTCATTTGACACTAAAGTCCCCCACTGCAGTAACGGAAAACCACTTCTGCGCTGTAAATTTAAAACGAAGTCTTGGCAAAAGGAAGAATAAAAATGTAATTACTTTAGAAAGGCTAAAAACAAAGTACAAAGGCCAAGTTAATTATAGCCCAACCCAAATTCAGAAACCTTGGTAGGATGCCTAGGAAATGCTCAATAGACACTATTAGAGCGTGGTATCGGGGACTCAGAGGGGGCAGAGAGTGGTCACGGGGTGTTTCCTCTTGTACTGGGTTATATTTTCTACACATGGAGCCCTTTAAAAGCACTGGATATTCAAAAATTTAAAATAAATCAAAGCAAGGGCTGGAGAGATGGCTTAGGGGTAAAAAGTACCTACTTGCAATGCCTGCCATCCTGGGTTCAATTCCCAAGTCATCCACATAAGCCAACAGGAAAAAGTGGTGCAAGTGTTTGGTGTTTATCTGAAGCGGCAATAGGCCCTGGTGTGCCTGAAAACACGTACACATGCACACACACACACACACACACACACACACACACACACACACCATACATGTAAATAAAACACACACACACATATATATACACATTCCCTGACAATTCCTGGCCTCTTTAATTGCATTGCTATTTGCAGTTGTGATGTTAGCAACACCACCCTTTGGCTCTGCCAAAGTGACCTTTTCTGTGAGCCCCACATTGTAGAGGCTACTGGTCGCTACTCCACAGGGTGAAGTGTTCAAATGGCCTGAGAAGGTATAACTCAATGTGTTTCACCTTCCCTCATCCCCTCAGGCCAAGCCTCAGGCTTGGAGGTTGTGGGGTTTCCTCCTCAAAATCTCATGGTCACAGTTCTTCATGGTTCCTCCTCCAAGTCTGTCTTGCTAGATCTCATTGTTCTTCCTGTCTTAAAAAAGACAGAAATTAGGTATTTACTTTATCAAAAAAAAAAAGGAATCATTTGGTCAGGCAGCATGGCCTTTTGCTCTACGCATAACACAATTATCCCATTGCTATATTGGAGTAGAAATGACCTTGGTCCAGTAGTTATGACAGCAAATTGAACCAAACAATACAGGAATAGCAAAGTCCATGGTCATAATAATGGGACAGTTGTCAATATGTAGTGGAAGGAGGGAGGAAAGGGTCATGGAATCCTCATTTGAGCTGCAAGTGATCTTGGGAGATGCTAGAGCCTATAGGAAATGAATTGTTTCTCAAGGTAGGGTTCCATGATACAGTTTACTTCAGGCCTGTTTGTGACAGAGTGAGATTTTGTGGTGATGTAGCTGTTTGGGGGTCACCTATACTCCTGTTGGTATCCCCTTAGCCAATATCCACAAGGTAGCCCCAAATTCACGGGCTCACCAGGTCAGACTTTGGTCAGGTTATTACTTGGTCTGTCCTTGGTGCCTTATCTGGGGTGAACAAACATGTGTTCACTTCTCTCAGGAAAAGTCAACGCAACAATGAGGAGGCATTGGATATAATGTCCAGGTGGAAGGAAAGAAAATTTGTTTACAGAAAATTGCAGTGTGTGGTAAACTGAGGAGACCTAGCCCAACATTTGGGCTTCAGAAGTTTTCTTCTCTGCACTCTGCAGCAGAATGGAATGAAGCACTTCACACTACTGGATTCAGATGTCCTGGACCCTCTGCTATGTTTCCTCAAAGAAAGTAAACTCCTAACCCTGTCCCCACAGAGTAATAATATGCAAATATTAAGGCCAATGTGTGTTGATTGATAAAGATAATGTATATGAAAACTATATATACTACATGTGATATATAAATTACCTCATTCTAGTTGCTTGGAGATTTAAATATGAAGTTGTATAATTACATTGGAACTTTTAAAAATGGAGAACTATTATTTCTGTTACTTTGAATAGTTCTTCCAGTAGCACACACGAGATTATTAATAAATACACTTCAATGTTGATGATGATAATGCTGATTGAGAAAGGCATGCTTCAGGTTTTGTGTGCAACATTCTCTAGAAGGTGTAATTATAGCAGACAAAAAGCTCTGTTTGAAAGACTGATGTATTCCTCACAACAAAACTACGCAATTATTCTCACAGTTCTTTAAATTTAAAGATCTGTTCCCATGAAGCCTGAAAGCCCATCTGTGCCTGAGTCTCATTTCCCTGGTGTTAAATGCCACAGCACTCAACATTGGCATCTTTTAAACAGCAGAAGCTGTATTCAAATTATTCCACTTTGCATAAGCTGTGAATGTAATAACAGAGTCTCTGAGTCTCCTAGGCTGGTTTCCGGCCAGATCTCGCAGACATATGCAGCAAGATCACCTTTGTCCATTTTCTGAGACTTCCCAGTGTCCAGTTAGTCTCATTTCCTAAGTTCTAATTCTGGAGAAGACCTGCGCAGTTCTGATGGGAATGGATGACAAGCAAAAGACAAACAACTTCAAAACGTGATATGACAACCATGCTTTACTCATTTTCTTCATGTCAGAAAACGTATTTCTTTTTTAAATTGGACCAAATAACCAAACCCAAACTAAACCAAACAACTCCCAAAACAGCAGCATCAGAAACCCATTGACCAATGTTGACATAAAACACAGCTCTTTTTCTGAGTCAAATGTGAGTGACTGTGCCTGGTGGTGTGGATGCAAGATGTCCTCCTGAGTGACAAGTTCCTCTGTACACGATGTCACAGAAACTTTTAAAGTCACCCGAAAAAAGGCTGTCATACATACATCAGTGTGATGCAGGAATTTGGGATGCCCTTGAGAGGGTTGGAGGCTTGCTTGGCTCTTGGTAGGAAATAACTCAAGAGCTAGGGTGCTCAATGGTCAGGGTCACACAAAACTTCCACTGAATTAGCGGCTCTCTGTATTCTTGCCCTGTGAATCTGAATGAATGAAATCCAAAGACCAGAGAACAAAGTTTTGAAAGATTTTTATAACAGAGATTATAGAGATAGAGCATGTATGTATGTATGTATTTATATGTATATGTATACATGCACACATATATAAAGATTATGGAACTAAAGTGAAGGAAAGATTATAGAGTTCATGTATAACAAGCGTGGGGGTCCTGGAAATGGGAAAGTCTACTTAGAGACTCAGGTATGGACTGCATGGGAACTGAACTAACTAGCCACTGATGGCAGGTTTCTAGGTAGAATATCAGGTTTTCTGGGAAAAGAGAAATCTTTCCAGGAATCTTATTCCTCTAGGAAAGGTATAACCTTCTCAGAGGGGGTAATTATCTTTTATATGAAAAGGGAGCTCCTTTAAGGAAGACCAGATCTTTTTGACATTTCAGACCTCTAGCAAAATGGAAGGACACCTTTAGGGGGAGGGGGATAAGGATGACCCTGATTCTTCTTCCACAGGCTCAAGCATATTCCTTGCCTTTATTTTCAGGGACCTGTTACCCCTAAACTTCCTCAGTAAGTACATTAAGCAGGCAGATTACAGCAGAGTGAGAAATCTTATCTGTAGGCTTGAAATCTTCTAACATGCTTAGCTTTAGGGTTACTGGAAGTTGGTAGTCTGCTAAATTTAATGATGCATTCCAAAAGTTCTATGCAATGTTCACAATGATGTTAGGTTAAAAAAAAAAAAATAGAGCCCAGTAGTGAATGGCTCTTAGGCGTCCTGAAGGGCAGGAGACATGGCTTAGCAGGTAAGGCACCTGCCTGCAAAGCCCAAGGACCTGGATTTGATTCCCTAGTATCCACATAAAGCCAGATGTGCAAGGTGGCACATGTGTCTGGGGTTGCGTTGCAGTGGCTACAGTCCCTGGTGTGCCCATTGTCTTTCTATCCGCCTCTAAATAAATAAATAAAGTATTAAAAATGGGTACTAAGGCTTGAGCGATGGCTGAGCAGTTAAGGCTCTTGCCTGTGAGGCCTAAGGACACAGGTTTAATTCTCCAGTATCCACATAAGTCAGATGCACAAGGTGGCACATGTGTCTGAAGTTTGTTTGAAGTGGATAGAGGCCCTGCCATGCCCATTTTCTCTCTCTCTGCCTTTTTCTCTTTCTATCTCTCCTTTTATCAAATAAATAAGTAAAATATTTTAAAAAATGGGTATCAAGCCGGGCATGGTGGTGCATGCTTTTAATCCCAGCAATAGGGAGGCAGGGTTAGGAGGATCACCATGAGTTCAAGGCCACTCTGAGACTACATAGTGAATTCCAGGTCAGCCTGGGCCAGAGTGAGACCCTACCTCGAAAACTAAACTAAACTAAAATAAAAATAATGGGTACTGAAAATAACAGTTCATTTTTGGCCCTCAATCTGTAACCTTCCATCTTTCCACAGTCCCAAAGCTCTAATCACCAGTCTCCAGTGTGCAGAATCTTCAGTGTGAATGTGGCTTCTTCAGAAGACCTCAGCTCTCACCCCTTAACACTGTGCGACATCTCCATTCAGATGTCCTTCATAGAAGAAGCCAATCTCCCAATTCTTCAGTCTAATATCTGAAGATGGTTTATCAGTAAGGAGGGGAGTGGAAGCCGTTTTGTTAACAATATGGCTATGTAGTTGTTTAAGTATGCTAATGAGAAAAGATAAGTTAGAGTTGTCATAAATTATACTCCTCAGTTTATTGCCTTCTCTGTTATTGCTATCCTCCAAATCTTGTTTTAACTGTTATTTGGAAAGAAAACAGCAAACCACTCTGCGATGTTTGCAATTATTTTCTCAAGTAAGACACTTCTATTTATTCTACTTCTATTTATTCCCAGATTCACACAAGATATTTAAATGTTTTATTTTTATTCATTGAGAGTGGGAGACAGAGAGAAAGAGAAAGGCAGAGAGAATATGGGCACATCAGGGCCTCCAGCCATTGAAAATTAACTCCAAAGCCGGGCGTGGTGGCGCACACCTTTAATCCCAGCACTAGGGAGGCAAAGGTAGGAGGATTGCTATGAGTTCAAGGCCACCCTGAGACGCCATAGTGAATTCCAGGTCACCCTGGGCTAGAGTGAGACCCTACCTCGAAAAACCAAAAAAAAAAAAAAAGAAGAAGAAAATTAACTCCAGACCCATTTGTCACCTTGTGTATCTGGCTTCTGTGGGTTCTGGGGAATCAAACCTGGGTCCTTAGTCTTATCAGACAAGTGCCTTAACCACTAAGCCATCTCTCCAGCCAAGTGAGAGCTTCAAATAAGGGTATCTCTTGCATTTCAAGAGAAATTTCAACAACTTAGATGTGAAACCAAATGCCTCATTTTCTTAAGTAGTTTCTACCTGAGTTCTATATTATCATTAAAATTTCCATGATCTTGCTTTTCACTTGTTTTGAACACTTTACTTACATTTGCCTAATGCATTCCCAGAGACCAATTTAGATTTAATTATTTGCATTTATATATTGCTAAGGAAGGTTGTTGAGACATTGTACAGTATATCAAGTGGCCTGACTAACGCTTCTTTCTGGGTTATTTCTGCCATTGACTCTGACTAGGTTGTTTTGTAACAAAACAGGCTGATGTCATTTTGTAGGAAACTGTGAACAATGTAAATGATTTCTGTCCACAGAAATGCAGATTGAGGCTGGTGAAACGCACTTCCTTATGGGCCTGAGGAGATGAACCAGCTTTCCATCCTTTCTAAATACATTTCAGCATTCTTTATTTAATTATGAATGTGTGAGACTTGAGTTCTCTTTTTAAGCATTGCAACAGTTTGTTCTGCTTATTCAAGTAATGAAGTTATAACAATTTAAAAAGGATTTGGGGGCTGGAGAGATGGCTTAGGGGTTAAGCGCTTGCCTGAGAAGCCTAAGGACCCCGGTTCGAGGCTTCATTCCCCAGGACCCACGTTAGCCAGGTGCACAAGGGGGTGCACGTTTCTGGAGTTCTGGAGGCCCTAGCACGCCCATTCTCTGTCTCTCGCTCTCTGTCTGTCTCTTTCTCTCTCTGTCACTCTCAAATAAATAAAAATAAAAAAACCCAAAAAATTTAAAAAGGATTTGGGCGCATGTTTATTTGTATTTCCTACAGAGTTTTGATTTTGCTGCTTTTGGAAACTATTTTTTCATGTTTCTTTATTCAGGATTCCTGCTTGGTTTTCTAAAAAACTTACTACTTCCCCAGCAAGGAACCATACCTTAATCTGCTGGAAACCAGCAGAGACTGCACATTTAAAAACTATTTTAATTTATTTATTTTCGAAGGAGATAGACAGAGAGAAAGTGGGGGGAGAGAATGGGTGCCCTAGGACCTCTTTTCACTGCTAAAAAATTCCAGATGCATGCTGTACTTTGTACATCTGGCTTTATGTGGGTACTGGGGAATTGAACCTAGGCCATCTGGCCTTATAAGCAAGTGCCTTCAGCCACTGAGAAATCTCTCTGGCCAGAGACCACACATTTTTCCTATTCTCAATAAATGATGGTTTCATAATAGCTTTGATTCAGAGAGAGAGAGAGAGAGAGAGAGAGAGAGAGAGAGAGAGAGCAAGTTGGCTCAGAGCTGGGATTAGAAGAGAAGAACTGTTTTCAGGCCATCTATTTCTCAGAATTCTCTCCTCTTGCTAGTTTCTTAATGGCTGCTGGGTCCCTGGTTATTTGCGTTTCAAAACAGATAATTAATAACCCCAAAGGGAAAGCTGATCTAATAAGTATCTTTAATGATTATTGACCAATTGTCATTTTAAAAGAACATTGAATCAATTATGGGACTGAGGGATCCATTCACAGACACAGAACTGAAGATAATTCTAAGATAATAGCATTAGAATTCGTGCCCAGATACATTTAGCTCCTTGAACAAAATTAGGCAGCCATCAATGAAACGTGCCTTGTTCAGTCTATATTTTAACTTTCTTTGATAAATCTCTAACAAAAAGTTTTCTAACAATTATACTCTCTTCTCCTGTGCATCTTCCCTTTTACAGCTTATAACATATTTTTATTGTGCTAACATAAATAAAATCTCATCTTAATAATTTTAAGGTCATTGTTAAGTGGTATTAAGTACAGTCATATTGTGGTATGTCAGCCACATCATCCATCTCTAGAAGTGTTTCATCTTGCAGAATGGAAACTCAATACCTATTTGTGATTGGTGATCTTCGTTGTCATTCTTGACAGGATATAGAATCATCTTGGAGGGTGTTTCTAGGTTAAGTTAATTAACATGGGGAGATCCACCCTAAGTATAGATGGCACCATTCCATAGGTTAATGTCCCAGACTGAATGCCAGCTGAGCAGTAGCATTTATCTCTCTCTGCTTCCTGACTGTGGGTGCTATGTAGCCAAATACCTCAGGCTCCTGCTTCAATAACATTTTTTTCCCCATGATGATATGAACCTTCAAACTGTGAGCCAAAATGAACTCTTTATTCTTAATTTTTTATGTTTCTAATTTTTATTTATTTGCATGGAGAGAGAGCAAGAGAGAATTGCATGCTAGGGCATCCAACCACTGCCAATGAGCTCCAGATGCAAGCACCACGTGGCATCTGGCTCTATGCGGGTACTAAGGGAATTGAACCCAGGTTGTTAGGCTTTGCAGGTGAGCACCTTAACTTCTGAGCTATCATTCCAGCCCAAACCTTTCATTTTTTGATTTACATTGTCAAGTGTTCTGTCACAGCAAATGAAAAGTAACTAACACACTATTAAATACTGACTTCTTACCGCCCCTCCCCAACGTGCCCTGGCATCTGCCATCATCCCCCGGTGTTTGAATTTGCCCACACTAGGGATGTCTTTTCATGGAATCATATAGCATGTGCTTTTTCATAGGCTTGTTTACCTTAATATAATGTCCTCAAGGGCTGGAGAGATGGCTTAGCAGTTAAGCACTTGCCTGTGAAGCCTAAGGACCCCAGTTCAAAGCTTGTTTCCCTAGGACCCACGTTAGCCAGATGCACAAGGGGGTGCACGCGTCTGGAGTTCATTTGCAGTGGCCGGAAGCCCTGGCAGGCCCATTCTCTCTCTCTCTCTCTCTCTCCCTCTATCTGTCTTTCGCTCTGTGTCTGTCACTCTCAAATAAATAAATAAAAAATGGACAAAAAAAAAATTAAAAAAAATAATGTCCTCAAATCTCTTCATGTTGTAGCATGTGTCAGAAGGCCATTTTAAATCCTAAATAATATTACACTGTGTGTTTATACAACATTTTGCCATCCTCCAATGTATACAAGGACTTGTGGTGGGTCTGTGGTAAATTTCTTTGGAAATCTTAGGCCAAGGTGACAAAGCACATGAAAACAAGGTGTTTTGACCTGTGATGACTTCCTTATACAGCTGTGTTACTTTCTGACATATGATAACCATCTTTATACATGAGGTAATAGTGACCATTTTTGTCTATGCCAGTAAATTTTGGCTTTTCCATTGCTATATAGTCACCCAGAATTTTAATAAGCAACACTTTTTTTTTCTATTCTATGCTGTTATTTTATTTTCCTACTAGTTTTACAGGTTATAATTAGGGCAGAAGGTTGGTTCCCTGCTTGTTTCTCTGATGAGATGTTTCTCTTAGGGACCGTATTCAGTTTAGGTGCTTCATGAAGGAAAGTTTGGGGTGGTGAGCACATAGGGAAGTTATATACATAGTTACTAAGAGCAGGTAAAACAAGAATGTTCTCTTTACCCAGGTACCTTCTCTTATTCCATAGATTGTGGATATTAGACTTTTGTGTTTTCAAGTATTTTGATAAGACTCTAGTGTTTGGAGCAAACTGAATAGCTTGGTCTATAATAAGAACAAGGATGGTGCTCAGTGGCTCAGACAAGAATGGAATTTATTTATTTATTTTTTCTCATTTCACAATCTTTAGTAGGTGTTCCTGGTAGGCAGCTACCTCTATCTATTGACTTAGAGAATGATCCTCTTATAATTTGTGTTCATTTTTCTTTACACACTTTATATCACTTGCTTCTAGTAGCAAAATCAAGAGGACCCAGGAAGGATTCTTCATGGTTCTGCAGTGTGGAAAAGAATTGACTTTCACACAGGTTAGTTTGGAGCAATTTGTGGCAATGATTTTCTTTGTTGGTGATTTTGATTTTCTTAATTTGTCTATGTATTTCTATACTGAATAGCCTAATGTAGTGCTACAAATCATGCCTTCTCATTTAAAATTTCCAAGCCTTAATGGATTTTTAAAATACTGCAAAAATTGGAAATTATATTTGAAACAGAGACATCCATTTTAAAACCATTTTACCCACAAGCTGCCCTCATCCTTGGCTGAAGAACTTGCTATATTTGACAGAGAAACTAGAGAACCAGGATCCATTGATAAGACCAGAAGACAGCCGACTATCCAACCATAAAGCATGCCACCTCTACCATACCAGCCAGGGAGAAATTGCAGAGGAAGTGGTGACATGACCACTGCTGTTAGTGCTAGCCTGACAACCAGCTCGAGTGGTGGTGACAGACACAGTGATCAATCAAAACCTATCAGAGCAGAAATCCAGAGGATGCAGATAACTCGACACTAAATAAGATGTGCAACAGGCCTGCCATGGCTCAGTGAACATTGCAGAAGAGCAGGAGTGTAAAGATTTCAAGAGCCACAGAGTGGGTAGGAATACCCTGAGGCATGGTTCCTGTGCGGCCCCACAGGTATGGACTCTGGCTTCCTGCCCTACAGTGAACACAATAACCCCACTGAGGTGGGCCTCCAGGGCAATGGGAGTTGAAGTGAGGGGATAAAAGAGTAACACCTGTTATAATATATATCAAATAAAAAAATTAAAGAAAATTTAAAAATGTGATGACACTAGTAAGGAAACGACAGTGGCTCTTTACCTCCCTGAATCTCCCCACGATACCTCTGCTTCGAATGTCCAAATCCATTATTGAATCCCATGTTTTATGTTCATATGTTTTATCATAATAATTTTCCTTTTGGTGCTCAACTCCTTCTCTCATTGTTGTCTCAATTAATTGATTGCATGAATCTAAGAGAGATATGAATGAACTATTAGTTTATAAGGAATGCAAAGCAATTTTGATTTAACAGTTGGCTTTCTGTCTGTTTGTATGTGTGTATGTGTGTGTGTGTCTTTTCATGTTTATGACACACATATACAGGTGTTAACTTGCATGTGGAGGCCAAAGGTTGATGTCAAGTCCTTCTTTTGATTGCTTTCCACCTTATTGACCGAGGCAAGGTCTCTTCACTTGCACCTAGGGCTTGTCAGTTAGGTGACTCAAGTTAGCCAGCTTTCCCTGGGACCCTCTGGCTTCACCTCCTGAGCACAGCGATGACAGGTGGGTCCCCACGCCCAGCCTGCATTTATCTGGACTCTGGTACCCACCCTTGTGCTGTGAAGCACCTCACTCACTGAGTCATCTCTCCAGCTCTGAACCGAGTTTTTATTTATATGCCGGTCTTCCTACTCCTCTCTAATAATAGAGGCATACTTCCCGGCCAGCAGAGGTATTTTGCTGTTCTAGTAAAGGACACACTTATTTTGTGACTATGGAGCATCTGTCAAACAATGGAATAGAAAGTGTATACAGCTGAGCTTTGAAGGCAGTCAGGAATTTGTGACGGGCGTCCTGACAGCATGACACACTGGAAAGAGCATAGGCTTAGAGGGAAAGAGGAAGGGCAAGAGAAGAATCCTTCACGTTTTCATTCTCAGTGAGATCTGCATTGGGGAAGTGATATGCAGCATGATGGTTTTAAGACTGCTTTTGATGCTCTTGACATTTGGCCAAATAAATACCAGAGGATTAAAAAAAAAAAACAAAGAAACCCTCAGAACAAATACTGTCCTTGTACTCAGTGTTATGAACATGATTGAACTAGTTGGGTAACTCAGAAGTTGTGACTAATGTCAATTTCTTTCAAATGAATTCATTATCAGAATCTACCAAATAAAGCTATAGCTTGAGGGAGAATTGTCCCTGAAGTCATCAAACACTACTTTAGTTCTCTACACCTCTAAGAAAAATGTATACCCTCGATAAGACCTATTTTCTTTCCTAAAGTGCAGAAAACTATATAGGTGATAACTTAGTTCCTTGGTGTGCTCTTCTGGAGACAGAAGGCTTTGGCAAATGATGGGCTATTTGAATTATTCATATGTTGGTTTGAGTTAGATGTTCCCCATAAAATTCATGTGTTTTGAGTGTCTGGTCCTCAAATGATGGCAATTTCGGCCGTGTAGCCTTGCCAGAAGAGGTGTGTTGTTGGGAGTGAGCTTAGAAGGTTTTTTTTTTTTTTGGGGGGGGGGGTTTGTTTGTTTTGTTTTTCCAGTTTTTCAAGGTAGAGTCTCACTCTGGCCCAGGCTGACCTGTAATTCACTATGTAGTCTCAGGGTGGCCTCGAACTCACAGTGATCCTCCTACCTCTGCCTCCCGAGTGCTGAGATTAAAGGCATGTGCCACCACGCCAGGCTAGCTTAGAGGTTTTATAGCTAGCTCCCCCTTGCTAGAATTCGGCTCACTCTCCTGCCGCTGTTTTCTACCTGCTATGATGGAAGAGACGTCCACCGTCTGCGCTTGCAGCCTTTCCCCTGCCATAGCAGTTCCCCTTTGAGTCTTTACGCCAAGTGAAAAGCTTTATTCTCATCATCAGCTGGTTTTGGTAGAGTGGTTTGTCCCAGCAGCTAGAATTTAACTAACAATTGAGCCCTTAACTTGGGTTTTCGCTCCAAGTGAGGGCATCTTAGTCTTCTAGACTCTTCCAGGATATGAATATAAGATGTTGAAAACATGGGAAATATTTTTTATTGTATACTATCTTCAAACAAGGACATCTTTGTTAACCTCTTCATAAATGAGAGATAAGGGTTGGATGGTGTTCATAAATCATGCTTAAAAACACAGGAGTGAAGAGTTTTAGGCATGACTTTGTCTAAACCACAGGTAAGCATTAACCACTCTCCTAACTACTCCTATAATGGGAAGCTAAATATTCAAGCTCACAGAATTTCTACTTTGAGGATCTGTTGTGGGAATGCATGTGACTTCCACCAGTTTTTATTTTTCCAGAACATTCTACTGCCTCTACGATTGAAAGCTACGGGAGTTTGCATCCCAATGTACACTTTTCCATCATACTGCCTCTAAGATGATTGAGGAATTCCAGTCACAAAGGACTTGTGAGGACAGAATTACCCTCTCCATGTCATGAATAGAAAAAACTGGAGAAATGTGGAATCTTTTTTTTTTTTTATTTTCTGATACCAGTCAACAGACAGGCAGGCCAGCAATCCTGATGGACATAAAATAAGTTTAGTCTCCTTGGCTGTTTTAGCTGACTGGAGGCTGGTTTTTTTTTTTTTTTTTTCTTTTTACTGTGACCCAGACCTAGGAAAGCCAGGCAGAGTTCCCATGAGTTTTATGAGATACAAATCATTAGGGAGAAGGAGGCGGCCAGGCTCTGAGGGCGGCTGACTGAGGAAGGCAAGAGGGCACTTACGTGTCGGGACATCTGCAGATAAGAGTCTGTTGACTCTTTGGCTATCTATTTACACACGTATCCGGGTCAGAAAATAATTTCAGGCAAAGAACAATTACAAACCTGCCAAGAGAAATCTTCTGGGATTCTTACAAGAGCAAGAATCGTCATTGTTTTCCATAAAAACAGGTTTGAAAGACAAGTTTATGATAGTATTTTTCAAGACAGAGTCCTGGAAGGACCAGGCTTACTGTGGCTTAAGCAAGCCAAGAATCCCAGAGACGCTCCTTTTAACACTACTGATTCACAGAGCAAGCAAATCTTTACAGGTAGAATCCAAGCTCATTGTTATCAGCTCCTACATCAAGTATGAATGGATTAAGCACTACAATCCTAGCAACAAAGAAACAAGAAAACAAATGAACTTCTAAAAGATAAAAGCAGGGTTGGAGAGATGGCTCAATGCTTAAAAGTGCTTGTTTGGGAAGGTTGGCAGGTTGGGATCCATTCCCCAGTACACACTTAAAGCCAGATGCACAAAGTGGTACTTGCATTTGGAGTTCATTTGCAGTGAGAGGAGGCCCTGTTATGCCCATTTTCTTTCTCTCTTTCCCTCTCTGCTTGCAAATAAATTATAAAAAAAAAAAAAATCTATTGGTTTACTGCTTGCCAGTGCAAAATCTAAAACTCTTTATAAAAATAAACACAATCTTTCACTAAGTAGCATAAAATATTCAAGGTGAAGTGTTCAATCACCGAATTTACATTCGCAAAAAAATGCAGACTATAACCCACCTTAACATATTGAAACACAGAAAGAAATGACAAGGGTGATTCTATTAGTAAATGAGCACATGACACAAGATGCTATAGATATATTCAATTTACCCAGAAATAGGGAAAATAAAACTGTGAGAAGAGGAAAATTTACAAAATACTGATTTTTGGAGTTTAAGAACAGTATCCAAAATATTAATGACACTGGTTAAAAATGACCACTAACAGAACACTGAAAGAGAACATATTTTATACTTTGGAGTCATGGTCACAGAAACTATCCCAACTGACAAGGAGGACAAGGCTGGGGGTGGAACTCAGAGGTAAAGCGCTCACGAGGCCCTAGCTCAATCCCCAGCAATTCCTTTGCTCTGCCCTCCCCCAAATGAAGAGGAGCGAGAGACATTGAAAAATACATCATCATAGTGCAGACGTCTTCTGGGAAAATGTCAAAGAGTGTAGTGGAAATGTCTCTTGCAGTTGAGGAGTGGGAAAAATATTGAGAAAAACAACGAACAGTTTCTTAAATTAGATGAAAATCGTAAGTCCACGAATGCAAAAAATTCCACAAGTTCCAAGCATGATAACTACAAATAAAACAACATCACGGAGATGAAAACCCATCTCTGAATGCAAATGGTAAAGATAAACATTTACCATAAGCCAGAAGAAATGGGATACGTGAGAATAAAGGAGTGTATGTAAGGGCTAAGGTACATTACATTCCAGAAGCTACTACAAGCTAAAAAACAAAGGCAACGATTCTTCCAACCTTGGGAAAGGTCTTCTTAGTTTAGATATAAATGTGGAAAATACCGTCCCCAAATTAAGAAGCAATAAATGCATTTTTAACAAACTTTTGTGTGTCTATGCGTGTGTGTGTGCGTGTGTGTGCGTGTGTGTGTGTACAGGTCCACGTGTGCCGTGGGGCACATATGGAGGCCAGAACATAACTCTAAGTGTTGGTCCTGGTCTTCCTCCTTGTTTGAGGCAGAGTCTCCTGCAGGCCCCTGTGTGTGAGTGACCCGTGAACTGCTGGGGTCGCTTCTGTTTTGCCGTCCATCTCACCGTAAGAGGGCTACAGTGACAGATGCCTGCTACTGAGTTCGGTTTTACCAGGTTTCTGAGCATCCAAATTCATGCCATCATCCTTTCATGTGAAGTGCTTTTACCCACAGAACCATCCTCCCAAATGCTAGAGACAAGTTTTTAAAGATTATTTTCCTTTCAGTGAGACAAAAGCTAAGAGAATTGAATTTCAGCACATTGTCACTTTTGAAAAACATTAAGGCAAATCCTTGTGTCATACTGAAGACCAGATGGAAATTTGGTTCCATAAAAAACAAATATAGAGTTCTAAAATTAGTTAAAATGAAATGAATATGAAGGGCATTTCTTAGTTTTATGTGCTCCTAAAGATAGATGATAATAAAAACCAAAATAAAAAAAAATAGTACTTAGGTATTTGGGGGTTAAAGGATACATAAAACTAAAATTTGTAGCTACAATAATACAGAATGCAAATTAAATCCTACTGTGACAGTATTTCACACCCACTTGAATGTCTAAAATTGAAGATTCTGCCTTAAAACAGCAAAGATGAAGGAAGTTCTATTAGCTAACTCTGTAGGCCAGTAATTCTGTTACATAAGGCTGTCACACCCCAGATAGAGGAGCTTTTCCATGTGGTCACTTACTGTGAGAATAAGCTTTGGACATCTGAGTGCTAAGCAACAGGACTATAGTCAACAGAACCAGGGTGAGAACTTTTGTGCTAGGCATGGGGCATCATTTAACATACACTATTAACTAAGAGAATTGAACTGACAACTTCCTGTGACATATACTCTTTTTCATTCCTTCTGCAATTCTTCTGGTTCCAAAAACCATTCTTAAAACTTCTGAACTGAATCAAGAATGTATTCTATTACAGAAAAATAGCAAAGTTGATTTCTTTGTATTCACTATACATACTGACTTTGCAAATAATACTCAAATTTGTGGCAGCTGAGATTCATAATAATCAAATATATATTTTGAAAATAAGAAATATGGACTTCAGATTTTGAAAGCCAGACAGAATTCAAATCTGGCATGTCATTTTAGTATTAGGCTTAATCAGCATTGCTACAATAAGAAAGGTGAATGTTGGGGTCATAGCTGGTAACATATGTATATATGTGCACATATATATGTAGATATATATAGATAGATATAGATATATGATGTACACACACACTTACTTATATATGATGCAGTTATAGGCAGAGATGAAAATATATTGTTTTTTTCTTAACATTTTTAGCTTTATTGAGGTGAAACTGATATGCAAAAATGCACATAACTACTCATTTCATTTGGTTTTGTTTTGAGTTTTAAAATATTTTATTTATTCATTTATTTGTGTGTGAGAGGGATAGAGATAGAGAGACAGACAGAGACAGAGAGAGAATGGGTGCACCAGGGTTAACGGCCACTGCAAAAGAACTCCAGACACATACACCATTTTGTGCATCTGGCTTACATAGGTAGTGGGGAATTGAACCCAGGTCCTTTGGCTTTGCAGGCAAGTGACTTAACCGATATGCAATCTCTTCAGCCCTTGTTTTGTTTTAAATTTAGCCAAGTGGTACTTAGTGCACTTGAAGAAAAATTTGACCAACATATCCAGGGGTAAAAACGTGGACCACTGTGGGAAGAAGTGAAGCTTCTTTTCAGCCAATTCTAACATTTCACTGCCAAATGTCAGCCCAATGTGTCATTTGAAGAGGCCATGGTATCCTTTCATAGTTAAAAGGGCCACATGTGGTCTCAGTCCTCTGGGGCTTTTATTAACTTTCCAATGACTCTGCGCTGCTCCTCACATGACCATGGCTTTTGCTGACCCTAGCCTGATTTGACTAGTCCAGACGCTGAGATGGAGCAGGACTCATAGAGTCAGCTGTATCAGCTGAGTTTACCCTGTCATTTGTCACCTCTGCCAGGTTCTTTATAGTTTCCAGGAACCACAGGGAGTAAGCTCATCAGCGAGACAATGTCTGCCAAGAGATGGTGAGAGACTTGTGGTGGCCTGAAAACCATGCCTTTCAAACCTTTATTGGAAAAGTAGATGGGAAATGTGTATATTTCTGAATATATGCCTACTTCATGAACCTTCTTTTCATTTCCTCATGTGATCTAGGACTAGACCATCAATGAAGAAAAAAAAAAAAAAAAGAAAGAACTGTTAAGAACTTAATTATTTTCCATCACTACATGAAAGTGTCATAGCTGCCTTCTTGTTGCTGGGAGAAATCGCACAACAAAAGCAGCATGCTGAAGGAAAAGGTTTACTTTCGGCTTGCAGGTTTGAGGGGAAGTTTTGTCATGACAGGGAAGCATGGCAGAGCAGAGGCTGGGCATCTTGTCTTGTCAAATCAGCAGGGGTGGGGGCAGTAAGAATGGACTAACTGGCACCGATGAGCAGAGCTACTAAACCTGCAGGCCTCCCCAGTGACACACCTTCTCCAGCAAGGCTCCTCTTTCAATGTCTTCACCAACTGGGGCTTGGGCAAGAGGCTTTGGGGGACATTTCATATTCAGACCACCACCATTTGCATAATCAGGAAATCATGAGCACAAGATGGGTAGACTTTCCAGGATTGAAAATCATGGCAATATCACATTATTTCCTAAGAGTAGGAGACAGTGCTCAAAGATGTCACACGTTATGGATTAAGCATCTTTCACCGCATTCTAATGTGCTATATCAGCACATATATTGTCTTCTTCTTAGTTTTTTTTTCGAGGTATGGTCTCACTTTAGCCTAGTCTGACCTGGAGTTCACTATGTACTCTAAGTGGCCTTGAACTCATGGCTATCCTCCTACCTTTGCCTCCTGAGTGCTGGAATTAAAGGCATTTATCTCCATGCCCAGAACATTGTCTTCTTGATCAAAAACAAAGAAACAAATAAACAAAAAAAGATGGAGTCCAGTTAGAAGTTCTTTTTGCAGAGAAAGCAAATGGAAAAATGGGTTCTATGTGCAATTAGATTTGAGCAGGTTGTACAAGAATAAAAAACTCATGGCTTCTAACTTCAGATATGCACTCCCTAGGGTTCTAACACTTGGAAGGGCTTGACTTCTCCTGCTCAATAGACGGACAGTATCTGAAATCTATCATAGAGTTTTGTATATGACAAATTATAGCTTATGAATCTGTCTTTAAAATTCAGAATGGAGAAATGTCTCAATGACTCAGACTAGAGAACATTATCATTCATTTTAAGCCTTTCTTACCTCCTGGTCAATAGCTTTGCATTCCCTCCTGCCATTTAAGTAACATAGAGGGTAGTCTTACCCAATTCCTTGTGCACGTTTTAATTTGGTAACATTTTGAGAGGGTACATGTTGAAAATTGACCGGTCCAATACATGTAGATAGTTAACATCACCCACCTTTGAGGTTATCAACTTATTCTGGTCCTACAAGTCTATTTAATTTTTTAATCTTACTAATGGACTCCAAAAATAAAACGCAAGACAGGGACATTTAATAATTTACTCTGAACTCACATCCCAGTATAAAAGAATAAACATGATGTACTTTTAATTTCAGTTCTGCTTGTAAGATGGTGTGCTAGTGGAGGTTAGATAAAGAAAGGAAAAAGATGATTTCTAAATGTATGTTAGTATGAGTAAGTGATAGTGATTTGTAATGTATGATCTACGTAGAGGTAGGAGCAGGGGCTTGCATGACATGGCTGCAAAATAACGTGAGTTGGTTTGGAGAAGATGGCTTAGTGGTTAAGGCACTTGCCTGCAAAGCCAAAGTACCCTGGTTCGATTCCCTAGGACCCATGTAAGCCAGATGCACAAGGAAGCACACACATCTGGAGTTCATTTGCAGTGGCTGGAGGTCCTGACACACACATTCTCTCTCTTACTTTCTCTTTCTGTCAAATAAATAAATAAAATTTATTTATTTTATTAAAATTATTTTTATTAAAAAAAAAGTCATGCTAAACACATTCCTTGCTCAGTGTTCTCACAGCTCACAGGAGGCAGAATATAGACTGAGTACCATTCTCAGCAAAGGACCAGAAGCTTGGGAGTAATTGAGATGTCCTCATCTTTGAGTCTGCAAAAGGAACATGAGCCTTTGCTAAGAATAAAATGACCAGGTTATGTTCAAGTTGCCCATCTAATTGCAGTAGGCACTTATTGTCTCTCAGGATTTGGATGGAGCTTGTTTGGGACAGCTACTTCCCGTGAGTCAACATCTGGGTGGCAAAGTAGTAAGACTTGGGTCATCACCACGAGGGCTGCATATTTTCCTCATAGGAAGGTGAGGAGCAGGAATAGCAATTTCGTTAAGTGTCTCTTATACTTGTTCTCATTTTTATCTCCACTGCTACTGCTACAGTTTAGACCCTTATCTCAAAATAGATTTTTGTTTTCCAAAAGGCTTCTAACTTAGACAATTCTCTAGGCTTCTCCATTTCAAACTCATCTGTCCTCTGGCGTCAGAGTTTCTTTATAACTTGAAAATACTATTGGGTTTCTTTAGTGCTTTAATTTCACCAGCACCAGAGACAAAGAATGACTCACAGCCCATTTTCAAAAGCTGTTACTACCTGTGTAGTCATTATTTTTGCCTCTCTGCTGACTCTAACTGAATGAGGATATTATGAATACATACATGCATGCAAACCTACGTACATACCGCTGTGCCTGTATGTGTTTGTTCAAAGGCAAGAGCACGTGTGAACACTTCCATAGATAAGTTCACTGCTTCTGGTACCTCACCAAGCACCCTACGTTAGTGTGAGAAATGATGGGAGAGGCACCTTTGCCTCTTAGGAGTGGCTTCCCATGGAATCTCTCAAGGTCTCCAAGGACAAAAGGCTCTCAAGTTCATGAAGAAAGGGGTGGGGGCACACCTATGATTAGAAGAGGTGTGAAAACCTTCTACTATGAGAAAGGCAGTGTCCCAGAGGACTAAGCCCATCTTCCTGGGAGATGAACTTCTACCTTTACAGAGAAGAGCAGGGGCAGAACAAAGAGGAGGAAAAGAAACAGAAAGAGAAGGAAGAATAGGAGGAAAAGGAGAAGAAAGAAGAAAAGCAGCAGCAGGAGGAGGTAGGAGAATCAGCAGCATAGCATTAGCAACAGCAGCAAAGGACCCCACCCCAAGTCAGGAATAACTGCCATCCCCACAGCTACATATACTCATGGTTTGCATGTGAAAATTCCTTCGTGGGCTTTGGGATTGAAGTCTTGGTTCCCAGATGTTGAACTATTGTTGGAAGTTTTGGAAACCTTCCAGGGAGTGTTGGGGGTTGTGAAGGGGCATGCTGGAAAAAGTAGGTCATTGGAAGTGTCCATGGGACTGTATTGTTTTCAGTACCCTCCTTTGTGCCTTTGTTTGTTTCTCCGTAGCCAGCAGGTAAATGCGTCTGTCATGCTCCAACTCTCCTCAGTCCATGGTCCGAGGAGGCAGCCCACCTAGCACAGAAACTTCAGAAGCCAGCAGCCAGTGCAAATCCTTCTGCCTTTCGATCACTTCTCTTCAGTAATTGACGGAGACAAAAGAAAAAGTCTGAAGAACAGTCCTGAAGAAAACAAAACAGGTAAGGATTAGAAAGACTAAAGTACAGGGACAGAGCTAGCCTTGATTCAGGTAGGATAACAGAGACAAAGGTGTCTAAGTGATGATTTGTGCAAGTTTCTAGGACATGGCAAATAGTCCAAACAGAAAAAGAAAAAGAAAAAAAAAACCCACAAAACCAAACCAAACAACAAAAAAATCCCCCCCAAAAAACAAACAAAAACACCCTGTAAGAGCCACAATGCCAAAGTGGCTGGAAGTGGGTAGAAAAGATAGGCTTAAAGTAAATTCAGTCTAGATCGCTTGTAATAATAGCTGCTCAATTAAAAAGAAAAGACCAGTAATGATAGTATATAATATATGCAGTGTGCCACCGCCTTCAAACAAGCATTGACTCTTTTAACCCTAACAATCAACATCTCTATGACAAAGCTTCTATTCTCTTTTGTTTTAATCAAAGACAGAAAGAGAGAGAGAGAGGGCGGGGGGAAGAGAATGAGTGAGGATGAATGTGGGCACCCAGGGCCTTCTGCCTCTGCCAATGACCTGCAGACATATGCCCTGCTTTGTGCATCCAGCTACGTGGTTACGGGAGAATGGAGCTCAGGCAGCCACGCTGTGCCAACAAGAGCCTTTAGCCACTGAGCAATCGCCACAGCCCCAATGGTAGTTTTTGGTTTTGGGTGTTTTGTTTTGAGTCAAAATCTTATTCTCACTTGAGCTGACCTGGAACTCCCTCTGTAGCCCCAAGATGGCCTTGAACTCACAGTGGATCCTCCTATATTTGCCTACCAAGTGATGGGACTGAAGGAGTATGCCACTGCACCCACACTGCAAAGCTTATGTTCTTAATGACAATTTTGCAAATAAGGGAACATGACAAAAATCTTGATTTGATAGTACAAGGTAAGGGACAACACATGTGGAGTCTCTTACTAACTCTGGCTTTTTTCATCATCAGTGCTTGGTCCTATTTGCCGTTGTATACTTTATGTGGGTTTTGGAAGAAGAGAATATTTTAATTTCTTCTGCACGCAAAGGGAAGCTAGTTCAGAGTAAAGAGCAAGGAAAATAATGACTTTTGCTTCTAAAAGATCCATCTAGCCACCTCAAGTTTTGTTTGCTTTGGTCAGGGGAGGAGGATTGCAAAAACATGAACAGAAATATAATAAAAGGACAAATGGAATAGTTCAAGCAAGAATGGTCATGATTTGGAGTGATGGCTGATAAGTCATAAGAATTAGGAAATTCAAATGTATCTGGAACAGTTGAAAAAGTTGTTGACCAGTGAGAGGTGTGGATTAAGAAGTAATACTGTCAAGGAAGGTGTTTAATTTTGCCTCATGAATATGTGGAAGATAATCCCATTATTAACTTTAAATTATGGTAACACATTTTCAAACTTCATCTTGTAATATAGTATGTTATATGAATAATTGCTCCTAGTCAATATGAACAAAGAAGCAGAAAAAAAAAATAGAAAGTCTTAAGCTATACCACTATTAATATGTCTGACCTCACCTGATCTTGGAAGGTATGCAGGGTCATTCCTAGTTTGTACTTGGATGGGAGAAAGTATCACAGTGCATTGTGCATAGCAATAAATACTCCTTTGTTAATCATGTTCCCTCCATGTGTTTGTCTGCTAGACTGAAACCTCACTTTTTGTTGTTATAAACAGCATTCAAAAAGTTTGAAAGACATTGTATTAGACTACCAGGCACTTTGTTAGCATGCCTGTCTAACCATTTAACTAAACTCTGTAAGGGAAGGAAACTTGATTTTGTTTAGACGTTTAACATTTAAATCCCCAGGACATAGATTACCCCTGCTGTGGAGAAGGCAATGAAAAAAAGTGACATGCTTGTGGAAAAGATGGTGGGAGAGACAGAAGTCACAGAAAGTAGAGCAGTTTGAGGAGGCAAGTTCTCTGATAGCGGTCTCTGGAGAGTCATGAGGCATTAACCAAGCATTGAGGTGCCCTTATGAGGATGGGCAAACATTATATCTTCACAATTAACTGTATCCCTCAAAATAGTATAACACCTACATACACAATTAAAGTCTTTTTAATGTCCTGTCCTATGTTAATTGCCATAAAGGCTATATAATTCAATACTAATTTGAATCATAAATGGGGAGTAAATTAATGTTAATTTCTGAATCATGAATTTATTGATGTAAAGAGTTATTGTCTTTGCCCTTCTGTATCTCTGATAACTGTAGATAATTTCTCTAGTAATTAACATTTTTAGGAGACAAACATCTGCCTTGGAATGAAATGCCTCATCTCAGGCTGGGAAAGGGAATTAAGGACTATAGTTACTTTGTGACCAAGAAGTACCACTGCCTCCCCCCCCATGATAAATGCTTTAACCTTGTTATATAGCCTTTGTTTTTAATTCTTTCATTACATCTGGATGCTAAATCTCAGGCCATAAATATGCATTTTTTTTAATTTTAATCTTTTTCTCCATAAAGTATTTATTTCCTCTGTCCTTCAAACTGGAGCAGCAATTGTGCATGTATGTCTGAATTCAAAACTCCATCATGACCATAATATGGAGATGCAGAAAGAGATTTCTTTAATTCTTTCATTTGCTTAGTGACTGTCCATGGTGTTCTTTTAAGAGAAATGTAGAACACAGGGCAGTTCTGAGCATGTGATAGCTTTGAAAAATTTCTCATTGATGAGGAAGGGGAAGAAAACAGAAAGAGAGAGAAGAGAGAGAGACCTTAAGGAAAATGTGTTTAGTATCTGGCTCTTGCTCTACCAGCTGTTAAGCTCTTCCAAACTCTCCAGGGCGACAAGCAGCACTAGAAGATGCTGCAGATGAGCATGGTTCTACTCCCACTCCCCAGACTTGGCGCCACCCGCTGCTATGGTGACTGATGCAACGACCCTGCCACCTTTTCCCGTGGAGAGTGGATGGAGGGTCCTGATATATCTGTCAACGCTTCATGTCTTCAAAGAAGTGTGTGGTCTCTCCTCTCCATCTTCAGCTTTGATTTTGGATTTCGTTGTGAGTTTTTGCATTACAGTATGAGTGTTCCTGTTAACAGCCCTCTCAGCTAGGCAGCGTCAGTAATCCCAACCTGCCAGTTCACATTGTCCCACCCTGACCACTGCACCTGACTTGAGTTCTACATTTTGAAAAAGAATGATAAAACTGTAAAGATTAACATTCAAATGCATTCATTCTACTATGATAGTTAAATACACAATCTATATTTTAACTAGCTATATTTCACCAGCTTCCATTTACCCTCCTCTTATCAATTCTACACTCAGTACAGTACACCTGTAACACCACCATCACCACCACCACCACCCTCAATACCACCAGCATCACCACCACCATCATCACCATCACCACCACCACCATCACCATCACCACCACCACCATCACCATCACCATCACCACCACCACCTCTACACCATCACCACCACCACCATCACCACCACCACCATCACCACCACCACCATCACCACCACCTCTACACCATCACCACCACCACCTCTACCATCACCACCACCACCACCACCACCTCTACACCATCATCACCACCACCACCACCATCACCATCACCACCACCACCTCTACCATCACTACCACCACTATCACCACCACCACCATCACCACCATCATCATCACCACCACCACCACCACCACCTCTACACCATCACCATCACCACCACCATCTCTACCATCACCACCACCACCACCACCACCATCACCACCACCACCACCATCACCATCACCACCACCACCACCACCACCATCACCACCACCTCTACACCATCACCACCACCACCTCTACACCACCACCACCACCACCACCATCACCACCATCTCTACACCATCACCACCACCACCACCACCTGTACACCATCACCATCACCACCACCACCACCACCACCATCACCACCACCACCACCATTACCACCACCTCTACACCATCACCACCACCACCACCACCTCTACACCATCACCATCACCACCACCACCTCTACACCATCACCATCATCACCACCACCATCACCACCACCATCTCTACCATCACCATCTCTACCATCACCACCACCACCACCACCACCATCACCACCACCACCACCATCACCATCACCACCACCACCTCTACACCATCACCATCACCACCACCACCACCACCACCATCACCACCACCTCTACACCATCACCATCACCACCACCACCACCATCACCACCACCACCATCACCATCACCACCACCACCTCTACACCACCACCACCACCACCACCATCACCACCACCTCTACACCATCACCACCACCACATCTACACCATCACCACCACCACCTCTACACCATCACCACCACCTCTACACCATCACCACCACCACCACTACCTCTACACCATCACCATCACCACCACCACCACCACCACCATCACCACCACCTCTACACCATCACCACCACCACCACCACCTCTACACCATCACCATCATCACCACCACCATCACCACCACCATCTCTACCATCACCATCACCACCACCACCACCACCACCACCACCACCTCTAATACTACCAACACCATCACTTCCATTACCACCACCATTTTGTACTTTAAAAATGTTATCTTATTTGAATACACAGTGACATAGAATAATAACTAATCCCCTATTTCTTGAAATTCCCTTATTTTCCATCTAAAATACTTTATATTCTGCTTTAACATCCCCCTTTGTTACTCCTTGTTTTTTTTTTTAAACTTCTTTAAGATTTTTATTGCTACCAGGAGCAGAGCCGCACAATAACTCAGGTACTGGGGGCAGTGCATGCTTTGTGAATATAGAAAGCACTCGGGGAGGTCAGAGGTCAGGGAAGTGCTGGACAGGGCTGCGGGAGCTCCAGGTCTGAGGTGTTCACACAGAACGACCGGAACCTCAGGAGGGGCTGTGAGTCTACCTAGTACACCAGCCCTTCCGCCTTTTTGGCAACCGTCTTCCACAGCTTCTCTCTTCACACTTCTCACACTCTTGTGGTTCAGACACTCTGATCACAAGCACAGTTACGATGCTACAGTAGCAGAATGCTCTCCTATTAACTATCTACCTTATGCCACTGCCAAGAAATAGGAACTGGGATTAAATAATCAATAGGATGTAAAATATATCAAGCTTCTTGCAAATTGAGTTTCTGAAAGATAATGATAAAATCAGAACTAGGTGCACATATTTAATGGAGATGAGAGGGAGATTGGTGGTGGAATCATTTTTTTGTGCTAAAGTGAGGAAACGTGTTGATACAAGAGCTGTGAGGGTTGAAATGAAGTTTCATGTTGGATGTATTAATTTTGAAATGCCCATTTTTCACACAAGAAGGAAAATAGGCCATTGAATACATGGATGCCAGCTGCCTGACCTCTTTATTTTTCAATATGAATTTTTACGTAAGATCTTTCTTCAGAAAGATCTACTTATTTCTTTATAGTCTAATTTTTTTTTTGAGTTCAAATCAGAACCCAATATTTACATTGCTCCCATAGTTACTGATATCATTCTATGGGGAATTAATATTTCTTTTAGAGGAAAATAGGACAATGGTAAAGTACTGTTCCTTGCAGGAACAAGGATTTGAGATCATTAAGCTTAGTTTTCCAACCTTCAGAGATATCTACTGGCTTCATAAGATTTGGTGAGAATTAAATGAAGTAAGTTATATGGAACTGCCTACTTCAATAAGAGAGTTTCATTTATATCAATCGATTATTCACACATATGTAATCTTGCAAGCTTTACCGCAATATCAATCTCTTCTGAGGATTGACATTTTGGCTTTTAACATATTTATTTTTATTTATTTATTTGAAAGAGGGAAAGAGAGAGGCAGAGAGAGACAGAGAGAATGTGTGCTCCAGGGCCTGCAAATGAACTCCAAATTCATGTGCTACCTTGTGCATGTGGCTTATGTGGGTACTGGGAATCAAACCTGGGTCCTTAGGCTTGCAGGCAAATGCCTTAGCCGCTAAGTCATCTCTCCATGGGCTTTGATTAACTAGTGTGTGTAACTAGTGTGTGTATGAACTTGGGGAGCTAGAGAGGCTTCTGAAAGCCTAATGGAATTCCTTTAGAAGAAGCTCACAAAAGCAATTTTAAGACATTTTATAGACACTAGATGCAGCCTGTGCTTAGCTATTCTTCTGTGAAGTCTGATGGATTACTACAGCCATTAATTAGCTCACCTTTGCTTTTCACTTACCTTAGAACCACCATAGTTTTCTTTGTAGAGTACTTTTTCCCCTTTGGGCCTATTTTAGTGACACTGTAATCTAGAAGTCATACACGTTATATCAGGCAATGACATTTTTTTTTTTTTTTTTGCTGTGGAATGTGAATCTTGAACCCAGGAATCAATGGACTGGAACGCATTGATCTTTATTCAAGGTACATTGCTAATTGGATTCTTTTGGCATGAAACCTTTTCTATTTTTTTTTTTTTTGTCTTAGTCCTGCTGTGTGGGGTCTTGTTTATTGTGGAATCCCACAGCTGTGATTTGAGTGTAGACTATTGATCTGTGGGCTTCCAACATGCTTCCAGTGAACCTCTTTTCACATAAATTAATGTAGTATATGCTGCTTTTAAAGGGTGAGTCTGATACCGATTGTTAACATTGTCTCATAATCCATCTCAGATCTGGGGCTTTAACTGAACACAGGTTCAGTTTCACGCTTCTAAAAGTTGGAATAACGGATTCTATTTGAAGAATGCTTGAATTTCAAGGAGTTTGAGAATGAAGTCTATACAGAAAAAAAAAAAAGATAATTATGCACTAGACAGATATCAAAGGTCGGAGTATGGTGGTGGAAACTGAGTCCTGAACAACTCAGGGCCAACATGGGGTGTGACAGGGAAGAAGATGAAGCAGAAACCGGGGACATCGGATTCGAGATTTCCTAGGCTGCTGTGACCTGTGGGCTGAGTGGAAGGGTGACCAGGATGGCTTTCCTGCGGTGCAGAGCGGAGGAGATGTGGCTCTTTCTTTCCTCCACAGTTTTCCTTGGTTATCTTCCCCACACATTTACCCTCATAAGGGCTTTGTTTGAGGGCAACCAGGAGTTACTTTTCATTCTTTTCTTCTTTTGTTTTGATTTTGCCTGTGTGTGCTTGTGTGTGTTTGTGAGTGTGTGCGTGTGTTTGTTGTGTATATTTATGTGTGTACGTGTGTTTCTATGTGTGTCTTTTATTTTCATTCTCCATGTTACTTTTTAGATTTTATTTTATTTATTTACTCAAGAGACAGGAAGGCAGAGGGAGACAGAGAGAGAGAGAGAGAGAGAGAGAGAGAGAGAGAGAGAGAGAGAGAGGGAGAGAGAGTTCCAAGGCTTCCAGCCACTGCAAAAGAACTCCAAATGCATGAACCACCTTGTGCATCTGTCTTATGTGGGTCCTGGGGAATCTAGCCTGGCTCCTTAGGCTTCACAGGGTAACACCTTGATCATTAAGCTATCTCTCCACCTTACCTTTTGAGATGGGGATCTCTCACTGAATCTAGAAACTTAGTGAATGGCCTAGACCAGCTAGCCAATGAGCCCTGGGGGTTTTCTGTCTCCAACTCCCCCTCATTCCAAGTGGGTACTACGAGATCTGACCTCAGAACAGCGTGCTAGAATGGCAAGTATTTTACCCAATAAGCCATCTCCCCAGGCCGATTTCTTGCTCTTAGAACAACCCTTTCTTTATTTTATCTCAAGTTAGACATTTTGAGATTTCATGCAGAACGACTTTAATCTGCTCTATGTTTTTTTTTCGCACCACAACACGCTTATTAATGCCACCATACATGTTACTCATATGACTTCCACCTATTACATGTTGCTGAGCCAAAAAAGTGTTTTTCTTTTTAAAAGTGAGAAGAAAACCACTCACTGACTGTCTCTAGGATATAGTAGGAGGCCACGTAGTAATATGCGTCCAATTCCAAAGACACGTTGAGTAAAATATAGGAAGGCCTATTTAGACCCACCTCCACTAATTTATAAGCCTGGAAAGTGGGAGGGCTGGAGAGATGGCTTAGTGATTAAGGCATTTTCCTGCAAAGCCAAAGGATCCCGGTTCAGTTCTCCAGGACCCACATAAGCCAGATGCACAAGGAGGGACATGCATCTGGAGTTCATTTGCACTGGCTAGAGGTCCTGATATGCCCATTCTTTCCCTCTCTCTGCCTCTTTGCCATATCAAATAAATGAATAAATAAATAAATAAGTATAAAACGACTGGGCAGTGGGGGTCCTTTTCTATGATCCAGGCAGTACACAGATGTAGGACTAGGCTTGCAGCTCAGGGTAAAGTGCTTGCTTGGTATGTACGAAGCACTAGGGTCAATCCTCAGCACTGAAAAGAGGGAAAACATGCAACAAAGTGCAAAGCCAATATTTTTTGAGGAGGAGTGGATTTCTGAACAAAGACTTTTTTTTCTGAGAATGTCTACATAATTTGCTACTCATAACACATTCTGTGCTGTACGATGTATGACTAGCCTTTACCACATGGTGCCACAAACTCTTCCTTTTACTTATTTATTTTTTAAATATCAATTTACTGGAGAGTGAGTGAGCATGGGTACACCAAGCTTCCTGTCACTGGAAACAAACTCCAGACGCATGCACCACTTTGTGCATCTGGCTTTTTGTGGGTACTGGTAAACCGGATCTAGGTCACCAAGCGTTGCAGGCAATCACCTCTGACGGCTGAGCCATCTCCGCAGCCCTGTTTCTCTTAGTCTTACCAAGCATTTTATTTCAAAGTCCCAGTGCACATTCACTGTCGGCAAAGTTAAGCAGACTGCTGTTTATAATAATCTATTTTCAGACATTAGAACACATGTGAAGACAATGAAACACACGTGATTTAACTACAAATGCATGTTTTTAGCATAAGATCCCCCCAGGACAGCAGGATGTAGTAAAGTCCCATATTTCATGTAATTATGCACATGAATTTTTGGATGCTTTTCTCTCACATGAGAAGTAGAAAAATAAAAAATGATGCAGGGATCTTTAAAAAATCCACGTTAGCTTCTGCAGTTTGGCACAGAGCTTCCTGCAGGCTGTCCAACACTGGTTTGGGGTAATACCACAAATATATATAAGCTATCTGTAGCCTTTACGATTATATATCAGAAGATATCTGCAGAGTGTCAGCACTTTTGAAAGAAGTGGACATGAATGGTACTTAGGAATAAAAACAAGATAGAGATCTTTTCCCCTGCACTATAGAATTGTTTCTGAAAAAAAATATTATCCTTTGTTTGCTATTAAGCCCTGGCAGACTTGAATCTAAAAATATATTGATTTGTTGTCACTAAGTTGCCTGTGCTGGTTGGGTCTGTTTTAGCACTATTGTACAAAGCTTATTTCATTCTCTTTGCTTGGGGTAGATTGTATTAAAAGAACAGTTCAGATTTATCTCTACAACATCTTTGACAAGTACTTGCTTCATGCAGTTTGAATTGAATACATAAATAAAGGATAGCATAATCTATCTTATAAGTCTGGGCTTGCATGATTTTCTTGCAACACAACATATTTCCTCCTTTATCTCCACTGTTAATTCTAAGCAGTTAGGATATATATATCCCATATAGAAGACTACAGATATACATTTCTATAGTCTTCTCCCAGGAGATGAGATACTATTCTTGTTTAATTTATTAGTTGCTAATTTTACTTTCTTTATTCCATATTGGGTTATCTGAAGAACCCAGAATGGAAGCCAACATATGGCATCTCTGTGGTACTGGGTGAACATCTGCAGCACACATACTATTTCAAGTAAATTACTTGCCTAAGAGAGATAATGTTTTATGGATACCCCATTAGAGTGAATTGAATCTTTATTCTTTTTATATATTCTTGGTTGTACAATGTCTTCTATTTTATAAGAAATGAGAACCAATGAGCAAAGGAAAATATGTGCTTTGATTCTGAGCTCAGATGTGAGTCCTTCAAAGGAGCTGTGTTATGCTCGAGGAGACAGTGAGAAGTGTGGTGTGGAACAGAGGAAAGGAAGAAGAGATGCAAGCTGTAAGACTCCAGTTTTGTTTATTTTTATTTATCTATTTGAGGATGACAGACAGAGAGAGAAAGAGGGAGAACGAGAGAGAGAGAGAGAGAGAGAGAGAGAGAGAGAGAGAGAGAGAGCACATCAGGGCCTCCAGCCACTGCAAAAGAACTCCAGATGCATGTGCCACCTTGTGCATCTGGATTACATGGCTACTGGGGAATCGAGCCTTGAACTAGGGTCCTTAGGCTTCCCAGCAAGTGCTTAACAGCTAAGCCATCTCTGCAGCCAAGACTCAATTTTTGGAAGCATGTTTCTGCTTATGTGAGCACTGACAGTGTTCTCTGCCCTCCTTCCTCCCTCTTGGCTTCCTCCAGAGCGAAGACTGCTTTGTGAATTTATTGGGTGAGGAACCATCCATACGCAAGTATGTCCATTTGGTGCAAGAATTGTATTGCATGCAATGGTGTGACTTTTCCTATTTTTAGTCATGGTAAGTTTCTCTGGAATCTTAGATATTTATTTAGAACTAGATTTCTAAAACCTTCCTTTGCAGATAATGTGACTCTGATTCTGCTCACAAGCTATGTGAAATTCCTCATGTTGCATGCATTTATCAAATCCTTTTGCTGTCATTTTTTTTTTTTTTTTGGCGGGGGAGGACTGGGGAGATGGCTCAGTGGTTAAAGGTACTTGATGCAAAGCATACTGGCCTGAGTTCAATTCTCTAGTTCCCAGGTAAAGCCAGATCTAGAAAGTGGTTTGTTTGTAAGAGGCCTTGGTGTGTCCATTCTCTCTCTCTGTTCACAACTAAATAAATATTTAAAAAAAATCTAATGATTTTGTTTGATATATCTCATGAATGCTGACAGGAAGTATGCCTAAACAAAATACTGAACTCTCAGGCCATGACTAGAATCTTTCACTCTCCCTACTTGATTACATGCTCATAGGTTAAAAACAGCAACAACAACAAAAACACACTGGGCTTTTTTTTTTTTTTTTTAATCTAAAGTGACATAAAGTTGATTTCAAACACTTTCTTTGGGTTGATTCCTGATCAGTTTGGAAATGGATGAAGTAGGTTCTTTTCAAGTTTGCGTGCAGAACTGGATGTGCTGCTGGTGAGAGGAAGAGCAAGAGCTTCCCAGGCCAGTAAGCCCGCGGGAGACGCGGGGCAGCCTCTAGGCTTTCCCGGGTGTGATGAGGTGAGCAGGTCAGGATCAGGGAAGCTTGCTTGCTGGTAGGTTAGCTGGGCAAAGATCTGCCTGAAAGAGAAGGAGGACGCCCTTCCTAGGGAAGGATCAAGCTGAGTGCGGGGAAGATGAACAAAGGACGCTCACAGAAAAAAAAGGAGCCAGTGGAAAGAAGTGACATTTAGGGCACACTGGGCCAGATAATGTGTGACCCCCTAGGCTTGAGGTGACTGCATTTAAGAAGCTTCCCAGTATTCTAGGCATGCTGGGATTCCATCGGCTGCTTGAAGCTAGGGGTTGATATGTTGACATTTAATCCATCCCTGCTCTGGATTCTCTGAGAATGCATACCAATCAGAAGATTTATTTAATTCCCCCAGATGCAGCACAAAGATACCTTTGCATGATTTAATTTTTTTTTTAAAGATGGGTTTTGTTCACACTTGTTACCCAAGAGAATAAACTGAAAGAACCCTGTCACCCAAGGGACCTCCTTTGCTCTGAGCCCTTGCATGTCCCGGGGGTTCAGACTCTTGGTGCAGGATCCTCCCTGCGGTGCCTTGTTTTCCCCCTGCCATGCACCTCTCTCTATGCCCTCAGGGCCTCATCCGTTGTCTTTGGTTTCCAGAAGTTCTGCAAGAAGAAACGTCTTGTTAATCTCAGCTTCCATACCAAAAAGCAAGTTTTTCATGGCACCTGCTTTCAGTGTGAGAAAGGGTCAGAATGCCAAATGTCTCAGCAAGGAACACACACACTGTAGAGCCTTGTGCTATGTCCTAACCATGTGAATATGAAACCATTTGAAGGTGGAGTTTGATATAATTTTATTTTGTCTGCATAAGGAGGATGGAGAAAGAAAGTATAATTCATAAGTTTGGAGATCAGAAACCTGGGGGGATGGTAGAAATATTGATTGAGATTGAGACAGGAGGATGGGAGATCGGTGCCTGTTCAGTTGGAAAGTTGATAATTCTTTTGGTTACTTTATGTTTGAAATAACCGTTAGAAATTTAATTGTGATTATGAGCTCTATTAATTCTGACATTTAAAGGCCAGGTCAAGGGGGAGATATCCGCATAGACACAGACGCTGCCGTTCCCTGTTTCTGGGAAGATCTTATGTTCACTGCTACCATTCTCGACTTTTAAAATCTTGCTCTAATGGTGCCCGTTATCTTCTTAATAACTGGAAACAGCAGTGTAAGATCACACGCAATATGAAGGAAAAGTGCACCTGCTCCTCCCTCAACGGCTCCCAGTGGTATGACTGAGCGTGGCACAATCATGTTCGGGCACTGTCCGTTGCTTCCCGGCACTCGGATGAGCACATGCTACAGGACGGCTGTCTCCAGGGTTATCCCACGGGCCTTGCGAGTTCCCCCCTCTCATATGCTATCCCAGCCTGGAAACACAGCAGAGAGTTTCAGAGGACTTTGGAGGGGGACAGTGTGGAAGTACCTCGTGGGCTGTGCCTGTTATTGGCTGTATGAGTTGGGGATTCATTAACCCCCCCCTAGACATCTTATGCAAGTGAAGTTAATAGCGCCCACACCGTGGGGACGTGGCAAGAGGAAGTGAGGCCGTGCTGGTGTGCGCTGGGCACACATTGCAGGTTCTCAGTAGATGGCAACTTTTATTACTGTGAGGCGTATGTTCTCTTGCCTTTGCAGATGCACAGAAAACTCAAGTCCAAGTCATGCTGCCGTAACTGAAAGCAGCAGCTGCCCCCGCAAAGGTCTGTTGAAAGAATGAAGAAGAAATGTCCGTAGCCAAGGACAAACGCGAAGTACGGGCATCTCTCTGAGGCTGAGGCAGGTCAAGCTTAAGCGTTGTCCTTTGCATTACCACAGGCTGTGATGCCATGGCACCGCCCAGCCCTGTTTTCCTTGATCAACTACGCTCTACTTCTGACCTCCTCTGTCCCTGATTTTTCTTCTCATTTGTCAACCCACCACCATAATTTCGTTTACTTTGATTTTTTTTTTTTTTTGCCATCATAACTCCATATGGACTTTAGGTCACATGAACTATGAACCAGTTCAATGACCTTGATTTAAATTTTTCAGAGATGGCTGGACAGGGTGGCACCTTTAATCCCCAGTGCTCAGGAGGCAGATGCAGGAGGATTGCCATGAGTTCAAGGCCACTCTGAGACTACATAGTGAATTCAGGTCAGCCTGGGCTAGAGTGAAACTCTACCTCGAAAAACCAAATATATATAAACATATTTTTATATATAATGTATATTATATATAATATTATACAATATATATATTATATAATATATTTTTTTCAGAGACAAATTTTTGACTAACCTGCTTATGGTTTCCTTTGGCTTGATGTTCAGTGTAGTCTTGATATAAAAAGTGGTTCTGTGCATTTTGGCTTACAGCACCATAGGAATTATGGGCAGGACCATATAAGATAGATAGATTTTTAGGCTAGAACAAATAAAGTAGTTAGTTATTAGGGTGTTTTTTGCATGTGTGTAGTATGTGTTGTGTGTGTGGATATGTGCAGGCGATGTGTGTGCATGTGGTATGTGCAATGTATGCATAAGTATGTGCTGTTGAATTACCCGGTTTGCTTCCAAGCAGAGGCCAGAGGAGAACGTTACCTACGTGCCTGCTTTTTCCTTTCTGTAGAGCCTCTTACTGACTGCAGAGCTTGCTACCCATGAGCCCCAGTGGCCCCCTGGTCTCAGCTCCCTGTAGGACTGTGGCTACCAACGTGCATGACCACACTCAGCAGGTTACGTGTGCTCTGAAGATGCACACTCAGGAGGCCTCAGGGCCCCTCTGGCCATCATGCTCACACAGGAAGCACACGCAGTTGCTGAGCCATCCCTCCAGCCAGACATAATTATTTTTGTAGGTGTACAGGGTCAATAAAGGAACCTGAGATAGTGAGGGAGGACACACAGGGAACAGACAAACACAGGGCATACGCCCCAGCTGGGCTTCACAGACCCTGGAAAACTTGTCAGAACATGGTTCTCCCTGTCGCAATCTGACTCTCCTCTTCTGTGTTTTCTTCTTGGCAGACTGGATGTATACACTCATCCAGTATTAACAATCATCCATTCAACGTAGGCAATCCTTATGTAGGCACTGCCCTATGGTTTTTCTTCTTTTTTGTTTAAATTTTATTTATTTATTTATTTGAAAGCGACAGACAGAGAGAGATAAAGAGGCAGATAGAGAGAGAGGGAGAATGGGTGCGCCAGGGCCTCCAGCCACTGCAAACGAACTCCAGACGCGTGTGTCCCCTTGTGCATCTGGCTAACGTGGGTCCTGGGGAATTGAGCCTCGAACCGGGGTCCTTAGGCTTCACAGGCAAGCGTTTAACCACTAAGCCATCTCTCCAGCCCTGGTTTTTCTTCTTATTCATGGGAGCAGATGTCCATAATTTTTGTCTCACTTTCATTTGTCTTTGCCAACTTTATTTATTGTCACATAGCAGTGACCAAGTTTTATTGTGACATAGCAGTGCAGGTTGAGCCCGTGCCCCTCTTTGCTTCTTCCTCTGCTCTCTCTCACTTAGTGGCCTCATCTCATTTCATGGCTGTAAATTCCATGCAGATGCTGACAATTCCCAATTTGTATCCCCAGCCAGGTCCTCTCCCTTGAACCTCAGGCCACATATCCAGTTGTCCACTCAACAGCTCTGCTTGCACTGCAGACCCGGAGCTCAAACTTAACAAGCTGGAAATACAACTCTTGATTTTGCTTCCTGTTCCAAACTGGATCAGAGTTCAGTGTTATCTATTTGCTAATCCTGTGGTGTGATCTTTAACTCATGTCTACCTCAGAACTGATTTGAAATCAACAGTCCTGCTTGCTCTTCCTTTCCGATGCATCCCTGGTCTGAATGTGTCTTATCCTCTCCTCACTACAAGACAACTGCACATCTGACCTAAATGTCTACCCAGAGATTCTAACATGTTTTCCCATTTCCTCTCTATACCCCAATACTGTCCCTTCTCAACATATTTTTGGAGTGATCCTTGTTAAGTGAACTGGCTTCTCTTCTTGACATTCCCCCATTTGGTATCTGTTGCAGTTACTTTCTTGGAAGATTGGATGCATTTATTTATCCAGTTACCTTTTTATTGCTTGGATGAAAAACCTGACCAAAAGAAGCTGATGGGAGGAAAGGATTTATTTCCATTTACAATCTCAGAAGTAAGTTTCATCATGATAGGGAGCGCATGGCAGAGCAAAAGCTAGACGTCACATCTTGCCACAGCAGCCAGGGCCCAGCAGTGACAGTAAGTGAACCCCTGGTGGGGCTGGATTAATAAATCTCACAGTCTTACCCCAGCCACATGCCTACTCCAGCAAGGCTCAGCATCTCAAAGGCTCTGCTAGCTGAGCATTGAGTATGAGGACAACCACAAACACACGAGGAGACGGTGGGCGTTATACATTCAAACTCTAAGTTCACCCCACTGTGTAAGGAGTCAAAGTCCCTGTTTTTATAATCTTGGGCAAGGCAGGCCCACGACTCTTTGTCCCGCTTTACTAGAAATTTCCGCAATCCCTTTCATCCTAGCTCTTGTGGTTACCTTCATGTTACTGGGATACAGTGCCTGCCCCAAACCAGCTGATGGGAAAGAGTTTCTTTTGGCTTACAGTTCCAAGGGAAGCCCCGTGATGGCACAGCGCAGTATGGCATGAGCAGGGGCTGGACCTTTTGTACACCAGACAATACCATATCTTAGTGCGTTCACATCTACTTTATTTATTCAGCCTGAATATTTTATATTTCCAGGTCTTTCCTTTTGTTCTTTATCTCTTATGTCCTCTCTCTCTCACCATCTTATCTAAGATGGTGTGTCTCCATCCTTTTCTATGCTACTATGTGTTACTGCAAAGCACTTCTCAAGGGCTAACTTACTATGTGTCTTGCTTATTGGCTCTTGGCTGGATTAATAAATCTCAAGTTCTTATCCACAACTGCACACATCCTCCAGGAGTTCCCAGTGGTCTTTGATTCCAGAATCTTTCTAAGAGTCTGTTTCTTAAGATTCTTATGTTTACTCCAAAGATAGGCATAGAGACGAGGGTGTATTATGTTAGTCTATACACCACTTGCCACTCAGAGAAACATGCAAAAGGCATTTGGTGTTGGGGACCCTGCAAATACACAGGCTTGGTTCAAGCCTTGACTCTCTTACTATATTGTTATCTAGGGCAGCCAGTGAATTAGGGACACGGCATCACTTGTCCTGTCCCTTAGAGTCAAAGCTCAGCATGTAAGGGACGCTTGATAAATGTGTGGTTCACACAGTTAGATTTGCAAAATGTGTTGATTCTGCGCAGCTGCTCTTGTCTTCTCTCCTGCTCTCTTGATTCCATGGACGTAAATAACTGCCCATACCCCGTTAGTATCAATTGAACAACATCCTGGAAAACTATTGAGCCCAGTGTACATGGTTTGCAGCTATATTTAACCCTGGTTCAATAACATCCCCCTTTCAAATCTATTTTTCTCCCACATTTCAGTGGTTGTCTGCTTGGAACTCGAATGCTTTTAGAAGATGGCCTGCCTTTCAGTCTGTTCTTCAGAAACTAGTGTTTTGCTGTTGAGCTCGATCCAGACCACAGGCTGACAAACACCTATGATTCCTCTGATTTCCCAGGTCAAGAGTCACGTTTGCCAGGCCTGATCTGTAAAGGCATGTTCCCTCTCATGGATTTGATTTTCAAAGCTTGTGCTTTTCCTTGATATTCTAGTCACTATACACTCCTTTGTCTGGGGCTATTTTCACACCTTTGAATCCCCTGATCCACTCTAGCTTTTAACTGGATCCTGATAAATAGACACAACATTCTGTTTTGAATTTCCTTCAAACTTTCTCTTCTCACTTTCATTTCTTTTGTGTGTGTGTGTTAGTGATGGTATGAATGTGAGTGTATGGCCATCATAGCCTGAAGTTTTTTTTTTTTTTAATTTTTGAGAGAGAGAGAGAGAGAGCGAGAGAGAGAGAAAGTGGGTGCACCAGGGCCTTTCAGCCACTGTGAAAGAACTTCAGATGCATGTGCCCCCTTGTTTGCATGTGCAACATTACATGCTTACATCACCATGTGTCTGGCTATGTGGACTTGATATTTGAACATGTGGTCTTAGGCTTCACAGACAAGCACCTTAAATACTAAGCCATCTCTCCAGCCAGCCTGAGGTACTTTTGATTGAGTGAGCGACTTGAGTTGCCAGTAGCTTGGCTGGAGGAGGTGTCACTCAGAGTAAATCTTGGAGCCCAGCCCTAGGGTGTGTTTGGGGCTGGATCATGTGTCCTGTTCTAAGGTATGTACAGAGAAGTTTGAGCTCTCATGTTGGTGTTTGCTGGTGTTGGCTTTTCTCTCTGCCGTGACACATGCTGGAGTGAGTCGACTTCTCCTGCTATGATGGAACTTCCTCTGGACTCTATACACCTGAGATAAGCCCCTTCCTCCCATAATTTCAGCAACTTGAAGATAACTGCGATTGTGTGTGTGTATGTGTGTACATGCATGTAAGGATCTCACTCTAGGTCAGGCTGACCTATAACTCACTCTGTATCTGAGGCTGGCCTTGAACTCATGAAGGCCATCCTGCCTCAGCCTCTTGGTGTCCTGGGATTAAAAACATGATGTACTATACTCAGCTTTCCACTTTCACTTACCTCTTTTATTTATTTATTTTTTTAAATAGTTATTTGACAGAGAAAGGTGGGGAGAGAGAAAGAATGGGCACACAAGGGTCTCCAGCCACTGCAGATGAACTCCAGATGCGTGCGCCCTCTTGTGCATCTGGCTAACGTGAGTCCTGTGGAATTGAACCTGGGTCCTTTGGCTTTGCAGGCAAATGCCTTAGCCGCTAAGCCATCCGTCCAGCCTTCTTTTTCTTTTTTTCCTTGATACATTCTATCTTTCAAGTTAGAAATTTCACTTTTGGTAATATTTTTACATCAAGACTTGATAGCAAGAAGATGAAGGATCTATTTACATTAAATCCATTGAAAGTAAATGGGGATATGTACACCACTCCATCCACAATGCATTGTTGTCTAGGGAGGTATGAGTGTCTTTCCTATTACCATAACATGGGACATTTTTATTTTTTATTGAACATTAACAAAACATTCCAATTTTACTCTAGTTGCATATTAGGCTTCATATTCCAAAACAAAAAGATGTAATGGGTTTTTGTTCATAGTACCTCGAGTGAAAATGATTCTGTGGAAATGTTTTCATAGTCTCCCCCAGCACCATTGCCTTTGCTATCAAGTTAAGAGATAACAGAAATATTTACATGGAAATCTCCATGAACATAAAGAGTATAAAGCTGAACTATATTTAATATTTTTCCTCTCAGGGACTTGTAGGCAAAAAATAGTTGTTTTGAAATGGATGAAATGACGCTAAGACTTCGGCATTCACCTAGAGGTCTTAGTAGTGCAAAGTGCCGATGGGATGGCTAACGGACGGGAAGTAGAACGTGTAAGTAGCTTAACCGAAGCCAGGAGCCCTACCAACAGAGGAGTGGGGGCTGTGGCATCTGGAGGAGAAAGTGGCCCTTGTTTAACACTAGTAAGAATACTAATTAGAATACCAATTAGCTGAATACTCATTAGAACTACTCTCAAACACTCATTAGAATACGACCATGTTTTATGTGGTGGTTCACTCTGGGTTATAAATGTGTCTGCTGCTGTTCCACTTATATTCTCTTTTGAGACAGCAGACATCTTACCATAGTCCAGAAATCCATAAGATTTCCTCTGTAATTTTTCTAATGAAGCAGATGCCAGTGTGTAGGAGAATGCCCCCCTGAAGTGAAAGCAAACAGGACTATAGGAGAGAGGAAGGCAGAAGGGGAGAGGGGTGAACAAAAGTGAGGAAGCCCCCTGTGGGAAGTGGTGCTCATGACAGTCTTCCCAACCCCCAGCACTGACTGGCTGTCAGGTCAACAGTTTGCTAATACACCCATATGCATCTGGACTGTGGTGTATACAGATGGCCAGCTCAGTTCAGGAGTCCTGTAGGAAGCTGTGGTGCTTTGAATGAACAGGTCCTCAGTAGCTTCACACATTTGTGAATGAGCCTCCTGTGTAATCCCAAAGTAGGGGAGTTCTGGGGAGGAGGAGGAGGCTGGGGGCGGTCTGGCTCTGGCGGGTGGGTTTGGGGATGTTACAGTCCAGCCCAGCTTGCCAGTGCTAAGTAGCTCACTCTCGCGGTTCCTTCTTACTGATGGTGAAGATGTGAAGCAGCTTCCTGAATCTGTCATGCTTTCCCTGCCAGGAAGAAACGTCCCTTGGCGACAACAGGCTGGTTTTTGGTTGGCTGTTCTGTCCAGCGAAGAGAAGTAAAAAGATGTCTAATAGAGAAGTCTGTTTCTCCCTTGAGTCCTTGCCCACTATTATTTTTGTAAATGTTCCACCGAGGTTACAAGCACAGCTGCGGGGACATGTAAGAAATTATAGTATTTTCATGTAAAGATAGACATATTAAACTGTATGTGGGAATCTGCTGTACTTTAATTTCATTATCTGACTAATACTGAGTTTAGGTCCAACTTCATCAGGTCTTGCTCAGTTATACTTATTAACCCACAGGTATTCTCCTTTGGACTGTAGCAACTCAATACCTCAAAAATGTTGCTATATTGATTATCTTTTTAAATATCAGAAGTTGAGACGATAACTATTCAAATAATTTCCTTTAATATTTTTATTTATTTGACAGAGAAAGACGGGGGGGGGGAGAGAGAGAGAGAGAGAGAATGGGCATGTCAGGGCCTCTAGCCACTGCAAACAGACTCCAGACACATGCTCCCCCTTGTGCATCTGGCTAACGTGGGTCCTAGAGAATTGAACCTGGGTCCTTTGGCTTTGCAGTAAAAAGCCTCAACTGCTAAGCCATCCCAAACATTTTCTTTTATATATTTTTATTTACTTGTTTAAAAATTCCTCCCTTGAAGTTCAAAAAAAAAAAAAAAAAGAAATAACTTCTGTAACAAATGATTTTTACTGCAGAATTGATGGGAGACCATTTTTGACATTCAGTGAACTCTATAAAATCATTGGATTATAGATTTTCCATTTTTAAAATAAAGTTTAGGGCTTATTGAAAAATGGCATCTTTCAAAAATATATATTAAAAAAGTTGCTACATTCAAATAGTCTATGATCTTTTCTTCCAGCCCCCCGTAACAGGAACTGCCTGACTCCACATGATGAAGCTGTGTGTCTTCTCTCAACATATTTGGTTACTTGAGCTACTCAAAGATGATGCTGGCTTTGACATTTTGTCAATATGGCTACAGCCTTCCTGAATGTCATAACAAATGCTAGATAGAAGAGTGTATCTTTAATTTGTATTTTTGTTTCTTTTAAAAGTTTTAAATATTTTATTATTTTTATTTATTTATGAGAGAGGGGGAAGAGAATGGGCATTCCAGGGCCTTTAGCCACTGCAGATGAACTCCAGACTCATGTGTCACCTTGTGCATGTAGCTTACATGAGTACTGGGGAATCAAACCTGGGTCCTCAGGCTACGCAGGCACGTGCCTTAACTGCTAAGCCATCTCTCCAGCCCTAATTTATTTATTTACTTAAAAACTCTATTTATTTGCAAGGAGAGAGAGAGGAGACTCAGATAGAGAGAGGATGGGCATCCCAGGGTTTGTAGCCACTGCAAACCATCTCCGGATGCATGTGCTCACTGAGCATCTGTCTTATGTGGGTCCTGGGGAATTGAACTTGAGTCCTTTGGCTTTGCAGGCAAATGCCTTAACTGCTAAGCCATCTCTCCAGCCCCCTAATTTATTTTTTATTCATAACACTGAGAAGAGAAAACCCAAGGAGCCATTAGGTTTTTTTTTTTTTTTTTTTTTTTTTTTTGTAACCTGTTTCTAAGATTGACTTGAATGCCTTAGCTTTTGTAGAGTTCAAAGTGAGAGTGCATCTTGACTTTTTGGGGTAACCAAGGCTATGAGTTCCATCCTTCCCTGTGTTAAATTTTATAGTTGCTTCCAGAAACTGTATGTGTAGTTATATCCCTAATTTGGGTTCAGAATTTTCAAATTAGCATCATACTGCTCAGAGCTTACCTACACTGCTCCTTTTGGGCCACAGTCAACAGGTTTTGCTGTGCAAACGTGGAAGAGAGACCTCTCTGAGTAATTTGTCTTAAGAAGTCAGAAGCACTGTGTCAGTTCCCTTGCGGCTGTCCCTTGAGGACACTTGGCTCCACAGGGAGGCTGCTGCCCCTTCCTGACGGGCTCTGTGGCCCAGTCCCCTCCCTCAGCCCCCACGTCTTATCTTCCCTTTGCCTGCTGGAGACTGGTGGCATTGTTTTATGATTCACTGCCCCACAGAGTTCACAAATGCGGTTTCAGTGCCCTCTCCATAGCTCAGCTCGGTGGCCTTGTGCGCTAGATCAGCTGCCCAAGTTCATGAGGCTTATTCAAGCAGAGTCCAGCATGCCTTGAGAAAATGGGGGCTCTTAGAATGATAAGTCAGTGAAAACCAGTCTACTTGCTCAGAAGAAATGCTGAGAAATAGAAACTGAAAATGTATGCTTTGTTCTACAAGAGTGTATGGAGTGTGGTATGTGTGCAATTTGATCTGGGTGTTTGTGTGTGTGTGTGTGTGTGTGTGTGTGTAGGGTGTGGTGTGGCACGTTAACTTGTTGCTGGGGGCACTCTCCTATGTTGGCCAGAGCAGAACATGTGGTAACTGGCTCCACCACCCTCCCACTTGGCTGGCTTTGAGATGGATTCTCTACGAATTCCTGAGCTTGCTGGGTCTCTGCGACCCCGTGGGACTGAGACTTCAGGCACACACGGCCATGCCCAGTTGTTGGCGTGGGATGTGCGGCTTAGCACTTGGGCAGTCTCAGACTCACCTCAGGCCTTTGTGCTTGTGCAGGGAACACACGTAACCACTGAGCCATCTCTCCGGCCCAACATTATCTATCTTCAAAGCGCGAATCCACTTCCTGGTTGTATAAATAGATGTCCTTTCATAGATGACTAAAGCTCAGTGCTATAGAGTGACTCATGCTGATGGGCCTGGCTTCAGTGTTAAAACTTTGCAGAGACGTGGGAGGGGCACGTTCACCAAACAAAGTTCACTTCAAATGCATGGATGTTTACAAATAACACAGCCAGGCAAGGAGAGAGAGACAACTTCAGTTGTCAAACATTACCTACACATATATTTCCATGCAGTGGCTGAGCCAGGCCTCCCAAGCTTGGAGCAAAGGCCTCTCTGAGAAAGATGGGTGATGCAGGCTTGAAGAGAAACGCTTGATTTGTGTGTACCCTGCTGATGGCTCAACATAAAAACGCAGTATTAATCTGGCATTGGAAGGAGCTCTAGTAATGCCTGAAGTGATGTTCTGTAGAGGGCAAATTGGTAGAGTTATTTAGAATGAAAAGAATTGAGTTCCATTGTGTATGGTAACTAAGCCAGGAATGCTTGTGGAGAGAAACACTTAGCATTCGGGCTTCTCTGGAGGATGTGGGTGACATTCTTCATGTGTTGGAGGCAGGGAGCCAGTTGGATGTTCATAGGATCCTGGAGCTTGTCAGGAGGGAGGTGCGTGCAAGCCAGGGCTATTTCTGCAGCCACGCTGAGAAGGACCTCTGCGGAGAAGCAGCCCGTGTTCGCTTGAGTCCGTGTTACTTCAGGTAGCCCTCCGTTATCTGGGTGGAGATCAAATGCAAGATGGGAGAAAATTTAGGCAGGGGGAAAAAAAAAAACCATCAATTCTGTGCTGAATCCAAAGGCAGACGATCTGATATGTGAATGCGCTTCCAATTCTTATCTTTATTTTTGTGCTGACTTTATAAGCCCTGCCTAGGAGGAAGCGTACCCAACAATTAGGCAGTCTGGTTATCTGGGTTGCCTCCCAGTGAGCCACACCAGTGGCTCTGAGATGCTGAGCCTAAACAGCAGGGGACCAAACAGGCTGGTGAAAGTACCCAGTGTTTTTCCACTTCAACACGCTTCCCACACTCCCGACTCCATGTTTTATAGCATGGCGTGACAAGCGAAGTTCTCTGAAGAATTCAACCTGACGACAGGCACACATAGCCTGTGTGGATAATAACTCCCTTAGGGTTTTAAGAGCATGCAGCTTTCAGCCTGTGAGCTGCCTTCCTCTCATCACAGCTCTCATCGCTGGTGTGCGGTGCTTTAACCCTGTGGAACAATCGCGGGCGCAAGGTGGATGGAGACACAGCTCACACTCTGGGTGCCCTCTTCAAGCAGTCCTTGGGGGTCCCAGGTGGGACAAAGAAAACAAATTCCTTTATTAAATCAAGAATCCTCATGACATAGCTTGACTTGCGTCGGGCTAACCTGTCAGGGTGATGGAACTGTCTGTGGTAGGCAGGAGACGTTTAGCTACCTAAGGACTAACCACAATGTGTTGTCTGTCTAGTACTTTAAATATTTCCAAGGCTTCACTGTACTAGGATTGTAGATGATAATGTAATTATCAGAGCTATATTCCAAAGTGACAAAAACAATTGTCTGTGAGAAAAGAAATGATTATAATGTTCTCATAAAAAAGGATGGACTATAAATTAAATAGATTTGTTTTTAGATACTTTTCCTATGTTCCTTCTCAGATCCAGACCATGGCCCTTCTCTGTGCTTGCAGCATCTCGAAATGAAAACTCTCAATTTCAGTCTCATAAGAGCAGATGCCTATTGGCCTCACCCCAGCTCCTCTCCCTTTGCTTGATTGGTTTTGTTGCATACCAAATCGGCCGGCTTTTCCAAATCCATTTCTGTATCTTGTGATTTAAAAATCTCTATCCTCCAAGCATTATATATGCTTTTTTTTTTTCTGCTGGAGTTTTCATACAACTGTTTTAATTCCCATTAACCCATAATGAGCTTAGTAAACTCTACTTTAACTTTTTGTTTTATATTTATATACATGTGCATAACAGCACCTCTTGCAACAGCAAGCACAAATCCTTGTACCACATTTTGAATGCAGCTTCTGTGGGTGGCTTGGGAGTTGAACCTGAACCAGTAGGCTTTGCAAGCAAGTGGCTTTAACCACTGAGCCATCATCTTTCCAGCCCCAGGACTAGTATACTGTTTTAAATCTATTCTGCGCTCTCAAGAGTTTTGCTCTTGATATCCTATTTTTAGCATAGAACAGAGCCCACAATATACAGCCGTCTTCTCAGTGAATGTCTACTGACAATGCTTTATGAGAAGAACACGAAGGACGTGTCTAAAGGAATAAAGAAAGGGAGCAGATTCTCAGGGGTCACAAAACCTCACGTCTTCTTCCTGAAGAGAAACAGCGTTCTATCCCCCACCCCCTCCTTTCTGTTCCATCAGTATCAAGATTTCACTGTTTTTGTAGTTGCCGCTAGAAATCAATGGTCAAAATAAGGCTTCCTTTTTTGTTTGCATGAACACGTATGTGTTTGGTGTGCATACACGTATGCGTGCATGTTTGTTCCCACGTATGTGGGCACACATGTGTGTAGATGCATACGCACATGTGAGTGTGAGTGTGAGTGTGTGTGCCGAGAGCAGAGGCTGACAATGGGAATCTCCTTGGTCACTCTTTGCCTTATTCATTCAGACAGGGTCTCTTACTTACTAACCCAGAGCTCACAAATTTGACTGATTGAACCACTCCAAGCTTGCACCAGGGTCCCTGGCTCTGCCTCCCAAGCACTGGGGTTACAGGTGGGTCATGCCGCCCTCCTGGCATTTCCATGGATCCTAGGGTTCCACATTCAAAATACAGGTCATAAGGCTTGCACAGTGGGCACTTTACCTCTAACCATCACAGTCCCAAAACAAGCACTTTAATTTGAAATCATGTCTTGACTACCAGGAATGGCATATTATATGAAGATGGCACACTATCCTTGGCGTTACTGTTCAGTTTCAAAGCGATTGAGAAGTGGACGATGAACTTTTCATATCATTTGCCTGGTACAATGAACATCAGGGCTCCCAGTGGCTACCTGAGTGGAATTAACTTGCAGCCAAGGAACGTAGAAGTATTTGGGGATTAGAGCTGCATTAGAGATTCTGTTACCCTTCAGTGAGGTTATCTTACCCCGACTGTGAGTGACACACCGTGGAAGGTATTTGCAAGGGAACATCAGAGTGGACACTCTCCTCAAAACACGGAGGGAAGATGATGTAATGGAAGCAGGGAGTGCCATGGGGGAGAGGATGCTCGCTTCAAGTGAACCCAGTGGAGGATTATGCTGAAGCTGAAGGATGTAGGGAGTTTGATTCCAGGTGGATGGTAGCCATTGATAGGACGGGCATGCTCTGTACTAAACCAGCAAAGCAGCAGAGCCTAATTAAAATCTAAGGTATACCTTGACCAAAGTCCCCCAGAGCCCAGTATGTTAAAACACTAGCCTCTCGTTCATGGCATTGTTGAGAGGCAGCAGTCTCTTTAAGATGGGGCCTCACTGGAGGAACTCAGATCATTAGGGCCACGCCTCTGGAGGGAATTGTAAGACTACAGGACACTTTCTCTTCCTCTTTTTCACTCTTGGCCATAATATGGATAACTTCCTCAACCCTGTGCTTTTGTCACAGTGGGCTGGCTCCCCACGGCCAGGAGGTCATGAGGTACATCCACCAGGGATGGAAGCCTGCAAGCAGCAGACAGAGTCCTTTCTTATTTTCAAACTGATTTTCTTTTGGTAATTGTGAGAGGAATTCTCCTAGATTACCTTAGGGTTTAGGAAAATCAGCCTGATCTCAAAGTAGAGACTGGACTACTGGATTTCTGGTTCTTTGCTTGATTCAGAGCTACTGAAAATCAAGTGGCTAGAAAAGTGAGAAGTGCCAGTTTCTCTCAATGGCATGATTTTTTTTTTCTCCTATTTTCAATTTAAAAAGTTTTCTTTCTTTTTCCTCATTTCCACAGATGACATAAGTACTTAATGTTGACTTGACAAACGTGAACAATTGTGTTCAAAGAAACAGTCACTCATGTTTAGTTTATAAGTAGTTTTTGCAAACATACTGTGATTTCATTTTTGTATTTTATGACATAAACTTTTATGTTTTCCCTTATAAAAATTTCACCAGTTTATGTGCTGAAGTAAATCTCTAGCTGTTCCATGCTATCTATAGAATAAAATGACTGTCAGAATCCCTCTGTGGCCTTTTCTGTTTTACATCCGATGCTGGCTCAGGGTGCAGTAGGTGATCCCAGAGGGGTTCATGTCAGTTCCTGCCAAATTCCAGAGTGAGTAATTGGTTACTGATGACTTTGAGGAGGAAGGGGTTGGTCAGCGTATTAGGTACTTTTCTTGCTGTTGTGACAGCCTGCCTGACAGAAGCAACTTAAGGAAGTAAAGGTTTATTCTGACTCATAGTTTGAGGGTATGAGGGGAAGGCATTTTGGTAGGAGTGTAAAATTGTTGGTCACTGGTCACATTGCATCCACAGTCAGGAAGCAGAGATAGATGAATACTGTGCTCAGTTCACTTTTTCCAGTGTGTGTGTGAGTGTGTGTGTGTGTGTTGGTATGTGTGTGTGTAAGCATATGTAGTGTGCACGTATGTGTAGCATTCTGAGTGTGTGTATTGTATGTATATGTGTGTACCTTGTACCTTGTTGCAGCCAGGTTCGCATTGCTGGTAGAAATCACCCAACTAAGAGCAGCTTATGGGGAAAAAGAGGCTTATTTTGGCTTACAGGTTCAAGAGGAAGCTCCACAATGGTAGGAGAAAACTATGACATGAGCAGAGGTGGACAGCAGGAACAGGAGGGTGTGCCAAACACTGGCAAGGGGAAATTGGCTCTAACACCCTTAAGCCCGCCCCCAACAATACACCAACTCCAGGAGGTGTTCATTCCCAAATCTCCATCAGCTGGGAACCTAGAATTCAGAACACCTAAGTTAATGGGTGACAGCTGAATCAAGCCACCACACACCTCATGCATATATGCATGGAGGCCACAGGGAGTTGTCAGGTGTTCTCCTCCATTGCTCTTCTGACGAACTTCTCTAAGACAGAATCTATCAGTGAACCTGGAGCGCACCTCCTTTCAATTAAACTGACCATGGAGCCTGGCGATCCTTCTGTCTCTGCGTTCCTCAGTGCTGGGTTATACACAGATATAGCTATGTCCATATTTTTGTGGGGGCGCTGGGGGTCAAACTCATGTTCCTGCCCACGGATCCAACTCTTCTGCCAGACTGATTTTTCTTTTTAAGTTCAGTCCTGGACGCTCCAGCCCGTGAAATGATGCTGCCAACACTTAGGTAGGTATTTCCAGACACTCCATCTCAGGGATGCCAAGCTTTGTCTCCTAGGTCATTCTAGATGATGTGAAGTTGAAATATTAACCATACCACAGAGCATGGTTGAGGGCAGCCACAAGTCATCTCTCAGTGTGTAACCCCTGCGAAAGCGGTCTTCCAACAATCCCAAGATGCAGTCAATCAGTCTGTTTCCAGTAAGGAGATGAAATGACCATAGGTATGATACACAATGAATGGGGAAGACCAGAAGCAAGGAACAAGCTTTTCTTGTTATTTCTTAAACAATGTGATCAATTATTACTTATTCATCAGTGGGGAGTGACCATGGGGTCTCCTGCACATAGGAATTAGTAAGGAACGAGGCAGAATTTGCCTCTTTTTGTTGGCTGGAGTCTGAAATACTATAGAGAGCCAAGTGTCTTCTAAGTTTTGATAAGCCATAGCAGGTGATGGTAAAATGTGAATCATCTAATGTAAGCAAATTCAAAGCTGCAGGCTCGGCTCTTCATGAAGACACATAGGTACAACTTATTACTGAATGATGCGATTAGACAAGATAATCCCAAATCATCTTACCATCTGCTTCAAACCTCTGCATTTCTGATCTCACTTCAAAGTGGAACAGATGTCTTCCTCATGAAACCCACTTCTCATTCTCTCCCAGTTGCAGAAACATCCCTCTCTTTCTTTCTCTCTCTCTCTTTCTCGCTCTCACACACACACATGTACAATGCCCTATTTATGGATCAATTGTTTGATCAATCATCCATCCACCCCCTGAAATATGTATGTGTAACCTCTCTCTATCCAACTGTCTGTCATGTATCTATTTATATATCCATCATATACTGATCATTATCTCTATCCACCTACTTATTATCTATTTACCTATTATCTATTGTCTACCTCTATAAATCTATTTACCATCTGTAAATTGATCTATCTATCTATCTATCTATCTATCTATCTATCTATCTATCTATCTGACATCTATCTACCTATCTTAGCTATCTAATTACCTATCTATCATTTATCTATATAATCTATCTATGTATCATCTATCTATCTATCATTTATCTATCATCTATAATTATCCATCTCTCATCTGAAGGCATCTAACTATTTATCACCCATCAATCTATTACCTGTCTACCTATTTCTCCTCTTTTGGATCCTCTTTCAGAACTTTCTCTGCTGGCATAGAAGCGTGCATTCCCCCTTCCTTGACTCTGCCCGCGTCCCTGTCTAGCAGTGCGCACGCTTTGCATCCTTCTTCCCGCTGCCTCTCAGCATCACCTCACAGCGTCCCCTGGTGGCTCCGGCTTCCCAAGCTCTCCTTGTCTCGTACCGGCTCGGCTCCTGCCGCTCTCATCCCATTAAGAATACTTAGGCTTTTCTCTGTTATGTAACGCCATATTCCTCCTCTTACAGGTGTGTTTTCCTGCCTCAGCTAGCAAACCCATTCCCTGGGGTTCTGATAGATCTTTCTGGATTCCTGTGTGAGGGTTGCAATTACAAGCAGTAGTTGCTGTCTCTCCACTCCCGCATGCTGAGAGCTCCGGAACAGCACAGACTGGTGTGGGTCACAAGCTCTTAACCCAAAGTCCAATTCAGTGCTTTTTCCAGCATAGGCTCAGATAAAATATTATTAGGATGGCCAGCAAAAGATTGCCAGTCTATTTCAGGAGAGTTTTGCATATAATATTTTATCATATATGCATAGATAAAACAAGTATGTTCCATTTTAAAAGTTGTTTAATCCGTCTGCCTAGAGACAGTGTTAGACACACATTTTAATTATGCAAAGATGGGAGGGGAAAGGATTTTTTGTGAAGAGGCAGAGGCTGTGGCTGTGTGTGGTGTCACTGCGCACGGCTGACAGAGGGTGGAAGGCCAGGAGGAGAAGAGCGAGAGGAGAGAGAGAAAATTACCAGTGAACACAAAAGTGGGGCAGAAGCACAGAGGAAACAGAGCAAGTGCCTTCAGGATTTGCACAGCACTGGGAAAGAGTGTGGGAAGGCCGGGCATACATACAACACACTTTAAGAAATAAAGATTCTGAATCAAGAAGCAATAAGTCTCATGATCTATTGAAAATAATGAAACTGCTATAGAAAATTGTGATGTTGTCTTATGGGAAAATAGAGAAATAAAAAAAATATAAACAGATTTATTAAAACAACCACTGACTGGATTTGGCAAAACATTCTTTCTATAAGAGAATATTCTCTAGTAACACTTTATGACTTTATTTATTTATTTATTTGAGAGTGACAGACAGAGAGAGAAAGAGGCAGAGAGAGAGAGAGAGAGAGAGAGGGAAAGAGAGCACGATAGAGAATGGGCGCGACAGGGCCTCCAGCCACTGCAAACGAACTCCAGACACGTGCGCCCCCTTGTGCATCTGGCTAACGTGGGTCCTGGGGAATTGAGCCTCAAACCAGGGTCCTTAGGCTTCACAGGCAAGTGCTTAACCACTAAGCCATCCCTCCAGCCCCCACTTTACGACTTTTTGATGGGCATTTTGCTCTAGGGAAATGAACAAGGTGTGTGAGAACTTTGTTCGTACTGCACCTCCATTATCTACTTATTGATAGGTTGTATTTCTTTGGGTGGTATTTTTTTCCCCTTAAGCATCAGTTATTGGTTATAAGGGAACAGCTCTAAGGTGAAGCATGAATTCTAGAGGCACAATATACACACTAATAGATAAGTGGTGTCAGTCAGGACTGATACAACATTAGAAATCATAGCTATTCTGTGCACCCTCTAGAGTGCCCACACATCTGTGCACGCTCATTAAGGGCTTCGTCTCCCTCTGTCTCCAGCATTGCTCTCTCCCTGAAGACCAGGGACACATTTCCAGCTTCCTAAGAACCGCATGATCCTCTTGAGTGAGGCAAGCTTAGAAGTAAGCTCAGCCTCCCTGCCCCCGCAACAAGGCGAAATGCCATTTTGTTCTTGTAGGAGGCGGGAGAGCCCGGCCCTCCTTGTGGTATCTTTGTTGGCAAGGTATCCAAGCATCTGCCTGGAAAAGTGCAGAATAACCCACATTGCTACTTAGGAAAATTACTGTTTGCAGAGCTCTTTATTTGAGAATATCTTCTTGTCAGCTACTAAGTGTTTCAATGTTAACGGGAAAGAAATGATCACTAGACTTCAGCTAACTGGTCCCATCACCCCACTTCACTGGCCAGGGTCTCCAGCTCAACACTGATAGCATTATACTAGTGGCATTCTTCCCTGTCTCTGAGATCAAAGGGAATATTTTTAATGATAGCACAGTGATTTTTATTCTGTCATCTTTCATCAGGTCAGTCACTATCCTTGTAGAAACTACCAAAAAAAAAAAAAAATTACCTGCTTACAAAGGGAAACAATGTAGCAGGAAAAGTAACTTTTTCTCAAGAACATGTTTTTCAAAACACCAAGTGGAACTTTGTTCTTGAAACACGTAACCACTGCCTATAAGGCTGATATGAGATGGATCCATGATTCCTCTGCAACATGCACACTATAGGAGTAATGACTTTGGCTTAACAGGCTGAACATTTCTGATTAATAAAAGGCATAAGTCCCTGAAATGAAATATTTTGCAATTCTGATTAGAGTCCAATCACAGAAAATCCGTTACTTGTGATTTTCATATTTGCATATGTACCTCAAACCTACAAACATATTCAGGATAATCCCCAAGAAATTCTATTCTTTTCACTCCATATGTGGCTTTCAAATTTGCAGAAATGACCCTGAGTTGTTTGAATATTAACTAATTCAGAGATCCAGTGCTCTACCATAATAAGGTCAGTGTTGAGAAAAGATACTCTATTTTTATTTAGTTCAGTTACAACTCATGTTCCTGCCTAAAATTTATACTCATCTATTAAAAAAAAAAAACTTTAGTGGCTGAGTATAACTTGGCATTTTAAATTATGATTAAAATTTAATATTATTACGAGTAAATTAAAAGCAACGGGGACTTAGGAAATCCTAGAGTGTGGACAGGAATTCTTCCTCGCTGTCACACTTCTTCATGGTATGGCGTTGGAGAATTTGATTAATCAGTCTGTATTTCAGGTTTAGTTCTTGTAAAACAGAGATAATGCCCTCTCATAAAAATGCTAAGAGAATTTGAATGTATGAATATGACAAAAAGTTTGAAGATAGTGCTTAAGATACAGCAAGTACTCTGTACAGTTTGACTATCACCATCATCATCTGATAAAATAAATAAAAAACTTATGATGTCTCTAGCATTCCCAACACATTTTCTATTACAGACTTGACAGAGCATCGTATATGGTGGCCATATAAATGACAAACTGAAGTCACCAGGTATAATTCTGCCCCATTATTATTCATTATTCAGAAGTTAAAAATAAAATAAGGGAGGAGCAGAGGGCATTGGCATTTCCCCAGGGGTGTGAATTGGCACCTGCCGTCTCCAGCCTCTGAGCTGTAAGCTACTGAAGGTAAGGGCACTGGTTACCCACGTGTCTCTCTGCTGACACCTCCCCTATTTTTACCGTGTTAGTCTTCCTTTTTGGAAAATTGCTGAAGTTCCCATTGCCATAACAACAGGCTGCTCTCTTTAGAACACGATATGTTCCCAGTCAAAGTAGAATTGTTTCCATGGTAACAGAACATATTTAAGCACAGCAGCCTGCTTTTTAATCAGTCAGATTGTCCTTTGTCAACGGGCTACTACATACTAACACAATCATGTACATTTGGGGGCATGGTAATAGGACAGATTCTCACAAAAAAGCAAATACGATAGACTAACCTTTTTTTCATAGTTACAATTTCTTGTTCATAAATGAAAAGTTTCATAATACATATATGTGTCAATCCATAGATCACCATGGTAACACAGAATGTTTTTATCTGATGCATATTGGCTATTCTTCAGCAAATTCATCATCACTGAATGTGACAATACTCATCATCCAAGTATGATTCATGCTCTAATTTTAATTAAAAAAAAACACAATATATAATCCTATAAAATGTGCCATGCATTTTGTTGCTACTTTCTTTTATTGTTTTACTGCAGGTAATTTCATAGTCAAGTAAGGTGAATAAACCCACTTCCCAGTTCAGAATATAATTGCATAATCAGAGCCAACCTGACTATTCTCTGCCTTCTTCCACACTTGCCTCCTGAGCACTGGGTGGAGAGGAAGAGGATGCTGGCTAACGTTCTGGGAGCTCACGTGGGACTTGTTCCAAGATTCCACTATGAGTCAGGTAGGAAAGGCTAAGAACTGGTTCATGAAAGACCTCTTCTAGTGAACTGACTCTCTTGCTCACCACATGATAATGACACACACTTTGAATTTAGAAAGATTTGGGCTCAAATCCTGCTGTGTGATTTTTCTAGCTGCATGACTGAGTTAAAATGTTCTCTTATATAACATGGAGGAGTTAAAATTGTATAAATTATGGATTGCTGAGAGAATTAAATGAGACGGAATATGTAGAAGATTTAATACATGCATTATCTCACTTAAGAATGTCTGGTGCATAGGCTGTTCTCAATTGCTCGTAGCACCTAGTACTATTATTGTCATTAACATGAACTAAATTAACATTAATGATAGTGAGTTTATGAAAAAGTCAGTTGTATTCACATACAAATAGTTCTTCAACAATGGGGTTTTTCATTTTAAAAAAAATTTATTTTTATTTATTTGAGAGAGAGTGAGAAAGGGGGAGAGAGAGAGAGAAAGCGAGAGAGAGAGAGAGAGAGAGAGAGAGAGAGAGAATGGGTGTTCCAGGGTCTCTATCCACTGCAAAGGAATTCCAGATATATGCACCACCTTGTGCATCTGGGTTACATGGGTCCTGGGGATTTGAACCTGGGTTCTTTGGCTTTGAAGGCAAGTGCCTTAACCTCTAAGCTATCTTTCCAACCCTTCGTTTTTAAAAAATGCTTCCTAATGGAAATAAATTTTATTTTGAGGTAGGGTCTCACTGTAGCCCATGCTGACCTGGAATTCACTATGTATTCTCAGGGTGGCTTCATACTTACTGAGATCCTCCTATCTCAGCCTCCCAAGTGCTGGGATTAAAAGTGTGCACCACCATGTTTGGCTAAATAAAACTTTGTAAAACATAATAGAATGACATGCTAAACATTAATATAAAGCTTTTCAACATTGAGATCAGAATTAATTTTGATCACCCACTTTCTAAAACTTTTAAGACGAATGTACCAGAAGTTTAATTTTTTTCTCCCTGAGAGTTACTTGGGCTAACAGCTCAGATCACTTTAGGCTGACATAGATGCTGAGTTTTCTAGGACAATCTTGAGTTTAAATGTTTTGTTTCATTGTTCCCATATGTTCAGCTGCACCTGTCAGACACTGCAACCTGATTTGGGTGTGAAAAATATTGTCTCCATAAATGAGAGACTTGGACTGCTCTTGCTGAGGCAGAGGCTGGTAATCCCCGTCAAGTTTCCAGGCCTCTCAGTGCAGATGGCACCTTGGGCTGCCACAGAACAGGATGGCAAATTTCCACAGTGCCAGGTACCTGATGACACATTTCAGAAATCAGTGTGAGACTCTCGTTCATCTTTTGCTTCTCTGTTTCCACAAAAAGGGCAAAAGGTTGTCTGCAACTCCAATGATTAGTTTCTATGGTCTGATTTTAACAGCCCACTCTTTGATCTGGTATTGAAAATGATTTCAGGGGCTGAAGCTATAATAAAATAATACAAGAAATGGCTCTCAGTTTTCCATCAGTTCTAAGAACTGCCCGTGCTGGGCTGGGCTCTCATCTGGAGCACTTACTTCATGGCTGTTAGGAGGAGGCAGGCCAGGCAGGCGTGGACATTCCTTGTGCCATGCGGCAGCCTTCTGAGCTCTCACTTCGTGAGGAGTCCACAACTGCACAGCCCTCTCTCCAGTCCTCTGATTAAGACGTTACAGACATACATCTAAGGGCCAATTCATGTCTTCAACCAGACTAAGGGGGAGACAAGATGAAAACCAGACAAAACCATATGTTCTTAAAATTCACGCATGGAAGAGGAAGGACCTGGAGAGGAAAGAGAAGCCTATCTTAGCTTGCTTGCATCAAGAATCACCATGTGGATAATCTCTGGCTCAGGAGGCTGGGAAATCCAAGAGCTAAGAGCCAGCAGGCTCAATGTCTTTTAAGGGCCTGTTTCTAAAGGATGGCACTGCCTGGGCATCCTCATGTGGTAAGAAAATGACAGACCTAAGTGAGTTCACTCCAGACCCTCGGTAAGGAACATCACATCCCAGAAGGTCTCACTTCTCAGCACCTCCACATTGGCTCTTGCCTTCTGCAATGAATTTTGGAGGGAACACAGTGTAGCTATATTCAAGGCCATTATGAAGTGTCGGGGACATTGCAGTCCATGGTAGATGTGAACAGAGAAAACGATGGACTAAACAGTAAGCTTCCCAGCGAGTAAGATAATCTCACTGTGTGAGTTTCCTAAGGATGCCTTTTCAAACCACTACACCCAGAAAAGGCTTAGAACAAGGGCAGCTCCTTGCCTCACAGCTCTGGAATCTAGGAGTCTGATGTTGGTGGGGGGTGGGTGGATAGGGGGAATGGGTTAGGCTCTGTCTCCGGGGTCCGGACCCTTCCCAGACTCTGGCTAGCATCTGTTTGAGTCAGGCCTTAGGGCTGCTGGGCTAGTGGAAGTTGTCCTCCAGTCTTCTCCGTGCCTTTGGGGACAGCATCCACTGCGCATGTTCAGTGAGAACTTGCTTTAACTCAGCGCATGCGCAGCAAAGGTGTGCGCAACAAGGTCACCCCTGAGCGTCCCCGGAGCTCTAAATTCCAAGGGGTGGGGAGAAGACCCAATTTACTTCATTTGATGCTTTTCCCCACCTTCACACCTTATCACTACTATGGCAAAGTATTCAGAAGAGCCAGAATTATGTATAAAGCACAGATGGAGATGGAGAATTGCATACCACAACTGGGCATGGTGGTACACGCTTGTCATCACTCCAGCACTCAGGAGGCTGAGGCAGGAGCATCGTGAATTCCAGAGCTACAGAGTGAGAATCTGTCTCGACACAAAAGAGTACGTGGAAGGCTGAGGCAGGAGGATTGCCATGAGTTTGAGGCCACCCTGAGACTACAAAGTGAATTCTAGGTCAGCCTGGGCTACAGAGAGAACCTATCTCAAAAGCCAACAATAACAACAAAAAAGAGAATTCCATCAGAGAATGACTCCGAGGGTCATTTCTAAAATCCTATGTATGGGAATCTAAAGCCAAAGTTGGATGGTGGCTGATATCCCTGGGGGCTGAGCTGTACTAAATGGCTGCCTTCTAAGGTCGGGACTGAACTTCATGAGACGCACCGGTAGTGATAACAGCAATAGATTGGATGGAATTAAAAGATACTTGATTGAGGAATCAGGTTGGCAAGTTGTCTTTTAAGAACTTTCCTTGAGTAAACAGGAATAAAACTTGACTCATTTAATTACTATAAATATCAAATCAAAATAGCATTTGGAGGGCTGGAGAGATGGCTTAGCATTTAAGGCGTTTGCCTCGGAAGCCTAAGGACTCAGATTTGATTTCCCAGGACCCACATAAGCCAGATGCACTTCATGGTGCATGCATCTGGAGTTCTTCTGTAGTGGCTAGAGGCCCTGGCGTGCCCCTTATCTATCTGTCTCTCTTTCTCTCCCTCCCTCTCTCTGTCTCTCTCAAATAAATGAATAAATAAAACATTAAAAAAAGAAAATAACTCACGTACTAGGCATCTGGCCTTGCAAACCCTCTATGACCCTTCTCCATTGTTTGCATATATTGGCTTATTGATAAACTGATGTAGTCCAGAGTCAAGAAGTTCTTCCTTCAGTAAATAGAGTTTTACATTTATCTAACTCAACTCAGATATAAATCCTGCTTTTTCTGTCCATGCATTAAGGCTAAAGAGGGTGGAGCCTCTAGCTTCTTGTATTTCTATTTATTTATTTGCAAGCAGAGAGAAATAGAGAAGAGAGACAGACAGAGAGAATGGACATGCCAGGGTCTCCAGCTGCTGCAAATGAACTCCAGATGCGTGCGCCACTTTGTGAATCTGGCTTTACGTGGGTACTGGGCAACTGAGCCCAGGTCATGAGGCTTTGCAAACAAACGCCTTAATTGCCGAACCATCTCTCCAGCCTTACCTTCTAATTTTTAAGTGCATTGTAAACCACTACTTTAAGATGGATTTGACTAAGGCATTCTGACAAGCCTTCACATATGGTATCATGTTCACCGTACAGCTCCTTGCCGTGTAAGACGATAGCTAGCTCGCAGGCCGGCGTCAGCACTTGCCTCCTTTACATCTGCGTGTGCGTATGCGGGTGTTTGTCATGGAGGCTGTGCCTTACGTCTTAGAATTCAGGGGTTTTTCTATGGTATATGTATTCTCGATTCCTGTTACTTGCTGAATTCTAGAAGCCAAGAATCTGTTCTCCACAGACCCGCTCTTCCACCAGCACACTACTGAGTGAGAGGCTGGAGAAGGCCACATACATAAATCTGGTAAACAGTGTTTAAAATTAGTATGTGACAACTAAATTTTTTTTTTCTTTTATATGGTTTCCCTTGGGTATTAATTAAACACAGCATTTTCAAGTGTTTTCCCTTGAAGAGTTATTTCCTTCTATGTATTAAAATATTCAGACGATGAGTGCAACAGACACTAATATTAAATTCTAATGACTATTTCTGAAATAGCAGGGACCTGGGACATTTCCAGTCTGTAACAGACACTGGTAAAATTGAAATCTTTTCCTATTAACATGCAGATGAGTCAAGTTTGAAAATTACTTTGTTTGTGGGAAAAGTGTGTTATTTTCCTGATGAAGAGTTAAAATTAGGCCTGTTGTTAATGTCCCTGGAAAACTTCTCTCTCTGCTTCTGCCCACCTATCTTCCTACCGGCTTATTTTATGTCAGTTATTACTCTTCTTCCCTCCCTCCTTCTCTTCTTCAATTCCTTCCTCCCTCCCTCCTTTCCTATTTTTCTTCTTCCTTTTACTCATTCTCTGGTGAGTGTAGACAATTTAACTCTGCTATTCTTTTAAAAAATATTTTGTTTATTTATTGATTTGAGAGGGAGGCATATAGATAGAGAAGGACAATGGACACACCAGGACATGTAGTCACTGGAAACAAACTCCAGATGCAGGTGCTACCTTATGCATCTGGCTTTATGTAAGTACTGAGGAAATGAATCGATGTCCTTTGGCCCTGCAGGCAAGTGCCTTAAGCATTAAGCCATCTCTTCAGCCCTAACTCTGCTATTTTGATGTTTTACAATTTACATTTATATTGTAAATAAAAAATTTTAAAAGAATGTAAGGTATATATGAGAAATATAAAAACTTGCCCCCCAAACTTGCCTTATTTTCATTACACTGACATTTTCTTTGTAAGGCATTATAATTAATAGCAATAATTAGTTATCTCTGTATATTGAGTTAGACTTGCCTTTATACATGTTTAATGTATATTTGACGATCTAACTATTTTCAATAATAATGTTTTAAAAATGTTTAGAAGTCTTCATGTCTATAGGCCATACAAACAGCCAGAGATTGATTTTTATGAATGCTTAAAATCCCTTCACAGACCTTCTTACACAACCCTGAAATAATTCCTGTATGGCTCTAGCCATTTGTCCATTTATTCTTCTAAAGAATGCATATTAACTATCTTCTGTGCACAAAATATCTGGCATTCTTTCTAGCACTATCGAAGCTGCAGACGTACTGTTTCTTCTCATGGACACTACATCTGGAGTATGAAAGGGGCCATGGTTAGAAGATGTAAACACACAAGTAGCATTAAAAAAGTCTGAAGAGATTATTAGAATGCCTATTTTTGAGGAAATATTAGGAGACAATTTTGAGGGGAAAAACTTGAGACAACTTTTATTGATATTAATGACTATACAATGTGCAGTTGACCAATTAAGCATAGAGAACCAGTGTGCACCTGAGCATCTGTGAGCGCTGGATGGACATGTTGGGGTGAGTGCTTGTTGTGGTCTCTGCATTGCGCTTGGGTGGAAGCAAGGGTAGCAGTGGAAACTGTCATTGGGAGTAAAACTTATCACCACCATTATGGGAGCTTTGAGGCTATATATATAGAGATCTACCATTAGATATCAGCAGACTCACTATTGTATGTATCCAAAGAGGATGAAATTAGTATGATGAAGAGACATCTACACTGCAGAGGTCTTCACAATACTATTTACAATATGCATGAGAAGGGAACAGCTGAAAAATTTATTAACTAATGAAGAAATAAAGAAAAAAGTGCTACATATATACAATGGAAAATTGTTCATTTATGAAAACATGGAATCTCCCTAGCCTTGGTGGGAAAGCTAATACCATTTTCTAGATAATATATATCATGCCCGCCAAACTGCCCTCTGAATACTTACGTTTATTGCCATGTATTAATGCTACTGTCACTGTTGGCTAGAGAAGCTTCTCTGTTCAGATGGTGGTGACTACTAGAATGACTTAAAACTTACCATGGTACCAAGAAGAAGTGGCAGTGGAGTGTTCACACTAAGTGAGACATCTCTGTCATACCCTCCGAGCTCAGGGATCATCGAAGAAGAGGTGGCAGAGGGAACTTCAGAGACAAAGGAAGGGAAGGGTACTCACAACGCTGTCTTCCAGACACAAAGTGGCCTTGATGTTCAAAACCTCACAGTGGCTACCTACAAAAGATCTGCCTAATGGGAGGAAAAAATGGTGACATCAAAATAGATGAGAGCCTACTTGGAAAAAAGGGATTCAGTGAAGAGGGGACTGAGGAGGAGGATTTGGGAGAGTGGTAGGAGGAGATGATGATCATGGTATATCGTTTATATTTATGGATATTGTCAATAAAAGTTTTTAAAATGGAATCATGTCATTTACCAGTATGTGAATGTTCTTGGGGGGGGGGTCATTGTGTTATATAAGATAAACTAGGCACAGAAAAGCAAGTAGCACATTATTTCACTCAAATGTGAAATTTAAAGTAAATGATCTTGTAAAAGTTAAGAGAATTCTAGTGTCTTTTAGAGGATGAGGGTAGGATGGGAAAAAGTGATCAATATGTAACAAGTTACATAGTAAGAAGTTCTGATGTATTATTATCTAATAGGATGAACATAGATAACTATTAATCATATATATTTTAAGGAGCTATGCTTTTAATTAAAGTTCATATATTCTGTAATATTCATCATTTGTAATTAATACATTTACCATTATGACATAAAGTTTTTGAATATAGGTCATTTTGATTGGTCAATGTAATAGTTAAACTTTGACTTTACAAAATTTACATTGGCTATTTGAGAGGTAATGTAACAAGAATCATCATGTATCAGAGTTTCAAGTTTCCACATGTATAGTCATAACATTTTGAATGAAGGTATTGGGCAAAATATTTCACTAGAATGTTTCTCCTAATGGATATAGGAAGGAAGATTATATTTTTAATAAGAAACAGTTTGTGTGATGTTTACGGATTGCATTTAATAAACCTGGTCACTTAGACAATATTACCTTGCTTTATCTACTTAAACAATAGAATAAATTTTTGGCTATGCCATCAGCTTTAACATAATGCTGTGAATGGGATAGAATAATCAAACAGGAATGTTTGTTAATATATTTGCTTTAATAGAACTTGGCTTTATCTTCACTAAGCTTATCTGTTTAGCTGCGAAAAGAAGCACACACCTATACTCCTAGATATTCAGGTGGCTGAGGCAGGAGGAAAGCCAGTGTGGGTAACTGGATGAGACTCTGTCTCTCTTTGAATATTTATGTTTTTAATTGATGAGAGAATTAGTGAGACGCACACACACACACACACACACACACACACACACAGAACACGAGAGAAAGAGAGAGAGAGAGACAGGGAGAGAGAGAGAAAGAGCATGGGCACATGGGCACACCAGGCCCACTAGTCATTGCAAAAGAACTCTGGACATGTAAGGTGCTTTCTATATCTGGCTTTATGAAGGAACTGGGAGTCAAAGCCAGGCCTTCAGACCCCGTCTTGAAGTAAAAGTGGTATGAAGATGAGTGCTTGCCAGCACTCCTAAGATCCTGGTTCAATCCTTAGCACTGGGTAGGTGAGGGGGTGGGAAGGGAGGAAAGAACATCTTGAAATTCTTGGTTTCAGAGAAACATTTTATGTGACACAGTTGTTTGAATGATAGCTACCATTTAGTAAGCTCTGTTCTCAAACAAAATGCATTTCCACTCACTTACCAAGTGGAACATATAATGCTTGACTGACTCTTTTCTTTCCCCTCAACATCAGTACATCTCAGATGTACCCAGCAGATCTTTAACCTGCATGGTTCTACTTTCAGTAGAGAATTGGTAAATGAGAGGTTTTTTTTTTTTCGTCTAAAAGTAAAATGCTGTGTATATAATAGGTATTATTTTTGCATAAAGGAAATAGGTATTTGAGTCTGAGTTGAAGGACTGCAAGGAATTCTGTTGACCTGTAGTACATTCTCAGACTTAAGGTACATACTAGAAGGAAGTTAATGAGATGTTCAAGGAGCTTTTGCTACTGTTAGATGCTTGCAGATTCATCTGATCGGCCTAAGCCCCGAGCATATTTCTTACATCTTTTGTCTCTTTAGATTTAAAGTGAAAAGTTGTGGATATAAGATAGTGATAACTGTGGCAAAATCCTGTGAACAGACTAGCATAATAATCAAAATTATGGCTTGGAGCATATGCCATTTTCTAACTCATGACCCCACTCCCACTTTCAGGAGTACTTTTATCTTTCTTAATAAACTGTCCATGTTGATGTTACCTTGAATATAATAATCAAAATCCAAAAGAAGATCCACTTTAAGCTATCAATCAGTGTAACGGAGTACCTCAGAGAAATCACATAAAGTTGAAAAGATTCATTATTGCCCATGGTTTCGCAGACCCATAGTCCGTGGTCACTAGCCCTATTGCTTTGAACCCGTGGTGACACAGTATGTTGTGACAGGAGTGGGGGATGTCTTTGCCTGCTAGAAAATCCTGTGTGTGGGGAGAGAGAGAAAGAGAGGAGAGGAAAGGAATAGCGTCCGTGCATCTCCTTCCAGGGCATGCCCCCAGTAATCTAATATCCTAGCAGGCTTCACCTCCTCTAGGTTCTACCACATTATATTAAAGGGAAAATCTATCAATGTATCAATGTTGAGGTCAGTACCTTCCAATTAATCTTAATTAAATACAAATTTTAAGTGGGTTTAATAAAGCTTATTGAACTATCTCAATTAATAAATTCAATTTATAAATTATTCGAGTAGAGGAAATAACCTATTGTTTCTAGCATGATATGAATCAAATATAAGTGATCACCTCATGATCCATTATTCAGTCATATGCAGATATCTACTTTGTGTTTTCAATACTGTTGTAGGCTAATCACAGGTAAGTAGGTCAACAGCTTCTGTCGCACCAGTTTCCTAACCACACAGCAAAATGTTTTCTTTCTTTTTTCTTTTTTCTATTTTTTGGTTTTATGAGATAGGGTCTTGCTCTGGCCCAGGCTGACCTGGAATTCAGTATGTAGTCTCAGGGTGGCCTCGAACTCATGGCAATCCTCCTATCTGTGCCTCCCAAGTGCTGGGATTAAAGGAGTGTGCCACCACACCTGGCTAGGTTTTCTTTATGTGTGTCTGTGTTTATGAATTTGTGCATCTCTTCCTCCATATCTATGGAGTTTGCATCTATGAATCCAACTCATTATGGACTGAAAATATTGGGAAAATGCTTAATATCGTACTGAACATTCATAGACTTATTTTTCTTGGTAAGATTCCCTAACATCTATCCACCAGCTTGACAACTATTTACCTACATAACATGTGCATTGCATTACCATAAATAATGTGGAAATGATTTAGACTATATAGGAGAATGTGCCTAGACTACACACAAATGTTTTGCCATTTTACACAAGGCACTTGAGCGACAGAACGTGGTATGTAAGTGAGGGGCTTGTACTATTACTGATTCCATAAGAATGGCTAAGGATAACTCTGTGTGTGTGTGTGTTTATGTGTGTCTTTAAAAAATTGTGGACTTACTGATTCAAGTGGACTGCAGTTACCTTCTCACTGCTGGCACAAAACACCGGACTAAAAGCAGCTTGTGGGAGGAAAGGGTTTATTTCAGCTTACAGACTTGAGGGAAGCTTCATGATGGAGGGAAAATCATGGCATGAGCAAAGGCTGGACGTCACCTCTGCCACAGCAGGTGGAACACCATGGCATGAGAGTGTGCCAAACTGGCAAGGGAGAGCTGACTATAGCACCAATGAGCATACCTCCTTTATCAAGGTTACAATGCCCACACCGCTCACCAGCTGGGGACCCAGCACTCAGACCACGTGAGTTTAATTCAAACCACCACAAAATAAAATCTTAAAATTCATTTATTTAACAGGTATTTCCTGAGAGGCCACTCCATAAAATAGTATTGTGGGAGGATATCAGATATATGGTAGCAATAAGATAAATATAGAAGTTACCCCAGACAGTTATCAAAATATCTCAAAGGATGAACATTGGTGTATTATAGTAAGGACAATACAGGTTCCGATGGGAGGTTACAGCAACTGAAAATAGACCTGTTTCTTGTTGGAGATGCCAGGAAAGAATTCTGTGAACAAGTAGATAACCTAGAGAAGATGAGTTGGCAGTGGTTATGTGAAATGTGGGGAAGACAAAGAGAGAAGTTAGGAGGGAGAGTGTGATATGCTTTCTGGAAACTAACGAGCTCAATATGGTTGGATTCAATACAGGAAGGAATTAAGCCAAGGACAGCACAAAGAGGAAAAAAAGGAACCACGGTAACTCAGCAATCTCAACAGCTATCATATTGTGCATATATAATAAATGATAACATAAATATGTATTGCTAACATTTCTGTTTTATTTATTTGGAATCATGAAATGTAGGATTACTAATATTTTAATTTGTTACACTTCATTTTTTTTTCTGGTTTGTGTTCTTAGCCACTGCAACTGAAATTAATTATTTGTCTAAAAATATATCGTGATTTTACAGTGGCTTGCCATTGCCTGTATGAGATCGGCATATTACTGGGCCCATCAACACATTATTATGGATGGTGGAGGAGGGCAAAACAAGTCACCACAATGAAATGGTGAATAGTCGCAAAGGTGAAGGGGTTTGGTGGAAACGAGATGGGGAGGGAGGAAAAAAGAAAGTGAGAGCTAATTATGATCCAAGTACATTACGTGAATGTAAAAGTACCTCTTTTAATATTTCCTGTTCAATATCCTTCAGGTGACTCTTTGCTAAAACTGTTTGTTGACTTTTAAGAGTATAATTGAAAACTTTAACAAGGACCTGAATTAAATAAATAGTGGTGTGGCAAACAGGGAAGAAATAAATTGAAGCCACTTCTACCCAGCAGCCATCCACTGGAAGATGAATTATGAGGACAAAAGCAAAAGAAATATGTTTTGCACCACTGAGTGATAAAAAAGAAATATGACGGAGTTGAATCGTCTTTGGACTATTTCATAACAAATACTTTTTAGCTACCAATCCCCGCAACTTTCTTCTTGTCAACCCCGCTGGGTAACTTCATTATAGCTACAGATAAATTTGTAACCAAAGGCAGCCAGAATGGAATTGGGGATTGGGATAAAAAATAATGCACTGAGTTGAAGTTCCTTGGCATAATTATTCTCCCTATTACCTTGGTGGCAAATTGTATTATGGTAAAATAATTATAAATTCGCCATTCTTCAAAGTGCTCCTGTTACCCAACACTTACTGCTAAGGGTGTAGCTGAGCCCAGACTCCAGGGAACAGAAATGGTTTCAGAATGTAAATGAGGCAAAAGAGGACAATTTGGAGATGTGCCAGCCTTGGCAAATCAATGCTAAATACAATTTTTAGCTCCCCGGTAAATAAACACAATGATTTTTAACTTCCATGTTTACAGCTGAAGAACCTGCAGCCTGGTAAAGCTATATAGATAGATGGATAGATAGATAGATAGATAGATAGATAGATAGATAGATAGATAGATAGATAGATGTAGACAGCTTACAATGAAAAACAATATGAGGAAGATGTGTTTTCCATTCATTCCATGTGAGCTTTGTCTAATAAGACAATCCCTCAGAAAAATCTTAAACATAGCTCATATCAGTTCTTTGGATTTGGTCTGGTATTTTCATGAAAAGGTAAGTTAGATATAAGTGAAAGAGTACAATGAAAAGGAACATTTTTTTTTCATCAAATGAGGCGATAGGTCTGGGACAAACTGCTTCTTGAGAGCTAAAGGAGTTCCTTTTAGGTATGGGAACACTGGCAAGAAGGTACTATGGTCCTTGAGAGACTGCAGACACAAATGGTATGCTCTGTGGTTCCCTGATACCTTTCCTAGTGATAGGCAGAGGGAGGCAGAGCACAGACTGGAAAATTCTTAGGGAACGGGAAGAAAAAATCAGAAGCCAGCATTGTTCAGATCTCTGGAGTATATGAGATAGGGTATCAAAGATGAGTTAGCATGTGGAAAAAGAGGACCCAGGAATCTATAAATCTTTGAAGGTTTGGTCAGGCATGCAGATGCATTTGGCCTATGAGGATGAAGAAAACCTCCATCTTTCAGGTGAACACAGGTCACCTAAACTGACAGCGCTGGGAAGTGCTCAGCTTCTGGTTGACCAGAGTGGAGGAATCTTGGGAGAGCATTTCAAGTAGTGATACGAGACCCAAGTAAAACCACATGGTAAGAACAGGCTTACTTTAGCCACAGGAAAAGTTATTTGAAATTTCAAACTAAGCCCTTTTCTCTCGCTCTACCTATATAGAGTATGTTTATGCAAAGATTGTAAACAATTCACTTGAATATATTTCTAACAAATTTGCATAGTAATTTACTTTATACTTAAATAACAAATACAAAGATAGCTACTTCCTATATAGTTTCATTATTTACAAAGCAAAAAGAGCACTTATTTCCAATAGAAAAAATAATTTATATGAAAACGTTAGAACAATCAGCATAGAATATATGCAAATCAGCTACTTTACATTTTTATGAACTCCTCAATAGTTTTATCCTTCAATCCTGATGTGTCTGTACAAGGGAATAAGACTGATGACAATTTTTTTTCAATTTGATATACACATCAGTAAAATGTCATCAGTAAATTCACTCACTACCAGAACAAAATTCAACATTCTTTTTTAAAAGGGAGAGAGAAGAAAAAATTCAGTGCTGTAATATTCAAAACTCTAACTTATGGGCTGAAGAGATGGCTTAGTGGTTAAACACTTGCCTGTGAAGCCTAAGGATCCCAGTTCGAGGCTTGATTCTCCAGGACCCACGTTAGCCAGATGCACAAGGGGGTGCATGCATCTGGAGTTCGTTTGCAGTGGCTGGAAGCCCTGGCGTGCCCATTCTCTTTCTCTCTCTCTCTCTCTCTCTCTGTCACTCTCAAATAAATAAATAAAAATGTAAAAAAAAATCTAACTTACTATAAAGCATTGTAGACACATTACAATATCCAGAAATATCGAACATAACCCCGGGGGGTGGGGGAGGAACATAGTTGTTAGAAACAACTGAAAAGATGGCATCAATGCTGTTAGAAATATTTCAGTAAGTTAAAGTAAAAGGCAGATGTGATGTGTGGAATTTCATTACCAAACAAAGGGCAGGGGAGGGAAGAATCAATCAGAAATTATCAAACTACAAGTAAACAGTGACATATGAATGAACAACAACTTGGCAGTGATAAAACACCACAGAAGCTTAATAAGGTAGAAGAAGAGTTTCTGGAACTCAGACTGGCAGTTAGCAAGCGTTCAACAAACTGAAGTGCTGGAGAGAGAGAGAGAAAGAGAGAGAGCGAGAGAACCCTTGAGTAACTTGTTGAATATTACGTGTTCTGCTACCCAGAAAGTATAGTTTCAGAAGGAACTGAGAGGCCAAGGAACTAAAATTATATGAGTATGTTATTGCAAAAGTGTTTTCCAATGTGATGAGTCATGTTTGATACCCCAAAGCAAGATTAAGGGAAGATCAGAACCCTCATCTGCTCCGTAGGTAGTCAAATTGAAGATCTTGAGGCCCACAGAAGGAAACCGGTGTCACTCACTGCACGGAGACAAGAGGTCTTTTAGTCATTTGTTCTTTGAATATAATTGCACAGTATTTTATGTCTCCTTGAGCAGCCTATTTGGTACTGAAAAGAACCAGGAAGAAGTTTAACATTTCGCACTCATTCACAGCTTGATCTTATTGATTTATTTGAAAATGAATAATTTGTTAAATTGTGAACATGAAAATGTGTCAGACAATTCGACATTTTAAATGTTAAAGGCAATGTGACTATCCAAGTCTCCAAGTGTTTTAAGAAACTACCATTAAAAGCCACTTTACATGTGTAGTTCCTTGTGATTACACATATGTGGAGCTAAAAGATACCATTCAAGGTATTACATGAGTGGCATGTCTAAGTCTAGCAAAATGTGAGATAAAGAAAAGAAAGACTTATAGGTAGAAGAGAGGTTATACACACATGTACACTCTAAGCAATAGTGAAGAACATTGTGTAATGATAGATATTTTTCCTACAATTTTCTGAACATAGTCCTGAGTCATGTAGAAATACTTTAAACATCAAGGCAGATATGGTGGCTATAATCAATATACTTCTGTATGATGTGTTTCTTTCAGTTAATACATGCTCTATTATTTTAATAAATTAGCTTTATTTAAAAAAAAAGCAAGTTGACAATGCAAACCCTCATCAATAGCTGCTGAGACGTGGACTGAAGCTAGTAGGTTGTGGCCAGTCTCATTATATACACTGTGGAGTATGGAATGACAGAAATGAGAGAGAGAGAGATGGGGAGAGATGAGGGAAAAGATCAGAGGAGACGAAAGAAGACGGGAGAGGCGAGAGAACAGGAGAGAGGATTCCACTGGTCTTTGTGAAGTAGAACTCGGAATGGATTGACTAGCAGCCCTCGGGCATGGAGTGTTAAGTATAACTCCCAGGTTTGGTTCAGAGGAAGAGATGCTTAGTTTCAGATAAATTGTGTTGAAATGGCTCTGAACTTCAGATGAGAGACTTGGACTGAATTAATCTACTTCAGCATAGACTGTTGTGTCTCCTTCTGACTGGCTGTGGTGAGTGATAGAGAAGCCTGGGGCTCAGGGTTCTCCTCTCCCGTGCTTTACAGTGTGTGATCTTATCTATCCCCCCACCGCCTGCACTTGACTGATGACTCTCAGATGGTGACTTCCACCCTGGTCTCCAAGCTCACGTGCTTGCTGCCTGCTGGGTGTTACAGATGAATGTCTGATACATGAACATGAACTTCATTTTTAATATGGCTGTAGCAAAATTCTTGATGGCTTACCACCTCAACATCATTTCTCTAGGTGCTCCAACTTCAAGCCTTAGATTAGGCTTTGATTTCTTCCATTTACTTATTAACCTTATTGTATTGGTATATAATGCTACGCTCTATTAAGTTATACCCAAACTAGCAGTGAGAATTTGCAACTCTGTGTAAAAGCAGTTTTCAGTACTTGCCTACTTCTCTATACTCACTAATCTCCTGGACCTCTAACTTTGTCTTCTCCTGTATAGTCTATTCAATGGGTTAACACGTGTTTGGTAAAGCTACTCATAAACTTTACGTGGACTAAAATTTCCTTCATCTTCCCATTACACATTCAAGATGAGCTCCAGTCTCTGCTTTTTATTGACCACCCAAACCTATAGGCACTTGCCAGCTTTTTAGAAGAATATTTTATTTGGAAGAAGAGAGAGAGAGAGAGAGAGAGAGAGAGAGAGAGAGAGAGAGAGAGAGAGAGAGACAGAGGGAGAGGGAGAGGGAGAGAAATGGTTATGCCATGGCCTCTAGCCACTGCAAATGAACTCCAGACAAATGTGCCACCTGTGCATCTGGCTTACATGGGTACTGGGGAATCAAACCCGGGTACTCACATTTCACAGGTAAGCTCCTTAACCACTGTACATCTCTCCAGCCCAGTTGCCAGCTTTTTTTGCTTTTGTTTTTTTCAACTTGCCGTGTGAAATGTTCTTTTACAACCTTTGTACTTATTGATACACTTTCATGTGGTGCTATTTTATCCCTCACGTTTCTTTTTTTCCTGTTTGGCCACTGACTGTTTTTCATGAGGATATATTTCAGTGTGGCCTTTTCCAATAGTGGGCTAGGCTTTTCTTGCCACTGTAATGAAATGTTGAATTGTAAACTTCATAAAATTCAAGAAATTATTGTGATTTTTATGCTTATAGTTTAGTTTTCATAATCTGATAAAAATCCATATGGCAAAATATAATGTTTAATCAACATGAATTTAGAACAATGATATCCTAATGTCCCCAGTATCATTTTATACAGGTGGGAAAACATCCCTTATAAGTTACAAATAATCTTAGTTATTAACCAACTTTCTACCTATCTTTTCACTGATATGACAAAAGATAAATATTGTGATTCTCTGAACTGTGGTTCTATTTCCTAGTTTGTTCTTCATGTTTACTTTTTAAATATTTATTATTTATTTGAGAGAAATACCGAAAGACAGAAAAGGAGAGAGGGAAGGAGAGCATGGGTCTGTCAGGACCTTTTGCCACTGCAAACAGATTTCTGATGCATGTGTCATTTTGTGTGTCTGGCTATATGTGGGTATGGGGGAATTGAAATCAGGCTGTTAGGCTTTGCAAACCAGCACCTTTAACAGCTGAGCCATCTCCCCAGCCTTTCAAGCCTGTTTCATCATTAATAGATCGTGGTAATCATTCCAACATCTAATTTTTTTATCCTGGGAATTAATTAGCATAATTCCAATATGAATCAGTACAATTAATTTTGTTCTTGGAGGCCAATCTTAGTCCCCTTGTTTCCAGTTTTTTGAGGATCACTTTAAGCTCTAGATTTTGTTCTAGAGGTCCATCTGATGTACAGACTGGGACCTCAGGAGAGGGAAATGATGTGGAAACATCTCTGGGACCAGTGATACACTGAGCACAGACCTACTCAGGCCCGCTCCATTGTCACCGTCATTAAACACCATTGACCGTGGTAAGGCTGTAGAAGCCTGTCACCAGATGTTCTGATTCACCAGGTCCAGGCAAAGAGCCAAGAATCTGCATAACCAGCAGGTTTTTTTTTTTTTTTTTTTCTCACAAAGTGACCTCAGCTTGGAAATAATCTTTATAGACGACACTGGAGACCTTGAGTGTGCTGACTGAGGAGAGGGCCAAGGAAGAAGCACGTTGAATGGCAGCACTTCAAAGCACCTCGCCATTGTGGCAAGAGCTGGTCGTGAGAGCAGAGCTAGAAAATAAGCAATGGGCAAAATGACCCTCAGCTACTGCTATGGAAACGGGAACGAGGCATGTTTACATAGTAAGATTTGGGGCGTGGAGTGTGAAGTATCCCATGTAACTTCATGTTGTGAAGCACTTAGGCCCCAGGTACTCTGCTTTTTTTTTTTTTTTTTTTGGCAACAGCACTGGGGGTCCACACTCAGCTCCTCATGCTTTCACTGATAACACATTTCAACTAGGAGCCATCTCCCCAGCCCCCTGAAGTCCACTTAAAAAACAACAACACCTTTATTTTTTATTTATTAATTAGAGAGAGAACGAGGCAGAGAGAGGGAGAGAGAGAATGGGCGTGCCGGGGCCTCCAGCCACTACAAGCAAATTCCAGACACATGCGCCCCCTTATGCATCTGGCTTAGGTGGGTCCTGGGGAATCGAACTGAAGTCCTTTGGCTTTGCAGGCAAACACTTTAACCGCTAAGGCCCCTGACATCCATTTTTGATCAGGTGCCCATTAACATCTTTGAACTAGTTTTCAATCAGATTGTTTTCTTATTGTTTAGTTTTATGGGTTCCTTGAATATTTACGGCAACAGATATTATCAGGTATGTTTTTGACAATATTTTTCCCTAGAAAGTTTTTTTTTTTTTTTTTTTTTGTAGCTCAGCTTTTCATTCTCTAGACAATGTCTTTTACACAATAGAGTTATTTTCTTAAAATGAAGTCCAGTTTACCAGTGCTGTGTTATAATCCAGCTACCTGATATATCCACCAATTTAGAATATTCAGAAAATGTCAAGATTTAGGACGTTTTCTGTCTGGTGACTGTAAAAGTTCCACGTCTCTACTTCTACTATGGAACATGTCTTTGAAGCAACCTGGACCTGTGTTCCAGCCACAGTCACTAATATTGGGCATATGTTATCTTTTTACTTATTTTTTCAGTCAGAATTGTGCTTTCTACAGACAAAACAAACCAATTTATTATGATTGTCTTCTTTAAAAAATCTTTTAACTTATTTGCGAGGAGACAGAGAGTGAGAGAGAGGAAGAGGAAGAGAAGGAGAGAGAGATGTGTATGTGGGGACTTAGGTGTGCCAGGACTCCTTGCCATTGCAAATGAACTGCAGATGCCTGTGCCATTTTGTGCATTTCGTTTTATGTGGGTCCTGGGGAAGCAAATCCTGCCATTGGGCTTAGCAAGCAAGCACCTTTAACCTGTGAGCCATCTCTCCAACTCCTGTTTGATTTTCAATTGTTTCTGTAGTTCAGTATGAACACACCGCCTTAAGTGATTAATCCAAAACTGACAGCATTTAGTTAACTCTGTGCTCAAGTATAATCATCACAAATTTGTTTATATACATGTACCAAAGTTTTAAAATTTTTTTAATTATTATTATTTATTTGAGAGCGACAGACACAGAGAGAAAGACAGATAGAGGGAGAGAGAGAGAATGGGCGTGCCAGGGCTTCCAGCCTCTGCAAACGAACTCCAGAAGCATGCACCCACTTGTGCATCTAGCTAACGTGGGACCTGGGGAACCGAGCCTAGAACCAGGGTCCTTAGGATTCACAGGCAAGCGCTTAACCGCTAAGCCATCTCTCCAGCCCGTACCAAAGTTTTTAGCCTTAACACATTATAAACTAAATCTAAACAAAATTTTACATTTTATTCATTAAGAAAATTGGGGACTTCCGGTTAAGATGGCGGCGTAGGTACCACGCAAAAGCAGCCTAGGGGGGAAAAAGACCAAAAAAACTCAGCAAAATACACACTTTTACTAAAAAGTGAGGTGTATAGGAAATTGAGGCGGCAGCGGAGAAGTAGAAGAGTTATAGAGCATCCAGAGCCTGCACAGGCGGGAAAAGTGGCTCCGGCAGCTCGGCCAACCGCCGCCACCGCGGGGCAGCAGAAAGCCGCCGGACTCTCAGCTCGAGCCGCAGGAAAAGCCAGGTGCGGGATTTTCCCCTCACACCGTGCTCTCCGCAACTCGGGAAACGTGAGGGGAGAGCGGCAGCGAGCAGCGGAGGAGCAGACCGCGAGGTAGAAGAACACGTGGAGCAGCGAGAGAACCGGAACAGCCGCGGCTCCCTCCCCTCCCCCACCACCTGAACCCAGCTCCAGCGAACACAGCAGCGGCCCGGGACCCGGCCACGCCAACTTGGGCTGACAGCGGGACCCAAGCAGGAGCAGAGTTCGGGAGCAACATCAGCGGCTCCAGCACCGGTACCAGCGGCCCCAGCAGCAGTGGACCCAGGAGCGGCAGCGGCGGCAGATCCCGCAGCAGCGGCTTCGGGGGCAGCAGCGGCGGTGGACACGGCAGCGGCAGCTTCAGCAGTGGTGGTGGCTCCGGTGGTGGCAGCTACGGCAGCAGCAGAGGCAGCAGCAGCGGCTCGGTTTGCCCTGTAGGAAAAGCAAGTGCCCAGCTCCAGAAATCAGAACAGCAGCCCGACGACCCAGGCAGCAACTTGACTGAGACCAAAATCACCCAAGGTAACTGGGATTGCACCAGGGAAGGGTCTCACTTGGTCACAAGCTGACTTGGATCCCTCAACAGACCAGAAATCTAAACCTCTTTGTTGATAGAGGATCTGGTCATTATAATAACTACTCTTGCATACATACTCGGGGCTGTTTTTGATTGAATGTGTACAGTGTTTAGTTAAATTTTAGAATCTACCTGTATTTTATTCCACTCAGCCTGCTTGAATTCTCCTATAGCAGGGAAACTCAACCCCTAAGAACATCTTTGTAGATACTCTGAGAGTCTTAAGAGCCACACCTAATACCTTAAGGTCCTACCCTGAAAATATATTACATCAAATCAATTGATACAGCTAAGAATACACAGCTAGCTAGAAAATCCAAGCATTAACTTCATCCAAGATGCAAAAATATATACATTATAACACAAGAAACACTAAAAAGCAAGATGATATAAATCCACCTAAAAGTATTAATGCATCAGAAATGTCCTCCAGTGAGAAAGAGTTAGAGGAAATGCCTGAGAAAGAGTTCAAAAGAATAATTATAAATATGTTCAAAGAGGTCAAAGAACACATGAAAACAATCAAAGAAGAAATCAAAGAGGAAATCAAAGAGGAAATCAAAGGAATCAAAGAAGAGGCAGGACACCAATTTAATGAAATAAAGAAGGCAATACAAGACATAAATAGGGAAATAGAAATAATAAAGAAAAACCAGTCAGAATTAATGAAATAAAAAACTCTGTAGAAAATCTCACCAGTAGGATGGATGAGGGAGAGAACAGAATATCTAAGCTAGAAGACCAGGTGGCAGACCTAATGCAGTCCAACAAAGAGAAAGACAAACTTATAGAAAAGTATGAGTGGGAATTTCAAGATATTCGGGACACTATGAAAAGATCCAATATAAGAATTCAGGGCATAGTAGAAGGAGAAGAACTCCACTCCAGAGGCATAATAGGCATCTTCAACAAAATCATAGAGGAAAATTTCCCCCAAATTGGGAAAGAGGTGCCAATACAGATACAGGAAGCCTTTAGAACCCCAACCAGACAAAACCCAGAAAGAACCTCTCCTCGCCATATTATAATCAAACTTCCAAACACACAAACCAAAGAAAAAATATTGAAAGCAGTTAGAGAGAAAAATCAAGTTACCTACAAAAGCAAGCCCATCAGGATTACAGCAGATTATTCAACACAAACATTTAAAGCCAGAAGGGCTTGGAGTGATATATTCCAAGTTCTGAAAGATAACAACTGTCAACCAAGGTTACTTTATCCTGCAAAGTTATCCATTCAAATAGATGGAGAAATAAAGACATTCCATGACAAAAGCAGGTTAAAGGACTATTTGAAGACAAAACCAGCTCTACAGAAAATACTTGATAGAATCCTCCCTGCTGAACAAAAGGAAAAGCACACATATAAGGAACCTAGAAAAAACAAGCTATACTCAAATACCAGTTAACAGAAGAGAGCACAGGTAGAACCAGTAACACACACACACACACACACAAAAATGGCAAACATAAATACACACCTTTCAATAATATCTCTTAATATCAACGGTCTCAATGCCCCAACGAAAAGACATAGATTTGCAGACTGGGTTAAAAAGCAGGATCCTACAATTTGTTGTCTCCAAGAAACTCACCTTTCTACAAAGGATAGACATTATCTTAGGGTGAAAGGTTGGAAGACGGTGTTTCAAGCAAATGGGCCTAGAAAACAAGCAGGGGTTGCTATCCTAATATCAGACAGGGTAGACTTTAGTCCGACATTAGTCAAGAAAGATAAGGAAGGTCACTTTATATTGATTAAGGGCACACTCCAACAGGAGGACATTACAATCCTAAACATATATGCACCTAACATGGGGGCTCCCAAATTCGTCAAACAAACACTACTAGAACTAAGGTCACAGATAACACCAAACACGGTGGTGGTGGGTGACTTTAACACCCCACTCTCATCAATTGACAGGTCATCCAGGGAAAGAATAAACAGAGAGGCATCTGGACTAAATGAGGTCATAGAAGGAATGGACCTAACAGATATATACAGGACATTTCATCCAAAGGCTGCAGAATATACATTTTTTTCAGCAGCACATGGAACATTCTCTAAAATAGACCATATATTAGGACACAAAGCAAATCTTAACAAATTCAGGAAAATTGAAATAATTCCTTGCATTCTATCTGACCACAATGGAATTAAACTACAAATCAGTAGCAAGAAAGGCTATAGAGCATACACAAAATCATGGAAACTAAACAATACACTACTAAATGATGAGTGGGTCAATGAAGAAATCAAAAAGGAAATCAAAAAATTTATAGAGTCAAATGATAATGAGAACACAACATACCAAAATCTCTGGGACACAATGAAGGCAGTTCTAAGATGTAAATTTATAGCCTTAAGTGCCTATATTAAGAAATTAGAAAGGTCACAAGTAAACGACCTAATGCTTCGCCTTAAAGCCTTGGAAAAAGAAGAACAAGGCAAACCAAAAATTAGTAGACGGGAAGAAATAATAAAGATTAGGGCAGAAATTAATGAAATAGAAACAAAAAGAACAATCCAAAGAATTAATGAAACAAAGAGTTGGTTCTTTGAAAGGATAAACAAGATTGATAAACCCTTAGCAAATCTGACCAAAAGAAAGAGAGAAGAGACACAAATTAATAAAATCAGAGATGAACAAGGCAACATCACAACAGATTCCAGAGAAATTCAAAAAATCATAGGGACATACTACAAAAGCATATACTCCACAAAGTATGAAAATCTGAAAGAAATGGATGATTTCCTTGATCTATATGACCTACCTAAATTAAATCAAAATGAGATTAATCACTTAAATAGACCTATAACAAACATGGAGAACCGAAACAGTTATCAATAATCTCCCAACTAAAAAAAGGCCAGGCCCGGATGGATTCACTGCTGAATTTTACCAGACTTTTAAGGAAGAGCTAACACCATTGCTTCTTAAGCTTTTCCAGGAAATAGAAAAAGAAGGAATTCTACCAAACTCCTTCTATGAGGCCAGGCATCACCCTGATACCAAAACCAGGCAAAGATAGAACAAAAAAAGAAAATTACAGACCAATCTCCCTCATGAACATAGATGCAAAAATTCTCAACAAAATATTGGCAAAAGGAATACAAGAGTATATCAAAAAGATCATTCACCCTGACCAAGTAGGCTTTATCCCAGAGATGCAGGGATGGTTCAACATACGCAAATCTATAAATGTAATACATTACATAAACAGGTTGAAGGACAAAAATCACATGATCATCTCATTAGATGCAGAGAAAGCATTTGACAAAATCCAACATCCCTTCATGATAAAAGTCCTACAGAGACTGGGAATAGAAGGAACATATCTCAATATAATAAAGGCTATTTATGACAAGCCTACAGCCAACATATTACTAAATGGGGAAAAACTGGAAGCTTTTCCACTAAAATCAGGAACAAGACAAGGGTGTCCACTGTCCCCACTTCTATTTAATATAGTTTTGGAAGTCTTAGCCATAGCAATAAGGCAAGAGACACACATAAAAAGGGATACAAATTGGAAAGGAAGAAATCAAGTTATCATTATTTGCAGATGACATGATTCTATACATAAAGGACACTAAAGACTCTACTAGCAAGCTGTTAGAGCTGATCAAAACCTATAGCAATGTAGCAGGATACAAAATAAATACACAGAAATCAGTAGCCTTCATATATGCTAACAACAAACACACAGAGGATGAAATCAGAGAATCACTCCCATTCACAATTGCATCAAAAAAAATAAAATACCTTGGAATAAACCTAACCAAGGAAGTAAAGAATCTATACAATGAGAACTTTAAAACACTCAAGCGAGAAATTGCAGAAGACACTAGAAAGTGGAGAAACATCCCTTGTTCCTGGATTGGAAGAATCAATATCGTGAAAATGGCAATCTTACCTAAAGCAATCTACACATTTAATGCAATCCCTATCAAAATTCCAAAGGCTTTCTTCATGGAAATAGAAAAAACAACCCAAAAATTCATTTGGAATCACAAAAAACCTCGAATATCTAAAATAATACTGAGCAACAAAAAAGAGGCTGGTGGTATCACCATACCTGATTTTAACCTATACTACAGAGCCATAGTAACAAAAACAGCATGGTACTGGCACAAAAACAGACATGTAGATCAGTGGAACAGAATAGAGGACCCAGATGTAAGCCCAAGTAGCTATAGCCACCTGATATTCGATAAAAATGCCAAAAATACTCATTGGAGAAGAGACAGCCTCTTCAGCAAATGGTGTTTTGAAAACTGGATAAATATCTGCAGAAGGATGAAAATAGATTCTTCTCTCTCAACATGCACAAGAATTAAGTCCAAATGGATTAAAGACCTTAACATCAGACCGGAAACTTTGAAACTGCTAGAGGAAAAAGTAGGGGAAACCCTTCAACATATTGGTCTTGGCAAAGACTTTCTGAATACAACCCCAATTGCTCAGGCAATAAAACCACAGATTAACCACTGGGACCTAATGAAATTACAAAGATTTTGCACCGCAAAGGACACAGTGAAAAAAGCAAAGAGGCAACCTACAGAATGGGAAAAAATCTTCGCCAGCTATATATCTGATAGAGGATTAATATCTAGGATATACAAAGAACTCAAAAAGTTAAATAATAAGGAATCAAAGAAGCCAATCAAAAAATGGGCTATGGAGCTAAATAGAGAGTTCTCAAAGGAAGAAATACGAATGGCATATAAGCATCTAAAAAAATGTTCTACGTCACTAGTCATCAGGGAAATGCAGATTAAAACTACATTGAGATTCCATCTCACTCCTGTCAGATTGGCCACCATCATGAAAACAAATGATCATAAATGTTGGCGGGGATGTGGAAAAAAAGGAACCCTTCTGCACTGCTGGTGGGAATGCAATCTGGTCCAGCCATTGTGGAAAACAGTGTGGAGGTTCCTAAAGCAGCTAGAGATTGATCTACCATATGACCCAGCTATAGCGCTCCTAGGCATATATCCAAAGGACTCATCTCATTTCCTTAGAAGTACATGCTCAACCATGTTTATTGCTGCTCAATTTATAATAGCTGGGAAATGGAACCAGCCTAGATGTCCCTCAACAGATGAGTGGATAATGAAGATGTGGTACATTTATACAATGGAGTTCTACTCAGCGGTAAAGAAAAATGAAGTTATGAAATTTGCAGAAAAATGGATGGACCTGGAAAGTATTATACTAAGTGAGGTAACCCAGGCCCAGAAAGCCAAGCGCCACATGTTCTCTCTCATATGTGAATCATAGCTACAGATGACTGGGCTTCTGCGTGAGAATGAAAATACTTAGTAGCAGAGGCCAGTAAGTTGAAAAGGAGACATAAAGGGTGGAGAAAGGAAGGGAGGAGGATACTTAATAGGTTGATATTGTATATATGTAATTACAATGATTGTAATGGGGAGGTAATATGATGGAGAATGGAATTTCAAACGGGAAAGTGTGGGGGTGGGGAAGGAGGGAATTACCATGGGATATATTTTATAATCATGGAAAATGTTAATAAAAATTAAAAAAAAAAAAAAGAAAATTAATAATGTGGCTATAACTTTTGAACATTACTTGTAAAGGTAAAAATTCCATACTCTAAACAATAAGCATTTTACACATTGTGGATTTCCTATAGTGAGCCTTCATTTCTTGAGTTGGTCGTATCTATGATGGAAAGCATTAATCAAGAGAAAATTTAAACTATTGTATTTTTATATTATTTATGTATTGATTATTCAATTACCATTTCATATTATTAGCATATAGAAGCAAAAGAAGTGAAAAATAACAAAAATGTGTATGTCTGTTCTGAAAATGATAATCTTGACGGAAAAGGAGAACCTGTTGTCTTTTACATATAGTTTGCATTCAATCCATATGAAAGTATAGAAATCCATTCCATTTGAAAATTAATTATTACTGTCCTCGATATTGCCTGTGACAAGGTAAGAAGCAGTTGGACTCGTTTTAATTGGTTTCAAGTAGTGGCAGTTAGAGAGAGTGTGAAAATGGCTCTCCACTCAGTTCCTCTCATTACAGTAAGATACACAAGAACACTCTTGGGAAAGCAAACACTGATTCCACTTCCTCCAGCCCTCTGGAAACACAGAACAATGCGCCTCTCCCTCGGTCTTCTGTTTTGAGATTCATGCTACAGTAGAGCCATTGCTGATTTTCATGGGAAACGGTCTTCGAAGGTTTTATAAAAGTCGAAGTATAGAGTCAACACTTGCTGGTGAGTGCTTCCATCCTGTGTTACTGGCATGTCTATGTGTATGTCACAGCGTTCGTTCCAGAAGAACTGAACGTGCTTTCAGTTTAACTCATCTTATTGGAATATGCTTCGATCTGGATCATGTTTACCCTGTTTTGAATCAACTGAAAATATGGGGAGAACCTTACAAATGTGGTCATCCTCTCCACTCTGCCATAAAGGGAAGGCCTGACCTTCACAAGACTGCCGAGACATCCCCAGTCCTTAGTTAATGCTTTCTGAGTTGACTCTCTGAGTTGACTCTGAGTTTCACCAATGGTTTACGACCTGTTCACCACCTCTTTCACACTTACATGTTAGAAGACTCAGGTGTTTACATCAGTTTGAAATAAACTGTATTTCTTCCCTCAAAGCTGCGTAAGCCCAGTCTTTAACCTGTGAGCCATCTCTCCGACTCCTTTTTGATTTTCAATTGTGATTTACCAAACTCTATATTTAGAAAAAGACCACATGTAAGGACTAATGCAGTGGGGACAGAACAGAGAGAAAAAGAAATTCGGAGGTAGGCTTTAGACTCAATAAGCATGATCTAACAAATAGAGTTTTGGCTCATATTACATTCTGTTGTAGGTTCAGGTAATTGTGGTCTTCACAATAATGGCCATTCACAAAGCATCTGTGTACTAATTCCTGGTGCCTATGAGTATACTTTACACAGAGAAAAGGGGCTTTGTGGAAGTAATAAGGCTGTAGGACATTGGAGTAGAGACATTTAGGAGAAAGGGTTGTTCTGGCTCTTGCTTTCAGAGTTTGTCTCCATTGCCTTTACAGGAAGGAAGAACATCTTGGTGCTTTCTTATGGCAATGGAGGCTGCTCACTTCACAGTGTTCAGAAGCAAACAGCCAGAGGAAAGGGATTGGCACCCACATTCTCTTTAAGGATGTGCCATAGTATCCTAACTTCCTTCCATCCAGCTCTATATTTTACTCTCTCCCAGTGGTACCACAGGTTGGTGCCCAAGACTTCAAACAGATCGGTCTCTGGGGAACACTTACCCAAACTATAGTGCAGCCAGAAAGAAAATGGGGATGTTAATCCTACAACCACAAGAATTTGCTTTTGCACACAAACTGAGTAAGACAAGAAGCCAATTCTCCAAGGCAGCCTCTGAAGATAATCACAGAACACTGCCTTCAGCCTGTGCAAAGCCCAGGATAGAGGAGCTCATTGAGGCAGCCTAGACTCTGGGCTTATGCAGCTTTGAGGAAATAAATAGAGTTTATTTCAAGCTGATGAATGTGTGAGTAATCCATGTAGCAATAAAAGAAAAGTAATACAATAATTAATACGATGTTCAAAACCTTTCTATGTTGGTTGCTATTTTAGGTCAATAAACTAAAACAGATTTCTTAAAGCAAAAACTCTTACTTAAGCTCATCAGAATTCATTGTCATTTTAAGGGATACAATTACTGATTAATATTTATTTTTACCTGTGATCAGTATACTCCTTGGGGTCACTATTTTCCATTCCTTAGCTGATGAAAAAGCATATTCACTTATGTTTTCCCAAGTTGCTCTAGAAATGGAGGACAGAGGATGAAATAACTTGTTTTACTGTGAACAGTATGGCCTTCATAGACAGAACCATGTGGTATGGATAAATGTTCGTTACGTAATGTCAGGACATCTGAGTTATTTCAGGATCTTTGATTGAAATCAACAGCGCTTTTGGATGACACCCTTATCTTTCAGGATGTGTGTCACATTGTTGTGTAAACAGGAAAATTTATGAAAATGATCTGCAAGACCCTTGCCACCTCTGAGCACCTGCATTCTGCCAACAGGGCGCTGGGCGTCACGTGGGGTTGATAATGGAGGTGGAGGAGAGAAGCACCACATTTCATCCTTCTTGGAGAATTTTTGTGAGGACCAAGATAATAGCACCAAAGTGACTTTGCCTTCCTACCTGCAGTTGCTTTCCAGCTGGGGTTAGATGGTAATTCCTTTAGTAGTACCAGATGCTCACTTCTTACCCTATTGTCTTTCCTGGACTACAGGGCCTCCATATGTTGTTTACTTCCTCTTCTCATCTGAAAATGTTTCCCATCACTTTAAAAATAGCAAAGCAAATAGGTTTGATTGTATATTTTTATCCATCCTCCAGGAACATCAAATATTATTTTGAAATTAGTGAAAATATGTCTTTGAAATGTCTATGGCTATTTTGTTTTAAAAATATCTTTTAGAACACATTCTAATTCTTTTTTTTCCCACTTTGCTTTATTCTGGGCATAAACTAGCTAGGCAAGGCATAATAGTAGATCATTGCACCGTGAGACATGTTTGGCCACTCTTTTTCACCTTTGTTTGGTACTAGTCTCTGTTGTTCGCAGGAGCATAATCAGTTATCTACATCTCTCTACTTATGTCTCTCGTGCATCATGAGTGCTTGCATGACATAAACTTGTTCCTTTCAAGAATATTGGGTATGGGCTAGTAGTAAAGAAACAGATGTTGTATAAATGTTTATGAAGTGTGGTATTTTCCATGGCATGATCCTCAGGAAACAGGCAATTTGGTTTATGAATTAAAAGTGTTCAACATAGGGCTGGAGAGATGGCTTAGTGGTTAAGCGCATGCCTGGGAAGCCTAAGGACCCTCGGTTAAGGCTCGATTCTCCAGGACCCATGTAAGCCAGATGCCCAACGGGACGCATGCATCTGTAGTTCATTGGCAGTGGCTGGAAGCCCTGGTGTGCCCATTCTCTCTCTCTCTCTGCCTCTTTCTCTCTGTCTGTCACTCTCAAATAAATAAAAAATAAAGAAAAAAAGTGTTCAACATAATTCATTTCTCTTTTTCTTGTTTTGTCAAATTTCTGGTGCGTATACAGCTCGATGGGAGCCACAGCAGTGGGCACCCAGTGAACGCTGCCTCCTCAGTGGCACAAATCTGGATGGACCAAGAAGGTTCGGAATCATTTCAGGGTATTTGTTTATTTTTAAGAAAAAAAAAATCTTGCTATACCCATAAATTCTGCATCATGCGTTTTGATGCAATTGTGATCATTCAAAATAATGTGATGCTGGGGCATTCTTATGTAATACACAGAAAGCAGGGTCATTGTCAAAGGAACTTACCTATGTTCCACCTCCCTCTGGCTTTCTGATGTCTCAAACAAAATTTTGAGGCTGACAACCAGGGCATCTATAACACCAAAAAGGAGATAATTTATTTCTACACAAACAGCTATGTGTTAAAAAACATAAATCTGGAAGAACATCTTTCCTATAAGTCAACTTTGAAAACCAAAAGCACCTTCCCCTCTTCCAACTTGAGTGGAATTCTTGAGTATCTGTAGCTTTGAAACAGCCCTAACAAGATTTATTTAATTAGCTTCCCTCTTGCATGATGATGTTTTCTATTCTTTTTCTAAAAGCTTATGAGGTAGTAATGACCCAAAGTCCCACTTCAAGATGCCCTGCACACAATTGACTTCACGAAGGGAAATTTCCCTGTAATTAATGCCAAGAAGAATTCTGCATTTTAGAACTGACTCATGCTTAATCGGTCATATTTTCTAACAGATGTTTATTTTGATTAAAGTGTATTCTCATTCCATTGGACACACTAACTGCATGTTAGTGAGCCCATCTATTTTGGATTCACAAGACCTACTCCCACTTCGATTCCTATCACTGTTCTGCCTATTTGACAATACTTTTGTTGTTATTGTTACTGCTACCTACTGCTGAGCTAATTTTATTGATGGCTGTTTGTTGGTTTCACTCTGGTTTTGCCCTCTGGAGGATGACTCGCTGTCTTCCTTGTAACGAGTGTCACGTTCCTTATTATGTTCCAAGGCACCAAAATTTCTAAAATTTTAAAGGTTGTCGTTTTCAAGTTCTCACCCCTTTAGGATATACAAGTCCATATTGGCTATTCTGATGTTGAAGAGGTTGGAATATTACTAAATACCACTGTAGATCTTTTTTTTTTTTCATTTAAAAATCAAGTTTCATGAACTCCATTTCTCTAATTTACCTGCGATGCTTTTTGCTCAGCATATTAAATTCTCATCTAATTATAATGCAAGCAATTTGATGACCAGAAGTAAGACTTCAGCGTTTTCTTTCTGAACTGCCAAGGCTTGTCACAAATCAACCAAAAGTGATACTTGATAGTATACCTTAGCGCAGAAATGCTCAGGCCAAATGTGAGCAGTTCGGCCATTCTGGTTTATAAATGCAAACATGTCTTCACTGGGGTTGTTTAAATTATTCCAAGACAATATTGTGATTTAAAGATATGATTATTTTCATAGTAAATGTGTCTCATAAAGCTCATCTTTGATTTCTGAAAGGTATATGCATCATTTCTGATATCCTTAGGTACTTTATTCTTTTTCTCCTTAAGCTTTATTCATAGTTTTCATTCCTTTTCAGTATAAATATTTGGTAGGTTATGTTAGTTTATTTTTCAAGTTTTTTTAATTGACATTTAAAATTATGCATGCTACAGGTTATCATTCCTCTGTGGTAAAATATTCTAAATCCTTTACTCTAACTTTTTAAATGAAATGCACAATACACTTCCATGCACTGTATGGGGATTAGGGATAATGCTCATTACTGTATACTCTAGTAATTTTTTTGTGGTTTTTCAAGGTAGGGTCTCACCCTAGCCCATGCTGACCTGGAATTAACTGTGTAGCCTCAGGGTGGCCTCAAACTCTCCCTTCCTCTGCCTTGCAAGTGCTGGCATTAAAGGCATGCACCACCAGGCGTGGTGGCGCACGCCTTTAATCCCAGCACTTGGGAGGCAGAGGTAGGAGGATCTCCAGGAGTTCGAGGCCACCCTGAGACTACATAGTGAATTCCAGGTCAGCCTGAGCCAGAGTAAGACCCTACCTCGAAGAACCAAAAAATAAATAAATAAATAAATAAAAATAAAAAAATAAAAATAAAGGCATGCACCACCATGCCCAGCTTCTAGTAAATTTTTTTTTTATTTTTTTTTTTATTTATTTATTTGAGAGCGACAGACACAGAGAGAAAGACAGATAGAGGGAGAGAGAGAGAATGGGCGCGCCAGGGCTTCCAGCCTCTGCAAACGAACTCCAGACGCGTGCGCCCCCTTGTGCATCTGGCTAACGTGGGACCTGGGGAACCGAGCCTCGAACCGGGGTCCTTAGGCTTCACAGGCAAGCGCTTAAGTGCTAAGCCATCTCTCCAGCCCGTAAATTTTTTTTTTAAAGTTCAGAAGGAATATATAAATACAATAGAAAATTTAAAGTATTCTAATTTCTGCACTTTTTTTCAGAATTTATTTTGCTTTTGTTAATGTGTCCTAAAAATATTTGTTTACTATCAAGTTGTGAAAATACTCCGCATTATAACTTTTAGAAGATCTACAGATTTATGCTTGGATACAAGATCCATCTTGATTTTTTTTTTTGTTTGTTTATGGAATGCAATGGGAATCAAGGTTGGCTTTTCTCAGTAACAATGTCCAACTGTCCTAAGAACATCTACTAAATAATCATTGTCACCATAATGAATTGTTAAAATCAGTTGTCAAGAATCTATTTTGGTTTTTATTTTTATTTTTAAACAAAACTCAGTACTTTTCGCTGCCTCTGGCTACCACCAATTCTGCTCTCAAAATCTATTGAACCAAATGTTTTAAAGCCCGCATATGAGTGAGGTCATTCACGTGGTACTTACCTTTCTTAGTCTGGCTTACTTCAATTACCGCGATGATCTCCAGTTCCAAACATATGGTAGCAAATGCCAGGATTTCATTCTCCTATGTCTGAATAATATTCTCTTGTCTGTAACACCCCATTTTCCATGTCTGTTTCTCAGTTGATGGACCCTTAGGTTGTTTCCATCTCTTGGTTATTATAAATGTTGCTTTAATAAACGTTGGTGTACCGATGTCTCCTCAACATGCTAGTTTCATTTCATTTGGATTTGGATATAGTTCAACTGCTGGTTCATGCAACACTTCTATATTTAATTCTTTATGGAAACTCTACCCTATTTTTCCAAAACTGGTTGTACTAATTAAATTTCTACCAGTAGTATAAGGCAACCCTTTTCTCTGCATCCTCACCAGCATGAACATTTGTCTTTTTGATAATAGCCCCTCTTTGTTGTTTGTGGTGATTAACTCATCGTGGTTTTGATTTGCAGTTTTCTGATGGCTAATAATGCTGAGTGGTTTTTTTTTTTTTTTCCGTATATGTGCTGGCCATTTGTACGTCTATTGTGAATGTCCTATTTAGGTCTATTCTGATTTTTTAAATTAGGTCATTTGTTGTTTTGCTGCTGAGTCCAAAATTCTGTTTTTCCTGCATATCATTTCCTGTCAGATGCACCGTTTGCAAATAAGTTCTTCAACATTTTCCTGTTTTCATAGTAGAGTATATTTTAAATGATATATATATTATGAACAACTTCTATACTTATAGACAACAAACCATGGTATTTCCTTCCCCTCCCCTGCTTTCCCCTTCATAACTCTGCTCATATCCCCTCCCTCTCTATATTAGTCTCTCTTTTAATTTGATGTCATCATCTTTTTCTCCTATTATGAGGGTCTTGTGTAGGTATTGCTGAGCACTGCAAAGTCTTGGATATTGAGGCCAATTTATGTCCAGGCAGTTGTATGTAAGGGGTGGTAGCCTCCTTTGGCTCTTACATTCTTTCTGCCACCTCTTCTGCAATGGACCCTGAGCCTTGGAGCGTGTGATAGAGATGTTTCAGAGCTGGACACTCCTCCGTCCCTTCATCTCAGCACTATGTTGCCTTTTGTGTCATCCCAGGGGTCATCGCCATCTGAAAAGAGAAGCTCTCTAACCAGAAGTGAGAGTAGCATTTATATATGAGTATGAACATTAAGTGTAGTGATTTTGGGGCAATTTGGTGAGAGTAATATATGCATTTATCCAGAAAAGAGCAGGCTTTATACTCTTAAGGCTCATGGCCTCCCCTGCCATAGGCTTTTGATTAGGTTTTCAGTACCAGGCATGTATTCCCTTCCACAGAGCGGGTCTTCAGTCCAATTAGAGTGCAGTTGGTTTCCCCCAGAGCAGACATGCCGCTATTGCACTTGTTCAGTGACCTTTAAAAAAATACTTTTACTTATTTACTTGAGGGAAGAAGAAATGGTCAGATAAAGAAGAAAAGTACATGCCAGAGCCTCTACCATTGTCAAAAAAACTCCAGATGCATGTGCCACCTTGTGTATCTGGCTTATGTAGGTACTGGGGAATTGAATCTGGGTCCTTAGGCTTCAGCACCTTAACCACTCAACCATCTCTGAAGCCCATCCTATTTCTTTTTCTGGATCTATTATACTAGTAGAAAACCATTCTATAACATATCTTGGTAGTAAATCTTAGGATTATTTCTTACATATCCTTTAAATTTGATTTTTAAAAAATGATTAACTATTCAAATTGTCATAGATAGTTAACAACCTCTTCTGTTAAATGCTTTAAATAAGCTTGCTATCTCCTAAAAGAAAATGCTTTCTAAGATTTTGACTGAAATTTAGATTAATTCTTGAACATTTCCTGAGGACTTGACACCTATGGTTGCTGATTCTATATGTCAACTTGACTAGGGTATAAAGCTTAGTTGTTGGAGGATATTTTAGTCTAAGGATTGAGGTGAAGGAATTTGTAGATATGATTATGATTTAAAATGAAGTGCTTTTAAATAAAACATCAAGTCCTATGTGTCTGTGAGTATGTGCTTAATCTAGTTTGTTGAAACTCTAAGATTAAAGACTCCCTAACCAAAGAGGAATAAGTCCTTGTCTAGATGTAGAATATAGAAACTGTTTCTGAATTACCAAAACTGGTAAAAAGACAAAAAAAAAATTCACAAGTAGAAATCAATAAAACTACTGGTTTTAATTCATGGAACATTGTTCTTGTATTGGGTATATCATTTCATTATTATTATGCATCATATCATCATTTCATTATTGTGTCTAAGATATTAGGTAAAATATTTTGGGGCTATAGAGATGACTCAGTAGTGAAAGATACTCAGTTGTGAAAGGTGCTCAGTAGTGAAAGCCCAATGGATTGGCTTCAACTCCCCAGCACATGTGTAAAGTCAGATGCACAAAGTGATACATGCATCTTAAGTTCAAGGCCACCCTGAGATGACAGAGTTAATTCCAGGTCAGCCTGGACCAGAGTGAGACCCTACCTTGAAAAACCAAAAAAAAAAAGTGATACATGCATCTGGAATTAGTTTGCAGTGGCAAGAGGCCCTGGTGTGCCTATTTTCCCCCACCCTCATCCTCCTCCTCTCCTTGCAAATAAATAAATAACAGCATCATAAGAAATATTTTGTTCTCTAAATTGATAGAAATAAAAAGATGAAGGAAGGTCTAAATGTTCAGGCATTCAACATGGATCTAGGCTAGTCAGTTCTCAAGCCTAGCCTGTCATAATACTTCTGCCAACACACTGCAGCAACAGAGACAAAAATGGGCCCTGGATACTTTCTGCAGATGATTTTTTTTTTCCCCTGGAAGTTACCCATCACCAAGGGATGTGGGCTGTTAGAAATATGGATGTTTGGGAATCCACACCTCTCTGGGTTTTCTCTAAGTTGCCATGTTCTTTCATGTTGCTCTGTGTGTGTGTGTGTGTGTGTGTGTGTGTGTGTGTGTGTGTTTGAGGTAGTATTTCACTGTAGCCCAGGCTAACCTGGAATTCATTATGTAGGCTCAGGGTGGCCTCGAACTCACAGTGATCCTCCTGCCTTTGTCTCCCAAGTGTGGGGATTAAAGGCCTGGGTCACCATGACGGCTGTGTCATTCTATTTTTGACACGTGCCCTCCCATTCCACTGTGGCAACCAGAAGATGATCAGTATATTTCGAATGGGTAAGTGGTTAAGTTCTCTTCCAACTATAAGGTTACAAATGTGTATTTCATATTCATGAAGCTTTATCAACTTTGTACTGCTGCATTTTCTATATTATTGGCATCTGTTAGACATTAGTACACACTGCATTTGTTCTTCCTGCTTCCTTCTGGAAATACATTTTACCCAAGTCATGCTTCCTTGGGATTATAAACATTTGTGATTATCTTTAGTGTTCCCCTATTTCTGTTTTTAAAATATTTTATTTATTTGGTAGGATAGAGAGAGAGGGAACGTGGTGCACCAGGACCTGTAGCAATTGCAAACAAACTCCAGATGAATGTGTTACTTTGTGCATCTGGCTTTACATGGGTACTGATAAATCAAACCTGGGTCGTTAGGCATTGTAGCCAAGATGGTTTAGCTGCTGATTCATCTCTCTAGCTCCAGCCCACCCCCCACTTGTTTAGCTTTCACTGAACATTGCATTGTGTATTACAGGTTGGTTTCACTTTATCAAACAGGCTATTTTTTTAAACACGTGTTTATGTGTGTATGTGTGGGTGAAGTATGCGCGCACATTTGTATGTGTGTTTGCATGTGTGTGGACATTTGTGTGCATGTGTGTATGGGTGGACACCACAAGTTAGTGTTAGGTGTACTCCTTGATTGCTTTCTGCCTTATTGACTGAGGCAGTGTCTCTCATTTGAACCCAGGACTCACCAGTTCAGACAGTCTAGGAAACTAATGTGTCCTAGGGATCACCCCTGTGGTGCTGTGAACATAAAATGCTCCCAATAGGTTCATGTGTTTGAACAATTACCAACCCGTCTCCCCATGTGGTAGCATAATTTGGGAATACTGTTGAACCTTTAAGAAGTGGAGCATTACTGGAAGAAGCGCGTACATGGCAGACCTCAGGACTTTTGAGGCTGGCCCCATGGCCTTTGCCTGCTCTTCTTCTAGATTGTGCTAAAGCGCCGCCCCACTCCCACCCCAGCCTGCCATGCCTTCCTCACCATGACGGAGTCTACCTTTGGAGACAGTAAGCCGGACTAAGCCCCTTTCCTTCCATGTGCTCCTTCTTTATGGGTATTTTTGTGCCAGGAACAAGAGAGTAACTTATAGAACCTGTCTCTACCTCCCAAGTGCTAAGATTACAGGAAGGTTCCCATGGTCACCCAGCAATTACATGGGTACTGGAGATCTGACCTCTGGTTCTCATGCTCATGGGAGCAAGTGCTTTATTCACTGAGACAGTTCCCCAGCCTTTAGGCAGATGTTTATTATTGAGCTATTTTTACTTTTTTCCTATATATTGGTCTAATTACTTTCAGAGTTCTTTTTAACCTACATTACATTAACTACATGTTTCCTATTATGCCCAGGTCTTTAAAATTTTCTGCGTATCTTGGGATGGTGAGATGGCATTTGTCCCTAAAGCCTGAGGGTCTGGGAAGGCCTGATTTTAATCCTTAGCATCCACTCAAAAAGCAGAGTCTGACCATGCACCTCTGGAGCCCCAGTGCTGTGAGAGGTGGAGACAGGAGAATCACTAGGCACCCCCATGGTCAGCCATTCTGATAAGAACAAATAGCAGTTCCAATTTCAGTGAGAGATTTCATCTTAATGATACAATGTGGAAGAGCAGTAGAGAACACCCTACATTTTTCCCTGGCTTCCAAATGATTGAGCACTGGGCATGGATGTCTGCACATACATGTGAATATACCACATACACAACACACCCCACATACCATACACACAAAAAAGGTTTAAAAATTATATATCTAGATCTCACAAGGTGGTACATGCATCTGGAGTTCATTTGCAGTGGCTAGAGACCCTGGTGTGCCTATGCTCATGTTCTCTCTCTCAAATAAACAAATTTTTTTTTTTTTTTTTAAATAAGAAAAGAAACCAGAACCAGCTCTTAAGTTACACCGGTGAAGTGTACCAGCTACGTCCAGCTGTTAAGTTACACTGGAGAAGTGTGCCATATATGTCCTGCTATTTAGTTACACTGGAGAAGGGCGCTGTCTATGTCCAGCTCTTAAGTCACACTGGAAAAATGCCCGTCTATGTCAGGATCCCCATGCTCCCAGTCTTCATAGAGTCTGAGAGCTGTAAGGGAGGTGTTCTAGTCAGCTTCACTTTTCTGGGATGAATCTACAAAGAACACATAGTTTGTGGGGGGAGTGGGAGTTACTGGAAGCACACAGATCCGGGGAAGTTCAATAATGGTGAAAAAGCTGCCCCCTTTGCCAAATCCACGCAGAGAGGAAGACCAGCACCAACGCCACAGCGCATACACTTTGGGAGCCCCAGGCAGAGCTCAAGCACTCTGCATACCTTGCGGCTGGAATTCAGATCTGCCCCCAGTAACACCTTAGGGCTGGACCCTAGGATCCACCCACAGCGACATTTCCTCCAGCCAGGGAGCTGGAGATCTAAGTTACAAACTGTAATAATAGACTGAATCTATTGGGGAACATCCATTCAAACAACCACAGGAGGTTAGTTGAGACCTTAAGGTGCAACTTACAGGCAGTTCTGGTGTTTTCAAAGTCTTTCTTCATTCATCTCAGTGGCTGTATGTTATTTCACTCAGTGCACATCCAGTGAGAGAGTTTCCTACCAAGCACTAGCGCTTCTGTTTCTTGCCTTTACACACAGCACGTGGGACTTTTCCATATGTGCTTTGCACAGAACACGACTGAGGTTAGAGCTTCTAGGTTACAGGGTCCTGTTCTGCGCTTTCCTCGGGTTGTGATAGTTTCTCTTAAAAACGTGCATTACACTTCAGCACCATTGCCTTCCTCCTTCCCGAACGTTCTCAGGGGCGCTGGGTTTGAGAGCCTACAGCTTGGCATTGCGCCTGCCCTTCCAGCTCCTGTGGAGGGTGGGGCAGGAAGCTTGACCCAAGGCGTTTGGAGCCAGTCAGGACAACGTGATGAGACCTTATCTCTTTAAAAAATAATAATGAAAAATTACTTTAAAAATTACAATATAACTGAAGGTTTCCAATTTTCATTCTAACTTCATTGTAGTTTATATTTTCCTAAATGCAATTGATAATTTTATGCATACTGAAAATTTAGGCTTATTTCTATGAATTGCTTCCTAAGTGTATTGACCTTGGGTTCTATTTTTCTTTTCTTTTTTATTAATTATTTTTCTTTTAATTTTTATTTCCTTTTTTAGGTCAAGTCTGTGTCACTCTAGCCAATGCTGCCCTGGAATTCACTATGTAGTCTCAGGGTTGGCCTAGAACACACGATGATTCTCTTACCTCTGCCTCCTTAGTGCTGGGTTTAAAGGTGTGTGCCACCACACCTGGCTTGCTTTTATTTTCCTTCCCTCTTTTATTTCTTCCTTCCTTCCTTCCTTCCTTCCTTCCTTCCTTCCTTCCTTCCTTCCTTCCTTCCTTCCTTCCTTCCTTCCTTCCTTCCTTCCTTCCTTCCTTCTCTCTCTCTCTCTCTCTCTCTCTCTCTCTCTCTCTCTCTCTCTTTTTTAGAGAAAGTTAAAGAGAGAGAATTGGCTCACCAGGGCCTCAGCCACTGCAATCAAACACCAGATGCTTGTGCCCCCTAGTGGGCATTTGCTACCTTGTGCTTGCCTTACCTTGTTCATCTGCCTTACCTAGGACCTAGAGAGTTGAACATGGGTCCTTTTCAGGCAAGCACCTTAAGTGCTAATTCTTCTCTCCAGCCCTATTTTATTTATTTATTTCAGAGAGGCAGATAGAGAGAAAGAATGGGTGCACCAGAGCCTCCAGCTGCTGCATACAAATTCCAGATGCATGTGCCACCTTGCGCATATGGCTTAAATGGGCCCTGGGGAATTGAACCTAGGTCCTTTGGCTTTGTAGGCAAGTGCCTTAAGTGCTAAGCCATGTCTCCAGCCTATTTTTCTTTCCTTATTTTGAAGAAATGACCCATATGTTATGAATACTACTCCTATGTGTGGACTAGCCCCTACTTTCCATCCTCTCATTGAAATCTGAGGAATATATTTAACATTCTATTTTGTTTATAAATTTTCTATAATTTAGAAATACATGTTTTCCATTGTAATGGCCTATGATTTAACAATTTAATGTCTCAATAAATGAATCATTTCCTATCTCAAGTGTATAGATCCCCTTTTTCTTGTGAGCACTTTCAAGTTTAATTTTTGCAAACTTTAATCCACATGGAAATTATTGGTTCTATCCATAGGATAAAAATTACTTACTTTTAGTTGTTTTGTATACACCTACCATTTGTCTCTTTTTATGACACAATCTCTACTTTCATCACTGATTTTACTGCTACTTCTTTTGTATGGTGAGTGTGGATGTTCTTTGCATGGATGCATATAACTGCCTTGAATTTGTTAGTATTTTATTTAAGTTATGTGCACAAAAGTTCATAAATGATAGTACTGTGCAATTTCCTTTACTCCACGTGTTTTCGCCTGTTTCCCCACCCCCCCCATGCTGGCTGCAGACGCAGAGCTCATGTCGGATCCCAGGGACGAGGGCTTTGGGTCCTCAGAGCACTGATCTGGAACTGAGCCTGCCCATCCTCAAACTGGCTGGGCTTCTCCGAGACAGAGAAAATAGTCTGCTTTTTTGAGTTTTAGTTATGGTATCTTTTATATTTATAGCTGAAAATGAAATCCTAGATAATAAATGTATATTCTAGTATGATACTTCCATCCCTCTCTTCTTCCTCTCCATCCTCCTCAACTAACACACTCACACACACACTCTCTCTCTCCTTTCTAGAAAGGGTCTAACTTGGTAGCTCAGGGTCTCCTCAAACTCATGACTGCCCTGCCTCAACTTCCCAAGTGTGTGGATCACAGGAGTTATACACTATGCTTCTTTTTAAAATAATTTATTTGTTCATTTGAGAGAAAGAGGGAGAGAGAGAGGGAGAATGAGAGTGAGAACAGGGCACACCAGGGCCTTCTGCCACTGCAGATGAATTCCAGACACATGTGTTACTTTGTGCATCTGGCTTTAAGTGGGTCCTGGGGAACTGAGCTCAAGCTGTCAGGCTCTGCAAGCAGATGCCTTTAACTGCTGAACCACCTCTCTGTCTGCACACTGCACTTCTTCTGTTAGTCTTAGTACTTGGTGCTTTTGTGAATGGTTATCGTACATATTGATTTTCACTTTTTTACAATGAGTTTCTTCACAATAACTGATTATGTTTAAAATCCCTCCTATAGTTCAAATTATTTTGTATATCTGGCTGTATTTTCTATGCTGTTTCTTTTGCTTAATAACTTTTGATTTTGCATTTGTCTTGGTCGTTTCCATTGATTCTCTGGTTTTGATGTTATTAATTTATACTCTAACACTGTATCCATCTGTCCACAGCTTTTTTATATTTTTGTAATTTTAATCTATTACTTCATATTCTATCTTGTTAATTTTAAATCATTTTATTAAAATATCTAATCTGGGCTGGAGAGATTGCGTAGCGGTTAAGCGCTTGCCTGTGAAGCCTAAGGACCCTGGTTCAAGGCTCCATTCCCCAGGACCCAAGTTAGCCAGATTCACAAGGGGGCAAATGCATCTGGAGTTTGTTTGCAGTGTTTGGAGGCCCTGGCACACCCATTCTCTCTCTCTCTCTCTCTCTTTCTGCCTTTCTCTCTCTGCCTGTTGCTCTCAAATAAATAAATAAAAATAAACAAAATTTAAAAAAATTATCTAATCCTACTAATTTCCCTGACAATGCCAGTTTAGCTTATGTCTTTCCATTCAATATCTAAGATATCACTTTCTCATAGATTAGTTTCCCATGGGCTGGAGAGATTGCTAAGAGTTTAAAGGCACTTGTTTGCAAAGCCTATGGCTCAAGTGCAATTCCTAAGTATCCACATAAAATCAGATGAACAAAGTGGCATATAAGTCATATAAGTCTGGAGTTTGCACTGGCAGGGACCCTGGCATGCTTGTATTTATCCCAAATTTTTTTGTGTGTGTGTGTGTGTCTTTCCCTCCTGCCTAAAAAAAAAAAAAAAAAATTGAAAAATTTTTTGTTAATTTTTGTTTATTTATTTGAGAGTGACAGAGAGAGAAAGATGGAGAGAGAGAGAGAGAGAGAGAGAGAGAGAGAGAGAGAGAGAATGGGTGTGCCAGGGCTTCCAGCCACTGCAAAAGAACTCCAGATGAGTGCACCCCTTGTGCATCTGGCTAACATGGGTCCTAGAGAATTAAGCCTGGAACCAGGGTCCTTAGGCTTCACAAGCAAGCACTTAACTGCTAAGCCATCTCTCCAGCCCTAAATAAATATTTTAAAAGAACATTTCCATGTATAAGCATACTTTGACACACCCAACAAGGACGTACTCTTTATATATTTAGCCCCTACCTTTAATCCTAAGACTCTAAATACACACAGGTAAGTCATATTTGACTCACTACCTTTCAGATGCCTAACAGCCAGTGTTGTTTTTATTCCTGCTGGATATTCCTGCGGCCTCTGATCCTTAGAAGTTTCTACAGTGTCAATACCTGAACATTAATATGCATTCTCAATCTCCTAAGAACTATTACAGCCAACACATTTTAAACATGAAAATTCTTGAATATAGCATCTTCCTTTTTAATTATTTTCTCTGTCTCTACTTGAGTTACTCTTCTTTAAAAGTCAGATGCACATTTTTCCAACTTTTTTCTACTTTTTCAATAAAGAAGGGTGAACATTATCCAACTGTATTATTGTACCTAAAATATTAAGTATAGGTCACACCTGAAATTATTTTACATAAAACATTTTAAAATTAATTACCATTGTAAAAATTATTTTACTCATCGTCTGTGACCCCTGACAAGAAACAGTTTAAGGAAGCGATTCTTTTGGCTTACAGTTCCAGGAGGCGGACAGTCTAACATGGTGGGGCAAAACATGGCTGCAGCAGTGGAAAAGTTATTTGTTCTCCACTTAGGAAGCAAGGAGAAAGCACAGAAGCGGGGCAGGACTGTATCACTTCAAAGCTCACCCACAGTGATGCTCGTCCTCCGTGGAGGCTCCACCTGCTAGAGGTTCCTCCCTCCTGAACAGCCACCTGCTGAGCCTGTGCAGGCATTTGATATTGAACCCACAGCACAGGAAAAATCCTACCACCCTGATGTTACTACTATCACCACCATTGCACAGCCCCTTCAGAGATTGTGTGAGGCGTTTCCTAAGCATTCCAACTGTTAGAAGTGCGTGGTGTGGATGTTAGCAGCGGAAGGGAGGTCTTTTTTTAAAATAGATTTTCCCAGGGAGTTCAGTTTTTGCCACGTTCTTTATTTAGCAACACATTGAAATGGCTTCATGGCATGTTTGGGTCCTATTTTTGCAATGCTCTTGCATTTTAAATTTCAGATGAGATGAAAAATCATGTGATCTCACTTAGATCTGCTTGGGGACAGATGGTAATAATATCCAATTACTGATGAAGGCTTTAGATGCATGGGATACATGAGCCCTGGAGAGACACAGTGAGTTCGTATGTGGAGTGCAGCCTTGCGTCTTTATTTAGCACATTTCCCCAGGTCATTGTAGAAGCAGCCAGATTTCCCCTTTACTGCTTTGAAACAGCAAAAGGCTTTGCTTGTTATAGGTAGGCGTTCACATGCGAGGAAGATTAACGCTTTCCTAACCATATGCATAGGAGCATTTTGGGGCTTCATTCTCTCATCCAAAACATTGACATCCTAAAAATTTCAGCTTTACCTCCATAACACCATCTGGGAATAAATATTGGATGAAAAGAGTTTAATTGATCATATAAAGTTTAGGTTCATTTACAAGCACAATACACTGCGTGAAGGTGAAGTTTTGTGGGAGGGTGGTGTAGCTGTTCAACTTTGAAATGACTCCAACTTCTAATCCATCTTCAAAAATGACTTAATTCCAGCTGGAGAGATGGCTCAGCAGTTAAGGTGCTTGTCTGCAAAGTCTAACGGCCTGGGCTCAATTCCCCAGTTCCCATGTAAACCAGATGTGCAAAGTGGCACATGCAGGCCCTGGCATGCCCATTCTCTCTCTCTCTCTCTCTCTCTCTCTCCTTACAAATAAAAAAATAAATAAATAAAGTGTTTTTAAAATGACTTATATCACATGGATATGTGGTACACCTGGGTCTATAAGCCTGTTTGTGTGTGTAAGGGCGTGTGTGTGCAGGTGCTTGTCCACATATGTGCACTTGTGTGTAGAGGTAAGAAGTCAACGTCAAATGTTTTCCTCAGCTGTTGCCCACCTTATTAAGACAGGGTTTCCCCCTGACCTCGTAGCACACCGCGTGGGTTCTGGGCATCCGAACTCATTTCCTCATGCACGCTCAGCAAGCACTGTTCGTGACTAAGCCATCCCCTGAGCAGCCCCAGACTGATGGTGACTTTGTTTTCAATACGGTAGTTACACAGTTGAAGTTTGTGAGTCTTGGGTGAGGGAGCTGGGGATGTCCATCCATGCTGGAGTGCTTAGCCAGTCTATGCCAGATCCTGTACTCAATCCAAGCTTTAAAAAAAAAAAAAAGAAAGAAAGGTTTGAAATTCATTTTTCAGAGCTACTCGTTTTCTGCCCACCTCTTAATAACCCATAGCTGTGTTCCGTGGCTGGTGACCTCCACACACCCTGCAGCAACATGGGCGGAATGCAATGCGTAGGCAGTACTGTGGGTTCCTCAGGAGAAGGAGATTGTACCCAGCATTGAGCTGTGGTCAGAGCTGGTCCTTGCTGAGTAAATGACCTCCAGAGGCGCTCAGTACATTAAGCCACATATCAGCCAAACTCACGCTCGCATTTTAACATAAATTCTTTGGTGCTGGAGCAATCGGATGCATTTTTTTGAGTTACTTTCTGGAGTGCTTCTCTTGTTTTCTAGTGAAAAACTACAGCACCTCCTCTCGGTTTTCCCATTGGCTAGATGAACGTGGCTCATCCAATCAGAAAGCCGTGTGAGACACTGGATTTGAAGCAGGAGGTGGGGCGGGGCGCAGTCCATCCTTCGGTTGGGAGGTCCAGCCTGGGGAGCTGGTGTGCTCTGCAAGGAGCGAGTGGCGGCTTCCCTGTGCTCAGCAGCAGGGTAATCCGGCATGCGTGCGCTACAAGGAAGGCCTGGCCTGACCCTCCTGCCTGTCCCTGGCACCTCCTAATGCCCTTTGATCTCCGCATCACTGGGTTCTCATCACCACAACACCTCCACACACTTGCTGCTCAAGTTCCACATGTTTGGGTTATTTCCTCGTTTTTCTTTCTTTTATGTCCACTTAAGTAGGAAGGGCTTTTCTCCTCAAGGGTTTTCCGTTTGATGCCCCCGTGTCGAAGCTCTTCTCAGTGTTGGATCTTCATTCTCCTTGCAGCTGTCCAGGGCTTGAGTCCGGGACTTCCCACACGTCATCCAGGCGCTCTACCATGGAACTCTACCCCAGACACTCTACTTTCTTTTAAAAAAAAGAAATTAACTTTTGAGACTGAATTTCAGAAGTTGCCCAGGCTGGTCTTGAACAAGTGATGTTTCTTCCTCAACCACCTCAATTGCTGGGATTACCGACCTATACCGCCTGACTGGTCTGGGCTCTTCATACCCTGTAGCTTTTGAGGGGTCACTTTTTCATAGGAACCATCCTCATTGTTTTTCCTCTGTGTGGTAATTGTCAGTGCATTTACAATCTCTCATTTGGATAGTTTGTTATTATCATGTCTTTCCCACTACATAAATGGCAGGGTTTACTGAAGCATTTTCAGAATCCCAGTAAACAGTCCACATTCGCTCTTGCTAAATGAAAGAATGACTAAAGTACTTCATAGACTCCCTATTCAGAAGAGCTTTCTGAGGCTAGATTCAAGAAACACAGGGCTGGGGGGATAGCTAAGTGGTTAATGAGCTTGTTTGCAAAACCTACTGGTCTGGGTTCGATTTCCCAGTACCCACATACAGCAAGATGCACAATGTGACGCCTGTGTCTGGCATTTGTCTGCAGTGGCTAGTGATCTTGAGGATGCTCTTTCTCTCTCTCTCCCTCAAATGAATGAATAAACATTTCAAAGAAAATCGCAGATGTGTGTTTTGGTGTTATAAGAAAAGAATGAAAAACCTCAAAGGAGAATCTTGGTAGAAGTAAAAAAGAGATGATGTTAGAATTATGCAAAAGAAAATCAAAACAAAGCAAGGGGCCAAGGGGCCACCACGGTAATCTGAGGTTATCAGACTTCCATTGCTAACCCCTGTGTCCCCAGCTCTTCTCGGGGAGGCTCAAAAGATTAGTGGAAAAGTCTAGAATATCATCTCAGCTATCTTACTGCTTTGGAATGGTTAGGAAGAAGAAGGAAGGTTGATATACAGAGAGGCAAGACAAAGTAGCAAACTGTGGTATATGCCGGTGTGTGTTCAAATACATGTGCAGGAAGTGTGGTGTGTGTGGTATATGCCGGTATGTGTTCAAACACATGTGCAGGATGTGTGGTGTGTGTGGTATATGCCGGTGTGTGTTCAAATACCTGTGCAGGATGTGTGGTGTGTGTGGTATATGCCGGTGTGTGTTCAAATACCTGTGCAGGATGTGTGGTGTGTGTGGTATATGCCGGTATGTGTTCAAATACATGTGCAGGAAGTGTGGTGTGTGTGGTATATGCCAGTGTGTGTTCAAATACCTGTGCAGGATGTGTGGTGTGTGTGGTATATGCCGGTATGTGTTCAAATACCTGTGCAGGATGTGTGGTGTGTGTGGTATATGCCGGTGTGTGTTCAATTACCTGTGCAGGATGTGTGGTGTGTGTGGTATATGCCGGTGTGTGTTCAAACACATGTGCAGGATGTGTGGTGTGTGTGGTATATGCTGATGTGTGTTCAAATACCTGTGCAGGAAGTGTGGTGTGTGTGGTATATGCCGGTGTGTGTTCAAACACATGTGCAGGAAGTGTGGTGTGTGTGGTATATGCCGGTATGTGTTCAAATACATGTGCAGGATGTGTGGTGTGTGTGGTATATGCCAGTGTGTGTTCAAATACATGTGCAGGATGTGTGGTGTGTGTGGTATATGCCGGTGTGTGTTCAAATACCTGTGCAGGATGTGTGGTGTGTGTGGTATATGCCGGTGTGTGTTCAAACACATGTGCAGGATGTGTGGTGTGTGTGGTATATGCCGGTGTGTGTTCAAACACATGTGCAGGAAGTGTGGTGTGTGTGGTATATGACGGTATGTGTTCAAATACATGTGCAGGAAGTGTGGTGTGTGTGGTATATGCCGGTGTGTGTTCAAACACATGTGCAGGATGTGTGGTGTGTGTGGTATATGCCGGTGTGTGTTCAAATACCTGTGCAGGATGTGTGGTGTGTGTGGTATATGCCGGTGTGTGTTCAAATACATGTGCAGGAAGTGTGGTGTGTGTGGTATATGCCGGTGTGTGTTCAAATACCTGTGCAGGATGTGTGGTGTGTGTGGTATATGCCGGTGTGTGTTCAAACACATGTGCAGGAAGTGTGGTGTGTGTGGTATATGCCGGTGTGTGTTCAAATACCTGTGCAGGATGTGTGGTGTGTGTGGTATATGCCGGTGTGTGTTCAAATACCTGTGCAGGATGTGTGGTGTGTGTGGTATATGCCGGTGTGTGTTCAAACACATGTGCAGGAAGTGTGGTGTGTGTGGTATATGCCGGTGTGTGTTCAAACACATGTGCAGGATGTGTGGTGTGTGTGGTATATGCCGGTGTGTGTTCAAACACATGTGCAGGATGTGTGGTGTGTGTGGTATATGCCGGTGTGTGTTCAAATACATGTGCAGGATGTGTGGTGTGTGTGGTATATGCCGGTGTGTGTTCAAATACCTGTGCAGGATGTGTGGTGTGTGTGGTATATGCTGATGTGTGTTCAAATACCTGTGCAGGATGTGTGGTGTGTGTGGTATATGCCGGTGTGTGTTCAAACACATGTGCAGGATGTGTGGTGTGTGTGGTATATGCCGGTGTGTGTTCAAATACCTGTGCAGGATGTGTGGTGTGTGTGGTATATGCCGGTGTGTGTTCAAATACATGTGCAGGAAGTGTGGTGTGTGTGGTATATGCCGGTGTGTGTTCAAACACATGTGCAGGATGTGTGGTGTGTGTGGTATATGCTGATGTGTGTTCAAATACCTGTGCAGGAAGTGTGGTGTGTGTGGTATATGCCGGTGTGTGTTCAAACACATGTGCAGGATGTGTGTTGTGTGTGGTATATGCTGATGTGTGTTCAAATACCTGTGCAGGAAGTGTGGTGTGTGTGGTATATGCCGGTGTGTGTTCAAATACCTGTGCAGGATGTGTGGTGTGTGTGGTATATGCCGGTGTGTGTTCAAATACCTGTGCAGGATGTGTGGTGTGTGTGGTATATGCCGGTGTGTGTTCAAACACATGTGCAGGATGTGTGGTGTGTGTGGTATATGCCGGTGTGTGTTCAAATACCTGTGCAGGAAGTGTGGTGTGTGTGGTATATGCCGGTGTGTGTTCAAACACATGTGCAGGATTTGTGGTGTGTGTGGTATATGCCGGTGTGTGTTCAAACACATGTGCAGGATGTGTGGTGTGTGTGGTATATGCTGGTGTGTGTTCAAACACATGTGCAGGATGTGTGGTGTGTGTGGTATATGCCGGTGTGTGTTCAAACACATGTGCAGGATGTGGGCACTTGTGGAGGCCATTGCAATGTCCTCCTCTATTGCTCTGTTGCTGCGTTTACTTGAGACAATCTCTCATTGAACACAGGGCTTGACATTGTTTGTTAGACTGGCTCCTGCTATGTTGCCTGCCTCCTCCTTTGTGTGGTATAGAGTTTGAAGCCAGAGCCTCCCACAGGCAATGTGGATGCTCTACCCAGAGATTCTCCCTGTGTCTCTGGTCCTTATGGGGCTGGAGTTGCAGGTGTGTGTGGACCCCGGTTCCCTTTTTATGTGGGCATCCAGGATGGACCTCAGGTCCTTATACGTGGGCAGTTTGTGCTCTGACCCAATGAACACCTCCCCAGCATGGATCTTTGTGTGTGTGTGTGTGTGTGTGTGTGTGTGTGTTTAAATTTTAACTAATGGCATTTAAAAACATATATTTTATTTATTTATTTATGAGAGAGGAAGAGACAAAAAGAGTGAAGGAGGAGGGAGAGAGAATGGGTGTGTCAGTGTCTACACCCACTGCAAATTAACCCCTGTGTCCCCAGCACTTGATAGGGAGGTTTGGAAGATTAGTAGAAATTCTAAAATATCTCAGCTATCTTGCTGCTCTGGAATAATTAGGAAGAAGACAGAAGGTTGATATACAGAGAGGCAAGGAAAAGTAGAAAGAACACACTTCAGATGCATCTACCACCTTATGCACCTGGCTTTCTGTGAGTGCTAGGTTTGTGCATCTGGGTTTCTGTGCCTACTGGGAAGTCAAACCTGGGTGTTTAGGTTTGAAGGCAAGAGTCTTAGCCACTGAGCAAGCTCTCCAGCCCCTGAACTGTTTGTGGAGATGAGTTTCCTTCCAAGTTCTGTATGAAAAACTGTGTAGCCATCATTGGGGTATGTTCTTTATAGACCTCATCCAATGTCATAATCGGGTTCTGAAGTTCAACCCCCTGAAACACATGCAATACTAATGATTTTAGAAAAACTGGTCCCCTAGCTTCAGTATGGAAGAGTCCCATACTGGCCTGCTCCTATTTCTGACAGACTCACATATGTACCTCCTCAATCACTTTTCTAATTACTGAGCAGACATCAGAAAACACTGAGATCATTCAGATTTTAATTGTCAGACAATGCTGTCTACAGTCACTCCATATGTTCCTACCAAAAAAATAAATAAATAAAATAAAAAAAGAATACTTATGCTAAGATAGCAACTACAGTTTTGATGATCATGGCTAATTGGGTAACTAGGCCTGATTCAGACTATTGCTTATCCAGTCAGAACATAATTGTGATCACATTTTCTACCATCCCATGAGCATATTTCTCTTCTCTCCAGAAAATTTCAGTGTGTGATATCAATAAGTAAATATGATTATTTCTCACTCCAGGGGAAGTACACATTGACATTTAATTCACTTCAAAGACATTCAGAGTTTACAACATTCTGAGTGAAAACATAAATAAATAGGATTTATGCAATGTCATGATAATAAAAGTGAGCATATATTGAGTTTGTGTTACATGTTGGGAATTCTTATTAGGGCTATATCTAGCTTATGAGAGGTGATTATTTTATTACTTCCATATTACTACCTTTTTAGAGAAAGAAAATGTCAAGTCTTATAGTTTACAGTGAGTGGCCCAGTAATCTTATCTCTCAAACTGTACGTCCTTATCTCCTAGGCAAAATGTCTTTGGTAGTGAGAGTATTACAGGGATTTCATTTAGATTAATTTAACTTTGTCCTCAAATTAGAGCTAGTATGATTGTGACTATTTTGATCTCCCCCACCAAATCTCTCAAATTTAAGATCCTCATATGTACTAGAATAAGAAATAAATGAATCATAAGGCCAATACACAATGATGCCTGCTGTAAAAGCCTGTCATGTTAAAGATGCATAATATCTTTTAGTCTTACAAATAAACTCATTTGCACACTTGAACACACACACTGCCAGTCATGGTTTTCTAATTTCGTATTATGAGAATTAATCTGCCAAGATGAAATGGTTTACCACAGACAAGATTCCCAACACTTCTGTAAAATGAAATATTCGTTTTGATACCCATAGTCAGATTACCATTTTTCCAGGTATTGCTGAGTACTATTTATTTTATTTATTTATTTATTTTTGTGTGTGAGAGAGAGAGAGAGAGAGAGCAAGAGAATTGGTGCCCCAGGGCCTCCAGCCACCTAAATCTAACTCCAGACACATGTGCTGCCCAGTGTGCATATGTGACCTTGGGTACTTGTGTCAACTTGTGCGTGTGGCTTACATGGGATGTGGAGAGTTGAACAAGGGTCCTTAGGCTTTGCAAGCAAGTGTCTTAACCACTAAGCCATCTCTCCAGCCCTCACATTTTAAATACCTGAATGGATACCATGTTATTAAAAACAGTATTAATCAGTGGCCATATTACATTACTGAAAAGAGTATTAACTTGAGGCTATTTAAACAAGTCTAACATTTAAAAAAGGCTGGCCTATACAGGTTTGATTTGATACAAAGTAATGTGCTTTTTAGTCATGTCTAAAGAGTGCTTAAGATTCTTGCTGGGAAGAAATAACCCCAGTCGGGTGGAGACAGGCTCTTGTACATAGACAGAAATTGTTGCCAAGACAGAATTCTTCCCCTATTCTGGTGCCATCTTCTAGTACTAAAGAGTTTGTTTTCTTTAAGGTTATTTCCTTAGCTGATACCCAGAAGTATGTTTATACTAATGAATATGTTGTCTGTCTGCAAAGAGGATAAAATAAGTAACTGGCCCATTAAGCCATACAATGAGAAAACCTCCCTTCATAATGCCAACATACCTGACTCTGCAACAAATCTTATAAAAAAAAATCTTCAGCATCCCATGAACAGTTATTTTTATTTTCTAAAAGTAAAGCCACTTGGGACTGGAGAGATGGCTTAGTGGATAAGGCATGTGCTTGCAAAGCCAAAGGATCCCAATTTGATTTTCCAGGACCCATGTAAACCTGATGCGTAAGGTGGTACATGCGCCTGGGCTTCATTTGCAGTGGCTGGAGGCCCTGGCACGCCCATTCTCTCTCTGCCTTTGTCTCTCTCTCTCAAATAAATAAACAAATAAATATAATATTTTAAAAAGTAAAAATAAATAAAGCCACTTGGTTGGTAGTAAGAGACACAAGATTTCACATTGTGGGTCCCCACTCTTCCTGAAGAGTCCATGGCTTGATTTTCTGTTCAAACACATTTGCTAATCTTTCTCTTCTCACAGTAAGATTCTATGATAAGTATGTTTATTTCCTCATTCAATGAAAGATAAAAACCAATACATAGACATTAAGTACCTTTCTTGAAGGGTCACAGCTTAGAAGTGAGGATTCAGTGTTACTGTTGATAGAATTTGAGGCCACAGTCAGCTTCCTCCATTACCTCCTCCTGTGACTCTCCTGTGTGCCTTCTTCCTTAGGCTACCGACCTACAAAACATACGGGCTGAAATATGTAAATCACTCCTCATTAAATATTTCTTCAAAAGTATGCTGTATTTTAATCTGTAGTAATGAAGAGAGCCTCAGACCTGGACTGGCTACGAGAAGATGAAAGTGATTTATTCCCATCCCTCTTTCATTGCTGCTATTTCTTCTAAGTATACAGATATTTTAAATGAGTGATCTATTTATTTATATATTTATTTGAGAGAGAGAGAGAGAGAGAAGGAGAGAGAAAACATAGAGAAAAAGAGAATGGATGAACCAGGGCCTCCAGCCACTGCAAATGAGCTACAGGCACATGTACCAGCTTGTGCATCTGGCTTACGTGTGTCCTGGAGATTTGCACTGGGGTCTTTTGGCTTTGCAGGCAAGTGCCTTAACTGCTAAGCCATCTCTCTAAGCCATATTTCTTTTAAGTATTAACCCCATATGCAGAGAAAACAAATTGGTCCTAAGAACTCCTATGCTGTTTAAGGAATCTCCTGGAAAACAGTCGCTGGCTTCAAAACTTCCTAGTACAATGAGAATGCCTCTTTGGTGATAAAGAAAGAGAGCTTGTGCTGTTAGGGAATAACTCAGTTTGGTCTCGAACACTGGTATAGCCAAGAACATCTTCTCCACAGCTGTACCGCCAAGCTCTGAGCACTACAAAAGAGAGGCTTGCCTGTGAGATGGAATGCTCAATAAAAGACCAAAGACTCTCTACATCTTTCCCACGTGCATTAGTTTCATATTGCTGCTGTAAAAAGTTTCACAAGCTCATTAGTTTAATACAACACATACTTATGTTCCTACAATTGTCTGTTGCAGAACTGTCCCTGTTCTAGCATCAAGGAGAGGCGGGACCATATGCCTTCCAGAGGCCATCAGGGAGAAATGCCACTCCGTTTTTCTTCACTTTGCAGACCGTCTTAGGCGTCTCCATCTAAGAGTCAACCTTGCTCCCTTTCCATGTCTGTCCTTACTTCTTCCCTTTCACTGGCGGGTCCCCTGTGAACGTGAGGCCTCCTTCAGTAATCCTGAACACTCTTCCCCATGTCATGAGCTACATTGATCATTTCTGCAAAGCCCCTTTCTCCAGCTAAAGGAGCATAGTATTAGGTTCTAGGGATTTAGGCATAGCCATCTTTGGGAAGGAAAGCATTTTAGGCTTACCTTTACCATATAATGTGAGAAACATCCAGTTATTGATGCCACAAAATTATTTACATTGCAAATGTTGCTTTCCATCAAATGATATATTTAGTAATGAAGGTATATTATTTTTTTTCTACAGTAGGTTACTTTTTAAATCCCCCTACACTGTCTCAGAAAGAATATTCTGAGGGCATTCACATTGTCATGGAAGAGAAATTATTGTATCTAGAGAATTTGCATATAATTTCAAGAGCTGCCTTGTTTCTCTTCCTTTCCTTCTGCCCACTCTCTCTACTCCTCTTTCTCCCTTTGCCCAATCTTTATTTCACAAACATAGGCCCCTCCTACACTCTCACATATATTCCATAAGCACCATATCTATACCATACATGTACACATGCGCACATGCACACACCCACACTCACAGAGGAAAGGAGAAGAAGAGAGATAGAAGAGATAGGGTACTAAATCCTTTCTGCTTGTTAATAACAGCGTGGGCTGGAGAGATGGCTTAGCCGTTAAGCACTTGCCTGTGAAGCCCAAGGACACCGGTTCGAGGCTCGGTTCCCCAGGTCCCACGTTAGCCAGATGCACAAGGGGGCGCACGCGTCTGGAGTTCGTTTGCAGAGGCTGGAAGCCCTGGCGCACCCATTCTCTCTCTCTCCCTCTATCTGTCTTTCTCTCTGTGTCTGTCGCTCTCAAATAAATAAATAAAAAATGAACACAAAAAAAAATTAAAAAAAATAACAGCAAGTGCACAATGGTGAAGAAAGCATCTGGCTCAGAAAATACATTTTTTTTTTTTTTTGGCTTGGTCTTAAATAGAAAGTGCTCAAAACAAGGAGAACAACATTTAAACTGTCCAGGGATTGCCTGAGGGGCATGGAACATCTTTCCCAGGGGAAATAATCTCCTGCCTTAAACTAAATTTCTGGCAGGAGTGTGATGGCTTGCCTGGAGGGCACATTGCAATGTGCTCATTTAGGCCGGTGAGTCAGAGGTAGGAGTTCACACAGAACCTGCTTCTGAGAGGCAGGAAAAATAATCCCTCCTAATGGGTGCTTTGGAACAGTTGCCTGAGATGAACCGTTAGTGGATGCTGGCTTCTGGGGCCATTAACTAGCTAATGTACCCCGGGTCCCTGGGAGGCGGTGGTCCCTCCAGTGTGGGATGCAAGTGAAAGGAGTCCTGCACAATCACTGGAGGTGAATGAGCCCAAGTCAAGCAGTGATGAGTCACCTGTGCAGGCCTCTCTTTGTGAAAGTGCCTAGCAGAGAAAGGAGCAACGCTTCCGGACTTGACAGTCATCCAGAATATTACACATGTATGCAATTCAGAAAATTGCAGATGCACAGACAGTCTAGGAGCAGATTTACAAACTGACTACTCAGTAGTTTGTTTACTCACACAAATTACTTAACCTCACTGTGATTTAGGTTTCTTTTCTCTTTTTTAAAAAATGAGGATTATAGTTAACCTAAAAAGAAAATGCTTGGGAAAGCACTTAGTCTGCCCTCAGGGAATAAATTTCTGTAGCAGCTTATTATATATGTATGACATTTAGGAGGGGGCTTGACGTGGTTTATAAATTATCCTCAAATAATAATAATAATTCAAGGTGGAACTGAGAACTAACAAATGAAAGTCTCTCTTATCAACACTTCAGAAATATTTATTTATTTATTTGCAAACAGAGAGAGAAGAGAGAATAGGCACACCACATGCTGCAAATGATCTCCACATGCATGCACCTCTTTGTGAGTCTGGCTTTATCTGGGTACTGGGGAATTGACCTGGGTCATTAAGCTTTGCAGGGAAACATCTTAACCCACTGAACCATCTCTCCAGCTCTCTTTTATCAATTTTAACAACAACCCATGTCCATTTGCACGGTGTCCTTCATTGAGCTCTGCATGACAGACATACTTGTAGAATTACTCTCCTAACAAAAATTAAAAATGTTTGCAACATGGCTGCTAACAGTAACCATATAGACTAGGTCAACATCTTTATAAATTCATATGTATAGAAACCAAAACTATAGACTCTCATTGTCTATCTTCACCCAGTATGTCTCTAACTTCTTCACTCAAGGTAGTGGATCATTAATGTGTTTCTTTCTAGCTGAGTAGGATTTCCACATATATAAGATTTTTATTTATTTATTTGACAGAGAGAAAGAGGGAGAGAGAGAGAGAGAGAGAAAGAGAGAGAGAGAGAGAGAGAGAGAGAGAGACAGAGAATGGGCACACCAGGGCCTCCAGCCACTGCAAACAAATTCCAGATCCATACACCACCTTGTGTATCAGGCTAATGTGAGTCCTGAGGAATAGAACCTAGGTCCTTTGGCTTTGCAGGCAAGCGCCTTAACCGCTAAGCCATTTCTCCATCCCTCCTTGCTCTCTATATTAGGTTTATACTTGTTTATTTCTCTGCTGATAGCATTCAAGTTGCTTTAAGTTGAGGCTATAATGAAGCTGTCATGTACATTTTATTACACATCTTGGCATTGACATTTCTCTTAGGTAAATAATGTAACATTGAAATTATTGCATTGGGGCATATGTAACAATGTTTACTTTTTTGTTTGATTGTGATTTTTAAGGTAGGGTCTCGCTGTAGCCCAGGCTGGCCTGGAATTCACTCTGTTGTCCCAGGCTGGCCTCAAACTCACAGTGATCCTCTACCTCTGCCTCCAGAGTGCTAGGATTTAAGGCATGCATCTGTGGTTTTTCATTTCCATAAAATCATTGATTTTGCTTTGTATCAGTCACAGAAAGAGAAGACAATATTTTCAGAAATAAAAAGATCCCATATTATACAGTATATTACTATAAAATTACCAACTTGACAAAAAAAATGTTAGGCATCTGTTGTAGTCAGATGCACATGCTGGCAGAAATCACCTGACCCAGAGCAGCTTTGGGAACAAAAAGGTTTACTTTGGCTTACAGGCTCAAGGGGAAGCTCCATGATGGCAGGGGAAAATGATGGCATGAGCAGAGGGTGGATATCTCCCCCATGGTCAATAAAGGTGGACAATAGCCACATAAGAGTGTGCCAAATACCAGCAAGGGGAAACTGGCTATAATACCCATGAGCTCACCCTCAACAATACACTGCCTCCAGGACACATTAATGCCCAAATCTCCATCAGCTGGAAAACTAGCATTCAGAACACCCAAGTTTATGGTGCCACCTGAATCAAATCACCATATTTTCCCCCTGGTCCCCATAAACTGTTACTCATACATAATATAAAAAATACATTCAGTCCAAATTTACAAAACCCAACGTTTTTTTTATCAATCCTAATGATATTCAAACATCCACATACACCAGGGTTTTTTAACTGAGCTACACTACCAAAAAAAAAAAAAAAAAATCCCTCCACAAAATCCATAATGGCACAGAATAAACATTCACACTGCAAAAGATGGCATTGGGTATAACAAAGAAATATTCAACCAATACAAGATTTAAAACAACCAGGGCAAACATTAAACTCTGCAGCTCCAAGTCCAACAACTCTAGTCAGTGACAAGTCTCCAAGCCCAATAATTCTAACCAGCAACAAGTCTCTGGAGTTCCAATTCCTCCCCTCCAGCTAGGCTACTCACACTCCTGGAAAACTTCATCTGGAGCTGTCAGCTCTCCTTGGCCACCATCTTGTTGTCCTGGCATCTCTACTGGGTTCTCCACTGCAAGCCACGTTTCATCCTCAGGGCTCCATCAAGTCTCCATGCAAGCATCCAGCAAAACTGCTTCACACTGCCCATGGCCATTTCCAAAACACATGACCGCATTGCAAACTCAATGACCCTCTCTTTCCTGCATGTTTTATACTCCACAATACCAGGTAGGGTGCCAGTTTGTTAATCCAGGGGGAAATAAAGCAGTCTTTGAAGAATAGGACACTTCTTGAGCACTCAGGCCCCTTCAAAAAGAGTCTCCATTCTTCCTGTTACCCCTGTATTGATCAGCTGGCCCAATCTCAAAGGTTGTAATCTCATATAGTTGCAGCTGAATGGGAAGAAGTTTCAGCTCAAAGATTTCATTTCTGTGCTATCTCCCTTGCACAAACCAGTCCATTTCTATGCAGGCAACCCTGCACAACTTCTCAGGACACAGCTATAGTAGCAAGCCTCTCACAAACTGCTTCTAGCTCAGCCCAGGAAAAGCTCACCCTCCTAAGCCAATCCTCACAGTCCATAGTTCTTACTGCCTTCAGGTCTTTCAACTCTGACCAGAATAGTCCATCAAGCAGTACTTACAGCACTGCAAGGCCACTCTGAGGCCAAGGTTTCAAATCCTTCCACATTGCTCTTGACAATCTGCTCTGAATGGCCAAAGCCACACAGTCCCATGTATAGCAGCACTTTACTGTTGCAGTCAGGTTTGCATTGCTGGTAGAAATCACCTAACCAAGAGCAGCTTCTGGGAAAAATAAGGGTTTATTTCATCTTACAGGCTAGAGGGGAATCTCCATGATGCCAGGGGAAAATGATGGCATGAGAAAAGGATGGATATCACCCCCATGGTCTACATAAGGCGGACAATAGCAACAGGAGAGTTTGCCAAACACTGGCATGGAGAAACTGGCTATAACACTCATAAGCCCGCCCCCAACAATACACTGCCTCCAGGAGGCATTAATTCCCAAATCTCCACCAGCTGGGAGCCTAGCATTCAGAACATCTAAGTTTGTGGGGGACCCCTGAATCAGACCACCACAGCCTCCTTCCAGAAGACTTTAGTTGATAGCAACAGTAGTACGTTACTGTTGAGTGTCTTATTACTATCTTGTCAGACAAAGGTCATATTTAGTAAATATAAAAATCTTACATCTTCTATAGAAAATTGTGCTTTTCTGTCCATTGACTTTGTGCTTGGTCCTTTGATTGGATTGGAGCAATGCTGTGCTGGAGGGGGTGGCAGTAACTCATTGCAAGCCTGGGCCTTAACAAACCTAGTACTATTTACTCCCTTAAATATTTCTAACTTCTCTTGCAGCAGAAGAATGTGATGTAGGTAACTGCTACTCCTGTTACCTTAATCTCAGAAGGAGACAGAATGAAATCCTGGATTTATCTTGTGTTCCAGTGCATTCAGAAGAACATCTATTTGAAATTTCATTGTTCTGCACCCGAAACACTGTCAACTATGGCATGGTAGAAAATAATTTAAAAATACTGAAGCAAAAAAAAACCAAAAAACACATCAAACCACAATTTCATATCCAACAGAATTATATTTTAGGACTGAAGATACAACGAAAGGTTTGATAGATAAAAGGAAGTGAAGAAACTCATCACCAGCAGGCTTACATTGAACAAGTACAAGAGTAAGTGCAGAATAAGGAAAAATTACAAAATGGAGCATTTTGAATTTTTGTTGCCATGTCTGTGTGTGTATGATATGTTTATTGCATGGGGATGTGTGTTATACGTGTGTGCCTTCGAGTGTGTGACTGAGGGTGCCTGTGTGTCATGATACGCACCTAGAGGCCAGCGGACCCCTTAGGCGTCATTCCTCACCCTGTGCCGTGTTTGAAACAGGGCTGCTGCTCAGTGACACCGTGTTGTCTGGGCTTGCTGGCTGGGGAGCGTCTAGGAGGTTCTCCTATCTCCTCCTCTTGTTTTACCACACATATGCTGGGATTACAGATTTACCCGGGGTCTGGGAATCTGAACTCAGATGCTCCCACATGCAGGGCAAGGGCTTCGTCCACCTAGTCCTCTCCCCAGCCCAGATTATTGACATTTATAAAAGGACTGCAATGTACTGCAAATGATTGTTTGGGAGACTAATACAGTATAAAAGACATCAATTAGTAACAGAAAAAGAGTTCAGTAAAGGCCTTTGAGTGTAGTGAAGAATAACACCTTCTCAAAAGAGAAAATTTGAAGATATGAGTAAAATGGCATTAATAGGTCCCAATTCGAAGGGGAATAAAATAGCTCTCAAGAGAAATATACTAAATTCCCATTACTCATGGTTATATCCTCTAAAGTCATTGAAGACATCGAATTAGCAAGTATAGAACTATTGAGCCCCAGGGCCTTTCAGGTTTTAGGATCCCGCATACCTCTGGTCATTTAGATCAAGCCATTGATGAGTCACCTTATTCTATGGTTGTTCCTGTTTAAAAATGCCTTGCTTAACACACATTTACTATGAATAATTAATTGAGTATTTGTTGAATGATTTAAAGCCAGGGGTTGGGAAGCAATTTTTCTTAGATGAGTTCAGTGGACATAGCAAGCAATTTTCACCAGGGTTGGAGGACTGCAGTAACATTCCACACAGCTCCTTTTAGAAGTGATTCAAGTTGTTTTCTGCAGTCCCTGGATTATGCATTATGTCTTTTCTCCATGCTTAACAGTTTCGCACCATTTGTAAAACATACACTAGATATCACCAGCCAAAAGTATTTAACATTTTTCCTGAACCTGGATAATATAAGAGTAAATTTCTTTATGTGTGTGTGCACACACACTTGTGTGTGTATATGTTTGTACATGGGTGCACTTCACCCCCACATTGACGATGTTCACTATGGGATTTGCATCCATGGGCACACACACTTCACTGATTGCTTGTTTGTTTTATTTTGAGATAGGGTCTTGGTACATAGCCTAGGCTGGCCTTGATTTTACTAGGTACACAAGCCTGACCTCAAACTTGCATTCACCCTCTTGCCTCTTGAGTGCTGGGACTGTGGGCATGTCCTGACGTGCCTGGTTTCACTGCTTTTCCATAAACTTCATTTAATCCCATACATGTTATCTGAGCACTTTCCACAAAGGTCTAACATATTAGACTCGCAGGTTTCTTCATTGCGTTGGCTGTACTTTGTTAATGTTCTCATATCCCTAAACATTATGACTCATGCCTGGATTGAAGCTAAAGTTATTCCCTGTACTCGGGGACACGAGTTAGAATATCTTAGTTGGTTTGGCCCACTATAACAAATTACACATACACGGAGTATCTGGGTATCTTTCTGATTGTGTGTGTGTGTGTGCACGTGTGTGTGTGTGGATGCCACAGCACACTGTGGAGGTTTGAAGACAACCTTGGAGAGTTTGTCCTTGTCTTCCCCCTTGCTCGAGACAAGGTCTCCCTTGTTATCTTCTTTTTGTCTGGTACTTCGTGCGCACTAGGCAATTGGCCCACGGGCCTGTGGATTCTCCTGCCCTCCTGTTGCAGTAGACGTGTTGGGATCACAGACACATGGGCTACATTGCATCTGGTTTTACATGAATGTTGAAGAGTTGAACTCAAGCTTGCAGTCTTGAACAGGGCATCATAAGCAATAGGAACTATGAATATTGAAAAGTCAAGGTTCCCCTACCTTAGCTTTTGGTGAAAGTTGTTTTTCTTTTTGTGGAGATAGTCATCTTCTGTGTGTGACTCACATGGGCAGGGGATGGAAACAAGAACAGAACATAAGATATATATGTATATATATGTGCATGTATCACAAATATGTTTATGTGTATTACACACACACACACACACACACACATATATATATATATAGAGAGAGAGAGCGCTATGTGCTACATGCATATATGTACATATGGAGAGACAGTTATGTATTACAGAAAGAGACAGAAAGTTTTGGTTACCTTTCCCTATTTTATGTAGACATCAGTAATATAACAGAGGCTCAGACTCATGATGTTAGTTAGCCTTAATTACCTTCTAGAAGGTTCTGTCACCAATACAGTCACCTAGTGGGTATGCAAGACTGCACCTTTTGAATTTTGGAGGAATTTAATCTGGAGCTTGGTAAAATGTAAGGCCTATGTTTGGGAGCCCTTACAAATAGCAAAATTTCTAACCTCAGCATAAGTTAGCCAGGTGAGTGGCTCCTATCTATAATGCCAGCACTCATGTGGCTGATTCAGGAGGATTGAAAATTGGAAGGTATCTTAGGCATCTCAGTAAGAAAAGCAAAACCCAAACAAAACAAAGCCGAAAACATGAAGTCTAGAAAAATATGGCAGAAACAAAGATCACTTAAAGGAAACTTGTTTTCAAGAGCTGGAGGTAGAAGTAGAGTGTCTCCCTGTTACATTTGCTGAGAACGCCGACGCTTCACTGCTGTACACGTGTCCACAAGTGACTGCGGTTGTGTTCTGCATATCTACTTGGGAGCTACAAATAAATCTGAGCAAGCAGGCAAATTTGTAATTATGGAATCCACAAATGATGGAGGGGGTCAGCCATGTTTTTATTTGCTTCTCAGAAATGTATCTCCCCATTGGCAACTCTAGACTGGAACATAATTTAAAACCTAATTCAGGAAAGATAAATGGGCTGGATTGTATAGATACATTCATGGTTGCTAGCATGGCAAATATATTATCCTAGTTAATTCTTTACATGCATGAATGTTAAATAGAAGAGAAAAAAATATATTAAAATAGCCAACACTCATGGGCTGTCTGTTACATGTGAACCATTGTCTAAGTGCTGAGACCTAGGCTGATCCAAGAACTCCTTGAAATAGGTCCCATCATTTTTAAATAAATATTTTATTTATTTATTGAAGAGGAAAAAAAAGCAGATAGAGAGAGGGAGGGAGGGAGGAAGGGAGGGAAAGAGAGAGAAAGAGAGAGAGAATGGACACTTTATGGCCCCCAGCCACTGCAAATGAACTCCAGATTCATGTGCCACCTTGTGCATCTGGCTTACGTGGGTACTAGGTCCTTTGGCTTTGCAGGCAAGAGCCTTAACTGCTAAGCTATTTTTCCAGCCACCATTAATTTTACTTTACAGATCAGCAACTTGACATATGCAAAGGTTTAGTAGAATTACATTTTTATAAATTGTGCCAGGATATATTTTCTCCCAGTCATAATAAAAATAATACAAAATATATCATTCTACTTCTTGATCATATTAAAATTCAAGAAACTATCACCATTTACAATGTTTATTATTCTAAAGTAAGAAAAGGGGAAAAACAGTGCACTTGTTATGCCCACACATGCCTACAAACATGGATGTTAAATTGAAAGTCTGATCGCTCATTTTGTGATTCAGATTTATAATATACCTTTATTTTACAAAAATATTTAACCAAATCTCTGTGTGAAGGCTGTCTGAATCCAGGGGGCACTGGATGGCTGATGGAGTACCGCTGGGCAGGTGGTGTGTAAGTGGGCTGAAGGATTCAGTGAGAAAAGGAAATTAATGTCCAAGTCTGGAAAGTAAAGCCCTGGATATCTGTGATAAAACTTGAGTTGTTTTTTAGCCAAGTCCTAGACTTGTCTTCCTTAATATATATCACGTCACACTGGGCATATAATTTTTATATGCTCTTTGAACCTAGTGACATTTTGTTCACTCTGGAAAAATCTAAATAGAGCCATATCAGCAATAATTTTGGAAGCTTTATAGATTAAAAGAAAAGACTTGATTCAATTTCAGTTGATTAATTCAATGTGGAGAGAGTTTTTACTTTATTTTTTATTTTTTTTTTTTAAGTAGGGTCTCATTCTAGCCAAGGCTGACCTGGAATTCGCTATGTAGTCTCGGGGTGTCCTTGAACTTGCAGTGATCCTCCGACCTCAGTCTCCTGAATGCTGGGATTAAAGGTGTGTGCCACCATGCTCAACTGTAAAGAGAGTTGTTAATGAATACTTTTGGAAACCACTTGTAGACAAAATAAATTAGGCTAATACATGCATATGATAAGTAGGTCAGACTTAGAAGAAATGTTACTTTTTCAACTGTAAATCTAATCAAATTTACATATGTATGTGTTTTTCCAAGGCAGGGTCTCTCTCTCAGGTGGACCTAGGATTCACTCTGTATCTCAGGGTGGCCTCAAAGTTATGACATCCCTCTTACCTCTGGCCCCCAATTTGCTGGGATTAAAGGCATGTGACACCACACCTGACTATAAACTAGAGGTTTTAGATCTTTTGATTCACTTAGGGGCATATCTTTTTTATTTTTATTTTTAAAGAGAGTGAGCGAGAGAAAACAGGTGCACCAGGGTCATTATGTGGGTATTGGGGAACTGAATCAGACCAGCAAGCACCTTTAACCACTAAACCATCTTCTCGGGCCACACGTCTAGGCTGAAGCTGCAGAAGGATTCTCAGTGCACACCATCAGTTTTCAAATCTGCGTGTCTCTCACATACATCCAGAGGACCTTTAGTAATACTGGCACCAGGTTCCATATTCAGAAATTGTGTCACATCAGTAAAAGATTCTCAGAATTTTCGCTGTCCAGAAAAGGTTGGGAACATGGACCCTACCCTCCCTCAGTAATCTGTAGCAGCGAGTGTGAATTTTAATTCTCATTCATCAACATCTTCTTAAAGAACCTCCTCAATTTTACTGTGTCCCTTTCTTTAGTATATTGACAAGCCTATCATTTTTGTCATAATTACTTGCGAAGTTACATCTTGTGCTGATATGTCAGAGTCTACTTATTTCTACTATTCATCCAGAAGAAAAACCCCACAACACACCCCATGTCACACATGGGATTTTTCTTTTTTTTGAGTGGAGCTGTGACTCCACTGTGAAGAAACAAAGGCCCAAGTGGACTTGAACCTTTTCAGTTTCTTTCTCTGAGATCTGGACAGGTTTTGCTCACATACAACTGGAGAACAGGAATAAATACTGTTACCAGAAACTTGTCATGATCTCAGAGAAGGAAACCTCTAAGTTTGTTGTCTTGTTTGTTGGCATCTGCGCAATGCCAGCAGTTAGAGAAACTTGTCAAGATCTTCTAAGATCTCTTGAAATCAGGGATTAACACTTGACTCACCATCTTTATCTAATTTATGGCAAGCATACAGAAAGACCTTTAACATTCCCCAAGTACGGTGTCTTAGCACACCTCGCTTGCAAGGGGCTGCCTAAGACAGCATTGTGACTTCAAGGTCATTCTATTAAACTGCATTAAAAGTAGAGCAATGTACTTTTCAATCCATTGGTGTAGCTTCTCAAGGGAAAATAAAATATAATAAAATGCCTGTTATATTTCTGCTTCTCCATCCATCATTTTCCCTCACTACTGTCACCCAGGATTCTAATTAGGTCTTGGTGTGGGGATTTGAGCCTTGGAGACAGGTCTGTTGATATTTTTCCTAGCCTGTAAATATCATCAAGCAGACATGAAGGATGACTCTGCCCTCCTTCTCTCAGACCTACTTTTCCTTCCACATCTTGGGAAAAATATTTTTGCTTTTGCCACTGATAGCTGACTGGTGTCACTGGTAATTAATTACGCACTCTGATGTTTGTACATTAGTGGGTGTGGCTCTCACTCATTTCCCATGGTGTTCTATTAACAGAATTAATTATTTCTTTCAAAAGAATAAGCAGCTTCCAGGCTGAAAAGTTGGCCTAGCAGTTTGGCCTGCAAAGTCAAAGGAACCAGATTAAATTGCATAGAATTCACGTAAATCAGATGCACAAAGTGGCACATGTGACTGTATAGTTCGTTTGCAGTGCCTACAGACTCTGTGCCCTGCCCCCTCTGATTCTTTCTCTCTCACTAAAATAAAGATAAAAATATTAAAAATTAAAATAATAAACAGCTTCCATGGCTACGCAGTTTTCTATGTGTTGCTAGTCAGAGGTTGTAGTGGTCCAAAGAGAAAGAAATGAACTGACATGACAGTTTGTGGGTCTACTTGATAAGAGAGTGTTTGCTGAAACCAAGTGTCATGTGAAAATAAACTGCATTTACAGAGGAGGTAGTGTGTGTATAAGTGCCTTGCCTCTAATTCTAGTTCAAACCACTTACTTGATTTTCAAGAGTGACTGAAGAGCTGTTTATATAATGTTGTGCAACTATATTAAGTATAATAATATCTGAGGCAGTAATACTGAGTTAAGTGTGCATACTCAATGTGCTCTTTGTCATTGAGAAGAAAACCTCTAAATTTGTAGCATATAAACAGAATATTTCATTTGGGGAATTTTACCTAAGGTAGTATATGGCGTGCTATTACATCCAAATATTCCACGTCACTTTTCACATAATCCAAAGAATTATAAGGAAAGAAATTACCAAAATTTCTGTAATATTAATGCTTATCAACAAACAGTATGTATTTTTCTTGACAACCATCTCATTGAGTTTCTGTGGTCTTTCACTGTTTGATTTAGATGATACTTCACTATTTGGGAACCTTTTGTGTTAGGCCATATGGAATCAGTAGTATATTGGTCAGTTCCACATTACTACAGTGAAATATCTGTGTCAGTTAATTTTATGTACAGACAAGATCAATTTAGTTCACAGATGCCAAAGTTCAGGTCCAAGACAGTATTGTTTCATTCTCTACTGAAGATATTAAATGACAACAGAGGTGTTTGTTGGAGCAAGCAGAAAACTGCATCTCAAACTGCAGAGGAGAGAAGAGACTTGAGGCCTCAAAATCCTCTGGAAGGGCGTATCCTCAGAGAACGAAGCATCTCCATCCGTTACTCATCTCCTGAAATGTGACCTCCAATAGTGCTGCCCTGCCCATCAGGCCTTCAGTTCTGGACCTGAGCGGCTATCACAGCCCCTTTCAAACCCTTAGCAGGGAGTGATCCCTTGAGAGTGACCGTGGATACCTCCTCAGGGAGAGGACCGGGGTCTGCCCCTTCTGCTTCCAGAAAAGCTCGCCTCTAGTGATCTGTCACAGGCAAGATGGAGCAGCATGTCTCCAAAATAAGCCCAGTGAAAAACAGGGAAAAATATGGCCACTTCCACTTTCATTTTTCCTGCTCACCACTCCCTAGTACTTGAGATTTCCTTTGTAAACTATTTTTATAACCTTCCATCTTTTAACACACGTGATTGGTGTGCTGTCAAAATTTCTCACTATGGTGATAATTTTGGCAATTTTTAGGAATTTCTAAAACTTCCCCAGAGAAACATGTCACATGCTCAATTCTGACACAAGACTCATCTTAGAACAGTGCACTGTTAAGAAATTATGAAAATATCAACTGTGCATGCCCCTTACCTACTTGTTCCTAAAAACGTTATAATAAAATATTGAAAGACTCAGGCTTTCTAAAACATAAGGTTTTTAATTACAGTAGAGTCATTATCTGATCATAATGTATTTCTTCTACAGGAATTGGAATTATTTGTTAAAAATTAATCAGCTAGCTTGTATGATCATCCCTTCAAAATTTTAAAATAAGGTGGTTGAAAGCTCTATCTTTTTTGTTGTTGTTGTTGTTTTGGTTTTTTGAGGTAGGGTTTCTCTCTAGCCCTGGCTGACCTGGAATTCACTATGTAGTCTCAAGGTGGCCTCAAACTCAGGATGATCCTCCTACCTCTGCCTCCAGGTGCTGGGATTAAAGGCGTGTGCCACCACGCCCAGTTTAAACACTAACATTAAAGGCTCTGGAATCCTGACTCACTGGCAATGCTTCTATTTATCCAGTTGTTTCTACCACTTGAGTCAAAGCAGGAGGTGATTCTGCTGACAGGATTGCCACTTTCCTCCCCCATGCCTGAGAAATTCCACATCCAGGATTCAACTGGTGAAATGTCCCAGTGAAAAGAACATCTGCTGTGCTGTAGCCTGTAGGAAATGGCCTTTATCACCTATCAGTTCTTTGTAAATTCAAAAACAATGTGGCACTGTTGCCTAAAAACATGATTAAGATTTCAAAAATCCAATGGGATATCTATCCAGGGAGAGACATTCAATTTCATACTGAATGGAAATTACATCTTTGCTGATTCATGTACACTGCAGACAACTTATAGATGCTAGTAGTGGGCTAGAGGGGTGGCATAGTGGTTAAGGCATTTGCCTGCAAAGCCAAAGGATCCAGGTTCGATTCCCCAGGACCCACATTAGCCAGATGCACAAGGGGGTGCAAGCTTCTGGAGTTTGTTTGCAGTGGCTGGAGGCCCTTACACACCCAATCTCTCTCTCTCTCTCTCTCTCTTTCCCTCCCTCCCTCCCTCTTTCGCTCCCTCTTTTTCTGTCAAATAAATTAAAAATAAAAATAAAAACATAGATGCTGGCAATGCTTTTCCAAAATTAACCTCTCCTTCATTTTGCTAAAGCAGTTTGCACTATGTTTCTCGTATAAGAAATGCTATTATGAAAGTAGGTTGGCTTTGCTTATCACATTAAATAGCTATATTCCCAGTGAGCTGTAACATTTGAGCTGACATAGGTGAGAAATAAGTGACTCAGTTTATCAGAGTGATAATCTGACAAACCAGTGGCCATGGCTGATCTGTGCCTTGGGTGTTCTCTGAGGTCAAACCTGTTCAGGTGGGGAACACCCCAAGAGTGAGGCATCCTAATAACATGAAGCCAGAGAACCAGAAAACCACAAGCTCATATTGATTTGGATAAACCACATTGTGTTCTTCTCTATTTACCCTCCATGCTCAAGAAAGAATAAGTGACTTGAGAACCCAGAGAGCCCACTGGATATTAACTATAGTCAAATATCTACTCGGGGCTGCCAACCCACTACTAAGCGCTTTAAAAACACTGTCAAACTTAATTATAATGACAGTCCTGATATGTCTTCAGTGCCTGTCACTGAGTGAGCATCCAATGAATAGCCAGTCATAAACAGCCAGTCAGGGATGTGCAAGTCTTTAAAAGATACATTAAAGTGCACTAATTACAAAGAGGCTAACAGCCAAGTAACTTGTAACCAGCAAAAAGCAGACGAGAATACAAATCAATGGCTCCAACACCCTGCTTCCATCCTTCTACGCACGGCTTCACCTGAAATCCAAAGCTCTAATTTAGTTTATGATTTGGAGGACAAAGGTGTTTGTCACATGACCCCCTAAAGTCTTTTAAGGATCAAAGAAAATCCAGGATCTACCACGGAAGGGTAACATCGAAGGCAAGCTTGTGAAGCAGGCATGGACACTGCCGAGTGCTTCAATTTTTTCATCATGGAAAAGCTGACAATTTTGCTGTATTTGTTGCTAAGTGTTAACAGGAAATCACAGGTCTTTCCTGCTATAAACCTAGGTAATCTATTACAGTTATTTCTGAAGTAAATCCAAACAGCTCAGAAAAAAAAAAAAAAAAAAGCAGTTCTTAAGCTGAAGTGGCTATAAAATGTATCCTGGCTTGAATTGACTTGGGAGCAAATATCACCCCACACAGATGCAAAAGCACCTCTCATCTGCACCAATCATTACTGAGTGACTGTGATCACTCTCTCTTCCAAACTAACATGGTAAGCCATGAGCTATTAGCATTTCTATACTTTGGAGAGGGAGGATGGAACATTAATAAGTAAAAATTTATGAAGTATATACCTAGTCACAGGTCACACCAGTTTGAAATGATTACGTCTGCAGGAAGACTTGGGAGGAAACCCGGTGGGCTTGCTCATGCTCCAGTGACTGAAGCCATGGTCACTGGAAGGATCAGACAGAGGTGAAAGCAGAAATAAACTTGGAGTGTGATGGGTACTACTTTCAAGTTATCAAGACGTCCAAGATAAAAATCAAGGGTTCTTATTTGCAACTAAGAGGCCCACCAGACATCACAAAAGAATTCAGATAGAAACACTCCCAGCCAGGACAGAATGTCCTTCATGCTGTAACCTGGCAGAATTCTGGAAGACAGAAATTCAAGATAAAGTCCACAGAGTGACAAGTTCCTTCCAGCAACTGCCAACACAGCATACACTCACTCATCCTCCACCTATTCAATGCCCGTGCAGCTATTCTCTGCCATGCTTACATTCTGTTCTTTCACCTGCTTTATCTCCGTTCCTGTCCCAGATTTAGGGCCACTGGTGTATTTCAAGGGAACCTAAAAGCATCAAGAAGAAAAAGAATACGTTTTCATTTCCATTTTGCCCTCTAGAGAGTTTTAATGGATTTTGATTGAAATTATTCTATTAAGTGTTTTATAGAACAAGCAGGTAAGAAATGAAATGTGTTATTTTAGTTCCATGTAATAGACAGAAAAACTGATTAAATGCCTGGACCTGCTCACACAGCTTTTTAGTAACAGCCGAGGTATCGAATTTACATTCTAGATTCTCAGCTAAGTGAGGCCTCCACTAACAGGAAATGATCTTGAAACTTAACTTTCAAAAATTTGACTCCAACTACCCTTAGGATGGTTGACTTTTTAAATAGATGTTATGTAACTATCAGGCCCAATCTTCTACAAATACCATGGAAACAAATAATGGAGAAATTACCTAAAGCAATACTGCAGGACGAGTTAGATATCATGCCTGCTTGCCAGAGTGGTTTTCCTAGTCTATCCAAGGTTCACAACGCACTTTCTAAATAGGCACTGATAAAAATCACTGCATATTTTCCATGAGAATCTGGAGCTGTCTGAACATTCCTTTTGACACTGCCAAAACAAATGCCATACTTTACAAAGTGGGTCACAGGATGCTCCCGAGACATCTTGAAGATGCCATGGGCTTTGGCCAGGAAATGGTTGAATGTTGCACACTGGCTGGTTTCAGTGGCCCCTGGACAGCCATCACAAGGCTGTTCACATAGTAGTCATACTCTTAAGATTGTATGTGTGTATGTGCATTTGTGTGTGTGTCGACAATTATTTCCCTTTCATCCTTTTTTATTTAAATATTTATTTATTTATTTAACAGAGAGAAAGGGGGAAGAGAGAGAATGAGCACACCAGGGCTTCTAGCCACTGCAAATGAACTCCAGATGAATGTGAATGTGCCACCTTGTACATCTGGCTAATGTGGGTCATGGGGAATGAACCTGTGTCCTTTGGCTCTGCAGGCAAGTACCTTAACCACTAATCCATCCCTCCAATCCTCACCTTTTTTGTTTTTGAAATAAATTCTTCTTCCCTATTCCTTTTACTGATAAAACAGAAAGGTAGAATTTTATTATACTTTTTGGATTAGAGGAATTCTACGAACTGAATTAATTCTCTTCCAAATTCATATATGAAAAGTGCTAACCATCTTACAACCCCAGAAAAATCACTAGGTTTAGATGTGCTCATGAAGATGAGGCCATTGTGATGATATTTGTGTTCTAATGGGAAGAGAGAGCCAAAAGCCTGGTCTTGCTTTTTCTGCTTTGGGAGGGCACAGGGAGAAAAAAACCATCTGCAAGCCAGGGAAACAGTCTTCACTAGAACGCAATGTTGTCACCATGATCTCAGCTCCTAGAATTGTAAAAAAGATAATTTTATGTTGCTGAAGCCATCCAGTGTGAAGCACTTTGCCGTAGTGGACTTAGCTACTAAGAGTCACATTGCCACCTCTCTGGAGAAATTGTTGATAATTAATAAATCTAAGTTAAGTATGTGACTATAGGATAATGGTGTGTATTTCCTGTGTATGATAGAGCAATAAGTGTCATGGTTGACATCAAGCATTATGTTGTAGAGGAATGACTGGCTTCTGTTTTAGCTACCTTACTGTATCCTAGCCGTTCCAGGGGGTAGTCCCTGAATCTGGTCTTGAGAAGACAAATGCAGTTACCTTTGCTTTGTCCCTGGCAGGCCTGTATTCTAGTTGCCTCCATGTTCCTGTGATACAGGACCCAAACAAAAGCAACTGCTGGGTGGAAAGTGTTCAGTTTGGCTGACAGTCTTGAGGGGAAGCTCCGCGATGGCAGGGGCAAGCATGGCATGCACAGGGGCCGGACATCACCTCTGCCACAGAAGTTGGACAAAAGCAGCCAGAGAGTGAGCTGAGTCCTAGCAACGGGGCGATGGGATGCGGCACTGTAAAGCCTGTTCCTGGCAACACTCCTCCTCCAGCAAGGCTCCACCTCCCAAATTTCCACCAGCTGGGGACCAAGCCACGGAGTTTATGGGGGACATTTGATTCAAACCACCAAGCCTGCTGCACATTTGCTGTTAAAAGCCCATTGTGAGTGGATTTGTGCATCAATTGTTCATGAAGTCTAGGGTATTGAGTGAGTGGTGTGTGGTGTGTGTGTGTGTGTGTGTGTGTGTGTGTTGCCCAAATACTTGTCTGAGGCTATCTCCCTAGCCAGAGCAGAATGCCAAGTATCTTGTTCTATCACTCTTCCACACAGTAGTAGAGTCTCTAATTGCTCTGAACTCTAGTTTTTCTTTTTTACTTCTTTCTCTTGGTTTCTAGTCATCTGTTCCAGAAATATGCAGAATTATTATCTAACAAATATGTGTGTTGAACTTTGAGCGTTCTGTTTTGTGGTTTAAGTAATATGCATTTAGGCTTAATTATGATCAAAATTATATTTATTGCTAAAATGTGATACTCCTTAGCCATAAATAGAATAAAATCCTTTAAGTTATGACAACGTGGATGAAACAAGAGACCATTAGGTTAAGTGAGTTGAGCCCCACATGATCTCATTTGTATGTGGAACGTATAAACATTGATCTCAAAGAAGTTGACTAGAATGGTGGTTTCCAGAGTCCGAGGATCATGTGTGTCATGGAGATGGGGACAGGTTGACCAAGTCCTCAGTGATATAAGAGAAATTTAAGAAATTCTAGTATACTTTCATAAAAAGAGTATAGGTAATCATAGTGGAAAATAATCTACTGACTATTTCATCAGTTTAGAAGAAAATATTTTGATAACATTCACCATAATGAATTTCCAAACATTTGAATTATGTGTAACTTGATATAAGCACTATTCAATTGATATGTGCATAGATTTATAATTATATGTACAATATCAAGGTTTTTTTTTTCAGTGGTTAAAATATATTTTGAAAGTACAATCCAAAGATGATAAAGTTGATAAATACTGCAGAATTGTTTTCATGTGCTTGTCAATATTCACGTGAAATTTACATTAGGAAATCAAGTGTGACCTTTTGTGTGTGTGTGTGTATGTGTGTGTCTTCATATCCCTTTTCTCTACTGCATGATTTGTGAGCTATGTTACATTGGAAAAGAAAGGTTTTCTAAAATTTAATGTTTTTTTGGTGAAAATGCCAATTTTCACATTGGATCTGAGCTGAAAATAATTTACAAATTGTACCAAAGATGGGACGGTCAGGATATTTCTAATATACTATTTAAAAATGTTTTATTTATATTTATTTATTTGAGAGAGAGACAGAGGGAGAACAAGGCAGATCGAGAAAGACAGAGATAGAGAGAGAAAGAGCAAGAGAGAATGGGCGCACTAGGCCTTCCTTCAGCCACGGCAAACAAACTTCCGACTCATGCGCCCCCTTGTGCATCTGGCTTTATGTGGGTCCTGGGTATTTGAACCTGAGTCCTTCGGCTTTGCAGGTATCTCTCCAGACCCAATTACCTATTTGAAAGCAGATTTCTGGGCTTAGACTACTGATAGTTTAAGTGTGTAATGTATTTGTGCTCCCTGTCAAGACTAATGTCATTTCTAGTGTGGTCTAAAAGCCAGAACATCCAAGTAGCAAAGGTGAAACAGCTTTCAAAATCCTCTTGCCCATTAGAAAAAGCTATGTTGGGATGCTTGTTTGTGTTAGTAAATTCTGATTCAACCAATCATAATCATATCCTCAGCAAATGAATTGAGCTGAATAGATACCAGTACGACGCTTAATCACACGTGCTCTAGTTTCTCCGTCGTTCTTATAACTTACAAAATGGAGATGCTTATGTGCTTTACAGAGTTCAGTCTTTTAGAGTTCTGAAATGGAATGTTAAGGGGGAAAGGCTGTTTGTTACCCAGCATTGAGCAACTGTATTTGACAGTGAGTATCTGCTTCTGCCTGCTTGGAGAGTTATGGAATTCCCTGCTGAATGTGGAGGGAGAGACAGCTGCTACATTGTTCTGTCTCCCACAGTGATGAATGTCAACGTGACGGGGGCATTTGATGACTGCAGCGCATCCACTTCTCTGCTGACTGATATGGAAGCACGAGCAAACACCTAGTGTTGTCTCAGACAATTTAACTTTCATTAACATAACACTGTTCAAACTGGAAATCATTTGTTGTCAAAGAGAGTTAAATCATCCTTGATAAATAATTTTTAAATAAAGTTTAGAGTAAAACACTGTCTCCACACAGAACACAGAAGCTATGGGGTCGAAATGTGATTTGTGTATAGGTAGTTTAAAAAATATTCGTATCTAATTTATCATGCTGAAGATCCAGATTTATCTCAAAGTTCAAAGAATACATCAGTTATTCAAATGAAGAATAAAATTACCTTTGTAAATCTCTTGGTGGAAATCATGAAAGGCTAATTTCATCATGTGGGATTTCTTATTCATCTTGTTTTTTTAAATGTAAAGTCATGTTATTTTAAATAGTAAGAAACAAGTAAGATAACAGTTTATAAAATCCTAGCTTTTGAGTCGATTTTTTCAAAGCATTGGAAATGCAAGTCCTTTCAACAGTAGGAATCTGTGAGTGGCAGAAAACACACCATCATCTGCTTCCTGTTAACAGAGTGTGGGGTCGCTTTACTATCTTAGTCCAGTGAGACCTCCACAAGCAGTGGATCTACTTCGATTTTTCCATAGAGATCTCCAGTACTTGTAGGCTGTGCAGACACAAATCAAACGCTGGCCACAAAGACCCCGAGTAATAACACAGCAGTCTCTTGACATTGCCTCTCTACAGCACTGTGAGCAGTTTCGGCATCTTAGTGAACCCGGTTTTGTTCATCTGGACTTCTGATATAAGCATCCTTATCTTGGAAAAGCAGGCTTCATCAAAACAAGTCATGCCTATTTCACACTGTTTTAAGGAACCGGGTACCCAGCTCACACTGACTCTCTGCTGGAGTCTTCTCACAATAAAGCCCACCCTCTCCCACACAGCGCAGGGCGCACAGTAGGACCCCACCTCTGCCTCGGGGCTGGGAGGGTGAGACGGGACGTGAGGGCTCCTGACCCTCGGCGCTACCCCAACTCAGACAGCAACTCCCTTCTCATAATGGCTCCCCCCTGCAGCATCCTGGGCGCCTCTGGGAGGGGCAGTGAATTCTTTTTCCAGAGTCTGGTTACTGCTTAGACTTCAGGCTATCTGGGAAGTGGGCTGCAAGGCTGTGGCCATGATGAAGCTTCCCAGCAGCTAGGATTGGCAGCATCTGCACTGATGGCCTCTGCTGGGATTTACTTTCTCCTTCTCCCCTGTAGATGGGAGACAGAAGCCCCCTGGCTGGGCAGAAGTCTAGGCGGCTGTCCATGTGCTTCGACTCTTCCAAGGCTCCATCTCTCTCATGCTCAGTTCTATGTTCCCCCAAGGTCACTGGTCACCTTGCACAGTTTTACCCCAGTTAACCGAGTTATTATTATTATTTTTTTGTGACCAGAGGACTTAAGTGCAAGAACTACTATTCACCCATTTGAATCTTCAGGAATACACTCCTAATATGTGAAACAGCATGTGAATCTCAAAAACGGGAGGCATGGAGGAAGCAGCTTGATACAAATGCATATTTACTATGTAGTGTCATTTATAGAAAATCTAATACCGCGCAGTCTAATCGAAAGTGACAGAAAGATCAGTACTTATCTACAGCCAGGGTTGCAGTGTAAGGATTTTTTTTTTTTTTTTTTTTACTGCAGAAGGGCAGAGGGGAGTGTTGTCTAGTGCCCAGACTACTATTTAACAAGGTTGAATAAAAAAAAAAAAGAAAAAAAAAAGAAAAGAGTACATGTTATATTTTCTCATTTTTCATTTTTTACGCCCACATGCATGTGTGTATGTGAGCATATGGGCATGTACATGTGTGTGGATACATGTTGGAGTCTATAAATAGACATCGGGGATCTTCTTGGATTGCGCTCCTCTGTTAAAGTTTTTTTTTTAATTTTTAGAGAGAGTAAGAGAGGGAGAAAGAGTGAGACAGAAAGAGAGAGAGAGAGAGAGAGAGAGAGAGAGAGAGAGAATTAGCATGCCACCTAGTGGGCGTGTGTGACATTGCACTTGCCTCACCTTTGTGTGTGTGGCTTATGTGGGATCTGGAGAGTCAAACCTGGGTCTTTGGGCTTGGCAGGCAAGCATCTCTCCATCTCTCCAGCCCCATGATCCTTTATAAAGCAAGCAAGACCTCTCAGTTAAGCCCAAAGTCTCCTAAGATCAGCTAGGCTAGGTAGCCAGACTAGCTCACTTGCCTCTTTCCCGAGTTCTCTATCTTCTCCCTTGCACTGGGAAAATAGACAGTAGCCATACACAAACCTGACATTTACACGGGAGCTGGGGATCTGAATTCTAATCCTTATACTTGTGTGGCAAGAACTTTATCCATTGAGCCATCTCCCTAGCCCCTAAATGTTACAACACATCAAAAAAAGTACATAATTTTTAAAAGTATGGCATAGTCTTAAAAAAAAAAGCCATCTCCCTAGCACCTCATATGTTTTAACACATAAAAAAAATGACATAGTCTTTAAAAATATGATCTACAGACCAGATCATTAAATGTAAATCTGTTGTTTGTTTACATTACATTTGACGCAAGATCAAAATAAGTTTATTTTGCTTTAGTCAAATTCCACATAGAAAAAATAAAATGTAGTAAATAATAGATTCTTTTCTGCCCCAAACAATGCAAAGACTTAAAGGATGTAGAGGGAAAGGAGTCAGGTAAACTAAGTGAAAAAATGAAAGAGAACATTGGTTTACATGATCATAGTGTTTACCATATACATTATATACTGATTAAAAAGTCATTAACTTTAAGGAAGATTAGAAATAACACTGCTTGGACTGATTTTCAAATTAAAAGCTTCCTGGCCCATAATTGAAAATGCCTATGTAATTCTCATGTGCTACTGTGGGGTAAAGTCACCACAGAGAATGGCTTGCTCCAAGAAAGGAGTCACGTGTGTGGTGTTCAGAATGATGAAAAAAATTACAGCAGCTACTTATGTCTGCCTTGTCCGAAATTTCTATATGATTTTTTGAAATTGATAATGAAATGATTCAGATTTTCCATTTTTTTCCCCAAATATGAGGAGTTCATGAGGATTTTATTATCTTTGCTTCCGGTAGATATTTACCTACTTAGTTAGGCCCTGCAGGAAAACATTAATTACTCAGTACATTCAGAAAGACACAGTGAGTTTTGTCAGCCCCAAAAGAAGGAAGAGGTGTTGGAGAGATGGCTGAGCAGTTAAAGGCGCTTGCTTGCAAGGCCTGATGTGCTGGGTTCAATTCCCCACTTCCCACGAAAGCACCAGATGCACAAAGCGGTGCCACGTGTCTGGAGTTCATTTGCAGCGGAGGAGGCTTTGAGCTCCCATCCTCATTCTCTGTCTGCCTCTTCCTCTCTGTCTATGCCTCTGTCAAATAAATAAAAACGTTTAAAAAGTGAAGGAAGAGAATGCATTTTTTCTTTTTCTTTCCGAGGTAAGCCAATGCTGACCTGGAATTCACTCTTTAGTCCTAGACTGGACTTGAACTCATAGCAATCCACCTGCCTTGAGAATATAACTTAAAGAATATTGAAATTCTTTATTATTATTACTACTGTATGTGATATTCATGCATATATGCTTGTACATGTATGAACATGTATGTGAGGGAGTGTTCAAGTGAGCACATGTGTGTATTTGGAGGGCTGAGGTCGATGTCAAGTGTCTTCCTCAGTCACTGTCCACCTTACTTCCTGACACCTGGAGATCCCAATTCAGCTTAAGTAGCTTGCCAGCAAGCCTTGGGAGTCCTCTTTACTCCACCTGCCTAGGTCCGGGGTTATAGGCATGAACCACCATCCTGGTGTTTTAGACTTTCTTTAGCAGAGAATTCACTCAAAAAGTAAACACAGGCCTGGGAGCCACACAGGTGGCCAGTGCTTTGGCCCAAACAACTCCTACATGATTTTAAAAGTGAATGGAATGGACCATCCAAGGAGCTTCATTTTTAGAACAGCTTCCGTCATTCATCACTGAAGAAAAAGGGAAGGGCTATGCTGACATTTAGCACACAGAAAAACAGGAAGAATGGGTTATAGTGTAGGATTATGGCCAATTTTTTAAGTCAAGCTAGTCCAAAAAATATTTCCCTATTTCAATGAATTATTCATTATAATGTATATAAGTATATACAAAAGTCCACTTGCTACATGGTTTCATTTTGAGTCGATACCCTTAGGTTTATCAGCACCCACACTTTTCTTTTTTCTAAAAGTGTACATTTTTTTTTTATTAACTAGTTTTGTATTCATCAAATACAGTCAGTTTGGTACCATTATTAGGCTCCTCCTTGACCTACCCCTTCCCATTGTCCCCTCCTTGTTGAGGTATATGGGTCGTGCATTTTGGAGTTAGCCCACAGCTATGGGCAGGATAAATGTCTCTGCATATCATGACCCAACATGTGGCTCTGACATTCTTTCTGCCCCCTCTTTCACAAAATTTCCCTAAGACATGTTGGGCTTACTTTTGGTCTGCTTCAGTGATGAGGTGTTGGGGGCCTCTGAGGCTCTGGCTCTCTGATTTGGTAGGAGTTGATTTTTCTCTTTGTTGGTCTTCCCTCTTGTGCTGGTATCCGGTTTATCAGGAAAACAGCACCCTTGCTTGTTTTGCCAATTTTTCTTAGTTTCAGCTGGGGCCCTTTTGAGGTAGGATGGGGTGGCTCTCTCCTTAGGATCTATATCTATCTGAAAAAGAGAAGCAGATTCTGCAATGGAGAGTAAGTTAGCACCAGGAAAAATGAGATAACCCTTACTTTTTTTATATAGAGAGAATTTAATAGGTGTAGGTCCTCTTGTAGCCCATGATTGATGGTAGCTTGATATTGGAGAGTGGGCTTATGTTTGGATATGGTTCTGACTTGTTTCCCAGCTCCAGCTATGGGTCCCATACCACTGAGGGGATCAGTTGGCCAAATCAAGAGCAGTTGGTTCCCCACCATGGCTGTGTGCCACTACTGCACTTGTGTGGGCATCACAACAGGTTATTTGCTGCTAAGTAGGTTAGACCATGAGTTGCTTGGACAGATATAGGTCATTTTCCCCCAGTCACCCATGTAGCATATTCTGGCACTAGACACACTGACTGTCTGGGGACTGACTCTCTTCTAGCTTCCAGCCATGCCATTCCATTTTACGTGTCAACGGCATATGTTGTCTTCAACAGTAGGGTCTTACCACTAACCTTTGGTGGGACATCAAGTACTCTGATAGAAATATGTCTGTCTTTTAGGAAACCTTCTAGATCTCTCTGATCAAAGCTCATTGTGGATGATAGCCCCATGCTGGTACTGGGAGTTACAGGTCAGTGCCCACTACAAAAATGAGGAAAAAGATATCTAATATACAAGAGTTAGAGAGAAGAGAGAGAGTGAGAGTGAGAGGGAGAGGGAGAGGGAGAGGGAGAGGGAAAGGGAGAAGATTAAGGTTAGCATTGATCCTACCCTCTCCAGTGTCTTGTGGTTCAGGTGTTCCCTGTAAGGGCCTGGAGAAGGTTCAGCCATTTGGTCTGCCTTTTAGGAAGTAGAATTTTATGGTTCCATTGCTGTTTGGGCATAGATTTGTGTTTCCCACCCCTTTGATTCCCTCTCCTTCCTCCCCATCCATCCTAGTGTCCAGTCCATGAGTTGCTTGCTGGGTATGTAAGGTATCTGGGTAGATTCAGGTTAGGTGCTGTAGATGAGTGAGACTATGTAGTGATTTTATTTCTGTGATCGGGTAAGTTCACTGAGAATGATCTGTTCCAGGTTCAACCATTTTTCCTCAAATTTCATTGTGTCATTTTCTCTTATTGTTGTATAGAATTTCATCTTACCACATCTTAGTTATCCATTCTGCTAGTGATGGACATCTGGGGTGATTCTAGCTCTTAGCTATTACGAATTGAGCCACTACAAACATGGTTGAGAAAATCTCTCTGGCCTGTGGTTTGAATGTTTTAGGGTAGATGCCCAGTAAGTGAATAACTGGGTCTGTTGGTAACTCTACAGTCATCTTTGTCAGGAGTCTCCATATTGCTTTCCAAAGGGGTTGTACCATCCTACATTCCTACCAACAGTGGATGAGTGTTCCTACTTCTCCACATCCTCGCCAGCATTTAATTTCATTTGATTTTTTGATGTTTGCTATCCTTATTGGGGTAAGGTGGAATCTCATAGTTGTTTTAATTTGCATTTCTCTGATCATTAGGGATGATGAACATTTTCTTACGTGTGTGTTTGCCATTTGTATTTCCTCCTCTGTGAACTGCCTGTTCAGCTCTTTGCCCCATTTTGTGAGTGGGGTGTTTGACTTCTTACTGTTGAGATTTTTGAGTTTTTGTAGATTCTAGAGATTATGCCTCTGTCAGTTGGGTAACCCACAAATATTTTCTCCCATTCTGTGGATAATCTATTGGCTCTGCTTATTGTATGCTTGTCTGTAAAGAAACTCTTCAGCTTCATGTGATCCCATTGGTTGGATGACTATTTAAGATTGTGAACCACTGGGGTTTTGTTTTTCCATTACTATATCAGGGAAAGTACTTCCTAAATTTTCTTCTAGTAGTATTCGAGTTTGTGGTCTTATATTGAGGTCTTTGATCCATTTGGATTTTAGGGTAGTGCATGGTGAAATGTGTGGATCAAGTTTCAGTTTCCGGCATATTGTTATCCAGTTTGTCTAGCACCATTTGTTGAAGATGCTGTCTTTTTTCCAGCCTATATTGTTCTGGCATTTGTCAAATATCAAGTAGCTATAGTTGCTTGACCCAAAGTATGGGTCCTCAAGTCTACTCCATTGGTCTATATTCCTGTTTTTATTCCAGTACCATGCTGTTTTTATTACTATGGCTTTGTAATATAGCTTTAGATCAGGTATGGTGATGCCTCCAGAGGTATTTCCTTTGCTGAGGATATGTTTGGATATGCGAGGCCTTCTGCCTTTCCATATGAAATTTGAGATCATGTTTTCTATCATTGTGAAGAACACTGTAGGGATTTTAATTGGAATTGCATTAAATCTGAATATTGCCTTTGGTAGGATTGTCATCTTCACAATGTTAATTCTGCCTATCCAGAAGCATGGGAGGTCTTTCCATTTTCTCAAGTCCTCCTCAATTTCTTTTTTGAGTGTTTTTATGTTTTTGTTGTATAGATCTTTCACTTCCTTGGTTAACATTATTCCAAGGTATTTTATTTTTTTTGTTGCTATCGAAAATGGGACTATGTCCCTTATTTCTTTCTCTGTATTTTTGTAATTTGCATATAGAAAGGCTACTGATTTTTGTGCATTGATTTTGTATCCTGCTACTTTGCTATAGGAGTTAATCACCTTCAGGAGTTTTGGGACGGAGTCTCTCGGGTCTCATATGTATATAATCATGTCATCAGTGAATAGAGCTAACTTAACTTCTTTCTTTCTAAATTGTATCCCTTTTATTTCCTTCTCCTGTCTTACTGCTTGAGCTAGGACTTCCAGTACTATATTGAAATGCAGGGGTGAGAAAGGACAACCCTGTCTTGTTCCTGATCTTAATGGGAATTCCTCCAGTCTCTCTCCATTAAGTATTAACTGGACCTTCGGAGCTTTGTATATTGCCCTTTTTATGTTAATATATGAAGCAACCATACCAATTCTCTCCAATGCTTTGATCATGAAGTGATGTTATATCTTGTCAAAGGCCTTTTCTGCATCTATCAAAATGATCATGTTTAACCTTGTTTATGTGGTGTATTACATTGACAGATTTCCGTATGTTGAACCACCCCTGTGTTCCTGGGATGAATCCCACTTGGTCAAGGTGGATAATGCTTTTGATGTGTTGTTGGATTCGGTTTGCAAGGATTTTGTTCAGGATCATTACATCTAAGGTCATCAGGGAAATAGGCTGGTAGTTCTCTTTTCTTGTGGCACCTCTGCCTGGTTTTGGAATTATGGTGATACTAGCTTCATAAAAGGAGTTGGGTAACTTTCCCTGTTCTCAAATTGTGTGGCACAGTTTGAGGAAGATTTGTTTGAGTTCCTCCATGAAGGTTTGATAGAATTCAGCTGAGAAACCATCTGATTCTGGACTCTTCTTTTTGGGGAGGTTTTTTTTATTTCTTTTTCAATCTCCATGAATGTGATGGGTTCATTGAGGTGATTAATCTGCTCTGAGTTTAGCTTTGATAGATGGTATGCATCCAGGAATTTATCCATGTCCTCCACATTATCCAGTTTTGTGGAGTAGAGGTTTTTGAAATAAGTCCTGATGATTCTCTCAATTTCACTTGTATCTGTTGTGATCTCTCCTTTTTCATTTTGAATTTTTTAATTTGAAGCCTCTCCTTATTTGCTTGATCAAATTGGCCAGGGGTTTGTCAATCTTGTTTATTTTTTCAAAGAACCAGCTCTTTGTTTTGTCAATTGTCTTAATTGTTTCCTTGGTTTCCAATTTATTAATTTCTGCTCTGATTTTAATTATTTCTTTCCTTCAGGAGCTCTTTGGGTTGGATTTTTCTTGTTTTTCCCATGCCTTTAGGTGGATGGTTAGGTTATTGATTTGGGATCTTTCTGTCCTTTTTATGAAGGCATTGAGTGCTATAAAATTTCCCCTGAGGGTCACCTTCATTGTGTCCCATTAAGTTTTGGTACGATGTGTTCTCATTGTCATTCAGTTCCAGAAATTTTGCAATTTCGTTTTTTATTTCATCCACTATCCATTTATTGTTTAAAAGTAGCACCCATGCTTTTGAATTACTAGGCAGACTTGGTTTAGGAATCAGAAGACATCCCCGCTGTCAGATGCTGCTGGTTTTCATGCTCATAGCAGCTTTCCTAAGGGGCTTCCCCTCATTGTCTATATTTGTATAATGTTTATTGCCAGGGAGGTTACTAGCAAGCAATGAGAGCCTGAGGTTTTGTGTGCTCTTTCATCAAGCTTACACACCTGGAGCCATTTAGTTGTTTAGACAACTCTGTATTATTATTTTTTTTGTGTGTGCTACTCAAATTTTCTGTAAAGCTTTATCAGCAAATTTTGAAATAATGTGATTTTTAATTTTCAGTGGCTTGAACTCATTTTAAAATACACTTTTGTTTTATTTATTTATGTGTGTGTGTGTATGTGTTTTCAGTGGTGCCATGACATGTATGGAAGTCAGGGGACAGCATAGGTTGGCTGTTACCTGTTTACTTCATCTGAGGCAGGGTTTCTCTCTCTGGATTCTTACTCTACTATTCTTTGCTATACTCACCACAGGCTTCTGAGAAATTCTCCTGTCTCTGCTTCTCCTATCTCTGTCAGCTTAGAGTCCTAGGATTACAGAAGCCTGTCACAGTTACCAGGTTAAAAATATATATTTTATTGGAATTTTAATACATGAACAAACTGCAATTTGATTGTATTACTGTCCTATTACCTTCTTTTGTTCTCCCTGAACACCCTCCTCTTTCCAAGTAGTCCTTCTGTTTTGATGTCTTTTTGTCCTGCTCCTTCTTCCAGGTCAAAACGTTGATGGGCTCAGAATCATGCAGGTTTTGTAGGGTTAATGACATCAACTGTAGTGTCATAAATGTACCAGTCAGTTCATGTCCACGTGAACATCTGGGGGACGGTTCCTCAAAGTACTCTGTCCCACCCTGTGTCTCTTACGTTCTCTCTGCCTCTCTTCTGTAATTTTCCCTGAGCCTTAGAGGGTACAACGGGTATTCTCATTTTGTGTTGAGCTCTCAACAGCTTCATGGCTTCAGCTTTGTTGAGTTTTGAATCTTCTCAGTGTCTACCACTGTCTCCATAGAGAAGCTTCACTGGATAGAAGTGGCAGCACCCATATTCCTTCTGTTACCTCCTCTGTAATATTCCCTGATCCCTGGGAGGTATGATAAACTATCCCGTGCTAAGCCCTGGGCTTTTTACTCTTCTCTACATTTTGAAGAGTCTTGGGTCTCCCCAGTATTAACTACTACCTGTCAGAAGAAGCTTCTCTATCCCAAAGTGAGAACAGCATTAACCAGTGAGCACAAACATATATACATTTAGAAAGCAATTTGATGGTCTCAGTGTAGCCATTTAGCTGTATCACAATAGTAACATCCCTTAGGGTCCAGGTCCACCAAAACCATTGGCTTTTGACTCAGTTTTCAGTATCAGTCATGGATGCCCTCTGAATGAGTGAACCTCAAATCCAATCGTAGAAAATAACTGGTTACTCTCATAACTTATGTGCCACTATTACACTCATGGGCACACCTAGTCTGGCTTGTGATTGTGTAGCTTTTGGGATCCATTGCTTGTTTAGACTTTCGATGACTTCCCCCTCCCTCTCCAGCAGCCTACACAACACTACAGAAACTAGCCAGCTGGAGGGTAGCTTCCAGCTCAGTTCCAGCTTGGCTGCTCAGTGTCCTGAGGTTGTAGGAGACCCAGATTTCTTATATGGACTTGAGGATGGAATTCAAATACCCCAGCTTGGGTGACAACTCCTTTATCTACTGAACCCTCTCCCAAGCCCTGTATATGAACTCTTAAAACACTGTTTGCTTCTTTAGAATGGTAGTGTCTGCAGAATAATGCTCTCATCTTGTGAAGCAGAGAAAGAGAGGGATTTGAGACAACAAATGAAAAGTATTTTGTGCTTGGGTCTCAATTTATTCTTTGGAAGATTTCAGGCTGACATACATATTCCTTCTCCATCTATAATTCAATATGCAAATGGAGTAATAATATGGTTTTGCAGACATGAAAGTTTTATTTTGCTTTATTTTGATTTTCTGAAAATGCAAACATATGTAGTATGTTAAACAAATCCCTACAAGTTCAAATCTATTTATTGTTTTCACAAATAGAGAATTCAAATATTGTTTCCTTTTAGACTCTTTCACATTTATTTATATCTGAACAGATACAAAATCAGAAACTTACACCATAGTGCATGAGCAATAAAGTTCTAAAATTAGAATTATGTATATTTACTTAAAATATATGTCATCAAGTCTGTTTTCCTGAATCTGGAGAATGGAGTAATTCTCTCCACAATTCTCAAAATTGTTCATCAGCTGCCCTTCTCTCATCAGGGAAGGGAGCAGGCACTTGTTATGCAGACCTCGAGCTGGTGGCAAAGCTGCAGTGTCTGGCAGAAAGGAAGCTGATTGAGTGGCCATATGTGAGGAGACATTTAGTGTTTTATAAGTAGCAAAAAAGATTACTGATTGGGAGCTACAATTTTAACCTTTATTTTTCCTACAAGAATCCTCAGGTCTATGACTGATAAGTTTCCTTCCCTCTGAAGTCAGGCTTCATGAAATGTTTTAGTAGTTATCAATCATTTGCGGTAACAGTTTGATTCTTGATCTGTTTGCTTTATTCAAAATCGATCTGACAAAATGACCATGATACAGCAATTTCCTCTAATCCATGGGGAATATATTTTAAGACCTTCCACAGGAGGCCTGAAATTGCAGACTTTTTCTTACATAGCGATGTTCAAGTTTAACTTATTAATTATGCACAGCAAATGACCACTAATAATTAACAAGATAGAATAACTATAACAATTATGCTATACTGTGATTTGGGTCTTGAATGGCCATAACGATCTATACATTAAAACACAGTTCTCTCAGTGTTTCTTGGAGGCAGGGAACCTTTAAGAGGTGGGAACTAGTGGCAGATCTTTTTGTCATTTGGGGGCGTGGCCACAGAGAGCATTATGGGATCTAAGCCCCTCCTCCTCTTTGTTCTCTTTTACTTCCTGATAGTAGGTGAGTGCTTTTATGTGTTGCTTTACTGAAGACTAAAAACATCTGGGATGACTCACCAAGGTTTAAAACATACAAAACGGAGCCCGAACAAACCCCTTCTCTTTGGAAGTTGCTATGTTACAGGGACAGAAATCTAACCTATACTTCATACAAGTTATGCAAATCAAACCTCTTTTTCCCTCCCATTCTAGGAGATATCCTGTGAGAGACATTGGGATCATCCAATCATAAAATGGGATGCTGCAAGATTTTATTTTGCTACTCAGAATGGCACACAATGTAAAACTTACTGCCATTTGAGAACAATTGAGGTTGATATAGATCACTGTCAATGCATAAAATAAAACTACTAAGGTGGAGGTCTGGTGTCTTGTTTGCTATTTTTTGTTCTAAAGATAAAAATTCTTTTTAATCAAAAATCTATATGTGAATATGTGTGTTTACACACTCATATACATATTTATACATGCATGCATGTATGAATGTACATGTGTATAATGTCTCATATATCACTCACTTGCTATATTACTACAAATTCTGTTTCATATATGATGTCATTAATTTTTTTATTTAGGTCAATAAGCAAATATCTATTATATATACTTATATATTCCAAATTTTAACTAGATTTGGGAATATGCTTCCTTCTACTTGAAGCAAACAAATGCAACTTTCTTTCCACAATATCATTTTCTTTAAAATAGAAAACCTGAAAGTGGAAACTAAGCAGTTTGAGCCGGGGGAGAACTTTTGAAACATACCTCTGTAAATTACAGGTAATCTACTTTCCATAGGAAATGTGATCATATCATAAAAGTGAACTATGAAATATGCAGAACATAAATGTGGTCTAACATGTATGCTAATTGGTAAGCAGGTTTTTATCTAACTTCCTTTTATTTTACAAATAGAGACTAATGGCAACCTTCATGCTTTGCAGTTGTTATCAACAAATGATTTTCTAAAGTACTCTTAACTCCTTTGTGGTCTCTGCTTTGTGTGTGTGTGTGTGTGTGTGTGTGTGTGTGTGTGTGTGTGTGTGTGCACACGCGCTTTGAGGTAGGGTCTCACTCTAGCTCAGGCTGACCTGGAATTCATTCACTACGTAGTCTCAGGGTGGCCTACAGCTCACAGTGATCCTCCTACCTCTGTCTCCCAAGTGCTGGGATTAAAGGCATGTGCCATCACATTCAGCTTGGTTTCTGCTTTTTCTTTTAATATATATAGACAACTTCTATACTTACAGACAACAGACCATGGTATTTCCCTCCCTTCTCCCACTTTTCCCTTTATAACTCTGCACTCTGTCATATCCCCTCTCTCTCTCCATTAGTGTCTCTTTTAATTTCATCTTTTTCTCCTATTATGAGGGTCTTGTGTAAGTATTGCTAGGCACTGCAAGGTCATGTATATCGTGGCCATTTTCTGTCCAGACAATGTTTCAGTGCTGGACACTGCTCCGTCCCTTCTTCTCAGCACTATGGTGCCTTTTGGGTCATTCCAGTGGTCATCACCATCTGAAAAGAGAAGCTTCTCTAACCAGAAGTGAGAGTAGCATTAACATATGAGTATGAACATTAAGTGTAGTGCTTTCGGGACAATTTGGTGAGAATAATATAAGTATTTATCCAGACAAGAGCAGGCTTTATACCCCTAAGGCTCATTTCCCCCTGCCATAGGTTTTTGATTAGGTTTTCATTACTGGGCATGTATTCCCTCCCATAGAGCAGGTCTTTGGTCCAGTTAAAGAAAAGTTGGTTTTCCCCAGAGCAGATATGCCACTATTGTACCTGTTCAGTTATTTGGCCTTTCTGGCCAAACTTGATGTTTCCAGTGTCCACTCTTTTCACCACTGATGACTTCTGTCTCCCATAAGGCTGCATACAGTGCAGCTTTTTCCAGATTTCAGTTGGCTGGCTACAGGGAGATGGTTTTCTACAGCTTGATTTTTCAGCGATTTTTCCACTCAGGCATGTGAAGTCTTCAGCAATAGAGTCTTACCATCTCTTTCTCCTAGGAAACCAAGGGCCTTGGCCATAGCCTATAATGTTTTGCAGGCATCAACTCACTGGAAGGTATCTCATCCCTGGCACTGAAAATTTTCTAGTGACAATCTATGGCTTCTGGATGTGTCATTATTCAAGAAAGTAGATTTTCATATTTCAGAATATCTTGAATTTTGATTGACCCTCCCCCCACTCCTCTTTTATACAATCTATTTCCTTGACCTCACTTAGGCCTTTCCCCTCCCTGTAATCTGTTCTTCTACTTACATATATACAATGCCATCCCCTTAAGACCTTCCCTCTCCTCCTTCCCTTATAGCATTTTTCTAGCTTATGGGTCCCTGCTATGATTTCTGGTTCCATATCACACACATTTATACATTTGTAGCTAGGATTCACATATGAGAGAGAAAATGTGATGTTTTGCTTTCTAGGCCTGGGTAACTTCATTTAGTATAATCCTTTCCAGATCCATCCATTTCCCTGAAAATTTCATTTTTCTTTAGCACTGACTAAAATTCCATTGTGTAAATGTACCACATCTTTATTATCCATTCATCTGTGGATGGACATCTACGCTGGTTCCATTTCCTAGCTATTGTGATGAGAGTAGCAATAAACATGGTTTTGCAAGCATCTCTGAGTTAGTGAGAAGAATTATTAGGATATATGCCTAGGAGTGCTATAGCTGGATCATATGGCAAATCTGTTTTTAGCTGTCTCAAGAACTTCCAAACTGATTTCCACAATGGCTGTACCAGATTACATTCCCACCAACAGTGCAGAAGGGTTCCCCTTTTACCACATCTTTGCCAGCATTTATTGTCACTTGTTTTTTTCATGGTAGCCATTCTGAGAGGAGAGAGATAGAATCTCAAAGTAGTTTTAGTTTACGTTTCCCTGATGGCTAAGGATGTAGAACATTTTTTTAGATGTTTATATGCCATCTGTATTTCTTCTGGTGAGAACTCTCTATTTAGTTCCATAGCCGCCCCCCCCCTTTTTTAAATTGGGTTGTTTGATTTCTTCTTGTTCTTTTTATATTCTGGATATTGGTTTCTGCTTTTAAATTAAAATTTTAAACAAATTTCTAATGTAATTGAGGAATTTCCTTTTAATTTCTAAAAGTAAACATAATGACTGAAAGGGATTTTTTCGTGTGTTTATGGCGTCTCTGTGTGTGTCTGTGTGTGTGTGCGTGCACACACACGTGTGTTCATGCATGTGAGAGTGGACACACCATGGCACACATATGGAGGTCAGAGGACAGCTTTAGAGGTTGGTCCTCACTTCCACGTCCTTTGGAGCCTGGTGTCTGACTGTTTACCATTGTGTTTTGTGCAGGCTAGCTTTCCAAGCAGATTCTCCTCTCTGCCTCCTTTCTCATCCCTGTGCTCGACGAGGATCACACACATCTGCCGCATTTTCGACTGTTGACATGGGTGTTTGCCTTCTGCACTCAGGCACTCTAGCTTGTGCGGAAGGAGCTTTATTCATGGAGCAGCTCCCTGGCCCTGGAAAGGAAAGGATTTTGATGAAGAAGTAGTGAATGAAGGAAACTTCTGACACCTCAGTAACGTCTCCAAATTTGGCCTCTTCAGAGAAAAGATTTCCACCAGTCAGTCCTCACAGCTGTCTATAAAGTCATCCCTTGTCAGTCCTAACATCAAAACAACTCAACCGGTTCTCAATGCAATGAAAAGGAAAACTCCTTCACAGTGCCGACCACAACAGAACCCAGTAGTTACCCAGGAGCATGTTACTGAAGGAAAGACTCACCAGCACACGTGTGCATATTTTTCTTCCCTTTGGCAAAAGCCTTGTGCTGATATCCAGTTCTTTGGACCAAAATTTCTTCCATCACTTTCAGGTGTGAATTCTTTCTCAGCACTTAAACTCTGTGCCATTAAAATCTGTCTCTGGGGCAGGGGCTCCTGAGCTCTTCAGGCACATCTATGAGTATGTGAAGCCTCAGTGAAAACAGAATCCACTCATGTTCTTCTTGGCTATTAATCACTTGTTTTAAAAATTATGGGCTGGAGGGATTGCCTAGTGGTTAAAGTGTTTGCCTAAAAAGCCAAAGGACCCAGATTCAATTCCCAAGGACCCATGTTAGCCAGATGCACAAGGTGGTGCATGAGTCTGGAGTTCATTTGCAGTGGCTGAAGGCCCTAATGAGCCTATTCTCTCACTCTCTTTCCCTCTTTCCCTGTCCAAAAAAAAAAAAAAAAAAAAAAGAATTAGTAAAAGTTTATATACTAGACCCTTACTGATTATTAAAACCTCTTGCAAAGCTTTTAAAATCTAATGATGACTTGGTCCCCATGCATTCTGAAATGGGAGCTGAGCATTTCCTTTTTAAATGCCTTGAGTGATCTCAATATCAAGGGAGAGTCAAAGGATGGTGACATCAATACCTTTCTAGTCAACATACTATGGGCAATATGCCAATGATTTAAAGGCCAGTCAGTTTCCATAATGCAATTACTTGATTTGCATAAGCCCATATGGCACTTAGGGATCATCTACCAAGTGGGAATCACTCTTACCAGGATCTCAGAGACAAAAGAGGCATGGGCCTAAGAAGAAAGCATATACCTGTGTTTCTGTGGAAGTAATGATGTCTGTGACTTCTGATATTCATACCTAAACCCACTTGTCTTATAAGCTTTTTTTTGGATGTATTTTTCTTTGTGTGAATTCTAAGAGCAAGCAACTTTATTACAGATGCTTTTTTTGTATTCTGGGAAATCTTTATCATCCTCCATTTTAATAATGCTTTAAGTTTTAAATGGAGAAAACAACTTTAACTATGTGATGGTTAGCAAGAATGAAAGCAGGAATCTACTTGACTCTGGATGCTCCTGCAGTGATAAAGTGAAGAAAATTACTATGGTGACAATAGTCTTTCCAAACATAAAGTCAGAAATCACCTCTCCATTGGGGAACTCAGATCAGATTCTCTAGAAAATGGTTTTCAGTTTTGTGATTCTAAGGACTTAAAATTTTGTGATTTTAACATGGTATGGCATGGCCTGACCTGGCTGGTGAATGTGCTAATTGCTAGCTATGTGTAGATGTGTAGGTTACTTTTACTTAAAGTAAAGCATAATTAAATATATACATAATAACATAATTAAAAATCAGGTTCACAGTTGCCCAACTTTACATTAGTCACTTATGCCTAGTGGCTCTATATCATACTGTGTAGAAATATAGAACATCCCATCATTACAGCAGGTCAGTAACAGAATAAAAAGAAATTCTCTCCACTACCCCTTATACTTTGTAAAAGAAGAGATATATAGGGGCTGGAGAGATGGCCCAGTGGCTAAAGGCATTTGCTCACAAGCCTAGTAGCTTGAATTTGATTCCCCATTATCCACATAAAGCCAGATGCACAAAGTGACACTTGTGTCTGCAGTGGGTTTGCAATGGCAAGAAGCCTTGCTGTACCCATTCCTCTTCTCTTTTTCCCTCTGCATGCGAATTAATAATACCTAAAAATAGTTAATAAAAAGGAAGAGATATGTGATCAGTGGTACATTGTGACCTCATCCTTAATTACTTTAATCAATATTCCTTTGGATGGAATTTCCTAGAAGTATTTTTTTTTTAACCATCCTAAACCTTGAAGTAATCATTGAGAAATCTAAATATACTATAAAGGAAGTACATAGTTTCACTTTACCAATATCGCCAAGGCCATACTTGTTGTTGCTTTCAATGTTATTGGAAACATCTGCCAAAAGAATAGTATGGAACCACAAGCCATAGATCAGGTGGAAACAAATGGCTTTTGCTATGTGTGTCCCATAAAGAAGAGACAATAATAATAATTCAAAATCTATTTACATTGCACCTCATGTTTCCATTTATCCTGTGTGGAGGCACTTGATATATGGCTTCTGGAACCATAGAAGCAGTGCCCTTGTATCCAAGCTGGCTTATTGCCTGATTATAGGTCAGAGCTAGGGCAACGTTAAATAAATAGCCAGGCATGACTGGTAAAAGGTGAGCGATGACCATGCTACCAGAAGATCAATAAGTTACTTCCACACCCGTAAGTATTTGCAAATGATACATTCATAAATCTTTATCTTGCTTTTTAGCAAATTCTAATACAAAAAGAAATCAATGGACACAGACTAAACCAAAAGAGACTGAACTTAAAATATAAAGCTTGTCAGTGACAGCTAGGAAGTCATCCTTTTAACTAAAGCACAGTACCACCCGGGCTGTGTAGGCGGCTGTTTCTTCCCGAAGGTCTTGACTTATTCCTTCTTATTCAACGACGCTGATGGGAAGCTGCCTGCTTTGCATGAACAAAAATATAAATGCAAAAGCAATTGATCATTTTGAATCCTAATTCCTGTGATTCTACCATCCCACTGAAAAGGCCAAGGGATTAAAAATGAGATGAATCACTCTATAATAGAAGCATCTGGGCGTCAGTGGGTGTAAGTAGCATTTAGAAGGAAGCAGAGTGAGTAGGAGAGCAGTGTGCATTGTAATGCCACCTAGGAGGAAGCAGTCCTCGGCGCGGCACCTGCCCACAGAGTCTGTTTGAAAACGTGCTTGCAGACAGAGTTTAAATGATTGAGCCAGTGTTTTTAACAGTGGATAATGGAAAATAATCTCCAAGAAGTATTTGCCTTTGTACTTGCTATGCACTGCACACAGCAACCGAGAGTGGGCATTTCATAATTCTTCATGCCTTGCTAATTAAATTATGTTGTCTGTTTACAGAGCTCACCGCAGGATTTTATGGTGCATTCAGAAGGCTTTGTAGGGAAGGGAGTTTTGATTTCTAGTCTATTTGCAGTCAAGAAAAAAAAAATTACATTTCAAATAAATTTCTCCCCACACAGAGAGGCAGAAAATAGGGAGAGAGGTGGCACAGTGCAGGTGCCAGGCAAGGTAGCCTTTGCCTTACAGAACAAAGAAATGAGCCTGATCCTTACCGGTGCGTGGCCCACTGAGCTTTCACTCATGTAGCACGGTTATTACTGCCAGGTTGGGGTCACCATCACCTAGTCTGCCTCCTCCATGGTATGAATGTCCCCACTGGGTGACCTGCCAGGAATAATGGGAAGAGGCAGTAAAGAGAGGACCTGTGAATTTCCATAGTCCCTTGCTAAATGAGTCTCATGATGGAGGCTAAATTCACTCAGGTGAAGAGGGTCTTGTAAGAGAAATGGCAAATGCTGTCCAAATCATACCACCTCCCACACTGCAGTCCAGAGATAAACTTAAGAGGTCAGATGAACTTGAATTCAAATCCTCAGTGAAAATATTATGATCCTTCAAGGAGATAATGCATGCAAAATTTCTACCATAGGCTTCTATGCCCCCAATGTTGGACACTATTATAGTCAAGGTCTGTTTAAAGGCTTTTTGTTTTCTTTTTGGTTTTATTAACATGATAACATTTTCAAATTTATTAGGAAACAATTGATCTAAATGCTCCCAGAGGTCTGATGGAACCTAACAAACTATTAGTTTCATACACTCAGTAGTAATTCACATAATGTCTTTCATATTTTAGGAGGAACAGAGGAGGTGATTTGGAAAGAGATAACATGCACTTTCATTTTTATTTAAATGAAAACTGAAAATTCCAGTTAACTGATTATAATGAATATAATGGAAAAGTAGATGCAAGACTTGGTGTTAAACTTCTATGAGAACTTGTAAAGTTATTTCTCTTTTTTTTTCTATGCCTTCCAATTTAAGAGAATTTAAAAAATATAATTACTTGCTCTCAGTCCAAACCATACCTCATCAGACCCAATTGATAGCTGTGTTATTTAAAGAGTATGGAAAAGTATTAATCCCACAAAGAAAGCATACGGCAAAGAACCCAGCATGAACCTTGTCATTCTGTTAAATACCATAGAATTAATTCTAGAAAACAGTACTGGTAAAATGGTAAGATCTTGGTGCTCAATATTCATAAGGTTTCTGTGTCTATGTTTGACTAACACAAATGACTGGGGAACCTTTGAAATATTAAAGATTATAGCAAATGTGCTGGTGAAAGAGAATTGGATATTTTTTAAAAAACAAAAGAACATCACTCTCATATTCAAAATTCATAAGCAAAATTTTCATTAAATATGTGGCATTTCTTTCTGCTGACATTTAGTTTGTAATGTGGCCTCATTTCAGGAGCACTGGTTAAATGTTCACAGAAAAAAACCTTTCCTGTACCAAAAGAAAGCAGGTACAGTCCTAATGTATACAAGCCTTTTGTGTCCCTTGGACTTCTTACCAATCAAAGCAAAATTGGAACAACCTAAAAGAACTTTTAGTAGACCTATTTAAAAATAGAAATTTGTAATCAGAATATTTAAATAGAAGAACTTATTAACACGCAAAAAAGTAGAAAAACAAATGAACTGTCTGTATTGTAACTATCATCATTCACTCATTTAGGTTTGGTGGGTGCAAAGCACACAGATCTCAACTCCGAGGGAGTAAGAGGTAGTTTATTCCGGGCTCACTGTGAGTAGCCACAGCCTGAGGACACGGATTCAGGCTATACCGAACTGCGTCTTCCAAAGTGTTGAGTGGCGTGACGTTATTGAAGTTACAGACCAAAAGAAAGTCATGGGTCCAGACACTTTCTGGATGCATTGGTGTACATATCAGGTAGGCGTGTTTCAGCACAGCGAGGCAATCTCTGCCTTAGGCTTCAGGTGCTGCCTCATGTCATTCTGGGTCTTTGGGTTTGTGGAAGCTGGTGGTCTGTTCGTAAATTCCAAAAGGGTTCCACCTGATCACTTGATAGTCACGAGGATGTCAGGTCAGACACAGAGGTGGGCAACAATGGCTATGAAGTGGGCTAAGGATACCTCAGGTAGTTCCACTGCCAGAGTGCAGCCTTCCATCCTGCCCAGTCATGGAGGCTCTGTCAGTCAGCCTTGTGGGAGGAGTGAGGTATGCGCAGTCCCCCGTGAGAGCTAAGGGTCATTGCTTCAAGAAACATACCAAAAGTTAGGGCTCTTGGCACTGAAGGTGCTATGAAAGTAGGTGTGCCCTGATCTCTCTGATCCTCTGTGACCTTTTGGGGTGGGCACACCACCCTGTGACAGTTTGAGTATGATCACCTCTTTAAATGTTCCAAGTGCATCTCCTGATGGCTTGAGTGGGATCACCTTTGAAACCTGTTTGTGTACCCCTCTTTCTGATGGCTTGAGTGTGATCACCCTTTCCCATCCGGGGCCCATTTCCTAGCAGTATCAAAGTTGTATGATGCCAGTGCTCTCCCATCGTCCTCTTCTGCTGTCCTGGGCGGCTGGCCCCCCACCCCCGTCTTTCTCCATTTTCAATTTTCTTTTGCTTTACTCTCACATTTCTATCTGCGTGCTTCCCTCATCCAATCTTCTCTACCTACCTTTGGATATGAGAAATGAAGCGATGTTGGAAATACCATTAACAGAGAAAGAGTGAGCTTGGGGAATTGCAGGTGATCGTCACAGCGCACGCGGGGAGAAAACACAGAAGCAATCTCCTCGGTCAGCGGAGCGTGTAATCAGCACAGTGCCAAAGCCTCCACGTCTCCTCACATTCTTGTCCTGGGGTGGGTGAGCTTTTAACCGTTCTCTTTAAAAAAAAAATTTTTTTTTGTTTATTTATTTGAGAGTGACAGAGAAGAAGGGAGGGAGGGAGGGAGGGAGGGAGGGAGGGAGAGAGAGAGAGAGAGAGAGAGATTGGGGGAGAGAGTGGGCACGCCAGGGCCTCCAGCCACTGCAAATGAACTCCAGACACGTGCGACCCCCTGTGCATCTGGCTAACATGGATCCTGTGGAATTGAGCCTTGAACTGGGGTCCTTAGGCTTCACAGGCAAGTGCTTAACCGCTAAGCCATCCTTCCAGCCCTTAACCGTTCTCTTTTCATGCCTCCTTCCCCCTAGAGACAGAAGCATATAAGTAGTATCATAGGAAAGGGGCTCAACTCCAATATGTCTTCTTTGTGAGTACCAAGTTTCTTGCCAGGCTCTGGACACATGCATGCGAACAAAGCGTGGCCCCAGAGACATGTTGTTAAAGGGAGAAAGAGAAATAGGTGTCCAATCACTCCTGAGCACTCCAAGTAAACAAGAAAGGGATGGAGATGGACTCGGGAACACACAAAAGAAAAGAACGATCCATCTGCACCTACAGTACTTATGAAGTATTTTGTAATAATATGGGTAAAGTTCAAAGTGTCCTTGTTAAAAACATTTTATTGATTTTCTTTTGAAAGACCCCCAGAGGGAGACCTTTACTCAAGTCTTGAGATAGCACGTACCCAAAGACACACTGGAGACCAAACTTGCTGCAAAAGCATGAGGCTTTATTCGGAAAACCAGAGCTCTGGGGTCGACACGTATCTCATGCAGGAGACAGAGGAGTCGACCCTGAGCCCTATTGGGTGTTTCTTTTTATAGGGTTTTTAGCAAGGAAGGGAAAGGGGAGGGAGTTTCACAAGGGTATTTGCAAAGCTTGTACAGTTATGTCTACATATCTTATTTGTGCATAACCAGAGTTTAAGTCCTTGGTTAGGCTGTCTTGGGAAACTATTTTATTATTTTGGTTTTTCTCAAAACTGTATCTTTGTTTTTCCTCTTCCCGGGACATAAAGTTTAGGTTGACCCGACCAACCCATATCTTGGGCCACCTGCAGCTTATCTTTCAGCCTATTTTTGATTTACTCCTGAATATACAGTTCAGGCTGTCCCCTACCTGTAGCAACCAGCTATTTCTTCACCAAGTTTACTTTAAAATTTTCCATCTTGCCTTTCACTTTCAAGGGGGGGAGAGAGAGAGAGAGAGAGAGAGAGAGAGAGAGAGAGAGAGAGAGAGAGGGGGAATGGGTATGCCGGGGCCTCTGGCCACCGCCGGCTAACTACAGGTGCGTGTGCTGCTTTGTGCAACTGGTTCTACACGGGTACCAGAGAATCGAACACAGGCTGTTAGACTTCGCAAGCAAGTGCCTTACCTGCCGAGCCATCTCTCCAGCCCTAATGTGTACTTTTTAAGTGTCATTGTTGTAAAGAATAGTTTTCAATTCTGCCTGCATAAAAATTATATTTAATGAAGAGTGGCCGTGAAACCAGTAGTTTGCTCTATTGTGTAGTGGATAGTGCTGAAGGCGATGGAGCACAGTGAAACATTGAAGGAAGCTAAGGAGTGTGTGTGGGTGGGCGGGGGGAAGGCGGGCTGCATGGGTCCTGCCGTTTATTTTAGATCTGTAAGAGAAGAGAGGTCATAGAGCAACTGCTCACCCTCGTCAGTGCGGAGAGTCGGGGAGGGGGGTGAACGGAGGGAATAAGAACCTGCCCTGCAGAACCACAGCTTTCCAGAGGGTCCGTGTGCACTGGGGAGAGCCAGAAACTGCAGCTGTCAAGGGACTGCACACTTAGCCAGCCATGCCACAGGAGGCTGACCTAGTTTTCACAGAGAATTTTGGAGAAAAATTAACCCGGCTTTCTCTCAGAGAAACGATCTAACCAGGGCCTAACCTGTTGGGGTTTTAGCAGGTCCTGGCTAGACCACACAAAGAGAGAATTGTGAACCTCTCAGCCAGGAAGAGACCCAGAGCTAACCATGTGACTACCAAATGTCTCTGTGAGGGTCTGGATGTGAATGTCTCCAAAAGCCCCAACTCCTAAAGGGCAGCCTGCAGTGCGACAGGGGCCTGGGAGAAATGTCAGAGTTGAGTAGGTTACCGAGATGTGTCCTTGACAGGGACATAGGGAGCATAGACCTCAGTCTGTGCTTCCTGGCTATACCATATGTTCCTAGCCAGGGTGCTGTGCTTTGTACAGGCTCAAAACAACACAGCCAGACAATCATAAACAGAAACCTCTGAAACCATGAGTCAAATTATTCCTTCTTTTAACAGTTTATTATCTTGTATTTTGTGACTATAATGAAAGGCCTAATGATACAGTTTCCTCCCTACCCCCAATCTACTTACAAACATATTACTGAAGGCCTGTGTACAAAAGTTGCTCTTACATAACATTTACATGTCCAGTTATCAGGAAGTGGTCGTTGTCATAAAGAATGGAGAAAATATGTTTGACCTGAGATCAGTCAGGGACCTTGAATCACAGTGAGATGTTCTGGCTGGGTGATTCTCCCTTTCCAACATTGTCCTCTCATGCAGTTAGATCTGACTGGATGCATTTGTTCCAAATGAGAATAAAGAAAGAAAGCCTGAAGCTAGATTATGACCGTGATACACAATAATTTTCCCCAAGAGACTGGTGAAGGGTGAAAATAATGACTCAAATGTTTATGAAAAATCCAGATTATGAAGACACTGACTTCAAATCAAGATCTTAAGGACACTGAAGCGATATTATTAAGAGGAACCCAAGTGTGGCAGAAGCCCTGAGGTCTGAGTAGGGAAAGCCCATGTGGCAGACAGAAGATCACAATTTTCATGTGACTGATCTCCAGAACCTTTCCTGCTACTTGAGGAATTATTTCCCCCATTTGTATGTTTGATTCATGCATATAGCTACGGGAAAAGTCCTGATTTGTAAAGCTTTTCTTTTTTTAATTATTTTTATTTATTTATTTGAGAGTGACAGAGAGAGAGAAAGAGGCAGATAGAGAGGGAGAGAGAATGGTCGCACCAGGGACTCCAGCCACTGCAAATGAACTCCAAATGTGTGTACCCCCTTGTGCATCTGGCTAATGTGGGTCCTGGGGAGTCGAGCCTTGAACCGAGGTCTTAGGCTTCACAGGCAAGCTCTTAACCGCTAAGCCATCTCTCCAGCCCTGTAAAGCTTTTCTTTAGGAAACTTAAAATGTACGGAGGCTACCACAGATATAAACCTCAGGTACAGACACTGTTCCCCAGCTTAGCGCTTCTCTAGTTAATGCCTAACTCCCCACCACTAATGCTGACCCTTCCCACTTCCATAGTAGCTAGAGAAGGGATATCAGTAACTCCAGGTAAACATATATGCACAACTCATTTACACAGCACTGAATAGATATGTATTTATATAGTTTTAGGTATAGAATGTGAGCATATATTACTATGATGGATATGCATTATTTTAAATATAAAAGCATATGTCATATGAATAATGTATGAAACAATAAAATATATTATGTAACTATATCATTCACTCACTAATCAGATACATAAATTACTATATATGCATATATGTTTATATATGGAAATATCTAAATAGAAGATGAATATAAGAAAATAATATTTCATGTAATTATTTTTGCTATCAATATCTCACTATTACTAAGTACTATTAAAAATGCTTTATTATGTTGAAAAAGTAAATTTTTATCCCTGTGAGTATTTGAATCATATTTCAAAGCTCTGATTTCAGCATATTTCCATAATTCTAAGGGAATAGTTGAGAAATAGCTGATAGCTGAGAAAGATATATAGATCTATTTGGAGAAGTTCACAACTATCCTTATTTGATAATTATGATGCATATATTCTATTCCAATTCTGAAAGCTGTTTAATGGAAATTTAGCTGTTAATTTTGTAACCTAAGTGCTGTTTAATTCACTCAAAAGGTGTGACACTATTAGATTTTAACCAAGTAATTCAAAATCAAAAAATATTCTCCATTTGGAGGATTTTAAGCATTAGTGTTCAGATATAAAAAATTGCATAAATGACATCTTTGCAATAGCTTATACTGATAGAAACGAACATACAAATTCAAAGGTATGGTGCTCCAAATGAGTCTACTACCTAATCTTATTAAATATCATTTCAATGATATTGTAGTAAAGGATGATTTGAAAAATATTTTAGATAATACACTACTAACTGTAACATTTATTACCAAAAATTCAGTACACTTGGAATCCTTATCTTTTCCAAGGAAAAAAAAAAAAAAAGCTTTTACTTTATCTTTAAGCTTGACAGTTCTTTTAAGGACTGTTCCACGAGATGTGAAGTGAGTCTTTGGATGTCACAAAAAGAATTTATGGTGGCTTTTCTACTTGTGTCATTGCTCTGCAATTCCCCCAACCCATTGGGTTTAGCATTTGAACCAATCTAGCAAGGTACGCAGGTATTAGGATTTAATTTTTGGTACACGTCACAGACAGGGCAGATGAGGGACTAGCCTTCCATCGTGTTGTGTGCGCTCTTGGGGGGGGGGGGCGCAGCCCCTCTGGAGAGGGCTGCTGGAAAAGAGTGAGGTGTGCTGGAGCTTCAAGAGGAAGGCATGTTTAGTGCTTGCATGTTAGCGACACTCCTTTGCTTTTGGTGAAAGAAATCAAATGTAGCTTGTGTAAACAGAAGCATTACAGAAGATAAGGAGCGTGTCTTAGCAACCTAAGAGTTTTCCGTCAAGTCTCATGAAGGGTGGGCCCAGAGTGCTTCCTGCTATCATAATACTTTTGATGTTACTCCACTGCTAGGAGCTCATGGTCAAACTGCTTCTGAGCAGAATTCCTAGTTGCATAGAATAGGGCTGGTTATGGCCCAACTGGATGTGGTTGGAGTGTCTAATTTAATTACTTGAGGGATAGAAGACAGTCACATAATGGGAACAAAACAAAGCTGCTAATTGTTTAACAGGGAACATGGAGTACAGCTGCCTCAGTCAAGCCTGGTTAGGCTCATTACACGACGGTAGGACTGTGGGAATGTGGAGGGATGTCAGCGGAAGCAGGCGTGGGTCATCTGGCTAGATCGTCATGCTCATGTAACTGAGTCGTAGGAAATAATCAAGATTGACTGATGAGAGCTACAGGTAGTAAGGATAACGATCCGATGTGGGAAAAGAAGCACCTATGAGAAGCATGAGAAGGCATTTGAGAATAACTGAAGCAGCATGGTCATACAGAGACTTATCTGGAAACAAGGAGATAATTGGAGAGAACAGAACCAAGAGACTGGTCACAAAGACAGGGGTAGGCTTATGGGAAATCACTCTAGTGTGACAAAATTACATCTGCAGGAGCAACATCGAAGGAAGTCACGAACCACCTGATGACAGCTGAAGGTCTAGGGACAGCTGTCCTGCTGTTGTGACCTATGCTAGAGAAACAGCCTCCACACAAGTTATCAAGGGCAAGAGGGATGCTCAGCTACATCCGCCCACTTCCTAATCTCCTGTTGCTAAGTCATGGTGAGCTCAAAGAAGAGCCAGTGAACAGCTTCATGGCTGGGTGATGTTTGGAGAAGTTACCTTCACCATATGCACAGAAGGAAGCAACGTGGAGGCTAGGGGCCAACCAGAAATCATGCCTAGTGATGCAGATACATCCCAAGGATTGCTCTGTCTGTGCATGTTCTCCCAGGACCATCTACTGCTGCCACATGCGGGTCCCTGTGGTACCTTTCCCTACGCATACTCCTTCCCAGAAGGCACAGCCACTGCCACATCATGTAGGAATCAATGCTTTTAACATTGAATAAAGGATGCCATGGACAGAGATTATAGCCAGAGGCTTGCTGGGTAATCCAATAGCCTGGGTAAGAGGAAATGAGTGTGAAGTAGGGGAGTGGAAATAATGAGAAAGAAGAATTTGCAAAGCACATAAAAACAAAAGATTTTGAAATGGTTTAGTAGCTTACTGAGTAGATGAAAGAGAATGGCAAGTTTCAGGGAGAAGGGCATGAAGTCAGTGTGTGTGTGTTTTGGGGTGTGGTGAGCCTCAAGAGTCCAATATGATGATTTTTAAAAGCTGGCAAACAAGGCAATGCTATTTGATGATGTGGTCTCAAGGAGTTCTGCGCTGACTTGCTGACAACAGGGTGTACATTACCTGCAGCCCAGCTCAGGAGCGACCCTGGCTTTGATCTGCCCTGGTCCAGATCTTTGAGACTATGCAAGTCTGACTCCATATAACGAGAGGTATTATGGTATTTTGTACAAATGAGAATTCTGTTCTTGAAGGATAATAGTGCTACCTATGAAGAGGTAAAAATGACATAAAATGGACACCTTTGCTCATTCTATAGGTTCAGTCTAACTTTATCCTTCTTCTATGAAGACCATTTTGACTACAAGATGGGTTTTCTGGTAAGCTCTGAGTATACCATTTTGCAAACTTGTACTTTATCTTATGCTAAACACCTCTTAAGTGTTACATTATGTACTGAAGGAATACAAATATTTTTTAATGATGCAATGAGGGGATTTGTAGTCAGGTTCAAAGTTGTTTTGTCCAATATCACATTCCTTGCTTCCAGTCTGAGAAGGAATTTGAACACATCTCTGCAAATAAGTCCAGGCAATTTTTTTTTTCCATTTTCTTAGCAAGAATAGGATTAAGTTCATTCTGTATCTTTTCCCCTTAGATTTTGTACAGTTCAATCTACAAGGTTGTTATCTTTCAAAACCAAGGTCAGGTAGCAGTTGGGAAGATGAGGGTTACAGAGACATGGCATTGTTTATTGTCACTAGGATTGTATGAGAAGGAGAATCTTTTCTGTTTTTTTTTTTCTTGAATTTTTGAAAAGTGGCCCAAGTTTCATTGGAATCTTCCTGACAAAAGCACCATTATACTGAAATTAAAGGTTCCATATGTTCCAATAATAGCTGGTTCAAAATAACATACTTGCCCACTGAAAAGTCTCTGAATAGCTGTTAAAACTGCTGGAAATCTTGTTCTCCAGGCCCATTAAGCTTATGCATTAGAGCATACAGACAGTGGCAGCTGCCTGGCATGTCCCTTTGTGCTCAAGGACTAGAAAGTGATAAGGTTAATGACACTTTTTCCTGATGCTAAGCCACTTAGAGCAGAGCAGCTCTGCGACTCTGTCTTGCAGGTGCTCCAGTGAGTTCAGAGTTAATAAGCTCACAAGGGTACTGACGAGGTAAAGGTCTAATTTGGATGGAAACATCACCTCTCATGAAAGCATGCTTTATATTTTTAGAGACTTGATCTTCTCAGTTATTGACACATTTTGGTAAGATGGTGGGAGGAATCTTGTTCTTCAACATGGAAAGGTCAGAGAACAGCTACGGAGTAGAGATATTTGTTTTCTTTCCAGAGATTGAGAAACAATTGTGTGTAAGATCTGCTTACTTCTTGTTGTTGATGCAGAAAAATGGTCCTTCCTGTCTCTGGAGTCCAGGAATGAAGACGTATATTCCAGTCTCAACTTTCCACTGCTGCTCTCTGAAGTAAATGATGTTTGGACTACTAAAAAGGATTGGTCTTAAAGTCCTTCCTTGATAGGACCTTGACTCATTCTTTCATCTGGGACTTCAAGAAACCTTTTAATTTTGTGACTTCAAGCCTGTGTCAACTCTGACTATATGCACATCACAATTATTTGTTTAGCCTCTTTTGAAGAATTGACAATCTCTGGGTCTCATCCTTTGAGATTCCCCAGACATATGTACTAATATTGGGGATGCTGGTATAATACTTTTTAATTATGCACACAAGAGAAATAATGCCCACAGTGTTACTGTTAAGCCATACTCAGGGTAGAGTTGTACTTTTGCCCAAGCCTGTGTTTTTCCAGAGCGCATGTGATGCTGCCTCATTCCGCTTCTTCCTTCTGCTGCCAATGCCTGGTCACCTTGGACACATTCAAGCCGAGTCCCACTGGCTTAGCATCAGGACCTTGTGTTGAGAAGGCACGATTGTTTTAAAATTGTGTTTTGTGGTAATTGTGGCATTTATGCGTGTCCACATTGACAGCACGTGCACTCCCCCACAGCAGTCCCAGAGAAGCTATCAGTGAACTCACCACTAATCAGGTCTGAAAAGAACCTTGAAGACACTCATGGTCCTGTGCCCTCTTGTGTCCTTTGCTTGTATTAAGAGTGTTAGTATCTGTGGTCACTCTATAATATGATAATTAAACTTGTTTCCATCTTGTGACTGAGGCCACTGTGGTTCTGAGAGTTTAAGATGCTTATGCCTTGGCAGCTGGTAGAAATCTAGCATTCAAACTTAATCTGTCATGTTCTAGAAATGAAGAATAGAACTGATAACCTTGGCACTGACAAAGTCTCAGTAAATGGACAAAAAATGACAGCATTTCTGTAAAGGATTAAAGAGTGAAACTTGACTCTCCATCATGACTGACTGACTGATAAGCTAACTAACTAACTAACTAACTAACTAACTAACTATATGTAAAAACATCCAAAGTATGTAAATGAATGAACATGGAAGTTTCCTGATAGTCACTGAACAAAATCCCTATGCACTGAAATCTGTTGGCATAGAATTCTCATGTCACAAAGTCTTATTTACATTCTGACTATTTCAGCCTCATAGGAAGGTGCCTTCCATCAGTGGCCTATGTGTTGCATATGCACTAGCAGCAGGCTCAACTTGACCTGTGCATCATGGCTCACCAACAGCTGGACTGGATCATTTTCCGTTTCTCATCAGGAAGAGTTGAGGGGCTTCTGAACCATGCTTAACATTCAACTTACTGAACTTACAAGTCATTAAGCAAATCTCCTGTGTACTTATAGACTGCTTATATTTACTTTACTTAATTAATTCCTACTTATTTATTTTTGGAATATTTGCATATAGTAGGTATGGTGTGATATTTGTGTGACGTGATGTGTGCGGTGCGTACACATGCGTGTGCAGATGTGTGCACCCTGTGCACATGCATGCAGATACCAGAAGGGAGTGTCAGTTTCCGCTTTTAGCTCGTCTACCTACTTCCTTCAGACAGCATCTCTCACTCATCTCTGAGGTCCCCTTTGTGCCTTATTCATTAGTCAGCAAGTCCCAGGGATTCTCTGACCTCCATCTCCAACCCAGTGGGGTAACACCCATGTGCACCCCTGCCCCTTTGTGCACACGAGTTCTGGGAAACTGAACCCCAGACACTCTGAAGACCCCTCAGGCCCTTGTGTCTGCATAGCAAGTGCTTTTAGCTACGCCGTTTCCCCAGCACCTTGCTTACATTTTTAATATATAATAATACATATTTATAAACCCAGTTCTCTCCTCAGAAGGCTGGGTGCACTGTTAACTCTTCTCTGGATGTTTGCTTACGTTATTTATTTTGCAGCCCGACACTCAGCCCTTCCTCTACTTGGATTCTTCTACGTCACGACTGCTCTTTGTTCCTCTTCTTCCCCTTCTTCATCTCACTCTTCTTTCTTCTCCTCCCTCCACCTTTTTCTCCTTCTTTTTCATTTGCAGTGTGTGTTAGGGGAGGGTGGGCACTTGTGTGGGTGCTCCTGTGCAGGCCATGCACTCACTGTTGGGGGCAGAGGTTACTCTCCAGAGCTGAACGTCAGGTGTTCTACTCCACCTCTCTTCCACCTGGGAGATTCCTACTGCTTGGAGGACTGGGGCAGTTCCAGGCCCTCATGTCTGTGCACATAAGGCACACAACCCCTGAGCCATCTTTCCATGCCTCTACCTCAATTTATGCTGATCACCTTCTGGCTTACGAAATAGTTCTTGGTCCGTGGCTTAGATGGACTTACTGGTATCCCTACCTGTCTCATTTCCCTCCTTCCACTAGTAAACAGTAAAGCTCGATTACCATGCATATTCTTAAGAGCAAATGAGACTGAAAATCACACAGTCCACAACCACAACAGCCAATTCACTCGTACACTAAAGCTAGTTTGAAAACATAGAGTAAACTTAATTTTCTTATTTGGTGCAGAAATTGTTTTTACATAGATTAAATTCCCTTCGATTGAACACAGTTTATATCCACTAAAGCACTGCTGACACTTCAGACTTTATGGGTGCTACTTCATGTGCCACAGGATCTTGATGTGTCCCTGACTTTTGTTCATTAATACCTACAGTATCTTTTCCAGCTGTTAAACCAAAGATGTCTTCTCCTTAGAGGTGCAATTGTCCTTTTGAAGATCCATTCTACTTGATACATTTTTCTGTTTTTCTTGCTTAGCATATGAGATGGGTAGTGGACTTCTTTTTAATTTACCCAATTACTTTTGTCATAGATTATAATATAAATTATTATATATATTTTTTTCTTTTTTATTATGAATTTTAATATAAGCATGCAGTAATTTGATCATGTTCCTGACCCTCTGTTCCTTTTTTGTCCCCTCTCCTCTGGCTCCCATCCACTGAGGACGCTTTCCTTTCAATGCAGCAGTCCTTCTTCTATCTTGTTGTCTCCTTCCTCTTGTCCTCTATCCTGCATGTCAAAATGGTGATGGGCTCAGAACTGGGCTGTTCCTATGGGGATATGAGTAACCACTCATTATGATTCACCACTGGGAAAAAACAAAACAAAAACAACAAACCTAGCTTCTCCAGCTTTGGCTAGTAGAGCAAGATCCTATCCAGGGAACAATGTTCTTACTGTTTTGTGATCTTCATTGCATCCTGGGCCATGTCTTGTCCACACAACAGCCAACAACAGATCCTTGGTCTTATCCCTGTATAAGCTGTCACCAAGCAGGCAGATGGATTTTTTGGATTTCCATTGCCTTATGAGAAGTTCTCTTGAAAGTAAATAGAATTCTTTAATTCCTGTCAGATTTTTTTTTGACATTTGTGTCAGACTGATAACTATTTTGTCACAAGAGTCATAGGCAATCCCTAGCATTAGGCCACATTCTAGTTTTGTTTCTCAGGTTTTTTGATGTGAATAGAATGAGATTAGCACCTAACACATAAGATGGTGCTTGTGATCACAGATGGTTTCTTTTCTAAATAAGCAGATTCATTAGTGAATTCTGCTTACCATATTTCTTTAATCATTTGCTTAAATATTTCTTGTGGGAAGGACACTCATGACTGTGAACATGTCTCATATGTGGGGACTGCATTATTTTTGGTATCACAACCATAACATAAGCTTTTGAGATTTCAGTTGTCCTTTGGAAACAAAGTATTATGCCATTTTCCTGTTCCCATGGCCCTTTTCCTGCATGAGCTACAAAACTGGATGGAGAAAAACTTTATCAAGGTGATCCCACCTCATACACATTTGGCCACTGGGGTGACCAAATGGGATGAAGATATTTCAGGTCATGAGTCAATAGTGAAGTTTACAAAGTCAACTTAAGAAGCCATAAATCTCTTAGAGGTTTGTTACTATATTAATTGTTTACTTAACATTTTCCTAAGTGTCTGGTTATATTTTAACCCTTCTCAAGCCATAATTGTGTATTTAGTTAAAGTTAAATTTTTACCAAGTGGTCCATTATTTATTTGAGCCACACACTGTGAACTAAATGTGGTTTCTCAACATTAGCTTTGTGTTTTGTGATGGCAGTTAATGGCAGTAAAAGATTATTTGTTTCAAAAACACTGCCTGTCTATTAACTAGCATTTCATGTGAATTTTAGATAACTTTCTGGCAGCTTATTTAAGAATTGCCAGACACTAAAACCAACCCAGGTGGTTAGTGGCCCATGTAACCATGCTGTCTTTAACTACACTCTAGGTAGAAATAGGCAGTTTAAAAAGGCAACTGTGAGCCTAGAGAGATGGCTCAGCAGTAGAGGTATTTGTCTACAAATCCTAATGCCCTAGTTTCAATTCCCCAGTACCCATGTAAAGCAAAAAGCACAATAAGGCATGTATCTGGAGTGCATTTTCACTGGCTAGAGGCTCTGGCATGCCTAATTTTTCTGTGTCTTTCTTCTATCTCTCTCTGTTAGCAAATACATAAGTGAAAATATCTTTTTAAAGACAACTGTGCTTGCATCTGGGTTTTCATTATTGTTTATCTTGGTGAACATGCCACTTCTTAACCAGAAAAGCCATCATAGTACTGCATCACTCACTTAAGTAGAGCCTGTCTTTTTATTTATTTATTTTTTGAGGTAGGGTGTACCTTTAGTCCAGACTGACCTGGAATTCTCTATGTATTCTCAGGCTGGAATCAAACTCACAGTAATCCTCCTACCTCTGCCTCCCAAGTGCTGGGATTAAAGGTGTGTGCCACCATGCCAGGATGAGCCAGTCTTTTGTATGCATTAAAATTAGATAGGTACTTATAAAAAATGCGCTTGCATGTTTTCTTTTTTTTTTAAATCTCCAAGTGTTCCAGTTGAGTTCCTAAGTGACCAAAATTTTCTTAAAGCCAAACAGGCATTCATTTTCAGCAACATGGAGACCTGGTGAAAAAAATGTGTGCATATATATATATGCACACACACATTTTCTCTTTTTAAAGGGGAGCTCTATAATGTACCTCTAGCCTACGTATTTATTCCCCTTGGTGTAAAATGTAGGATGATTTGTCTTCCTGTGTTTGGAAGACCTACCTCATATGAAGGGTTCTTTGTTCATTAATAGCAGCGAGGTTGTCTGACCTGGCTGTCACTGACCCTGTTACATCTTAATCACATAGCAGGATTTATGTCTTGCCTTAAAAAGGAAAGCTGAATGTTAAATGCCAGAGTGACACCATCAGTTCATCACCTGGTCTATGGTTCCATCTTGAAATAACTGCCATCATTATTTCCTTTCCTTTGGTAATTGTTTGAAAGTACAGCCAGTATGAGAAAAATCATAAGAGAAAGGCAAATGCATGAGGCAATCACCAAAAAATCTATCTCCATGGTAACATCTACTCAGCCCATGATCTTGAACTTGAGCATCATGTCAGTCCCTCAGGTCATCACCCTAGGTCACCAATGCCTGTGGCAGTCACACCATCCTTCTAAGTCACTTCCACCCCCCACCCAAGGCACCCAGTGCTGTGATCCTTTTGTATTGATTTCCTGATCATTCCTTATAGCCTTACTGAGTGGTCATTCACACACAAACACCTGCTGTTACAAAATGCCATTGCCTGGGTGACTGAAACAGCTGATATATAGATGTGTGGTCACCGGGAGATGTGAGCAGGGTCAGGGGCTGGGGTCTGGTGTGACCTCCTACCCCGTGTTGTAGCTGGCTGGCTTCACCTCATGTCCTCACGAGGGCTTTCCTATGTTAAAGAGGCTGTCTTTTCTTCATAGGATGTTTTTGATGCTGTTGTCAAAGGTAAGCTAAAGTGCATGCTTGTGAAATAGTGGCATGCAGACTATGTGGGTGACCAGCTGTTCTCATACTGGACATGAAGCCCACTCAACAGGACAGGACTCAAACAAGTCTCAATCCCATGGTCAGGAAACTCAGGCTTTATAAAGAAGCCCCCACAGTTCTCTGGAGAAGAAGAGTAGACTCTCAAATAACCTCATATATGCTCTTTAACCTGAGCTGCTCTCACTCTTGGTTGGAGAACCTGCTTTATTTTACATATGGCAGAGAAAATGGAAGAGAACTAAGACTGCCCACCATGAGATGCGCCACCTCTACCACATCTGCCTGGACCCAGGGGAAATTGCAATATATATATGATGAAAAAATAACGTATCTGTGATTCAGGGTTTATTTCCAGGCTTTCAGTTCTATGCTACTGGTCTACATGTCTATTTGTCTGCCATTGCTATTTGGCTTTTTGTTACTGTGCTTCTGTAATATAATTTGAGATGAGGTATTATTATTCCTCCAATATTTCTCTTTCTACTAAGAATTACTTTACGTACTTGGCGGCTTTTCTGCTTCAGTATGAACTTTTATCAAACAGGATTGTTGTACTTTGTCAAAGGCCTTTTCTGCATTTATTGAGAAAATGATGTGATATTTGTCTTCATTTTTGTGCAGTATGGCACCTAGTAATAATATATGTTTAACAATCTTGCCTCACTGGAATGTAAACAGCTGTTTATGATTGCTTTAATATGTTCTTGAATACATTTTGTCAGAATTTTATTGAGAAGTTTTGCATTTGTGTTTGCTGTAGTTACCGTCTTACTGCAGCAACCCGAAGTAGAGGATGGGAGGCAAGCATTTGCTCTGGTTTACAGTATCACGGGTGGGCTTCATGATGACGGGAGAAAGCATGGCCTGAGTGGGGACTGGATATCACACCTGCCACAGCAGGTGGAAAACAGCAGCATGAGAGTGAGCTGAATTCTAGCAAGAAAGAACTGGTTATAACACCCCTAGTTCCCCCCAACAACATACCTCCTACAGCATGGCTCCAGCCCCCAAACTGGGGACCAAGCATTCAGACATATGAGTTTATGGGGGACATTCTGATTGAAACAACTAGAATGTTCATCGGGGAAATTGGCCTGTAGACTTTTTGGATTGTTTTATTTCTTTTATTGGCTGGGCCCTTGCTTACATTTGGTATCAGGCTCAATGCCCAATATCACTCAGAGAGGAGAAAACCAACAGTTGTACCTGCAGCAACATCCAATCACACGTGACATAGAAATACACTTAAAATCAGTTTCAACTCATACTTTCTCAGCAATGACCATAAGACTGATAGATAGATGGTAAAAGTGCTATGAGGTTGAAGGTTATTTGAGGCCATGGTGGAAATCGAAAATGAGTAAGATAAAGGAAGGAGACAGGGAAAGGGAATAAATAGAAAAACAAGGTTAAATAATTTACCGCAAAAAGAGCAGGAGTAAAAATATTATGACATGGAGGGAAGAGAAAAGAGCAGAGATTGGAAAAGAAAATGGAAAACAACAACATAAAAGATTTCATAATAATGAGAAAGTTCACAAATAAAAATAGATATTGTGAGGAGAGCAAAGAAAAATCAAAAACAGAATGCTTAAAAAGTAATGTCAGGACTGGAGAGATTGCTTAGTGGTTCGGGTGCTTGCCTGAGAAGCCTAAGGATCCAGGTTCATTTCCACAGAACCCACTTAAGCCAGGCACACAAGGTGGTACATGTGTCTGCGATTCATTTGCTGGGGCAAGAGGCCCTGGTGTGCCCATTCTCTACCTGCCTCCCTCTCAAAATAAATAAATAAGTAAATAAATAAATAAATAAACAAACAAATAATGTTGAGTTAAAATACTACCAAGTGTAGGCGACAGGAGAACAACCAGAGGCACAAAAGAAGAAAATAAACTCCTGTAAATTAGAATATTGCCTAATAATGGGAAAAAATGCATTCATAACCAGATGAATACATGAAGGCTAACAAATAAAACACAAAGAAAATCAATAAAAGTCCTACAAAACAAATAGTGAAAAGGGGACAAGGACAAATAGGCTTGAGAAAAAAGGGAAGAAACCTCATAAAGCCCTAGACAGCTTCTCTCTGGGTCCTTGAAAAGGGGTGACCGCCTGCCATGCCCATGGGAGGAGGCCGGGTGAACTTGCCAACACTTGTCCTTGTGGTTACGTTGTTGCTGAGTGTGTGTTGCACAGGAGTCTGATGTCTACCGGAGCTCTCCTCATCATGATGGGATGGTTTTGCTTCTTTGAATACCAAGGGCCTTTGTCGGGTTCAGTCCACGACCCATGGAGGCTCCCTTGCGCTGCAGAGACCCCCTCCCCGGATCATGTTACATTAGCTCAGGTTGGGGTTTATCTCCCAAGCTCATTTGGTGTGAGAAGCCAGCGCAGCGCTGAGATTGGACCCAGGTTCAGGACCTGAGTTCATACTTTCAATACCTCCTCAAGTACTGAGCACTCTGATGCAGGGCTGAGCTGTGTGTATGAAGCACACCCCAGATCCTTAGAATTCTTGGGTTATATAGTAGTGAAGGACAGACTGGTGACTCCCGAATTTGACCCAGCCTCTGGCTTCAGGCTCACAGTTATCGAACTGCAGGAGGATTGTCAGTGGATGAGATGTGCTCCTAGCCTCACAGGCAGGGATATCTTACCCTAAGCACTCCTCAGTCTGAGCCAGCCTCCTGCCCTGACCCCTTTGGTTTATAGGTATTTTCTGGTTCTTTCCACAGCTGCCTCTGGCCATCTTCCCTCTCTCCTCTCACTCTGCCCTTCCCTCACTCAGGGACTGCAGAAGACAACACTGAGCCTCCAAGATCTGTGCTTCCTCATGGGTTTCAGACCCCTGGGGTAGCCCACTTTGTAGCAATAGCTTCTGTCTCCAGAGGGTACCCTGCCGATGCCCTCTGTAGCAGACAGTGAGATAGAATGGGACGCCTCTCCACCATCCATCAGTCTGCCCCAGCAATCACAGCCTGCTCCAAACCCACCAGGGGATTTGAGGCTTTCAAGGGCCGTGGTCTTGTCGGGTGTGGTCTCGCTTGCCTTCCAGAAGCGTCTTCCGTTTCTCTTCCCCACTCGGGGAGCTGGGCCGGAGGTTGTGTTCCGCCGCGTTCTCTGCATTGCCAGTCAGTTTCCGACTCTTTTTCAGCATCCCTTCATCTCTCTGGAGTATTTCCACTTTGCACGTTCTGATTTCCTTTTTCACCCGCTCTCACAGACAGAGTCTACCAAGGAGTGGTGTCCACCCTGGGACGCACTGGCTGCCTAGACCCGGGGTACCTACTGACACGACCCAACGAAGAACTCCTAGACTGATTTAAATGTTACGAGACTGTGTGTGTGTGTGTGTGTGTGTGTGTGTGTGTGTGTGTGTGTGTGTGGTCATTAGTAACTTGATGTCAAGATTCTCTTGGGTGTGAATTGGTGGGCGACAATGTTGTGTCGCAATGCCAAAAGGTGGGGGACACACCTGTGTTTTGCCCAACATCTGGCCCGAAATTTGATGGTAAACAAGTCATTGACATAAAAAAATACTTGTCCCTTTATTCAGTTTTTCTGAATTTCTCTTGATCATTCATCATACCTTTCTACATACAAATCTTGCATTTTTACCATGAGATTTGCTTTTAGCATTTCATATTTACATCTATTGTTACCTATTTAAATTTTTTAAAAAATTATTTTAGGACTTATATATCAAAAGAAAGATGACATTTGTATTATAAGTTAATCAGAAAATTTGTGGCACTTGTTGATTATGATAATTTAATATCGATTTTATTCTTAAATGTTTCACATACACAATTATGTGTGTCAGGTGTGAGAATGTAACTTTTTGCAGTTCGTGGGCTTTCAGGCCTCCCTTTTACAACCTCACAGCAGCCTGAGGTGTGATGCACAGTGCAGCAGCGGCAGGTGGCAGACACCCTTTTATGATTCTGAGTGCAGGAGAAAAGCTTTCAACATGTGCCATTAACTGTGATGCATTAGGTAGGTTTTGTGGCAAATAGCTTCCATGAGATTAGCAAATTTATTCTCTGTACCTAGTTTACAAAGCGCTTTTCTTGTAAATGAATAGCAAAGCTCAATTTAATTTCTTTTTTTGCTTGTTGAGAAGCCTTTACTGAAGCTCATGATTCTCTTCTCTGTAGCTTTTTTTATTTATATTTATGTACTTGCCATTACTCACCATCTCATTCTCATGTTTATGGTATGCAAGTCCCCTTTCACTATTTAACATTCAAACATTTTAACTCTTAGAAACCATGTCCACCTGCTGAAAAATATAGTGATTCCATTATTAAATGCATGTGGGATATTGTTGTGAGCACTCTATGTCTGAAGCAGATAAACTTGCTTGTGTCTTTCCATAATGTCAGAATTTTTTGAATAACAATAAATTCACAAGCTGCAGTGGTTTTAATGGTAGCAATTTGCCAAATACTCCTGCTTTCTGCTTCCTTTGACAGTCCCTGTGGAATCAAACAGGTTCTTTTATTTCAGTCTTAATAAATAACTAATGTGAATTCTCAAATCATGCATTGCTCATCACAGAGTAAATGTGTGTGTGTATGCACACACACGCACACACCACGCACACACACACATTCATACACATACACATAGGATACAGAATGCTTGCTTAGGGCTACAGAAGCAAAGAGTTTTAAGGGAGCCTTTGAGGTCAGAGCTGGGAAACTGATAAAAATGTAAAAAACCTCTCCTCGTGCTGCAGGGAAGTTTGGAGATGGTGGTATGAATGTGAAATGTCCCCCTTGTGATTAAGTTTGTACTCAATTCCCAGCTGGTGGAGCTGTTGGTCAGTGGAGCCTTGCTGGAGGAGGTGTGTCGTTGAGGGTCAGGCCTTGAGTTTGGTTAATACAACCCTCCTGTGTGTTCAGAGCTAGCTCACTCTGCTATCATCCAGCTGATGTGATAGTGGTGCCTTCATTCTGCTCTGCCAAGCTGTCTTTGTCAGGATACAACTTCTCCTTGAATCTGTAAGCCAAAATAAACCCTTTATTCCCCTAAGCAGCTTTTGGTCAGGTGTTTTATACCAGCAACAATACGATGACAGCTACAGATAATAACGGAAATTCTGCCTCCTTATTTTAGATCTTCTGCAGACTAATGCTATGGCTCCATATTATTTGCATCATTTTTTTTATCTCATATTGAAATCAGTGCCCAAATATTTATTCCTTAAAACATGTTTATCCAAATTTTAAGCTATATTACTATCATGAAAGTGTGGAACAGGTATGCCTTGTCCAATCAAACATGATCATGAAGTTGGCCAGAGAGACAGTGGGACACAGAGTTAAGGATACTTTCAGAGCCGCAGACTTCTGGGTAGACTGGGCAACGATGAATAACCAGGTTATCTGCGTGAGATCATGACGTGGTATAGGGCTGGTGAGATGGCTCAGCAGTTAAAGGCACTTGCTTGCAAGGCCTGATGGCTGGTCTTCAAGTCCCCAGCGCCCACGTAAAACCAGGTGTACAAAGTGGTCCCCGTGTTTGGAGTCTGTGTGCAGTGGCAGGAGGCACCGGTGCACCTATTCTCTCTCTGTGTTTCTCTCCCTATCTTTCTCTCTTTCTCCCCTATAAATAAATATAAAAGAATGTGAGGTGGTATTTAGCCTTAGACTCTGTAACTGTTTCTCAAAGCCCCAATGCTCCTGAGAGCATCTCATTAGAGAAAACAGGTGTGTCGTGCAAGATGAATTGAGTCATTAGAGCCTCAGCAACTCCATATTCAGAACCCACATCCAGTTTCCAGAACTAGCATGAATTTTTCTTCACGTCAGAAAAGGAAAATTCTGTTGGAGTTGAACATTACAGGCATGATCTGCAGAGTGTCCATAGCAACCCGCAGGCCACTATAGCTACTGGAAGCCCAGGAACCGTAGACAGGACAGAGGCTTGAGGCAGACAGATGTCAGTTCAAACAGCCGGGGAGATCTCTCGCTTTCCTTCAGACCCGCCTGCAGGGGAAAGCAGGAGTGTGCATCAAAGCAAAATGAGATGTCATGCATGCTGCTGAGGAGGTCACGCGCCTGCCCCTTGTGGAGGAATGCTTGATGTCTCCTATTTGTGGTGGTTTGAATGGGATGTGCCCAGTAGCCTCATGTGTTTTGAATACTAGGTCCTCAGCCAGTGGAAATCTGGGAAACTTGTGGAGCCATAGGGAGGCGGAGTCTTGCTGGAGGAGGTCTGTCACTGGGGACAAACCCTGACAGTTAGTCCCACCCCCTGGGTGCTCAGAGCCAGCTCCCTCAGACTACTGCTTTGCTGCTGCTGTGGAGATGTGATGCTCAGCTCATGTCACACTTTCCCCACCATGATGCAAGTCCACCTTGAAACTGTGAGCTGAAATAAACCCTTTCCTTCCATACGCTGTTTCCAAGCAACACAAAGGTGACTGTTAATACTCGTTCTCACTGTTCTATGTTTTAACGATCCCAAAGTGTTTGATTTTGCACTTACCCAAGAAAGAAGAAAAAATACACACCAATATTCCTGCTTCACAGGCGAGGAAACTGCACAGACACTAAGCTCTTCTTACATTCACAGCAAGTGGATGATACAGTGAACGGGCTTCTGAATTGTCTTAGGCTAGAGGGTTTTGAGTTCCCCTCTTATTTTCAAAGGTCTTATAGCCACTAATTTGCAGTAACTACTTTGCAAGTTTGTGAGTCAATTTTCTCTTTTGTCTTATGGATGTTATAATACTTCCAAAGTTGAAAATGAGGGAGAAATTAGCTGAGCATTTTACGTCTAGATCCATGAATATGAACTACTTAGTACAGTGTTTGAAATACAACCAGCCAGCAATAACTTACAAAGTAGGACTCTGTGACAATGAGGTTAATTTGTTTGGCACACACAGAAAGGGCATCTCTATGAGAACCTGGTGACCTAGTCATAGCTAACATGTTTGAAATACATCAGGGATTTTTCAAAGAGCATTGCAAGTACAAATTAGCTTGTCTTTTTTAATTTAAATTTTATTTTATTTCTTTGAGTGACAGTGAGAGAGAAAGAGGCAGATAGAATGAGAGAGAGAGAGAGAGAGAGAGAGAGAGAGAGAGAGAGAGAGAGAGAGGGAGAGAGAGAGGGAGAGAATGGGCATGGCATGGCCTTTAGCCACTGCAAACAAAGTACACGCACCACTTTGTGCATCTGGCTTATGAGGCCCTGGGAAATCAAACCTGCTTCCTTTGACTTTGCAGGGAAGCGCCTTAATCACTCAGCCATCTCTCCAGTCCGGCTTGTTTTCCTTCTTTTCTTTTCTTTCCTTTCTTTTTTTTGTAGAAAAACTTGAAGTTAGTGCTGTTTAAATGTTCATAGCCCTTTTGAGGAAAGTTGGTAGAGAATTTTAGCAGTCACCTTTTCAGTGGGGGGGGGGGGGGGCAAAACACCATACCAGAAGCAGCTGATGGGAGATTCCACTTCAGCGTATGGTCTCAAGGGGAAGCTTTGTTTTAGCAGGAAAAGCATAATCGAGAAGAGAGCTGGATGCCACATCAGCTGGGCAGAAGCAGCATGAATGAGATACCTCTGAACCCTCCATGGGCTTGACTATGAAATGCTAAGATCCACCTCAGTGACACATCTCCTCCAATCTCCCAAAATGCTACAAGACAGAGACCACTCAAAAGACATGAGTCTATGGGAGACATTTCATTGAAACTATTACAAGAATATTTCAGCCCAAGCAGCATACACAAAACGAGTGGTGAGGTAGGGTAATCCCATGAAGGTTCTTCCCGAAGTCTGCACCTTTGACCTCTCTGACTTCCTGTGTGGGATGAATATGTTTTGTTGATGTTTTATTTATTATTTTTGCAAGCGCACACACACACATACAAAGAGAGAGAGAGAGAGAAAGGGAGGGAGACAGACAGAATAGGTGTACCAGGGCCTTCAGATGCTTCAAATGAACTCCACATGCATGCACCACTTTGTTTATCTGGCTTTACATGAGTACTTCAGAATCAAACCTGGGCCACTTGGCCTTAGAGGCAACTGCATTAACCCCAGGCCATCTCTCCAGCCCCTTGTTTCAGAGGAATGTGAATGTACATAAAGACATATTACATTGAGCTTAATCTGTCTCCCTGTGTCCTTGCTGAAGTATAATTTGGTTCATAATCATAGTTGTTTTTATTTTGCTCTATAGAACTGTATTTTTATGTTTGACATGTATTTTAGGCATGTGAACCCTAAAAGTTGTATGAGCCACTTTTATAAATAATAACTCTAAGAGTTCCTTAGCATGGAGAAGAAATGACAGTTGAATGTTCAGCACTAAGTGGGACATTTCTACCAGCCTCTCTGGGGCTCAGGGGCTGGTATAGAAAAGGTGACAGAAAGAATGTAAGAGCCAAAGGAAGGGGAGGAGAGCTGTAGAAATCTGTCTTCCAGACGCAAAGTGGTGCTTACACTCATGAGCTCGCAGTAGTGCTGATGTCTACACAAGACCTGGACGATGCTGGGTCCATCAACATGTTGCCTTCAGTGACAGAGGGGGCAAGAAAAGGCATCAAGTATAAGAAGAAATGGTTGGAAAGAATTGGGGTTTTAGTGGAGAGAGCCTAGGAGTAAGGGCACAAAGGAGGGCAGACAAAGGGTTATGATCAGAGTATATTGTTTACATGCACCAAGTTTGTCATTGAAATGTTTTCTTTTTTTTTTAAGCTGGGCGTGGTGGCACATGTCTTTAATCCCAGCACTCAGGAGGCAGAAGTAGGAGGATTGCCATGAGTTCAAGGCCACCCTGAGAACACAGTGAATTCCAGGTTAGCCTGGGCTAGAGTAAGACCCTACCTCCAAAAATTAAAATAAAATAAAATAAAATAAAATAAAAGTTAGCTCCTTGGCATGAAGAGGCATCTATTAGTTTCTACTGAGATTGTTCTGTTTTTCTAGTCAGAGGTGCTTCTAACATTTGGTGACAATATGTAAAATTAAAATACCCTTTGTTGTATCATGATAGCTTGTCAAACTCTAGTCTTTGTGTTCTGGATGTATTACCAGTATTAATGTATTTCTGCTTTTGCTGATATTTTATAAGGTAAAAAATCAAGTTTAAGTGGATAGCAGAAGCATTTTGGATGAGGAATATATAGTCACAAATCTGCAACTTTACATTTCAGGATTAATTTTAGAATATATTTTGAAATATATGTGAGTATATAGTGATGGTTAAGATATCACTTCCATCTGGCATGTATGAAAATGGATTTTGTTCGTTTATGTGTCTTACACATGAGCACCTGCTCTTGGAACTACTTATTCTAATTTTTTTAAAAATATTTTAATTTATTAGAGACATAAAGAGGGAGAGAGAGAGAAGGGGCATGCCGGGGCCTCTCGCCGCTCAATTGTGGGTGGCGCTGTTGCATGGACTGGGGTCCCGGGCTGTGTAAAGGAGAAGGCTGGCTGAGCGCGTCATCCCACCGCGGGCCGCACCGAGGGCTGCTGCCACGCCTTTCTCGCCATGAGGCATTGTCACCTGGAACTGTAAGTCGAAATAAACCTTTCCTTCCTGAAAATGACTTTTTTTTTTTTTTTTTTTTTTTTTTTGCAGGTATTTGTCCTAACAACAGGAAGACGACTAACTCACTCCGTCACTTGTATGTTTTAAGAGTTGACGGCAGTGAAGGAAGGGACTCAGAAACCATGTGAGGACACGTTTAAGATGACCTTAGATTCACAATGTTAGTAAATGGAAATGTAAAGAGCCTGTTCTGTAAGAATTCTAAAATTACCTTGGGACCATTAAGTCATCTACAAGCTTTGGATATAGCCAAAGAGTTGGTGCTCTAGACAATTTGGAATTAAGATTCAAATGATGCCTTTGTGTCTGGTGTTCTGGTTAGTACCTAGAACATAATGAGTAATACCAATTTACCTTACAAAGAAAATAAGAAAGCTTTCTCCGAATTCAACTAATAGGCCAGACATAAGATTCTTTGAATCAGTTATGCGATGGCAGAGTTTATACCACATATTCTGTGTAAACTATTCCACATCAATTGGCTTCTGGGTAAACTATTTTATGTCATTAGCTTTCAGCGAGAGACAGATGTGTGTCCACAGGAAGCCTTCATCGTGCCACTGCTTTTGAACCCCAGGTTAGGGATGCTGTCTTTCCATCATATGCTAATACTTCCTCTAGCCTCCTGGTTCCTACCATCAAGAGGGACGGTGTCTGTCGATGAATCATGACCAAGTTTCTATGTGTAAAGGATACTCAATGAAGGAAACACAGAGACTACACGTGGTATTCTATAGTCTCATCTGAAGAACACCTGTCGATGTTGAGTTAGTATCAGTTCTGTGAGCTGGATAAGGAGTGATTGTTAAGAAACTCCTCTGGGGCTGGAGAGATGGCTTAGCGGTTATGCGCTTGCCTGTGAAGTCAAAGGATCCCAGTTGGAGGCTCAATTCCCCAGGACCCATGTTAGCCAGATGCACAAGGGAGCACATACATCTGGAGCTTGTTTGCAGTGGCTGGAGGCCCTGGCGTGCCCATTCTCTCTCTCTCTCTCTGCCTCTTTCTCTTTCTGTCTGTCACTCTCAAATAAATAAATAAAAGTGAACAAAAAAATAAAATAAAATAAGAAACTCCTCTGTTCCAGGGAACCAGCTTCCTGAAAAGACAGTCCTTGCACATAGGACTTGGTTATTACTCACAGTGCCTTGAGTGGTACACTGCCAGCCATAGACTCACCGATTTCCCAGGTTCCTCTCCTAGATGACTGGGGGAACTGCTTGACCTGAAACCCATGAACTTGGATTCACTACCAAGTCTCAGCTAAGAGCCATCCGCCCTCCAGGAGGAATATCCTCTCCTCTCCTCTCTTGCCACAGCAGCCTTTCGGCCACCTGGTACGTATGGAGACCATCAGTCAAGTCTTCCTGGTTGCATTCACTATCTGCATGCACAACCAACCACAGAGGCTCCTTAACCTACCAGTCAGAGCTTTCTATTACAGTAACCCCTTCCACACCATTCCAGTACTAGCTTCTAGCCTTGCTATCACACTTCTGAGCAAAATCTCTCCTTGAAAGTTTGTGTTGGTTTTTATTAAATACATGGTTAGCTGCTAGGACTATGGCAAGAGACCAGCTGCTTATTTATTATTTTTAAAATAAACTTTATTTTAGTTCTGGAGAAAAAGGATTTAATTCACTGTGCTTTAATATAAAAGGCTTTCAGAGATCATGAGTTGTTCATCATTTTTTAGCACGACAGCAGTGTTTGAAAAGTGAATTAGATGAATTCTCTATTATATTGCAATGATTTTACTTAGATTTTCTTTTTAAATTTTTAATTAATTTATTTATTTGAGAGGAGGGGAGGGACAGTAAGGGAGAGAATGGACATGCCAGGGCCTTCAATGACTGCAAATGAACTGCACTTGGTGCTGGGGAATTGAACATGGTTCTTTGGCTTTGCAGGCAAGGGCCTTAACTGCTGCTAAGCCATTTCTTCAGCCCTATATTTTCTTTAATCATTATTTTTTATTTTTGAAAGTTTAATTTATGTATTTAATGCCCTTTGCTTTTCCCAGACTTATCCTCTGTCTTCCCCCTTCTCCTCAATAGAACCCTTCTTCTTCCCTTAGATCCCCATTCTTCTTCTGTGCCTTGCTTAATGGTTTAATGCCTTGTTTAATTGTGTAATCCACTGATTTAAATTAAGATCACTTGTCTAATCATGGGTGGGAAGCTATTTATGAGAAAATGGACAATCTCCCAGTGGCTACCCCACAAAGGACATGATTACCTTCTCTGAAAAATCATCAGTGTCCTCTATTTACTCTGGTTGGTGACCACATCCAGACAGTAAATATTTCCACTTCTTATCAAGAATACTTAGAAATAATCAGTGTTGCTTCAGAGTTTCTGGAAAATTCCCCAGTGCATATCACCAAGGAGATGAATTTGTCAAGGTCAAGAGCATTAGGGTGCAAACTTTTCAGAGGAATAACTTCATTTCCATGGTGATATGATTGGTTTTATAGTTCCTAAATATATATATCCCCATAGAGTTAAAACACCACAGAAAATTGCCCCTTATACTATAAAGAAACTGGTTATGCTAGTCAGCATAGACTGCAAGAGAACATTCTGTGTTACTGGTTGGACAATGTTTGCATAGCCCATAGCTGCTGTTCGAATGGTCTGGACCACACAGCGATGGTTCTCAACCTCTATCCCAAACAAGCCATAAACTTTTGGTGTATTCCAATGCTCAGGATTTCCAGAAAGCTCATAGAAGATTCCCATCAATACTCATAGTTCTTGTATGAGTCACTTTTCTCCTTGCTCATTCATCATTGGAAAAGTACCTGGCAAAAGCCACATAAGGAAGGGAGGGTTGATTTTGGCTTACAGTTGGAGAGAAGAAAGCCAACGTGACTGAGAAGCTATGGTGGCGACAGTGAGAGGCCGCAGGTCCTATTACATCCCACGGTCAGAAATCAAAGACAAGTGAATGCTATGCTAGGTGCTCAGCTCTCTCTCTCTCTCTCTCTCTCTCTCTGTCTATCTCTCTTCTCTATCTTCATCCCAGGATCCCAGATGACAGAGATGGTGCCAACATTCATGATGAGTCTGTCCATCTATGAAACCTCTCAGGACATGCCCTCCCAGAGGATGGTCTCCTCACTGATTCTAAACTCTTATCTCGATGTAAACAAGATTAATCCTCACAGTGCTAAAATTAGCAAACCACATGGATCACCATAGTAACAACAGACTATTAGAATGGAGGTGGAACATGCCATTTGCTTTGCATAGAATCTGATGAAATGTCTAGATTATCTGTCTCTAGAACAAATTACTTAAAAAAAAAAAAAAAACACCAGAGACATGGAGATCTCTTGAGTCTTTACCCCAACTACCTCTTAGCTGAAGATTCAGTGCCTCTGCAGTAAGAACATACTTTGCAGTCCCCTGTATATGCATCACTGTAGCTGATCAAGGAACACATCCAGCCTATAGATATTTTCATTTTCCAAAAAACTACAAGTAAATATTAGGTCCTAGAAAATCAGGAGAAATAATTTTCAAGTGAAAATAAACTTGCTTTTCTTTAATATAAAGAAATGTTAATCAGTATATTCAATCTGAAAGTCATCTAACTTCTTTCTTTAGAAACTGTATCTATTCACTAATGATTTTGAATACAAATTCTTGGTACCTTGAAACTTATTATTTTAATTATTTTGTACATTGTAGTTTAGTCCCAAAAGAAAGTTCACTGATTTGGTTTGATTACGATTTTATTTGTATATTATTCTAAAGTAAGTTTTCTAGAGTCAGAATTAGGATTATAGGGCTGGAGAGATGGCTTAGTGGTTAAGGCACCTACCTGCAAAGCCAGAGGACCCAGGTTCGGTTCCCTAGGACTCACAAGCCAGATGCACAAGGTGGTGCATGATTCTGGAGTTCATTTCCAGTGGCTTGAGGCCCTGGTATGGCAGTCCTCCCCTTTATCTGTAATTTTATTTCTCAAATAGATAAATAAAAAATGTTTATGTGATAAAAAAAATTAGGATTAGAAATTCACACACTCTTTAAAAAAATTACATGTATAATTTTGGTTTCACCATGCAGAAACAACTGCTTATCTTTTCTACCTCTATTTTATATTTTATTTATTTTTATTGTTTGAGGGAGGAAGAGAGAGAATGAGAGAAGATGGCACGCCGGGGCTTCTAGTCACTGTAAATGAATTCCAGATGCATGTATCCCCTTGTGCACCTGGCTTATGTGGGTACTGGGAAATTAAGTAATCATGAACCCTTAGGCTTCATAGATAAGTGCTTAACTGCTAAGTCATTTCTCCAGCCCCTTTTCTACCTTTTTTGAGGAATTCATTTTTGATAAAAAGAATTTTCCACTGTCTAAAATATGCTACCATTTCTCTTAAAACACTTAATTCTAAAAAGCCAGGAATAAAATAGACATGAAGACATCTAAACATCAGAAGGATGCATAAACAGATAATGGAGCAACTTTAAAAATACGTACTTATTTTTGTTATGTATGCTTGATGTGTGTTCACATGTTTGTGCAACTTTTAAAGGGAGAACATACATCATCCAACCGCAAGTTGTTAGAGACTTTATTAAAAAATAACCATTTTATGTATTCATTTGTAAGGGGGAGGGGATAATGAGGGTGGCGGGCTAGGCCTCTAGCCACTTCAGTCAACCCCAGATGCATGCACCACGTTGTGCATCTACTTTTATGATACTGGGGAATGAAACCAGGGTTGTTGAGTTTGCAGGCAAGTCCTTAAATGAGAAATCTCTCCAGGCTGATGATGGACACCTTTTTAGAGCTAATAGAAATAGAGAGAAGGAAGTGAGAGGAAGCAGACATGGAAATAGGGACTGGACATGAGACTCACTGTAGCAGACAGCTTCAGGTTCGCTGAGATGAACTTCCAGACCAGGCACAGTTATGGAGGAAGGGATTTATTGAAGCTTACAGATCCAAGGCAAGTTCCATAAATGGTAGAAGAAGCTGGCCTGCCTTCACAGGACCAAGCAGAGAAAGACAAGTACAAGCCCAAAGCCACACAGCACAGCACACTTCAGGAACTCCTGCTAGGCACACTTTGCATATCTTTAGATTGAAATCTGAAACCCATCACCACACCTTAAGGTCCACCCAGTGACACTGCCTCCAGCCATGTGGCTGAAGATGCAAACTACAAACCAATTAAAAAACTGAATATATTGGGGGCCATCTATTCAAACTGCCACACTCACAGAGTCAACATTTCTTCCTTCACTGCCATTTAATTGGGAGAGTCTCATATGCCTGTATTTTCCCACAAATTAACTTTAAATTATGTTCCACATTTGAATTATGCTAAATATTGTTAGCAACTGTGCACACCTGTGCTTCCCTGTGGGGTGTTCTTGTTTGGTGGGCTTTGTGAAGATTTACAGCTTTAATGAGGATGTTTATAGGTAATTGGTCCCTCTATGGAACCTGCTACTATATCTCACCCAGTCTCTGCCAACTTCAGTCATTCCCTTGAAATGCCCTTTGACATGATATGTAGAGACCCTGCAGCAAGACACTTCACAAAAGGCATTTTTAAATTTCAGAGAAATGACCACACTGCAGGCTTGCCTTCAAGATGTCAGATGTGTCTCCCGCACCTCTGCTCTTTGTGTCAACCAGCCAGCAATGGTCCATTTCCCAGAAAAGTGTGTGTGTGTGTGTGTGTGTGTGTGTGTGTGTGTGTGAGAGAGAGAGAGAGAGAGAGAGAGAGAGAGAGAGAGAGGGAGGACTCAAGCTCTCTCTAAGCCAAGAACATGCAAGTTGCTCCCTGTAACCTTAACGTCTTCAACACTTAATCACTTGATTTGGGCCAAGTCGATGTCTCCAAGCCTCAGTAATTTATTAAGCAGTCAGGAGCATTGACCTTCTCAGGCGCAAGATTGGGAAGTGGGTATATAAGTGTTCTGAAATCAAGCATGCTTCGGTTTTCAAAGGTGCTGGGTATTTTTAACACTGCTTCGAGGGCAGGGAGCCATTCGCTGGATCAGATAACCAGGTTACTTCTGACTCATTCTGTGTTCCTGTCACTTAGCAGGGGCCCTTCTTGCATTCATGCCGAGATCCCCCGCGTGGTTTCGATGGGCTGAGATGTCCTGTGCTCCCCTCACTGGCTTGACAGCCTGCCTGCTCCTTGTTAGATGAGACTTTTCATTTCATTGTTGTGTGCCTACATTGTCCACCACATTCTCTAATTTTATTGTCATTTAATAATGGCTCCATTATTTTTCCCAAAATGAGGCCCTGACTTCGTTTCTTTGTTTTTGCTTAATTCATTTTGTTACTTCTTTGTTTATTTCTTTTCGCTCCTTTCTTGCGAGCTTCAGATGCCCTGCCTGGGCTGGGCTTCCCACTTGCTGAATCAAGCTGCCCGGCTCTCTACTATGTTATCTTGAAACTAGACTTTTCTTTGAGAGTAGGTTACGGGAAACAATTTTCAGTTCATCTGGATTGTTTGTTTTCCTTCCAAGACTCAATTAGAGGAGTGCGTGGTCCCGTTTTGTAGTCTATAGTGTATAGAAGATTCTCAGTTGTTTTTTTTCTTTTAAGATTCTTACAAACTTGTTTGGAAACTGAGATATCCACTTCTATGAGGAGAAAAAAGTTGAACCAGTTATCACATAAGAAATAGTAATCAGGTGTTAAAAATTGACAGTTTCTGCTATTTTTGTTTTTCCTCTTGAAGTCCGATGTTGATAGAACTTTTTGTGCTTTGAATAATTCAGTCTTAATTCTTTCCTTGGTGCCTTGTTGTTTCCTGTGCATGTCACTTCAAACCCACGTATGCATGCAATAATTCTTGTGATTGCGTCCCCTGGGGATTCTTCCACCTTTTCTTTTCTTCCTAGGTCTTGATGTTTGGGTGTGTGTGTGTGTGCCCAGGCTCCATACGCTCAGGTACCAGGACCTTTGTTTTATGAAGTGAGGCTTTATCCTTTCCTCATTCGTCACCGGTAGGAATAACTCTCCTTTTAGTACTGCTTCTTTGGTCCTCATTCTGCTTGATGTTGTGGGGAATAATTAAATGCTCTAAGTTCCCTCCCTCATAATATTTACTCAGTGTGATTTGTACACATTCATGAGCTTGTACTCTTTCAGTAGTTATTGGTGGAACACTGTGGCTTCCCATGATGGGGCAGAAGCTCTTTCTACCTGTAGCATTTGGGGAGTGAGTCAGCCTCGTGCCTAGACCTTCTCTCTCTGATGGATTCACATGCTTTGTTCTTGCCTCTTGGGCCCATGTGGGAGAGTTTATAGAGGATGAGGCCCTGACGTTGTGGGGCTTTGGGGAGGGCTGTCTGTTTGAGTTTTGAGATACAAACTTAATGAGAAACTGAATGCAAATTTAGAGAAATGAGGAAGGATATCTTTACTTTTGAATTGAGGTAGATAAATTATTAAGACCATATCTGAGATGGAAGGAGGATCTATGTTTGTTGATAAGTCCATCATTTTTTCTCATTTGTTAACTTGTATGATACAGGCCCAAACTAGGTTTTAGGTAAATAAGTATAAACAATGCAGGAGTTTTAAGAGAAGAAATCTGCCATCATCTCACAGTTGGTTGGCACTTTCAATTATGGTAAAGTGAACCAGGCTTCCTAATATTTAAAGTGAGAGAGAGAGTAAGAGAGAGAGAGAGAGAGAGAGAGAGAGAGAGAGAGAGAGAGAGAGAGAGAAGAAAATACCAACTCCCCACCATGACATGACACCTCATTGTGGATTGTATGTATCTGTCAACATGACCAGATGCTGTCTTTCTAATTCACATGTACTATGAAGTTTCTGAAAAATGGTGAATCTTTAAGAAAAAGTAATGTCATTTGAATGGGGTTGAACCCCGGGCCTCAGGCATGCTAGGCAGCCACTCTCTAACTTAGCCATATTGCCAGCCTTTTCTTTCCTTTGTATTTTGAATGAAGTCTCCAAAGGTAGTCTTGAACTTACTCTAGACTTGACCTTGTCATGCTCCTAAACTTGGACTTTCAACCATCAGGGATTACAGGCCCACAACACCAGCCAGGCATGGCCCAATTCCTCAAAACAAACTTCATGAAAGTGTTTTCTAAAGTGTGTGGTTGATAAGTGCCAAGCTTGGTGGCCTTGAATGCCAGCACTCAGGAGGCAGAGGTAGGAAGATTGCTGTGAGTCTCAGGCTACCCTGAGGCTACGTAGTGAATTGCAGCCTGGGCTGCAGCAAGACCCTTCCTCAACCACTCAAAAAAAAAAAAAAAAAAAAAAAAAGAAAAAAGAAAAAAGACAAGAAAGAACGAAAGAAAGAAAAGAAAAGAAAAGAAAAGAAAGCCTTTATTGTTGGGGATTTAGCCCAGTGGATGAGCACTGGCCTAGTAAGGACAAGGCCCTGGGAGCACCAGAAAAAAAAAAAAATCACAAAATGACCAAAACAGAAAAAAAAAAAAGTGGTGGGTGGGAACTAGACATCATTCAAGGTAGGAAGATACTTGTGAGTTTGAGGCCAAGCTGAGACTACATAGTGAATTCCTGGTCAGCCTGAGCTAGAGCGAGACCTTACCTTAAAAACAAAAAACCAAACTAAAGCAACAAATCAACTCATTTTAAGGGCTGGAGGGATTGCTTAGTGGTTAAGGTGTGTGCCTGTGAAGCCTAAGAACTTGGGTACAATTCCCTAACACTCAGGTAAGACAGATGCACGAGGTGGCACATGTGTCTGGAGTTCATTAGCAGTAGCTAGAGGCCCTGGCATACTGATTCTCTGTCTCTCTCATAAAGAAATAAAATATTTAAAAAGTGTATGATTGACAAGTGATATAAAACAATGAACTTTTCATCTATTACACATCCTTCTTCTATATATAACAATGGATTTATGTGATGAGGGCAGGGTTAAACAGTAGACCCAAAACAGGTACACTTCACAGTGTTTTTGTTGTTCTCTGTAGAATGACTATGTGTGAAGTTGAGAATAACATTTCATTCTCCAAAAGCATAATTAGTGAAGGGTCAGCATGTTAACTGTAGGGTAATTAAACAACATGAATCGTGTGTACAACCACTTATAATGTTTCTGGTGATAGCCGGGCATAGAAGCTGTCTCCATGCTAGATGATGACATTCACGGCAGCAAGGAAATTCAAAATTGAAGGGAATTATTTTAACCGTCCTTTTTTATATTACATTAATTTATTTGACAGGGGGAGCAGTGAAAGAGGCAGATATTGACAGAGAGAGAACGGGTGCAGCAGGGCCTGTAGCCGCTGCAAACAAACTTCACTCATGCACCTCTTTGCGCATCTGGCTTTATGTGGGTTCTGGTGAAATAATTGCAGGTTTTTAGGCTTTGTAGGCAAGCACCTTAACCACTGTGCCATTTCTTCAGCCCTTAACAGTACTTTAAACAAATTATTTATTTATTTGAGAGTGACAGAGAGAGACAGAAGTGGAGAGAGAGATTGAGAGAGAGAGAGAGAGAGAGAGAATGGGCATGCCAGGGCTTTCAGCAACTGCAAATGAACTCCAGACACGTGTGCCCCTTGTGCATTTGGGTAACATGGGTCCTGGGGAATCCAGCCTCTAACCGGGATCCTTAGGCTTCTCAGGCAAGCGCTTAACCACTAAGCCATCTCTCCAGCTCAGTACTTTTTATAAAGTTTTTTTTTTTTTTTTTTTTTGAGAGAGAGACAATTGGTGCGCCAGGGCCACAGCCACTGAAATTGAGCAATTGAGCTCAATGCTTGAGCCACCTAGTGGGCGTGTGCGACTTTGCAGTTGCCTCACCTTTTGTGCTTCTGGCCTAAGCGGGATCTGGAGAGCTGAGCATGGGTCCTTAGGCTTTGCAGGCAAGCACCTTAACCACTAAGCCATCCCTCCAGGCCCTCCTCAGCACTTTTGACTATGGGGAGAAAAGTGTAGGAAGTTTTCGTCATCTACATACCCTTCCTATTGTCAACCACTTTCCTAGAAACAAACACACGTGCTTTGGTTATGTGATGCTACATAAAATAATTTCTTTTCAGCAAAAGTAACGCACCACGGGCTGGAGAGATTGCCTAGAGGTTTAAGTGCTTGCCTGTGAAGCCTGGTTTGAGGCTTGATTCCCCAGGACCCACTTTAGCCAGATGTGCAAAGGGGCACATGCGTCTGGAGTTCATTTGCTCTGGCCGTAGGCCCTGGCGTGCCCATTCTCTCACTGTCTCTCTATCTGCCTCTTTCTATTTCTGTCTGTCACTCTCAAATAAATAAAAAAAAAAAAGGAGCAAAAAGTTTTTTTTTTTAAAAAGTAACACATTGCATTTAGAAAATAGGCCCTCCAAATTTATGAGTTCCACATCTAGATTCAACCATGTGGAACTGAAGATATTTTTTAGGCAGGCTGTGTTCTGGATATCTTATACTGTATTAGGTATTACAAATAATTTGGAGGTGATTTGAAGTACATAGGAAGATACAGGCTGGTTATTTGCACATATTACAACATTTTAGACGATGGACTGTAGTCTCCTATCGGTTTGGGTGTTCAGCGTGAGACTGGGGTGTGTGTTGGGGGGCAGTCCTAGAACCAGTCTATTGTAGATTCTGAGGGATAACTATAGTTCCTACTTGTTTTGGGGAAAAATGAATGGAATAATTTGGAAAATAGTACATTATGACAAACCATCCAATAATTCTTGGGTTTATTGTTATGCAGAACCAATGAGTCTTTGAAAGATGCTCTGACGATTCAGGTATAATATGCTTTTTCATGGGGGAGAAATGAAAGATGCTGTTACCAGCCTAAGGGACATGTCCAAGGGGTCCAAGAAACCCTCTCTGGTTTCTTAAGGGAATGGAATGTTAAAAGGGAATCCAGGAGGAGCTATATCATAGAGCTACAAGAGAGAAGAATGTTAGCTATGTCTGTCTGTCTCTCATCTATTTATTTATTTTCTATGTATTTTCCATCATCTATCATTTATATTTCACACATTTAATCTATTATATTGATTACCTATCTATCATTAGTCATCTATAGCCTTAACATTATCTTCTATTTTGAAGGTCTTTCCATGAGTATGTTTATTAAATACTGATCAGACTTTAGCAATATCTTCAACTCCATGGGTTTTACCACTCTAAGACATCCTATGATAATAAAATTAAAATATGATAGATAATATTGATGCTTGCTATTTCTATTTCCTTATCCACTTTCTTGTGCACTCATCTGTTACTGGGTATCTGATCCTGCCCCATATTGGCTCTTGTGAATAGGGCTGACATAAGTATGTGTCATGCTGACTTTGAATCCCTTTGGGTCTTTGTCAGCTTCCTGCGATGTTCCTGCCATGAACTTCCAAACCAGGGAGAGTTTACAGGAGGAACAGGATTTACTGAAGCTTACAGATCCAGGGGGAGTTCCAAAATGGTGGCAGAACTGGACCCCTTTATACAGACTCCTCACACAGAAAAAGAAGCCTGCGCCAGTACCTCCAAAAGCAAGCACAGCCCAGGAACCCTGTGCAGAGCTCAAGCACTCTGCATACCTTGGGCTGGAATCCAGATCCACATCCAGTAACACCTTAGGGCTGGACCCCGGGATTAGCCCTAGTGACATGTCCTTCGCCCAGGCGGCTGGAGATCTAAGTTACAAGCTTCAATAAACTTCAGAATCTACTGGGGGACAGCCATTCAAACTACCACGCTTTTGACTCTTTTATACCCAGGAATGGTATAGTTAGTCATATGATAGTCCTATTTTTAGTTTTGGAGGACCTGCCATGCTGATTTCAAGTGGCTGTCCCACGGTAGGTAAGGGTATCTTCCCCTGCATATTCTTACTATCATTTATTGTTATTTGTTTTCTTGGTCACGAGTGTGTGAGAAAATTTCAGTACAGATCAGTTTTAATTTGCATTTCCCTGGTGTTTCAGGATGTTGGCTATTTATCCATATATTCTGTATCCATTTGCATTTCTTCTTTTTAGAACTGCTTAAATTATTTGGCACCTTATTGGTTAGATAACTTAGTTTTAGTCTTCATTATTTTAGTGCTTTTCATTTGTAGATATTAATCCCTTGTGAGATGTGTAATGACAATGGTCCTCTATCTTTCTGTAGGCTACTGCTATGTAGCCTCCTTCACTCTTCTATTTCCTTTGTTTTGCAAAATCCTTTATAATTCCTTAAATTTTCAACATTTATTTTATTTATTTATTTATATGACTGAGAAAGAGGGAGGCAGGGAGAGAGAGAGAGAGAGAAAGACATTGGGCACACCAGGACCTCCAGCCACTGCAAATGAACTACAGACGCATGTGCCCCCTTGTGCATCTGGCTAAGGCTAACGTGGGTCCTGGGGAATCTAACCTGGGTCTTTGGCTTTGTAGGCAAACGCCTTAACCACTAAGCCATCCCTCCAGCCCTATAATTCCTTAAATTTTCAGTTGTCAAGTTTTGTTATTATTTACTGAAGTATTGGAGGCCTCTTCACGAAGTCCTTGCCTACCCCTAGATCTTGGAAAGTTTTCTCGCTTTGTCCTAACAAAGTTTCAAAGTCTCTTATCTTATGTTCAGGTCCTTGAACTATTTAGAATGGCTTTGGATGCAGGGTGAGAGACTGTAGTTTTATGCTCTCACATGTGGATTCAGTTTTCTCAGTGCTACTTCTTGAAGAGGCTGACTGTTCTCCAAAATATACTTCTGAAAATTTTGTTGAAAAAATGGGTGACTGGGGCTGGGCACATTCATTTTTGGGTCCTCTGTTGTATCACATGGTTCTTCATGGTTATTCTTTGCCAGCATGGAGCTATTATTGTTACTATGAAACTGAAGAATGATTTACCATTGGATATTGTGATAGCTATGGTACTGATGAAAACTTGGGGTTACTTTGTCTATTTGGGGTCATTTTGTACCTTCATATAAATTTTAGGATTTTTTAAAAAATTATTTATTTGAGAGAGAAAAAGAGGCAGGGAGAGGGAAAGAGAGAATGCATGTGTCAGGGCCTCTAGTCAATGCAAACAAACTCCAGAGGCATGCACCCCCTTGTGCATCTGGCTTATATGGGTCCTGGGGAATCAAACCAGGGTCCTTTGGCTTTGTAGGCAAATACTTTAATGGCTAAGCCATCTCTCCAGCCCAATTTTAGGGTTTTTGAGAAGAATGTCAGTGGGGTTTTGATGAGCGCTATTGCATTGACTTCATGTCCCTTTTATTTTGGACTAGATGCATTGCTTTCTCCCTAAAAATTTAAGAAAAGAGAGAGTGAACAACTTTATTTCCTTACTGAGTTTAGAGGAAATGTTTTTAGTTTTCTTCATACAGTACAAAGCTAGCTATAGGTGTGTTTTATATATCCTTTATTATGCTGAGATTATAATCCCTTTATTATATCAATGCCAGTCTTTTTTTGTTAATCTTAAAGGGAAATTGAATTTTGACCAAGGCCTTTTCTGCACCTGTTCAGATCATATGATTCCTGTCATTAAATTTGCTCATGTGATATATTTTATTATTGATTTGTACATGATTTTGGTTGTGGCTTATTCCAGTATTTCCAAGATATTGAGATGTAGTTTTCACTTATTTCTTTGAGATTTCTGTCAATATTTAATGTAAGTACTCAGTTTTTACTCTTAGAACTTCCATATAACCACTAGAACTGTGGTGAGCTTCTGCTGGGGGTTCAGCATGCCTATGGTGGGATGGGAGGCAGAGACAGGAGAATTTCCTGGAAGTTCACAGACCAGCTAGCCTGACGAACAGAGAAGAGGACAAGAAGTAATGAGAGATCTTGCTTTAGATGAAGTGGGGGCAAGAGCTGATGTTGAAGGTTGCATGACTTCCACATGTGCTCTGCTGCTTGCATGTTCCCTGCACTAACATGCACAAACATGCTCATGCACACGCACACCCCCCACCCACTCACACCCCCCCACACACACAGAGAAATATCAAAAAGAAGTGAATGGAAACAGGAGAGATAGATCTGAATATTATTATGTTAAATGAAATAAGCCAGAAATACAAATAATCCATGTTCTCTTTCATACAAAGAGTAATAGAAGTTTAAATTGTGTGTGTTTACACATGCACAAACACACACACACAAAAACACAGAGAAATTAACATGAATCTATTGAATATTCATTGTATGATCAGTATAAGTCATTAGAGTTATAGAGGAACAGAATATAAGAACTACATATCTATCTGGTACTTAACTCAGAGTTGGCAGTCAATAAAGCTTAAGTTAAATTAAGAAAAAAAAAAGGAATAGGCATTTAATATGGTTGGAAATTAACTCTCCTATAGAGTTCAAACCTGAGAAACATGTTTGTGTTAATTTGGATTGACACTCAAGTTCAGAATAAAGTAAGAGAAAGTTTGAGCAATCATTAAATTAATATTTCCTTCAATCCCAGCACTAGGAAGGCAGAGGTAGGAGTATCTCCACGAGTTCGAGGCCACCCTGAGACTACATAGTGAATTCGAGGTCAGCTAAGCTAGAATGAAATCCTACCTTGAACCCCCCCAATAATAATTAATAATAATAATATTTCAGCAATTTAGTCTAGAAAAAGTTTAGTATAATAAAAGTGGCAATAGAAAGAAATGTCAGGACATGAAAAGAGATTTCAAAGACAATTTAAAGCATGACTGATCTAGTCTTTCTTTGATCTTTGGAGAAGCAAAGCAGCTTCAGTGATGTTGTGTCAAATGGCAAGATGATGTCACAGAGGTAATTGAAAATGTTGGCTGGAGTTTGGATAGAAAAACAGTAGTGTACTCACAGGCACAAAACTATCATTTAAGGAAAAGGAATTGAAAAATAAGTAAAGTAGAATGAGGTATCAGGGTAAAAGAGTGCATGGTTTAGCTTTCATCTGAGTTTTCATTTTCATTTTATTTTATATTAGAGAGAGAGAGAAAAAAAGAGAAAGAGAGAGAGAGAGAGAGAGAGAGAATTGGCACACCATGCCCTCAGCCATTGCACTTGAACTCCAGATGCTTGCACCACCTAGTCGGCATGTGCAACTTTGCACTTGCCTCACATTTGTGTGTCTGGCTTATGGGGGATCTTGAGAGTCAAACATGTGTCCTTAGGCTTCGCAGACAAGCACCTTAACCACTGAGCCATCTTTCCATCCCAGTTTAGCTTTCAGAAAGGAGTTTGTGACCATCCACTATATCTAAGTTAAATAGCTTTTGGGTGCTTCCTTCTCACAGGCTGTCAGGAGCTGCAGCCCAGCACTGACTGTGATTGCTATACCCACTTGCTTGTTTATCTCTTTCCCTCTGCTATGTATCCTTTCCTCCCACCTTCTGACATGAAAAGCAGTTTGTATGAAGCAGAAATGAAGTGATATTTTAGATGTTTGGTCATTTTATTATGGAATTAAGTGAAAATTTTCAGATAAAATTAGTATGGGTCAAGCTAAAGACACAATTACACATTTTCCATGTACATTCAATCTTTGATTCTAAAACTATTTTCTATGATTAGACACATATTGGGATACTATGGCTTAGTTTGGGTGTTAGTAGACTTTCCCCGTTACTATAACAAGGCACTTGAAATTATTAATTTATAGAAAACAAAGGCCTATTTTGATTGACAGTGTAGTGTGTTTCAATCTGTGACAAGTTGGTCCCATGCTTTGTCTTGTGATGGCTGGTAGAGTTCAGTCATTCCCTGATGACCTAGAACTAATGCCAGAAGTGAATTGACCAGGTTCCTATAGTCACGTTCAAGAGACAGCTCTCGTGAGCTAACATTTTCCACCAGGCAATCCTTTCAAAGCTTTCCACCTCCTCCTGGTAGCACCAACCTGCATCATAAGCCTTCACCACCTGGGTCGTGGGAGGATATGAGTGAGCCAAATTACAATCACCTCTCTATGAACTCCTTTACAATAATGGCATGCTCATTTCCTTTTCTTACTGAAATTGTCTGCTTTTGTTAAATTCTCTCTTATGATCTACCCTGGAAACACAAGAGGGAAAAATCACATGTATGTTTTCTAATATGAGATGAAATAATGCTGTTTTCAGCAGTGGTTAAAGGGATGGTTTCTCTTTTTCTTGATGTGTAAATTTTTTTTTTTTTTTTTTTTTTTTTGAGGTAGGGTCTCACTCTAATGCAGGCTGACCTGGAATTCGCTATGTAGTCTCAGGTGACCTTGAACTCATGGTGATCAATCTCGATGTGTCATTTTCTAGTTCTCTTCCACATCTGGCATTGCCTATGGTGGCACTTGAAGGCTTTACCCTTTATACTTCTCTGCTGTAGTCTATATTTTCCTGCTTGGCAGCGCCTCCACACATGGGCTATTTCTCTCGACATTTTCAGTTGTCTTTCCTGTGCTGCGTACTCTAACTTGTTTCATGTTATCATTTCAAATTTGCACAGATAGTACTGATGGCAGAACTTGAAAGCAGTTGGAGAATCTGCTTGACCACAGTGTTCTGAGTGGGCCTTCTGGAAATATATATTTGATGGTGAATGAACTTAATGGTGGAAATGAGGAGCAAAGCAGCCTTGTTTTGCAGGCAGGTAGGGACACAGGCTCAAATGAACACAGATGTTGATCTGCCCTGGATAGACTAGAAGGGAACCACAAGCTTGACTCAAAAGGGAGATAAGGAACAGCTTTCTGGTTTGTCTTCCTTATTGTTTTTCTTCTTCTTCTTCTTCTTCTTCTTCTTCTTCTTCTTCTTCTTCTGCTTCTGCTTCTGCTTCTGCTTCTGCTTCTGCTTCTGCTTCTGCTTCTGCTTCTGCTTCTGCTTCTGCTTCTGCTTCTGCTTCTGCTCCTGCTCCTGCTTCTGCTTCTGCTTCCGCTTCCGCTTCCTCTTCCTCTTCCTCTTCCTCTTCTTCTTTTTACTACCTGTGTGCTCTGTCCAAGTCTTCACTCTCCTCCCTGACCTAGCAACGAACCAAAGTCCCCCATATACAAACAAACTTAGCCAGTGAAGTTCATTCCAACTGGATGCCTAATCCACAACTCCAAGGTTCTGAGAAAATCCAATCCAAGCCACCATGGTGCGGGGAGGGAGCTGCCTGCTAGGGACCTCTCCCAGTTTGGGAGATTTTCTGTTTCATTCCCTTCAAATAAATCTTTCTTAACTTACTCGGTGTGTCTATGCTTGCCAGTTGTCAGACAAGCTTGGGAGCTACTGGCTTGGGGAGTTCTAGAAATTATTGAGCGTCCAGTGCTCTGACCTCTAAGCCATGCCCAGAGAGCCCCGTGGAGACCCATTGCCTTCAGAACTGATAACAGTGGGAAAAGAAGAATAGCTGGCAGATGGTGCGCTTTGGAGGCCGTGCGGGTGCTAAGACAATCTAACTGTAACAGGACTGGGATGTATAGTCCTCTTTTTGCTAAAGCGAAAAGAAACGCAACCTGTCTGGTTCAGATTTGACCTTGGCCAAGTGGTATCACACATGGTCTATCATACAATAGACGTACGAGGGAGGCAGCAGATGGGAGCCACTGTGGAAGCAAGCATTCTCTTACTAACTCATGCAAGGTGTTTATGAGTTTCATCACACCTCTCATCTGGCACCTGTGAGAGGTCTGACTCAGAGTCTGCGCTAGCTGGTATCAGCATTTCACAGAGTGGCCTTCTGAAAACTTCCCAAATGAATATGAAACCAGCAAACAACGTCTGAAAGACTTAATAAGTGACAGATGACTCATTTCTCATATGGGTGCTGATGGTATATAGTCCCAATATTTGTTTTTAGGGCAACTATTATCATGTGATTTATATAGTTAGAAAGTCAATACAAGTTTATGGATATACAATGATTAACTTTCCTATATACATATTTTTTTTTGTCTTGGAGAACACAGTTTTATTTGATGCATATAGAAATAAACTAATAATTCAACTATTTCAAGAAAATAAATCAGAAGCTGGGAATGGGGTAACAAACCTGAAATCTCAAGCATTCTGCAGCCTGAAGGAGGAGGATTCTGAATTTGAGGCACCATGTCTATTAGAAATAAAACAATTAGGTACATAAATAAATGAGTCAGTTAGATAATTTACATTGATCAGAATAAATAGCAGTTGGTTATCTGCAAATAACTGATGGACATGAGCATTCTAAACTTTATAAAAGGTAATAGAAGCAAAGTAATTGCTTTGTAAAATTGTTTTAATTTTCAAAAATAATTTTGATTACCTACAGAGTTTTAGGTATCATTGTGCCATACTCATACACAATTTATGTGGTAGAGTCTCTGCTCTTTCTTTTTCCTTCCCTTCTTTCTCTGAGTTTATATGTCACATTTGTCCTCTAAAGCAGAGTATTTTCAAACACCAAAAGAAAACAAGGCTATTTGTAGGTCTTCATGTTCTCACCACAAAAAAATTATAACTATGTGGATAAAGCATGTGTCATTTACTGAATCTATTCATATATCAACATAATATTTTAGAAAGATAAATACAAATAATTAGGCCAATTAGAAATGAAGAAAAGGGGTTATGGGGAGATGACTCAACATGTAAGAGTGTTTGCTATAGGCATGAGGGCCTGACAGGGCCTGAGAACCCCTCAGTTTGATTCCCTAGGGCCCACATAAACAGCTGGGCACAGCCACACCCACCTATAACCCAGTCCTATGGAGAGCAGACTGTTGGGGCTAATGAAACATGTAGTTGTATATTTAGAGAAGGACTCTTTCTCAAGGTAAAACATGGGTGAACAATAGACAAAGGACATTGCATCTATATACCTGTGAGCACATCTGCAGATATGTGTGTATACTACACACACACACACACACACACACACACACACACACACACCACATACTGCACATGGACAAAGGAAGACAAAGAATACAAAATTATTTCATTCTTTTGGCAGATAGGTATGCAAAATATTGAGAACACATGAGAAATTGAGTTATAAGAAGCAATAACATCAATCTAGATTTTTATAACAAAGTATAGGAAAATTTGGAATTGACAATGTAATTTAAAATGCTGCTTCCGCACATTTTCTTTTCAAATATTTTTGATAGTTATGTATGAGAAAGTGATAAACAACTTTCATTAGTTTGCAATTCCATAAGGGTAACAAGGAATGTCTTTATTATAAGTTTTGTCCTAGAACAGATATAATCTTACTTCATATAATATATGCTGAAATTGTTTCTATCTTTAAGAGAAAATCATGTATAAATTTAATAGTCTTTCATAAACAGTGCTAATGCCATCAAAGGCTGTTTCTGATCCCCAGTGGACTTGTGTCCTAACCAGTTTTGTATAAATCAATATATCCCCATTTGTTACCACATATTTCTAACAGTGCATAATGGATAATGTCAATAAAGAGGAATTCATTCATCATATTGATTGGGGGAAGGAAAGTCACGCAGAACAGTAAAGGCAGCATTGTCAGAGGCTCAGGAGGATGGAGCTCAGGTGGTTCAGTTACTTAAGGCAGAAGAACAGTCTCATATAAACAGGTATCCCATAGGGTGGTGGTTGTACTGCAATGCTTTTGTTATAGACTGGCGACCAGATTCCAAAACAGAATTCAGTGACAATGATTTCTATGTTTCTGGGATAATAGAGGCCAGGCACATCATTCAAAGCCATGACAGGTTAACATGAAGCTAGAGAACTTCCTTAAGACCAGGAAACTGCATATATATGTAGGTAGTGTCAGGCACTGTGAGGTCAAGGATATCCCGGCCACTTTGTATCTGGAAGATCATGTTTTAAGGAGTCCTACCGTTCCTTTGGCTCTTACATTCTTTCTTCCCTCTCTTCTGCAATGGACCCTGAGCCTTGGAAGGTGTGATAGAGATATTGCAGTGCTGAGCACTCCTCTGTATCTTCTTAGCACCATGATGCCTTCTGAGTCATCCCAGGGTCACTGCCATCTGAAAAGAGAAGATTCTCTACCAAAAGTGAGAGCAGCATTAATATCTGGGTATGAACCTTAAGAGAGGTGATCACTGGGCAGTTTGATAAGCATAGTATATACATTTAGCCAGACAGCAGCAGACGTTACACCCCTAAGGCTCATGACTATCCTTGCTTTAGGTTTTCAGTATCAGGGAAGTATTCCCTCCCATGGAGCAGGCCTCCAGTCCAATTAGAGGGCAGTTGGTTTGCACCATGACAGACGTGCCACTGTTGCACCCATTGGCTCATTTGACATGGCTGGCCATATGTATTTTATGCCCTATGACTTCACTATCATTTTCACCTGCTAACTCAATTCGTTAAGCTACCTGAGGTAACTAAGCTCTGTTTGATGTTACTGATATCTGCCTTTGTAGCATTCTGTCCTTCCTCTCCACACATCAATATTGTGAATAAATGTTGCTATAATATTCTCCACTATGAAAGTACTAGAAGTAAATGTAAATGGATAGGTACAGAATTAATGTGCCAATAGGTAGAAGACACTTTTGCCTGGGATCAGACCAAAGCTTCCTTTATAAGAATTCACAGGATAAATTTTTTTTTTTAAACTCATGATTGGAGTAATCTGGTTCTTCTGACAGTTACTTAAATTCTTAAATTTTTATATAGATAAGAATTGTGCTAAAATTTATAAACCCTTTTCTACCATGTAGGTGATTTTTATGTTATCTGCCAACTTTGTATTAATTTCATTTATATTTTAGACGTTTTGTTTTAACTCTATTAAATCTTGGACAGAGTTCAAGTTTGAAGAATTATGTAAGAGTAAGGTAACACACATGTAGATATAGTGTCAGATAATCACAAGCAGGAAATGATGTTTAAGGTGATAAATTTACTAATCATAATACAAGCTAATGATAATATTCATAGTCATGTCACTTAGAACACCTGACTGATGATATCTTATTATTTTGTGTTTTCTGGAGTCAGAGCCTCACTGTGTAGTCCAGGCTGAAATCAAGTTCATTACTCTCTTGCTTTTGCTCATCAAATATTGAGACTATGGGATTGTTCCACCATGCTTGGCCCAGAATATCTTATTTTTTAAAGTATTTCTTTATTTGTTGTTGTTTTGTTTTTCAAGGGCAGGTCTCACTCTAGTCCAGGATGACCTGGAATTCACTATGCAGTCTCAGAGTGGCCTTGAACTCACAATGATCCTCCTACCTCTGCCTCCCAAGTGCTCGGATTAAAGGCGTGTGCTACCATGCCCAGCAAGGATATTTTTTGGATTTCTTAAATATTTATTTGCACATATGTGAGTGTACAAGTTTAAGTGGGTGGCTTGAAGAACTGAGCCCTGACCAGTACGCTTTGCAGACAAGCACCTTTAACCACTGAGACATCTCCCCAGCTGACAATGATAGAATTTACCTCCCAGCATCACTTAAAGGATGAATTTTGAGCTTCTGAGAAGCTGGGAACATTATTTAGTTTTGAAATTCAAAGTTAAACTTTTAATCTACTCTTCACCTGCCTTGCTGGCACAGTGCCATTGCCCAAGCAATGGATACATCTTGTTAATCTTATATTATGCTATCTTCATATGGTCTCTGCTGTTCTGTTCTGTTTGACAAGACAGACATGTTGGCCATCTTTATTTTCCTGCTACCCTTGCACACAGGACGAACACTCCTCACTCTCACTCTTCCCTGCCTTCCCTTGATAAGCCTGTGCTCTGCTTCAAATTCAAACTCCTTCGATGTCCCAGGAATACTCTCTTTAAGATCCCTGATTGGTTATCTACTTTTTTTTACCTACAACCTTGACAGTGGATAGTGGATAGATATGCCCTCCCTGAGATGTACTCATTATTTAGCTAGTACTATTTGAACCTTCACCTATAACCTTAAAAATAAGCTGATATCCTTTTTCTAATAAAAAGGCAAGCACTCCTCTGGGCTGTGTGATGGTACACTTGGAATTTCCACCCTGTGAGGCATCTCAAAGATAATTTTGTTTGTCTGAGAGATCTCTTGTCTGCAACTCCGAGCTGGTTTATACAAATGGCTGTGGAAGTGCTTATAGATATTAATGTCCGATCCCTGTCCACAGTCATGGGGCCCTGTGGAAACTATTATTCAAATGTCATCTCTTGTCTGTTTCCTTTGCGAGTGTAAGGTTTTCTTGTATTTCAATGATATGGCTTTAAGGAACTCACATCCCTGCTGCTCAGCACAGTAAGTTAGTTTCCTTAATCTGTTTCTTTTTCTTTCTAGTTTTAGGGAAACTTCAATGTAGTAAGCCTTGTGTTAAAGCAAAAAGAGAACCTTAGGCAAGTAAGCCAGTGGTGACAAGAGAGATATTCATCTGGGAAGAATATAAACTTACTCTGTGAGTTCTGACAACACTGGTTTAGCTACTTGTCTCATCTTTTGCTTTTAAAGTAAAAAAGAAGTGTTATACTTTTCTATACTTACTACATTCTGTTGCAGGGTCTATCAGCGCTGCTCATCATCAAGTGAAACAAGTATGCACGCTTCCTGCTTCTTGCTAATATTTACTAAATATTCGATTTTATATATTTATGGCATTTAATGAGTATGACTTATTCTCTAGATGCTATCTCTCCTTCCCATCTCCCTTCATTTTTGTCCTTCATAGTTTTCCTCTTTGATTTCCCTTTGTATTTAATATCAGGACAATAAAGATGTCATTTATCCCTCCACATGGCTCTCCTCTATCTGTCCTCTGTAATATGTCGTGTGAATACATTAACTATGGACTTCTTTGTAAGAAAAACAAGCTTGCAGTGAGGGAGGCATCAGTACGTTCTCAGCTGAATTTGGGGTGGCATCTTTGAAAGAGATGCAAGTGACAGGATCATCCTTTATTGAGACCCAGGGGACATGGTCCCTTCTCTTACACTGTGCTCTTCAAGAAAGCTGAGCTTTAGGACACCTTTGTCTGTGTGATGTTGTTCTCTTACAAAAGCCCTCGATTTGCCCGGCTCCTGTCTTCAAGAGTTAGCTAAGAAAGCGCTATCTCCAGGAAGGCTTCCTGTCATGTTAGCTTCCCCGGCAGAGGCCCGGCAGCAGAAGAAAGCGCACTTCCGTGCAAGTCTAGCTTTGCGCGTTAGTGAGTTCACTGGGGTTACTCATAAGAGTGTGGATGGCTCAAAGGAAGCTACATCAGCGACAGCAGAGAACGGGACACAACTCATAAAAGCGGCGTCTGTGGCGCACACCAAACCTCCGGGAAGCGCTGCTGATGGAATCCCTTCTTCCAATAGTTCTTAGTCCTTATATATAACCTTGGAGAGGGGCCATGTGGGTCTTGTGAATTACAAGAATTTCTAAACCTATGAAGTATGTAATCCTGACCCTTCTTTACTTCTGGAGCATACCACCCCCACTCACTGAGGACCTAACGAGCCCTCCGTCCATTCAGAACTTCTCGTATTAGGAGCCCCCCATTCAAAACTTCTTAAGGAACCTTCCATCCATCCAGAGAACTTATCATAAGGTGCCTCAATCCATTAATAACTTTCTGTCTTGCGGAGTCCTCCATCCACTCAGAACTCGAATCCACTCAGAACTTTTGTTCTTAAAGAGCCTCTCTACCCATTCTGAATTGCCATCTAGCATTCCTGACAAATAAAAATCATGTCTGGCCTCAAAAATACTTGGGTGTTCATGCTATACTTGTGAAAACACCAGGTATTTGTGGCGACCTAACATGCCTCTAAATATTTGAATTATTTATAATGGAAATGATTAAGGGTTGTATCAGGTAAGCCTAACGGGGCATGTCAGAAACCTCAGCTACTGGGGGTGGAGAGGAAGACAGGAGGATCACAAGTTCAAGTCCTGCCTGAGCTTAAGAATGATCAGTCGTGCCGGGCGTGGTGGCGCACGCCTTTAATCCCAGCACTCGGGAGGCAGAGGTAGGAGGATCGCTGTGAGTTCGAGGCCACCCTGAGACTCCATAGTGAATTCCAGGTCAGCCTGAGCTAGAGTGAAACCTTACCTCAAAAAACTAAAAAAAAAAAAAAAAAAAAAGATCAGTCATGGGCTATTATGGTATTAACCTGAAATGTCCTTCCAAAGCTCTTTTTTTTTTTTTAATTTACTTTTTGTTTTCTTGTGGCAAATTCTTACTATGCTGGCCTTTATTCTTACTATTCTTGCTAGTCTGGCCTTAAACTCATGGCAACACTCTTGCCTCAGCCTAGCAAGTGTTACTATTTCACATGTGCACGGATGGCAACATTTAACTAAACCCTCTTATATTTTCATTTTCCAAGTTTATATTGCTGGCAAAAGTCTCTCATTCTGTGGCAATATCTCATTTTGTTTACGCTGTATGAATACTTGATCTCTTAAGGAACACAGAAGCCTCACGATCTCAATGTATAGTACTGCAAGGTCATCTATGTACTGCAGGGTCACTTATACGTATTGATTCTTCATCATATACTGAAGCTTATCTAAAGCCCAAATGGGAGCATATTTCATGGGCTAATTTTTTTTGTAAAAAAAAAATCCTACAAGAAGAATTTTGCTTTACAGATACTAGAATTAATTGTTGCAAAAGAATTGTTAAATCAGGGCTGGAGAGATGGCTTAGCAGTTCAGGCGCTTGCTGGCAAAACCGAAAGGCCTCAGATTTGATTCGCAGTACTCACATAAAACCAGATGCACAAGGTGGCACATGCATGTGGAGTTGTTTGTGGTGGGTAGGAAGTCCTGGTGCAGCCCCTGTCTCCATCTACCTCTGTTTATCTCATAATAAATAAATATTATATTAAAACCATAGCATGGACAAATAGTTATCATAACCTGTTAAATAAAGAATAAATAAAATCATCAAGTGGCAATCCATGAGAGCTTGTAACATGTTAATCACTGTCCTAGATACTATGGTAAAAAATGCTAGCATACCATTCTTTCTGACCTCAAAAACTTAAAATTTGGAGAAAAACAGCATGTATGTAGGAAGCCAATGAAGACTATTAAGTTACAAATGCATTAAGAATTTAGAGGAAAGTATTTTAGGGGTAATTTAGAAAAACTACTATACACAGAGAGGGGAAGCTGGAAATGATAAGATCATAGTGAATGACCAGGGAAGACTGTAGTCAACTCTGGAGTGATGAATAGTTCCACTGGAATATGATGGAATAAAAGTTGGTTTTCTGTAAACAGATGGTTATCAAAACAGAGAGCTATGTTTATTGGAACACTAGGGGAAAGCAGGATTCATATATATATAGTAATCTCTCTTGGCTGTGATTTGATACTCTTTAAAAATTCATACTGCTTCTGCATCATTTATTGGCATTCTTATTGTACCTGGTTTGATAGTAAATTTTCTCTCTTCACATAACTTCATGAGAAGACATTTACCTAGGGCTCTTTTCTAAAATCATTTGAGATAAAAGTCTCATGAAGAAAAAGTACAATGTGCCTAACATGTTTTTGTTTTTTCATCACTACCAATCGCCGTAATGGGTGTGCATTTCTCACTAATGGGAATATATGGGCGGGCGGAGGATGGCGAGGCTTGGCCGATTAGTGGGATGATACTTTCCAACTGGAGCAGTTTCATTCTAATTCTTCTGGCTTGTTGTTTGTCACATAGTGTAGCTTCAGTGGCCTGGCATTGAGCTACAGCAATTCCAGTTTAAGTAAATTTTAATTTCGTTGTCTCCAGGCAAAAGCACGTATATGATGAAGTTTTATCCAAGATGACAAGACAGTGATAAATATGAAATTAAAACAGCCTTCTAATTTTGAAGACAGTTTTCTCTCACGCTCTCTTGGCTCGCAGTACTGTAAGCTATAGAGACGTGGCAGCCTAGTTAATCACAGGCATCTTGGGGTAATTTGTTCTGACAGAATACCATGTGTGCTCATTAAAAGCAGTGAGTCTTTCATCCCTTTAATCTTACTTTCTTCCTTTTAGGATTCTGGTCTATCCACTCAAAAGACTGCACCGCAACACAGATCAAGAATTAACAGCCATGCCCAACCTTGCATAATGCTTCATAAAGGCTCTTTTTTGTCAAAGAGTTTGATAAACAAGTTTAGTAAACAGCACTGAAGTAATTTACATTTATAATTCATGAATTGACACCCTATACATTTAATTCTACACTAATAAAATGATGAATATCCTAGGACATATATTGATACTTTTAGCAACACAGTACTATCCCATTAACGGCTGAAATTTTGTGAGTTGTACAGGGCCGTACTTTGCAATATTTAGACAAAACTCAAGTATAGTTCGTACAATATCTGAATATTACCTTTTACATTTAGATTTTTAAAAATTAATTAACGCGTGTGGGAGAGAGAGGCGGAAAAAGAGAATGGGTATGCCAGGGCTTGTAGCCACTGCAAACAAACTCCAGATGCATGTGCCACTGGCATGCAACTGGTTTACATGGGTGCTGGTGAACCGAACCTTGGTCCTTAGGTTTCACAAACAAGCACCGTAACTGCTAAGTACTCATCTCTCCAGGCCAATATCAGTTTTTTGTTGTTGTTGTTGTTGGTTTTGGTTTTTTGAGGTAAAGTCTCGCTTTGGCTCAGGCTGACTTGGAACTCACTATGTAGTCTCAGGCGTCGAACTCACAGAGATCCTCCTACCTCTGCCTCCTGGGTGTTGGTATTAAAGGTGTATGCCACTATGCCAGGCTAGATTATTTTGTTCAGTAATATAAGTTCATTGTTTGAATGCTTTGACAGCTCTGCTTGGATTTTTGTGAAGTATGATTTTGCTGTGCATATTAAAAATTCCATCCAGTGTTGTGAGGTCTACTATACAGGAGACGTTTCAGAGTGGCCAGGAACTCTGACTTTTCTGCTAACAAGTAAGTTAGGCAGTTCCTGTCAAGGCCTGATGTTCTGAAACATGAACATTAATAGAAGAAGTTAGTATAAGGTCGGAATTGTTTGTAGGTCCATACTTGAAACGAATCACATTGGGGCTGGAAAGGTGCGAAATAGGTTAAAAGCATTTGCCTGCGAGGCCTGATGGAGGGGTCCCGTTCCTCAGTGCCAGCGTTAAGTCAGGGGTGCAAAGCTGCGCATGCGTCTTGAGTTCCTCTGTGGTGGCGAGTCCCTGCTGAGCCTAGCTCTTCTCTCTTACTCCTTGAAAACAAACAAAAATATTTTATATTTTCAGGGTTGAGTGGGAAGGTCAAGAGAAGGTAATGGGAGGCAGATGTGATCAAAATATATTGTATACTTGCAAAAAAGGAGATACGGTTGATCTCTGGTACTTAAGTCAATTTGAATTTTCAGTCATTTAGAGTGGAGCCTATTCTAAGTATCATCTTCCTGAAGAAAGTTCTACAAGGGTGCTGCTTCCATAGTGAGCCTGAAAATCAGCACCAAGGTGCAGGAGACAGACCCTGAGGATACTCAACGCATACCAAAGCACAGATCCAGGGGCTGCATAGAAACTCATGACTGAAGTAGACTTAAAACACACCGTGTGTGGAAGAGGGGGTAGAAAGATTGTCAGAGCCATAGGTTGGAATGTCATGCCCAGAGGCACTGTCTCCCTCCATGACTGACTGCTGCTTCACAATGCAGAACTCACAACTCTGTGGGGAGTACCAGCAACCCCACTAAGGTGGCCCCTGTGAAATGGGGTCAGGGAGGAGGGAAAGCATGGTACCAACATGTGATATATCCATACTCAGTATGTCCATAATAAAAACAAACAAGCAAACAAAAATGTTCTAGAAATGAACAGGGGCAGCAGTTAACATTCTGACTGGACTTAGTCCCACTGAGTTATACATTTTAACATGGCCAGTTTTATGTGTGCTTTATGTAATTATTTATTTATATTTTACTACATGATTAAAACAAACTAAACTTTAATGAAAGGTGAAAAATGATATATGTGTGTGTATTTACATATGTATAAAAATTTTTAAAAGTCGCATTCAAACACTTTTTCTTGTCAGTTGTGGATGCTTAAAAAAGGGATTTTTGCAGCTTAATGATAGAAGAATTGTGTGTCATAGTTTTGATTGCTAGTTGTAGTCAGGTTCACATTGCTGGTAGAAATCACCCAACTGAGAGCAGCTTGTGAAAAAAAGGTTTATTTTGGCTTACAGGCTCGAGGGGAAGCTCCATGATGGCACGGGAAAGAGATGGCATGAGCACAGGGTGGACATCACCTCCTGGCCCACATAAGGTGGACCACAGGAACAGGAGAGTGTGCCAAACACTAGCAAGGAAAAGCTGGCTGTTATACCCATATGACCACCCCCAACAATACGCTGTCTGTAGGAGGTGCTGGGGAGAGTAGCGTTCAGAATACCTCAGTTTCTGGGGGACACCTGAATCAAACCACCACAGCTAGTAACAGAAAACCAGAATGAATGGTTACAGAGATTTCAGTGCTTTTTGTTTCAATTTGAGGAAGTCTACAATTATGTACTCTTCCATGAGGAAAAAGATACCAGGTCCATTATAAAACATATTACTATCCATTTCCAAAAAATAAAATTTTGCTTTCATTTTAGAAACAGACAAAACCACAATTGTGGTAAGCATTATGCTAATATTTAATAATTTAACTGAAATGTGAAATGCCCAAACCATAAGAAAAATGATTCATACAAAATGATTCATAAAAAAGGGGGCCTGCATATTTAATTGAGTTGTCAAACTGTTACCGTGATAGGAATTTCAGGCTCTTTTTGCTTCAGTGATGAATCCTAATAAACATTCAATTTTAGAAAAACTGTTGGCGATGGCAAAAAAAAAAAAAAAAAAAAAAGAGAGAGAACATTTCCTAATCTATTTTACAAGGGTTCCCTTCTCTAGGATAACAGTAATTATGTGCAATGACAATTAGAGATCTTTTTTTTTTTTTTAAATCAGCATGTGTGCCAATGCCCCTAAGCCCTATATTTAGAAAGCAAATCCATAAATGCATCTTGTTTTATTTTGTGGACCTAAACCTGGCTCAGAAAACTAAATAATGTATGATTTTACGTTATGAGTGGAAACCAAAATGTTCATTCTATTGAAAGCTAAAAATAAGGTAGTGTCTACTAGGAGATGCAAAACTGGCGTGGGCGACAAAAGACACGGGAAGGCATTGGCGAGTGGTAAAGTTGGTTCCTCACTCTTGTGCATCAAGCACTTTACCAATAGAGCCACCTCCCTACACCCACCCCCCCCATCCATCACCATTTTATTCCCTCAAATTCTAGACAGACTATAGGATACCCACATGACTACAGGGTTCCCCGGGGCATGTTCTAATGCACAGTTCAGTTTATGTATTTGTGGATATTGTGTCTGATGAAGAGAAAATCAATCCCTAGAAATTATTTCATTTTCCTAGTTTGCCAAGATCAGAACTGTATTTTTAGGAAACTTAGTTCTCTTTCATCTTGTTGGTTGTGATTTTCATAACAAACTTCCTGTAATGTTTGAGTTACATAAAGGTAAGCTTGAAAGCATCACACTGTCTCAATTATATTCAGTAAAAATTGAAAATAGGGGTAGAGGAGCTATCCTCAGATAAAATATCTGTGAATCTGAGCTAGGAACCCCAGCACCCATGTGAAAAGAGGGAGGAATGCATGATGATGGGTGCCCTTAAGCCTTGGACTGGGGAGGGGGGGGTCAAAAGAATCCCTGGGACTCTCTGGCCAGCCAGTCTGGACCAAACAGTGAGCTCTAAGCTTCCTGAGAGACTCTGAAGGATTAAGAAAGATACCTGATGCTGACATCAGGCCCACCCAACCCAGGAACACACATGCATTCCCACACATGAACATGCATACACAAACACACACATACCACACCACATGCCAAATCAACTAAAATGTTCATAATCTCATGATTTTTCCCATCTGTATTCTGTCAGTGGATGGAAGGAACTATGACATTTCTGTCATCAGTACAGCCTGTGGTATAATAAAAAGCAGACAAAACACCTCAGAAAAGAAGAAACTGGGGGTGGGCAGGAGGGGGCGGGGCTGCCCTGCTTTCACCTTCTCTCTCCTCTCCTCCCCTCTCCTCCCCTCCCCTCTCCTCCCCTCCCCTCTCCCGCCCTCCCCTCCCCTCCCTCTCCCTTCCCCTCCCCTGCTCGCTCGCTCTCTCTTTCTTCCTTTCTTCCTTTCTTCCTTCCTTTCTTTCTTTCTTTCTTTCTTTCTTTCTTTCTTTCTTTCTTCTTTCTTTCTTTCTTCCTTTCTTTTTTTTCTCTTCCTTTTTTAGGTAGGGTCTCTGTAGCCCAGGCTGACTTGGAATTCACTCTTTCCTCTGGGATTGCTCCTGGAACTCCTCCAGCCCCTGCCTCTGACGTGTTGGCGCTCAAGGCATGCACCACCATGCCACAGCAGTTTTCTTTATTCTTCTGCACGCCATTATCCTTTGTTGCTCTTCTCTAAGAGTTTCTAGTACAAGCATTGTGAACAAACTACGAGTACTTCAGGATAAATTCTAGTGGTGCCGCTTATATCCGTTGAATGAATGACATGTGTATTAAGTAACATGATTCTAATTGATCAATCCACTTTAATTTGATAAATTTTAATCCAGTTTCCTTTTAATTTTAATTAGTAGGGACAAGGCTAACAGAAGACACAAATTAGTTTTGAATTTTGCCTTTATTTTCACAAATGGCCCCATAAAATTTCTTAGTAGTTATGTGAGAATGATGTAAAAATAATTAATTTTATATGATAAAAAATGGAGCAGAACTCGTAACTACTAGCCATATAGAGTCAGCAGTATGTAACCTTTTATTACTATAATGTTTGGTAATTATAAACTAGGATAAACAAGCACCGTAACAAATATAAAACAATAAATGATGATAAAACTTTCAACTTTAGTAAAAAAAAATAAGACTTCAGCCTTCTGTCAATTTGATCATATTTTACCCTATATTAACATGAATGGTTCTTTGCTTTTGGTTCACCTACCTTCTAAAAATTGTTTCCCATTCACAACACCTCCTACAAACACTAGCCTCTGTGGTAGGGTTTTCTCTTCCTGAGCGTAACATGCACCGGCATTTCCTTTCCTCTTCTGAGTTGTGTAACTCAATGCCATGAAGATCAAAACACCATTTGTGTTCATAAAGAAGTGGGATTTGTGAATGTGGATTGGACCCAGTGAATGTGTTGTGTTCCAGGGCAGGGCGGCTGCCACCAGTCTGGCCTGCCACATGGAGTTCCCTGCCTGTTCATCCCAGGGCTGGAAGGCAGGGGAGCCTTGGTAACCTTGGCATTCTGCAAGCAGCTGGAGAAAGCCAGCCAAGTGGAGGGCCGAGACCTGCGCGCCTCGCCAATCATCCACTCACAATCGGCAACGAATGCGACTGCGGACCTTTGTGAGCCTGGCGCTGCTTGGGAAGCAAGGTGCACAGAACCGACAGGTCTGTGCTTTCAGAACATTCCCAGTACAGCCGCAGTCAGAGACAATAAGCCAGCATGGTGCTACACAGTGATCGCCAGAACAGAGCCGTCAGGAAACTACATGTGCCCTCTGAGAATCCTGAAGAAGATCCAGAGAATTTTTTTTTTTTAAATTTTATTTATTTATTTGAGAGGGAGAGGTAGATAGAAAGAGAGAATGGATACGCCAGGGCCTCCAGCCCCTGCAAACGAACTCCAGATGCATGTACCCCCTTGTGCATCTGGCCCACGGGGGTCATGGGGAATTGAACTGGGGTCGTTAGGTTTCGCAGGCAAATGCCTTAACCCTTAAACCATTTCCCCAGCCCCAGAGGAATGTTATAAACCAGATAATGTTACATCAGGGTAGTGATATTGAAGACTTCAATGCAATGTTACACTGCACACAAGGGGGCGCAGTGATCTTGAGTTCCTTTATAGTGGTGAAAGGCTCTGGCATACCCATTCTCTCTCTCTCTCTCTTTCCCTCGCTTTCTCTCTCTCTGTGTGTGTGTGTGTGTCCCTCTTAAAAACAATTTAAAAGGTAACTTCAGGAAAAGGGGAAGGTAGGATGGCATCAGTAGAATGATGAATTAAAAGTCTGGATTTTGAATAGTCCATTCCATGGAAATACCTTGTTAAGGGCATGGGAAGTATAGCAGACACCTTTTCTCCCAACTACAATCCTACCAATAAGGGTCATGGGAGGAGGGAGCAGAATGAACTGAGAAAATTGTGATTGAACATGCCAGTATGATGCATCAAACTCTCGACGCTAATTGAAAACTGCAAAGTGAATAAAACGTAAAAGTCTGTTTGTGTGAGGAAACTAAGATTATGCAGCAACTACTAAGATTCAAAACCTCTAAACGAAAAAGAAAAAGCAAAGCACACAAATTCATAAAGAAAATGAAGCCCCAGTCAGTATTTCTTCCCGTTGGGATGACTGGAGAGTCTCTTCCCACCCCTGCCCCTGTAGAGTCTTGGGTGCAGGCTCTGCACAGGGCAGGAGAGTCTCTAGTCTCAGGGGCTCACTCCCCTTGAATTGGCGAATATCACTCCTGCTGACGGGGCTGCGGTGTGCCAGCGGGCTTTCTGCAGGAATTCCCCAGCCAGAAAGCCAGTTCCACTTTCTCTCTGGTGGTTTGGTGATCGAACTTTACACGCTGGGGATTTCTTTCTTCTTATGTGGTGTGTGTGTTATGTGGTGTGTGTGTGTGTGTGTGTGTGTGTGTGTGTGTGTGGCATTGGTGCCTGTTTGTGAGTGTGGACACATGTGTGGCATCGCATGTGTGAGGAAGTCAGAGAACAACGTTGAGTGTCAGTCTCACCTTCCATGTTGTTTTGTTTTTGAACTGAAAACTTTAATGTCTGAACGTAGTGTAATTTCATCACCTTCCCATCCCGCTATCTTTCTTGAGGCAGCATCTCTCATTGGTCACATCTGTGTTTATTGTTGCTGTTGTCTATTTGTCTCTTTGTTTGTGTGTGTGTGTTTTCCGCCTGAGAATACACATGCCTCTTAACGAGCCCTTCCCTAGTTCAGAGGCCTACACCTATGTCTGTGCATCAGGGCTCTCTCTGGCCTTGGCGAGGAGGATCATCCTCAGGCCATTTTCTCCAAGGTACTTTTGGAGAATCTGGGCTTCATTCTCCCAAGGAGAAAATATGTATATACATATAACTTTATACATGAACACAGTGCATTTTGATTTCCCTACATACCTCCTCTCTCCCAGTTTTCTCCTCCCACTAAAACCCTTCTTCCCATTAGACAGCCATCCTGCTCCCACACCTTGTTTATTTTATTTTTTTCATTCACTGGTTTAAATCAGAGGCGCTTGATAATCACGGATGGGGTGCGATTTGCTCAGCAATGGGCAATGCTCCAGTGTCCATACCACTCTAAAGGACGCGATTTTCCCTCTCCCAGCAATCGTCATAGCAACCCACAGCCCCTCTTCTCCTCCTGCTTTTACATTCTTTCTGCTCCCTTGCCAGCAAGGTTCCCAGAGCCTTGGAAGGTGTGGCTTCGATGTCATGTTTATGGTTGAACACTGACTAGTCCCTTATTCTTGGTAACTTTGTCATCAGTGGCTGTCTGTCATCACCTCTACTCAGCACAGAAGTAAAGCTCTGTGTCTGAGGCTAAGTAGTACCAGTGTACGCAAACAAATATTGAGAAGGTATTACGGTATTCGGTTACTCCCTAGAGACTCGGTCCCTAGCCACTGCCCCCTGTGGACACATTTCCAGTACTTAGCATGTTTTCCTTCCTCTGGAGCAGACCTCAAATATAATCAGATTGCAAGTGGTTCCTCCCATAACTCTACTGCCACTATTAAACCAGTGGACACATTTTGCCAAGTCACATTTGGCCTTCATCTCTTCAGCCTGTGCTGTTCCAGCTATTTCTCTGTCTTTGATGAGAACAGACCCTGGTTACATCTCCTCTATCTAGTGAGTTTCTTCCCAGCTCATTGTTCATGTAGCACCTGTGTCCAGGAGGGAACAGACCTTCGTAGGCACTACGGCTGAGCCTGAACCCACATGAAAGTACAGTACACTATTGCGGTCAGTTTCCTTTTGCTGGCAGAAAACACCTGACCAAGAGCAGCTTGTGGGAGGAAAGAGTTTATTTTGGCTTGCAGACTCAAGAGGAAACTCCACGATGGCACTGGAAAATGTGGCATGATCAGAGGTTGGACATCACCTCCTGGCCAACATCAGGTGGACAATAACAGCAGGAGAGTGTGCCCAACACTGGCATGGGGACACTGGCTGTAACACCCATAAACTCGTCCCCAACAATACACTGCCTTCAGGAGACTCCAATTCCCAAGTTGTCAACATCTGGGGACCTCGCGTTCGGAACACATAAGGCTATGGAGGATGCATGAATCAAACCACCACATACAAGAACCTTGTAAACTTCACCTTGGCTAATTTTCTCTCTCCTTTAGTTCTTTCTCTCATAGGACTAGTATGATTTTTTTGTGATCCTGAATCCTTTCCATGTCACACAGTGGCAACTCCTAATCCACCACGGTACCTGAATGAGTGCTTCAATTCTTTCTTGGTCATAAATTTGAAAGATATAATTTTTTTTAAAAAATTATTTATTTATTTATTTGAGAGCGACAGACACAGAGAGAAAGACAGATAGAGGGAGAAAGAGAGAATGGGCGTGCCAGGGCTTCCAGCCTCTGCAAACGAACTCCAGACGCGTACGCCCCCTTGTGCATCTGGCTAACGTGGGACCTGGGGAACCGAGCCTTGAACCGGGGTCCTTAGGCTTCACAGGCAAGCGCTTAACCGCTAAGCCATCTCTCCAGCCCTGAAAGATATAATTTAACAAATGTTAAATGTGTTGTATTCATTAATTCTTCAGTTCATTTCTTGGAGCCATGTTTACATATGAATAATTTTAAGAGGCTTCTCAATGACATGTATTTATTTGCTTTTAGTTTTCCAACCTATATCACAGTAAACTAATAATGGCATATATTGTTTTTATTTGTGTATATAAACCTCTGTTACTGGGATATATTTTTTTTGTTTTATTTGTGCTCTGATTAATTGGATTTACTAAACAGAGAAGCATATTACTTGTAAGTGATAAATTGCCTATGCAGTTCATACTCTTACTGTCTTGCATCCATAAGATCTCAAAGTGTTTTATAAAAATGTTTGTACCTTTAAAAATATTTTTATTTATTATATATTTGTAAGAAGGGGGAAGAAGAGAGACCATGGGTGTGTCAGGGCCTCTTGCCACTGCAAACAAACTTCAGATACAAGTACCATTTTGTGTATCTAGTTTTACATGGATCCTGGAGAATCAAACTGGGCTGTCTAGCTCTTCAAGGAAGCACCTTTAGCCACCAACAAATCTCTTCAGCCCTCGTTTATGCTTTTAAGTAATATATTTTCCTAGATATTAGTGATGTCTAGCATTTTAACTACATATGTTGCTAATTTTCTATTATGAGTACTATATACTGCATTATATTTACAGAATTATATGTGTTCCTTCAGCAGACATAGATGTTGAATTCTCTTATAACATATTTTGCATTCTATCGAGGCAATCATACACATTTCTCTCTTTAACTTATTAGCATAGTGATTTACATAAATTGATTTCCTAATGTGAAATCACCCTTGCATGCTAAACTAAATCCAACTTGGTCATGGAATATTAGTCTTTAATAACACACATGGATTCCATTTGCTAATATTTTATTTAGGACTTAATGTATTTATAAGTGAGGTTGATCTATAGTTCTGTTTCCAAAAATATATTCTTTATAGCACTGGTTTTCTCCAGTAGCTATAAGAATTTGAAGAGATCCTTTTTTGCATATTTCTTCAGGGAGTTTAGAGATCATTACACGAAGGAATAAACAGTACATTATAGATGCTGGCTATGGTTGGTTAGCAATTACAAAATATCAAAGAGTATGAAAGCTTTTCATGAGCAAAATTTCCAACTGTTGAAAAAAATTAAACTATGATCTGAAAACAACTATTTGTCTGAACATGTTTTTGCATGTGAATCTATGTACTCTGCAGCAATTGCATATGAGGAAGGAAGAAGTCATATAAGTAGAAAGAAACAAGTGGGAATCCTTGTTTACAAAACCTGTTTCTATGTATAGAAAAACCGAAAAGCACCAAAAGACCAATGGAACTGATAAAGTAATCCAACTCACCATCAGAATACAAAATCAGCAAACAAAAAGCAACCCTTCCATATTAGAAGTGATAAACTTACTGAGAAATTAATCCTGAAAGTGACTTTCCTCACAGTATATAATATTTAGAATAAGACTAGCCAAAGAATGGATGGAAAGGTTTCCATTATGAAAACAGCAATTTGTCATAAAAATATTAAAGTTTTACATTAAAATACCAAAATAGAGTCAGGTGACTTAGACATATTAATGTGTAAAAGGGTGGGAAGTGTATGTTGTCCTTAACATGGAACTATTTGTCAAAAATAATTCCATGTACATTCCATGCATTCCTGCATACTCATGCATGTCATTCATGTGAGAAGTTGTAAGTAAATTTATTATGACATTTATTTAGAGATTGGGAGAAAAGCTCGGCTTGCACTCTATTTTTATCAATGCATTTTCTTCCTTCTTTTTTGATTTTTAGTTCTTGAGACAGGGTCTTGCTATACAGCTCAGACTGGCCTTCAACTTACCTATGCAGCCCAGGCTGACCCTGAGCTCATCTATGTACCCCAAGATGACCTTAAACTTGGAATCCTGCTTCTACATGTTCAGCAAATGTATTATCTTAAAATTAAATAAGAATGAAGTTTGGAGCAAACTTTTAAAATAATAAATATAACACATCAGGCATATATTTTCTGCACATTTGAAATATTTCATAATTAAAACAAACATATTAAACACTATATAACCCCCAAGTCGTCATATTCAGTGAAGAGTTATTCTGTTCTGAAAATTAGTTGTCAATTAACTACTGTCTCAGGATAGCATCAGTATAATGTTGTAAAACTAAGATGCAAACTAATCCTTGTCTCTGTTTCCCAAGGACCGTATTTTTCACAACCTTGACATAAAGATCTGAATGCATATTTGCTTGAGGTTGTGATGCTCAAGAATTCATTTGGTGTGGGAATTCCTCCCTGTGACAGAATCTGCTTCTCTCTAGCTTTTTATGAAAGGTGTGACAACAGAGAGAGATGGTTTGAATCTTAGAAGTGTCACTGCGAGAAAATAAAAAAAGGTGATCACACGAATGGGTTGCAACTCCAAAGTGTCAAACACAATAATGTTGGAGAAAAATAGACTTCATAGAACTCATGTTTTCACTACAGCCTTTCCAAATACTGCTTTCTTTATAAACAGTAGATCAAAACAATTTCAATTTTAACTTTGCCAGTTATGTGACACAGTTTTCTCTGAGGGCAGAATTTAAAGATTTTTTTTTTTCTCCTAAACTACAAATTTCCTCTTTAATTTGGAAGCCAGGAGATAGAGAATACTTATGAAAAGTGCCTTGTTCAGTGAGATTCTTGGGTTATGTAACTGTGAGCAAGGTTGGTGAAAAGTTAAACGATGAGCTACCAATGAAAACTTCTGTCCAATATTTCAAGTTTTTAGTAAAATAAAAAAGTGACTTTACATCTGTATCACTAGAAGGTACATTGGCTTTTTCCACTCCTACATTTGCTCATCAGTAGCTTGAAAATTATTACTTTAATGGAGAGGTATAGGCAGATGCGTGTGAGTACTTGTCAAGGTGTGTGTGTGTGTGTGTGTTTATGTGGTTGTGTGTGTGTGTTGCCCCAGAATCAGCACTGGTGTTATGAAACGTATATGGGGCGTAAAATTTTTTGTTGTTTATGTGAGTTTTTCAGAGCGAAATACACATTAAAATATATTCAATGATCTAATAATAGAATAATCATGCAAAAATAAACATATCATCACATTGCTCTTCAAATACACACCTTTAGGGGTTAGTATACACATTATTTGCAAGATAGAAAAGACAATTCTTTATTTTACTGTGTGCTGTTCACACAGTCTAAATTTAAGTTGTAAGTGAATTCTTACTTCTTGGGCTTAAGGTGCAATTATTTGTACTCTATAGGTTAACACAACCTTTAATTCCATAGCAATTCTTTGCGGTTTTGTTTTTAATCATACTTTAGTATACAAATGATAAAACTGCAAGCTGAATTGTGTTTGATGGCAATTTATAGACTAATTATCGTCCTCAGCATGTTCCCTGTAGGGAAGCTCCACTGAACGCGAAGTCCGGGTAGTGAAGAACACACTGGAACCTGTGTGGTCATGCACTCTTGAGGGTTATGGAATAAAGAGCAATTCATCCTTAAAGCCTACTGTGGTGGTTTGAATATGAAATATCCCTCATAGGCCCATGTATTTTGAATACTTGCTGCCCAGGAGGTGAGAATTTGGAGGAGTAGTGGAGTGTATGGGAGGCGGAGCTTTACTAGAGGAGGTGAGTTGCAGGGTGCTGAACCTGGGGCAGTCTATTTGTCCAGCCCGATTGGTTGAAAGCTAGCTCACTTGGACTGTTTCCTTCCTATTGATGTGGAGATGTGACCCAGACTTCCGGCTCAGGTCTACTGTAATTTCCCTGCTGGAAACTGTAAGCTCACATAAATCCTTTCCTCCTGTAAGCTGCTGCTGACTGGGTGATTTGATCCAGCAATAATAAGGTAATAGCAACACTCAGCTATTTTATATTTTAAATATCTGTTAAGTAGGTTTCAATGATTTTCATATTGATTGCTGCTGCTTGGTTCAATTTGTCATATATTACATTTATTTGCATTATCTTACTTTATTTCCTAGGCTTATGTTCAATTGTGACTGGGTTTTTTCATCTTCTTGAGTGAACTCAAATAAACATTTTCAAGTGCAAAACTGATCATGCTACCACCCGGACCCACCCTCCAGTCTGCTACTAGATGACTTTACTGATGAGGTTCCGGAGCCACTGAGGCTCCAAGGCATGATGGAACCTTACACCATGGGAGGTGGGGAGCAGGGCATTGTTCTGTGGCACAGGCAGTGGGCAAATGGTCTGAGCACATCCTAGTGGCCGCAGTGATCAACGAGATGTCCAGCGCCAGCCTGGGGAGCAGATCCATTTTCTGATCCTAACTTTCCTGGCCTCCACACCATATGGAGATTTTTAAATATTTTTCACCATATTTATTTATTTATTTATTTATGAGACAGAGAGTTTATGGGAACACCGGGACATCTTGCTGCTACAAACAAATTCCAGGTACATGTGCCCCATCGCGCATCTGGTTTTACCTGGGTACCGGGGAGTCCAACCCAGGCTGGTAGGCTTCATATGCAAGTGCCTTTATCCACTGAGCGTATGGAAATAGTTTGACCCCTGCAGCCCTGGAGGTCAACTATGGACTAGTGATTGTCCTATCTGGAGTTGGTTCTTAGCAACTTTCCAAAAAATTATTGTTTGTGCCCATTTTCCCTGTAGGAAATCCCTCCTGTTGAAGATGCATAGACTCTAACTTTTCTCACTCACCTCTTTTGCATTATTATTATTATTATTATTATTATTATTATTGCTCTTGGTTTGAAGGTCACAGTGCTTTTAGTCTACAAGGTCCTGGTTGCTGCTTGTCTCATAGCAATCATTCACATTCAAAGGGCTACAGTTACAAAAGTTTTCGGGAAGGAAACAATGTCAGCTCCATTGTTGTGATCTTTGGTATTACTCATCATGTCTAGCCTTTCAAGGGCATGTACAAACCAGTTTTCTAGCATCTTCTATCCTAGCAACCCTTTTACAAAGTCTCTTAGTTCTGTTGCTAAAATTTTCTTAGCAGTACCCTGCAAAGAACATTTAAATGTTCTGCTGTCTACCAAAGGAATAGAAAGTCAGACTTTAGCCAAATCCTTGCTGTATATTATATTCTCCTCATATATCTTGCATGCGTGTAAACAGAATCAGGTCACATTCTGTTTGCATGTAACGCTCTTCTTTTCCCACACTGCCATGTTTCTGGGACATCTCTTCTATTTCATACTTCCTCAATCTGTTGGTCAAATCTTCTCATGAAAATCCATACAAGGGATTTAAACTTAAAAAAAAATTCCCAGTCAAGTGTATGTTCCCATTAATTACATATGAAATTTTCCTTATGAGGATTGTAGTTTAATACTTACTGAGTCAAGTGTCGTAAAACCTTTTCTTCACTTACTTTATACTTTTCTATGACTTGGAATAAAGCTCAGGGAACCTGATTCCTGTGGAGACATTATTTGTTACCACAGGAAATGTTGGGTTGTCATCCAAACACCTGACTGACATCCTACTGGCAAGAAAGCTCTGTTCTTCATTAAAATTAGTTTGAATTTGAATAGATTCAATCCTAAAGACTTTAAAGAGCAAAATAAGTCAAGTTTTCTTTGGACTGCTAAGAAAATAATGAAGCTAAGTTCACTAAAATTTCAATCATGAAAACAAACCTTAGTTCTTTAAAATCATTCAAACCAAATGAAATACTTTTTATGAAATAAGTGAGTGATGGGCTGGAGAGATGGCTTAGCAGTTAGGCACTTGCCTGTGAAGCCTAAGGACCTGGGTTTGAGGCTTGATTCCCCAGAACCCACGTTAGCCAGATGAACAAGGGGGCGCATGCATCTGGAGTTTGCTTGCAGTGGCTGGAGGCCCTGGTGTGCCCATTCTCTCTCTCTCTCTCTCTGCCTCTTTCTCTGTCACTCTCAAATCAATAAAGAAAAATGAATTTAAAAGTTTTTTAAAAAATAAGTGTGTGAGCAATATCTCCAGGAAGCGATGTGTTCCTGAATCCTGCTCTCCCTCCATGTTCAAAGGACACTTGATAGGCGTGGGGGGGGGGGGGCTGTATTACAGGTGGCAGAAGGGAGGTGGGGCTGGACTTTGCTCTGCTTCTGGCTGTGTGTGAAGGAAAAGGAGGGTTGTGGGGGAGAGAGCTTTTTAATTCTACACGGATGCTGGCAAAAATAGAAAGTGGAGAGCAGAAAATTACTAGTTAGTTACTGTACGTCCTGTTTCAGAGAAAGGCCTCCTTTCACATAAATGTCAATAAGAAATCTACCTCCTCTGTATGTTCTGGCACACAGTCTGGTGTACTCCAACATTCATGGCAGCAAAATGAATGGTAAAGCCTAATATTTTTATATAAAATATGTGCTTGAATTCTATATACATTTTTTGCTTAAATTAAACTTCATCCTCTCCTTGAAACATACTTAGCAGTGTGTTGAGTTTCCAGTGTGGGAATTATTTCTCATGTGTGAGACAAATAGCCATTTAACTCAACTAAGGCTTCATTTTACCCAATACACTGTTTTATGAGTTACTATGATAGTGTATCAAATTTTAAGAAAAATGGGATTATATGCTACACAGTTGTGTAACAAGTTAAATCCCCTGTAGTACGAAAGCATTTCTAAAAATATCACTTATTGAGTAGACTTGTAGTAACTAATTAGCCTTATTGATCTTGAGAACTTATCAAGCATGATAGCTATATTCCACTAATTAAGAGCAGTTTTTTACAAGAAAAAAAAAATGGGGGAAAGTGTTCTGGTACAAACTCGTGATGGGAAATCTATAGGTATTTCATGCAATTCCCAGGAAGGTGCATAAATCCATTTGAAAAGCAGATGTACCTATGAAGAAAGCAGATAAACCACGGCTGTGGCTCCTGTGAAACAAGAATATCAGGATATAGCTAGAAAAACAAAGGGTATTAAAAAGCCTATCAATGATTGCATTCTCCTGTGTTTTGTTTCCATAAACATACATAAATAAATGTTGTTTTTCACAATGATCTTTCAAATAAATAAAAATCTTATAATAAACACATATAATTTTAAAATTGACTTCCACATCCACTAAGTATCAATATAGAACTCATTTCTAGGACAAAATGTCATCTAGCTTTGTAAGAACTTATTTGGCTCAATCAGAAATGAAATAAGTACATATATTTCCTTAAGTATTTGCTGTTAGGCAAGGAGATTTGTTTAAAAATATGCAAGTTGGGCTGGAGAGAAGATTTTGTGGCTAAGGTATTTGTCTGCAAAATCTAAAGTCCAGATATTTGACATTTATTCCCCAGTACCCACATAAAGCCACATGCACAGTGGCATATGCATCTGGGGATGCTCACAGTGGCTGGTGGCCCTGGTGTGCCCGTGTTCTCTCTCTCTCCTCTCTCTATCTCTCTCTGCTTGCAAATAAATAAAAACAAGAAGTAGGCATGAAAGTGTACTCTCCTCGTAAGTGTCCCCCGAACACAAGCAATTAACTTAAATAATAGACTAAGTATTCACATTTAACCAGCAGAGAACCCTCCAGTTCAGGCTTGAGAACTCAACCAAATCCCATTTGAGCAACCATTGATGCCATGCCTCCCTCTCTCCTCTGAAAGGCCAGAGACGATGAAGCTCACAGGATTCCTGAAGAAAGAGCACAGCCTTCCTCTCTTACATTTAAAAAGATTTAATCTGCCCTAAAAATCTAATTCAGGATATTTCAAAGTAAATGATATGCGACAAAATTAGGGTGTCTAAAACCAAGCTGCATAACATTTTATTTCCCATTGGCTATGTGCTGATTCCAGACATTTCCATCTATTTGTTTTGGCTCAAGGTTAAAGAGAATGGGAGGAAGCCAGGGGGTGTAGAAAACAGCAAGAAGCTGTCTGCATGCTCGCCTTTGGCACAGGAAGGGCTGTTAATCCCCCAAGGGTTAAGTGGTAGTGAGAATTAGTGGGGCATGAGATGCCCTGCTGGTACCCAGCCTGGGAACGCCACGCGGAGATAGACGGTGTGTTAGGCTGCCAAGTGCAGAAGCTAGGGAGGTGAGAGCTGAAGCGGGAGTGGCTCTTCCACATTAAGGAGCTGTGCTGTGAAGTCCTTGCGGCTCCTGCTGGAAGAACTCATTTGTGGCTCTAGCAGGGAAGCTGACATTTGGATGCCTGCCACACACACTGCATTGAGAAGCACGCAGGTTACCAGGGCCAACGCGGAATGTGTACCAGCTCCTGGTCCTCTCTTGTCCTCTTAATGTCCACTGTCCTTCCCATCCCTCTGAGGCAGGGCATGGAGAATTTGCTTCTTTTACTTGTCGATTTTCAATGTAGGCTTAGATTTTAAGAAAACATGCCAGAGGTATTTTTTTAAGCATTTAAAGTTATAGAATTAATTTTCTCTAAGCTATCAGCTTCGAAAATATGCAATTGCATATTGAAGTCATGTGGTGCAGTGGCAGGTATGTAGGAATTCAGTATTGAGGCAGGTCAGGAGGTATTTTGGTTAGAAAGGAAAGGATAATAATAAATTTTCTGGCTGGGTTCCACCTTAACATATGTGCCTTTTTACACCTTATATATTTTTGTATATATTTATATACATTGGAATATTTTTTTCAGGGAAAAGTTAAATAAGAATTAATGCATTAATTGTCTATGATAGCTATAGAAGCATAACTTCCTGTATTATGTGAACTATAAAAAGAAGACTTATGAATTGAAGCTTTTTAACAGGAATAGGCATACTTTGACCACATTGTAGTTGAGTCACAGATCACCTGTCCGCATTTGGATCTCAGCTCTGTCTTAGTAGTCCTCAGGTCCCCTCCTGTCTCTCCTGGCATATCTCAGACACAGATGTAGCTATAATGAAGCATAAATACATATACATATTTTATAGGTGTTTTATATGTATTTTATATATGCATCAGTATTTGTGATGTTCACACATAATCACATGTATGCACATATCTGCATGTATATACATATACACACATATACATATACATACATACATAAATAATATATATTCATATACACACAAAAAATAAAGCAAGATATACAAAATGGTTATAACACTACTGGGTAATTTAAAAAATTAATTAGGTTAACTATACTTTTATTTTAATTACAATTTTATTTACCTTATAAATATACTTTGATATGCATATTTAAATACACACCTATATATGTGTTTGATATGTCCAATTTTTCAAAAATATATTTTATTTATTTATCTGAGAGAGAGAAAGAGGGGCAAAGAAACACACACACACACACACAGAGAGAGAGAGAGAGAGAGAGAGAGAGAGAGAGAGAAGAGAGAGAGAGAGAGAGAACTCCAAACAAACTCCAGACATATGCGCCATCATGTGCATCTGAGTTACGTGGGTCCTGGAGAGTGGAACCAGGGTCCTTTGGCTTTGCAGGAAAGCGCCATCTCTCCAGCCCTGTCCAATATTTTTAAAAGGGTGAAATCTTCTATGTCCATCTTTTCCATGTATATCTGAAAGAAGCTAAACTTTATCTTAACTGTGAACTACTCATTTTTCTCAGGACCTGGAATAAGTAGGCTTCACTTGGAGATCTCATCACTTTACTGTTATTGACTTCATTGAGTTATTTTGCCGAGTTGTATACCTCCCCTTTGATATTTAAGTTTTATTTTCTCTGAATATATAACATAGGTGATGTATAGTATATATAGCAGCATACTGAAAATTTTCAGGAAATGGTCACAAATCCAGGTAAATAATATTTCTTCAATTATAGAGTGTATTGCTGGTATTGAAGCTTATTACATTCTAGTACCTGAATGATTAACCTTTCTTATCCCTAAGCCTATTTGGTACTGTCTTAAGGTATGTTATTGGAATGAAAATTTTCACAAATCAACTTTGACAAATTTTAGCAGATTCTAAGCATACAAATGCATATAAAAGAGTTTTCAAAATAACATGGTGTATTCATATGTGGTACATGTAGAATACATTCTGCAGATTAACTATATACACATGTAATAATTGATATAATATGTGAATACAAATAGCATATAAAGTTCAGTGAGAAGTTTTCTGCTATACCAAAGTATAAGTATAATTAGATAAATGGTGTAACCACATAGAAGAAGAGGCATTGTTGTCTACAGATGTCACTGAGGCAGGGCTATGGGAGATAGAACTATTATAAAGAAAGTGTGAATGATGGGACTGGAAGATGTAGTAGAAGAAAACAGGAAAATGAGGGCCCTACTCCACTTTCATCTCTGAAAGTAGATAATATTCTACCCTTTATCCCATCTGGTCTGTATTCAATAACTGACTTAGATGCAAAACCTTTAAGTATATTTGCCCCTGAATCAAAAAGTATCGCCAACCTTCAGACTCAGACTACAATCTAGGGTTTCTCTGCGTGAAGTGTCTAATAGGTGCATCTTAAAGGCATTCTGTTCCATGGCAGTCACAGGCAGTTTGCTAAAAATCAGCCCTAGCATCTTATTCTATCTCCACTTATAAATGTATGTCTATACCAGTGCTATAAAGACAAGTTTCTGTGATTTTCCCTTAGGAGTTTTACTTATCACATGCAGGTCCATGATTCGTTGACAGTTATTGTGGTAGGAGGTCGTGACTCGTCTGTGTCATGTTGATACCCCACTTTATCAGTACCAGCTATCAAAGAGCTCGCCCAGCACACTCTTTTCATTATACTCCATCCATACTGTGTGGTCCACCCATGTGGAACCCAGATATCCTTTTGCTGTTGTTGTTCAAACAAGCAAATTCTGGATTATTGCAGTGAAAATATTGTGTCCACAGATAAGAAGAAAAATCTTATTTGAGAA